>NC_138295.1:40440000-41040000 GCF_965601325.2 Salmo salar | reverse complement strand
GTTTTTTTAAAGAAGCTAATGATCCTCTGTTGCTAAGTCATGCGCCCTGGTGAAGTAATTTGAATGGTTTTATTTAGACAGGAGTAATTATATAATTTTGACTAAACATCCATTTACTTTAGGGCAATCCAGCATCCTAACAGTACACTGTGCACCCGCCAACTTTCCTTTCCAATTCGAGAAAAGAGGCTGAAACCAGAGATCTGTATATAATGATGAGATACTCATGTCTCTGCTCTAACAATGGGAGTCTTTGTCCCAAAGGTGGGAAGGCAGGCGAAAAGCTTAGTTCTGCATATTATTTCCATAGAAACTAATTGGGCTTACACTGGACAGATTTTGGCAAAAAGTGAGCCCTCTCGCTTCACTTCTTCCTCTCTGCTGAAACTATATCACCGGAGAAAGCATCTGAGTGAGCGAAACAGTACCCCTCTACATGTAGCCCATTTATCTGATGCTGTCTGGGCAGAAATAGTATGGACATGCCATACTCTTTCGGTCCAGACAGCATCAGATACAGTTGAAGTCGGAAGTTTACATACACTTAGGTAGAAGTCATTAAAACTTGTTTTTCAACCACTCATGACACAAGTAATTTTTCCAACAATTCTTTACAGACAGATTATTTCACTTATAATTCACTGTATCTCAATTCCAGTGGGTCAGAAGTTACATACACTAAATTGACTGTACCTTTAAACAGCTTGGACAATTCCAGAAAATTATGTCATGGCTTTAGAAGCTTCTGATAGGCTAATTGACATCATTTGAGTCAATTGGAGGTGTACCTGTGGATGTATTTCAAGGCCTACCTTCAAACTCAGTACCTCTTTGCTTGACATCATGGAAAAATCCAAAGAAATCAGCCAAGACCTCAGAAACAAAAATGCAGACCTCCACAAGTCTGGTTCATCCTTAGGAGCAATTTCCGAACACCTGAAGGTACCACGCAGCCGTCATACCACACCATGAGACCACGCAGCCGTCATACTGCTCAGGAAGGAGATGCGTTCTGTCTGCTAGAGATTAATGAACTTTGGTGCGAAAAGTGCAAATCAGTCCCAGAACAACAGCAAAGGTCCTTGTGAAGATGCTGGAGGAAACAGGTAAAAAAGTATCTATATCCACAGTAAAACGAGTCCTATATCGACATAACCTGAAAGGCCGCTCAACAAGGAAGAAGCCACTGCTCCAAAACCGCCATAAAAAAGACAGACTACGGTTTGAAACTGCACATGGGGACAAAGATCATACTTTTTGGAGAAATATCCTCTGGAAGGAAGAAACAACAATAGAACTGTTTGGCCATAATGACCATTGTTATGTTTGGAGGAAAAAGGGGGAGGCTTGCGAGCCAAAGCACACCATCCCAACCGTGAAGCACGGGGGTGCAACATCATGTTGTGGGGCTGCTTTGCTGCAGGAGGGCCTGGTGCACTTCACAAAATAGATGGCATCATGAGGGAGGACAATTATGTGGATATATTGAATTAACATCTCAAGACATCAGTTAAAGCTTGGTTGCAAATGGGTCTTCCAAATGGAAGCATACTTCTAAAGTTGTGGCAAAATGGCTTAAGGACAATAAAGTCAAGGTATTGGAGTGGCCATCACAAAGCCCTGGCCTCAGTCCTATAGAAAAGTTGTGGGCAGAACTGAAAAAGTGTGTGCGAGCAAGGAGTCCTACTGTACAAACCTGACTCAGTTACACCAGCTCTGTCAGGAGGAATGGGCCAAAATTCACTCAACTTATTGTGGGAAGCTTGTGGAAGGCTACCCGAAACGTTTGACCCAAGTTAAACAATTTAAAGGCAATGCTACCAAATACTAATTGAGTGTATGTAAACTTCTGACTCACTGGGAATGTGATGAAAGAAATAAAAGCTGAAATAAATCATTCTCTCTACTATTATTCTGACATTTCACATTCTTAAAATAAAGTGGGGATCCTAACTGACCTAAGACAGGGAATTGTTACTAGGATTAAATGTCAGGAATTGTGAAAAACTGCATTTAAATGTATTTGGCTAAGGTGTATGTAAACTTCTGACTTCAACTGTACATGGTCCACTTCTACTGAGACAGAGGGGCACTGTTTCGCTCACTCGAATGCTGTAACCGAGATTGATGCGTCTTTCTGTCGACGCCCGTCTCGGGTCAAATAAACGATCAATATTTCAATATTTATTAGGACGGGCAAGGAGGTACGGTAGGGCGGGCCAAGCTTCTTAAGGCCTGCCCATAACACCGGCCCTGCTACACACTCTCACTAGACTATATACACAAACCATATATACTCTCACTCACACACACTACATTGACACTCCCAAACAAAACACACACACATTCACATACACTACATACGCACACACACAACACACACACGCAGACCGACACAACACAAACACACATAACTTCACATTACACACACATGCACACTCACGCACACACACACTTTTACACTCATCATTTGCTGCTGCTACTTATTATTTATCCGGATGCCAAGTCACTTGCCTTCATGTACATATCTACCTCATACCTCGTATCTCTGCACATTGATCTGGTATTGGTATTCCCTGTATACAAATCCACTGTTCTGTATTTTATTTAATTCCTCTTGTGTTGCTATTTTATTTAAAAAAATTTAACTCTGTATTGTTGGGAAGAGCTCGTAAGCAAGTATTTCACGGTAAAGTACACTCCAGTTGTATTCGGTGTGTGTGACAAAAATAAAATGTGATTTGACATTAACCTACGCACGCACGCACGCACACACGCACGCACGCACACACACACACACACACACACACACACACACACACACACACACACACACACACACACACACACATCCAGATGTTTAGCTATGTTTACATGAGAACATAAGCAGAATACACAATCAGGAAAACCTATATGCCCTCATTCTCCTAACTGCCTGACCACAACTGACATCTATACAGACCAGTTTCAAAACAACAGTGATTGGGAATTTTTGGCAACAAGGGAAATCTTTTCTGCTCAACTCTGCAGTGATGTAGTCTGTAGAATTTTTTGGGTCTTTCCAGTGGAATTTCAACATTTATAATGGACTTGACAATGCTTGTGCGTTTCAAAAGAGAGTAGAGACCACATTTGCTGATAATGCGATGATTTTCCATTTTCTCTGTCTGACCACTGACAGGATAGCTGAGATCACTGTCATGATGTATGATGTAAACACAAGGGCATCACATCAGAGCTATATATTTATAAATACAGTATGAGCGACAGATGTTTGCTGACAGATGGATTGTTCTGCCTCCCATTGTCCTTATTTGGGAGTGTCCCTTTCAGTGACTTTGGATCAGTCAAAAGACAAGCCCTAGCCGCAACCCGTTTTGTGTTTGCAGATGTGATGAAACAGCATTTGATGGAAGTCTAACCTTTCGGAAGAGCTAGCTGAAGCAATCACTATATACAGATGTAGGATCTTCATTTGATCACTCTTTTGTTGCTGAGCATTCTCCGGCATAGCAGGAAATGCAAACTTGTAGTGTATTCAAGGTTAAAAAAGGCTTCTAAAGTTTGAAAAATGTATTAACCCCTAAAAAAAATGTCCATTAATTATAATCCATATAATAATTCAGATTTCCTGTTGCTGCAGGATTATTTTCCTGCTGTGGCAAACTGGCTCAAATTAAGATCCTACATCTGTATTGTCACCTATCTGGTGCCTTCAGATCTTCCAGACACTGAAGGAGTAGGAGCAAGGAAAAAGTGTCTAGTGCTTGTTCTGGGACACACACGCACGCACGCACGCGCACACGCACACGCACACCTCTGTCTGGCTTCTGTCTTCCTCTCTATTTATCCCAATTGGCTGACTCTCCTCACCTCCTTACCACATTTCATATTCCATTTCTGAAAGTGATTGTAACAGAATACTCTAGAACACCCAGGCCTGAAACCTCTTAAAGAAAGCCTTGAGGGGATAGTGGCAAGGCAAGCCTCCCTGAGGGGACACACGCATTTAGAGCATGGAACAGTTTGCCTCTGTCCCAAAGAGCAACCTATTACTTTTACAGTGCACTACTTTTGGCCAGGGTGCATTAAGGGTCTGGTCAAAAGTAGTGCACTATGTAGTGGATAGGGTGCCATTTGGGACGCAGCCTGTGGGAGAGTGAGAACATGCCTAGCCATGCATGGCCACACACAGCGTTGGCTTGTGTTCTACCGTTTAACTGGTCAATTATGGCCACCGTAGGGAGGCTGAAGTTCATTATCAACTGTGCAGTCAGCAGTACAGTATACAACAGCCACACACAGACAAACAACAATGACAACGTGACATTGGGCTGGCAGTAAGGTAATAAAACTTTATAATCCTGGTGTAATATGGCAAATAAAACTACTGAGATGACAGAAATGATGGTGGTGTGTGTGCTTGTGTGTGTGTGCGTGTGTGCGTGCGTGCGTGCGTGCGTGTGTGCGTGTGTGTGCGTGTGCGTGTGTGTGTGTACTGTAATGCTATGTGGTATGTGTGAGTGAGTAGTACTATGGGTGAACTGTACTCTCCTCCCTCTGGCAGCAGGCTTTGTTCTAAGAATCTTGGCTGAGCCCCAGTCCTCTGACAGTCTGTCTGTCTGTCTGTCTGTCTGTCTGTCTGTCTGTCTGTCTGTCTGTCTGTCTGTCTGTCTGTCTGTCTGTCTGTCTGTCTGTCTGTCTGACAGGTTCTAGTCCCACAAGGTGATACTGTCCTTCCCCTCTCCTCCCTCAGACATCCTCTGAGTGAAGGGGTGAGGGGGTGACAGGGGGTGACAGGGGCCTGCTCCACAATAATGCCCAACTGGTACATGCCATTGTGGCAGCGGACTGGCTAAAGTTACACACCAAGGGGGCAGAGGCCCGTAGAGAATGCTAACCACACACACACACACACACACACACACACACACACACACACACACACACACACACACACACACACACACACACACACACACACACACACACACACACACACACACACACACACACACACACACACACACACACACACACACACACACACACACACACACACACACACACACTGAATATGACACCAGACATTCAGCATCACATCACAGAGACAACCGGCCAAGTCATTCCATCTTGCCCATACCGACCCATTAGAACATTCAGTGTTCCACGTGAACTTCTGACACTTCTAAAAGAGCATTCATTACTTCATATGTAATTCTATGGAACATTCAG
Source organism: Salmo salar (assembly GCF_965601325.2). Classification (NCBI taxonomy): domain Eukaryota; kingdom Metazoa; phylum Chordata; class Actinopteri; order Salmoniformes; family Salmonidae; genus Salmo; species Salmo salar. Next base: position 41,034,765 of record NC_138295.1, on the reverse strand, counting down.
AGTTCCACAGGGAATCCTCAGTGTTCTAAGGAACATTCAGTTCCACAGGTAATTGTCAAATTCCACACCTCTTTGTTTTTCTTACAAACTGTACTTATCATCAACCCTTCTGTTTACTGTATCTCTTCAGTATGATATGTAAATTACATCTTTAATGACAGTGGTCATTCTTGGAGAGCATGATCACGGCACTTTCTCAACATGGGCATAGCTACAGATTGTCTTTATCTACCATACAGATGCCTAGAGGAGAGCTTGATGACATGTTAGGAAGTACAGATATGAATGGCAGTAGTAACGTGCAGATAGGAGAACATACGAAAGAGATGAAAATGACCTTCCTTTATTTCACACTCATCTTAATGACTATCCCTAGTCATCTTAAACCGATTTGCAGAATTATTTCTTAATTCAACATCGTAAACGGACAAAAATAGACGGAACGGACTAAGAATGTTCATGAAAACTAGAAATAGTGCAGTGTTAAACCCCAAGTATAAAGGTTACATGCCTTTTATTAAATGAAACATGGTCTATGTTGGGAGTCTACTTCCAAAGATACGCATGGAAAATGTATTACCTAGGATGTTCAGCTCAGCTTCACCATTAGATGTACGTGCATGTGTGTGTGTGTGTGTGGGGGGGACCTTATATGTCTGAAGAGGAGACATTATATGCCAGGTATGCCCGGTACAAGGATGATGACCCGTCACTAAGGGAACCCCTTACACACACAAACACGCACATATACAGGTGATCACGGAAGGGCACACGGAAGGGCACCACGGAAGTGCACACGGAAGGGCAACACGGAAGGGCACACGGAAGGGCACCACGGGAGGGCACCACGGAAGGTCACACGGCATTCCCGAGATTTCCGGTGGTGCCTCGCATCCTGACCTTCGTCAGCGAAAGATGAGATGTACGGACGGAGAGACGGACAGACAAACAGTCACCCCTAACCATGCCAAGGCCACAAAACACCACACCTCTTCTACATGAACGTCAGTCTGTTACTGCAGGGCCCTGGTTGGATGGTACATGTTGTGAGAATGCTCACAGTCATGCTCATTCCAGATCCCATCCTCACCTGGATGATGTAAATACCACACATCACTGTGTAGTGTGTGTATGAGTGAGGTCTGGGTATCTGTCTTGGACTTTTACAACAGAAATGAAGACTGGCGTGCTAAGCATTCAAAAACAACCTGAGGGAATCTAACAGAAATACATGTATGTAAACTGGTAATCCAGGGGTTAGAGTACAAGTCTGTAGGAATTCAGCCAGTCATCTCATTCACCTCTGTAAGGACATACATGTCTTAGATATAACTTGTAAGAAATTATAATGTGCCCGTATAGCCTAGGCCTCCATCCATGCCTAAAGCCTTCTAGCGGTGTAGGGAAAGGGCCATAGAAATATAATCTAATAGATTATATTTCTATGGACAGGGCCAATGCCAGGACACACAGTCAGGTTATTACCATTCTGTTTGCCTTGCATCTCACCGATTTCACTTCTGGCAGGAGAACCTCTCATTAACATAAGTCTAAACGCCTAATGAAGGGCTGAGAAAACACGCAGCAATTTAGAGTCGCTGAGTGATTTGTTGGCAACGGGGCGATCGAGGTAGGTGGGGGGAGTATTTGCTTTCACGGGAAATGATCTGATGATATGAAAGTTAGAGGACAAGAGGTTGAATTAGTTAGGGACAGATGGCACAGACCAGCACAAACACAGAAAAACAAAAACAACTCACGCACACACACACACACACACACACAAGTTAAACACACAGGAGGAGCAGGTGGGATGAGGTGTTGACGCGTGACCTGCCACCCAGCACTAACCCCACTGTGGGAGTGTGACCGTGGCATGTAGCCTAGCGGTTTTAAGAGCATTCGGCCAGTAGCCGAAAGGTCAATGGTTCAAATCCCTGAGACAACGAGGTGAAAAATCTGTCGATGTGCCCTTGAGCAAGGCACTTAACCCTAAATGCTCCAGGGTCACCGTCAATAATGGTGGATCCCTGGCCGTGACCCTACTCTCCGAGGACGTCTCAGGGGGAGTTGGATATGCAAAAAAAAATAAAAAATCCAATTCACACATGTGTATAATACACACTTGTACATGTGTAAAATAGGACATATGTAAGCACCCACCTAATAAATGAAAACTGTACTCTTCCCTCTCTCTCCCGTCCTCACCTGTTCCTACAGTCGCCACATGGCCAGCAAACCACAGGATCCTGTCAAGATGTCATGACCTCTCGCTCAGGGTCAGGCTCATCACTCTGCTGCTTCATTTGGACCAGAAGAATCCATTCATTCACACCTCCATCTGTCTATCTCCTCATGCCTCTATCTGTCTACTCACAGAGGTGACAATCTCCCTCTCCATCTCCGGACCTGATCAATAGCAGGCTAGGCTTACATGTCAAGCCCTTCGCGCTTGGACACAAGCATGCAATGCGCACACACACACACACACACACACACACACACACACACACACACACACACACACACACACACACACACACTAAGCCCCTGCACACATCCTCCTGTCTGGAACAGGCCCACACTTGTGCCATGAGTCTTACAATAGACACTTGACAAGGAACTGGAGTCTGAGCCTAGACTTAACTGAAGGCTATATATAAACCCTGGCCTGATCCCCAACAGCAAGTGGCTTCATTACAGTTTTTTTACAATCCCTTTGGCACTAATTTCAGAACCTGTGGTCATTTTTCAAAACTCTAGACACAAAACTCAAAACGGTCATCACTTTTAACACAGGCTGTCCAATGTTCAAAATATTGCATTATGCCTTCATATCTTTAAAGAAACTTTGCACTTGCAGAATCATTGGTTCAAATAACAAATGTATCATGAAATACCATAGGAACATTCATTTAGATCACCCACACACAAGATATCGATAGTTTCACTGTGTAGTTGTTCGTACAATCATTAAATATTGTAGTACAAAATATGTGATACAGGTTTCATTATGGTACTACACGTAAATACATCACTGTAAAAGGACTAGTAGAGAGAATACTACAGACACAGTGGAATCATTGAACAAAATCTGAAATTTATTGATGAAATACAATAAAATCACTCATAGGTTTCTTTGAATCAAAGCAAAAATAATTAGCTACAAAAAAGAAAGAAACTACAGTAAAACATCAACTGCAGTGTTCCTCACCTGGCTTACTGTAAAAAGCAAAACAAAGGATTGATTACTGTACTTCTATATTTCCCTCAACCCTGTCTTGTCGATTTGGCCATAGGTTCTCATCCACATCACAATGGATGTTTTCCTTAGCCAAACATCTTGGGAAGAATCTTCGGGCATGGCGAATCCAGGCCTGACACTGGTCTGCCGTGATGTCATAGCATGCGTCATCCATGGCCTGGAGAAGGGTGGCTTGTTCGTGGGGGGCGCCTATCATATACCTTCCACCTCCATGTGGAGAAAAATTCCTCAATCGGGTTTTAGGAAAGGAGAGTATGGGGGTAAGTACAGGGTGGTAAATTGTGGATGGGCCTGAAACCATACTTGCACCATTTGAACATGGTGGAACCTGACATTATCCCACACAATGACATAGGTCATGCCATCAGCTCTACAGACCTGATTTAGCCCATCAAGGAAGGTTACATTCAAACAGCGAATCATGTGGCTGCCTGCAACTCAATATATAGAGTATATAGAGTAGAGAGCTTTAGTTGTTGTTCGACCAAACATTAGAACAGGCATGATGCGTAATCTAAGCAACTTTGACCGTGGTAGGATTATTGATGCCACACATGGTGGTTCCAGCATCTCAGAAACAGCTGCCTTCCTGGGATTTTTACGCACTACAGTCTCTAGAGTTTACAGAGAATGGTGCGCTAAACAAAACACATTCAGTGAGCGGCATTTCTGTGGTCAAAAACACCTTGTTAATGAGAGAGGTCAGAGGAGAATGTCCAGACTCATTCAAGCTAACAGAAAGGCCACACATGCTTAAATAACAGCTGTTTAAAACAGTGGTGTGCAGAAGGGCATCTCTTAACGTACAACACCGTGAATAATTCAGGCTGTGGTGGAGGCAAAGGGGTACACATATTACATCCATAGATAATGTAGTCCAATTGGTTCATGTTCCACGGTAATTGGTGTCAATGGATTTCGTTATCCTGAAACTTTCATGATCTAAACATGGAATATTGTTTGTCAGTTTCCATAAAACTATGCATTAAGAGTAATGCAACAGTTACTTATCATTTTGAGCAGTTGTATCAATTGTTGGTTAGATCATTGTAATGAAATTAATAGACAGTCATTTCAGATGTAATGTGTGAATTGCATATTGAAATGGTAATACTTTGATGTTAAGTTGTGTCATTTTGAACAGGTGATTTTAGTTCAATGAACAAATGATCTTAGCTTTATGTGTATTTTATCCAAGCAATTGGAAAAAGTGTTAAGAGTTTTGAAAAATGTGCATTTTGATAATTGGTTGTGAGTTTTGTGTCTAGAGTTTTGAAAAATGACATCAAGGTTCCGAAATTAGTGCCAAAGTGATTGTAAAAAAACTGTAAAAACAATCAGAGGAATTCACAGAGTTCTACTTAGCGTGCTAACAGGCTAACGTGTGCGTCTCTGGTGGCCCACCGGGCTATACGGAGTAGAGAGGGACTGTGTACTGGGATTAGCAGAAATACACTAGATACCCCACACATACGCAGGGGCGAAAATCTGATATCAACTTTGGGGGGGACAATTACATTAAATTTTCTCAAGAGCAATTCCTGAGGGGGACACCAAAAGTAGTGCTGTAACACATAGCCTACATTGTAATATGGTAAATGTATATAGAGGAACCAAAGAAATAAGGTGTTTGCCGTACTCCTAACTGCCGGTACCCAAAACTACACAACTACTCACAACAGCAATACCATTGCCTTTAACAAATCTTAGTTCAGTCACCAGTTTAAGTTGAGAGTGGGGGTATCCATGGCATTTTCCAATTATGTTCCTATTTTACAAGCAAAAAAAATTGAGAACCTTTCATAATGTTGCCAAACAAAGACTCAACAAACTTACCTGAGACTCCCTGTCTCTGCCAGTCTGTCCCTGCATATCTGTCCCCAACTCTGCTGTCTGTGTGCCATCTGTTGCCTGCTCTGCCTAATGACATCATTGTGAAACATTTCCATTAGAATTTCATTTCTTTCTTATGAACATTTTATCAACTAGTCTTTGAGATATTAGGCTACTAGGGTTCTTACTTTGCGTTTTGGTGTGGCTGGCTACACACACACAGTGTGTAGGTTATTTACAGTAGGAGATGGGCTTCTATCATCTTATCTTTTATCATTCTATTTGGGCTTCGATCTAAAAGGTAGCTAGCAAATGTGAAACGGATTACAATGACAAGAGTTGACAGCTGTATGAGTTCACCATTTACACAACATATGCTGCAACCTTTTGTAATTTTAATAGTTTGTTTCATATTGGCTGGCTTCCAACAATAGCTGAATTTGCAAAGCTAGCGAGCACCAATTCAGTTTCAGTGGTGTTTGCTATAATCTTTGCTACCCGGGTTAAATAAAATAAATAAATAAAAGTTCCCTTGCGACAATTTAGCTTTTGCAACGAGACCATTAAATATATTTAAGACAATGGTAGAAGAGAGTGTAGTTCTGTTCAGTTTGGACTTCAGTTTATCGCTAACCTTATCACAGGGACTTTGAAGCACTAACTTACATCATCTGCATGCTGATCTCGGAATAAATTGACGATAGCAAAGATTCCATCTTTGACGAGGCCACATAAATGGAATAGGTACTAGCTAGCTTAATAGTTAATATTTGCGCGCTAGCTCTGCATATTCAGCTAGTGTGTATGCGCGATTGACTGGATTAACCTCACGTCAGTTACGTTCATTGAGTGCCTTTCAGACAGTGGCTACAACCCCTCTGTTACCTTGCCAGTGGATCAAACCATTGTGAGGAAAAGGGTGGGGTGGTCGCAATCTTTTGAAACTTAAAAACGCGCTATTAAGTGTCTATAATCAGCACAATTGCTTTCATTGCATATTATTAATATTATTTAAATTACATAGTTATGTTTCAGTGATATATTGGGGGGGACAAATCATATTTTTCCCAGGATGGGGGGGTCGTGTCCCCCCCGTCCCCCCCGGGATTTCTGCCCCTGCACATACGGATGGAGAGCAGGAGGAACGGGAGGATGACGTGGTGCAGGAGGAAAAAGACGGTCACGCAGATGGGGAAGGGTGAGTGTGTGGGGAACCGAGTAGAGAAGATCATGTTCTGAACGGATCGAGGGATGGTGAGAAAGACTGGGGGATAAAGAGACGGGGCATATAGGCTAAGGTCATGGATAATGTTGCAGGCTGGAGGATGGAGAGAGAGAATGAGAGAGAGTGTGCTAGAGAGAGAGCTGGAGAGAAATAGAGAGAGAGAGAGAAAGAGAGAGAGACATCCAACATTATACACAAACAACAAGTGTGAGGTTAAAATTGGCAAAAAACACACGTTTCTTTCCACATGGCCGTGGGGTGAGACGGGGATGCAGCATGAGCCCCACCAGACCTGGGCCCTGACAGTAAATTTCAGTAAGAAAAAAAAAGGTCCAGCTGCCACGATCCTAGAGCACACAAAAAACTATACGTAGCTCGATCTAAACATCAGCGTCACAGGTAACTTCCAGAAAGCTCTGAACGATCTGAAAGACAAGGCAAGAAAGGCCTTCCACGCTATTCAAAAGGAACATAAAGTTCGACTTACCATTAGGATCTGGCAAAAAAAACTTGAGTAATTTATAGAACCCATTGCCCTTTATGGTTGTGAGGTCTGGGGTCTTCTCACCAACCAAGAATTCACAAAATGGGACAAACACCAAATTGAGACTGCATGCAGAATTCTGCAAAAATATCATCAGTGTACAACGTAAAAAAAACTAATAATGCATGCAGAGCAGAATTAGGCCGATACCCGCTAATTATCAAAATATTGAAAAGAGACGTTCAATTCCACAACCATCTAAAAGGAAGCGATTCCCAAACTTTCCATAATAAAGCCATCACTCACAAAGAGATGAACCTGGAGAAGGGTTCCCTAAGCAAGCTGGTGCTGGGGCTCTGTTCACAAACACAAACAGAGCCACAGGACAGCATCACAATTAAACCCAACCAAATAATGAGAAAAGACAAAGAGAATTACTTGACACATTGGAAAGAATTACCAAAAAAACTAAGCAAACTAGAATGCTATTTGGCCCTAAACAGAGAGTAGACAGTGGCAGAATACCTGACCACTGTGACTGACCCAAAATTAAGGAAAGCTTTGACTATGTACAGACTTAGTGAGCATAGCCTTGCTTTTGAGAGGCAGCCGTAGGCAGACCTGGCTCTCAAGAGAAGACAAGCTACAGTATGTGCACACTTCCCACAAAATGAGGTGGAGACTGAGCTGCACTTCCTAACCTCCTGCCAAATGTATGAGCATATTAGAGATTCAAATTTCCCTCAGATTACACAGACCCACAAAGAACTCGAAAACAAATCTAATGTTGAGAAACTCCCATATATATTGGGTGAAATACCACAGTGCGCACTCACAGCATCAAGATGTGTGACCTGTTGCCTCAAAAAAAGGGCAACCAGTGAAGAACAAACACCATTGTAAATAAAAGCCATCCTGTATTTACAGTGCTTACAGAAAGTATTCAGACCCCTTGACTTTTTCCAAATTTTGTTACTTCATGTCCTTATTCTAAAATTCATCAAATTGTTTTCTTCCTCTCAACAATCTACACACAATGCCCTATAATGACAAAGCAAAACGAAGATTTTAGCAAATTTATAAAAAAATAAGAAACAGACATATCACAATTACATAAGTATTCAGACCCTTTACTCAGAACCTTTGGCAGCGATTACATACTCTAGTCTTCTTGGGTATGACGCTACAAGCTTGGCACACCTGTATTTGGAGAGCTTCTCCCATTCTTCTCTGCAGATCCTCTCAAGCTCTGACAGGTTGGATGGGGAGTGTCGATGCACAGCTATTTTCAGGTCTATCCAGAGTTGTTCGATTGGGTTCAAGTCCGGGCTCTGGCTGGGCCACTCAAGGACATTCAGAGACTTGTCCCGAAGCCACTCCTGCGTTGTCTTGGTCATGTGCTTAGGTTCGTTGTCCTGTTGGAAGTTGAACCTTCGCCCCCAGTCTGAGGTCCTGAGCGCTCTGGAGCAGGTTTTCATCAAGGATCTCTCTGTACTTTGCTCCGTTCATCTTTCCTTCGATCCTGACTAGTCTCCCAGTCCCTGCCGCTGAAAAACATCCCCACAGAATGATGCTGCCACCACCATGCTTCACTGTAGGGAGGGTGCCAGGTTTCCTCCAAGTAGGCTGTCCTTTTTACTGAGGAGTGGCTTCCGTCTGGCCACTCTACCATAAAGGCCTGATTGGTGGAGTGCTGCAGAGATGGTTGTCCTGCTGAAAGGTTCTCCCATCTTCACAGAGGAACTCTGGAGCTCTGTCAGAGTGATCATCGGGTTCTTGGTCACCTCCCTGAACAAGGCCCTTTTCCCCGGATTGCTCAGTTTGGCCAGGCGGGCACCTGTAGGAAGTGTCTTGGTGGTTACAAACTTCTTACATTTAAGAATGATGGAGGCCACTGTGTTCTTGGGGACCTTCAATGCTGCAGACATTTTTTGGTACCTTCCCCAGATCTGTGCCTCGACACAATCCTGTCTCGGAGCTCTACGGACAATTCCTTCGACCTCATGGCTTGGTTTTTGCTCTGACATGCACTGTCAACTGTGGGACCTTATATAGACAGGAGTGTGCCTTTCCAAATAATGTCCAATCAATTGAATTTACTACAGGTGGACTCCAATAAAGTTGTAGAAACATCTCAAGGATGATCAATGGAAACAGGATACATCTGAGCTGAATTTCGATTCTCATAGCAAAGGGTCTGAATACTTATGTAAATAAGGTATTTCTATACATTTGCAAACATTTCTAAAAACCTGTTTGCTTTGTCATTATGGGCTATTGTGTGTAGATTGATGAGGGGAAAAAACTTTTTTGTCCATTTTAGAATAAGGCTGTGATGTAACAGAATGTGGAAAATGTCAAGGGGTCTGAATACTTTCTGAATGCGCTGTTTGTTTATTTATTTTCCCTTTTGTACATGAACTATTTGCAAATCGTTACAACACTGTATATAGCCATAATATGACATTTGACATTTCTCTATTCTTTGGAACTTTTGTAGTGTAATGTTTACTGTTCATTATTTATTGTTTATTTCACTTTTGTTTCACATATGTTTCCCATGCCAATACAGGGTCATTTCATGTTCGACAGTATTATTATTTCTCCTTTTATTCCTCCCATCCCTCCTTACCTCAGAGATATATCCAACGTGATGGCCTAAACATCTGTGCACCAGCACTGTAACTCAGAGAGAGAGAGAGCGAGAGAGTGAGCGAAAGAGAGAGCGAGAGAGAGAGAGCGAGAGAGAGAGAGATAAGAGGGAGAGAGAGAGATAAGAGATAAGAGAGAGAGAGCGATAAGAGAGAGAGAAATAGTGAGACAGAGGTAGGATAGAGAGAGCGAGAGAACAGGGCAGGACAGGAAAGGGAGGAAATGGGGACAGTTCTGTGGAGAGACATGATCTCAGTAATGACAAGAACAGATCTAGGATCAGCCTACAGGTGTGGAGAGGTATACAGTAAACCACATGTCACGTCCTGACCATAGTAAGTTGTTATTTTCTGTTTAGTCTTTGTACCTGACAGAACTGTATTTGTGATCGTTTGCCTTTTGTTATTTTGTCTTTAGTATTTTTGAGTTAATAAATATCATAATGAGCACTCAACACGCAGCGTTTTGGTCCCCTCTATACGACGCATGTTACAGAACTGCACACCAAAAAAGGACCAAGCAGCGTGCCCAGGAGGAGCAGGGATCCTGGGCCAGGGAAAGGAGTGAATGGAGGACGTCCTGGACATGGGAGGAGGTAATGGCAGGGGACAAGACCCTGCTATGGAAGCAGGTGGAGACAGCGAGGGAGGGGGGAGGGGCACACGGGCAGATTGGCTAAGGCGGTTTTAAGACCTGAGCCAACTCCCCATGCTTACCGTGGGGAGCGAGTGACCGAGCAAGAACCGTGTTATGCGGTGATGCGCACTGTGTCGCCAGTGCGCATTCACAGCCCGGTGCGCTCGGTGCAAGCTCCTCACCGTTGCCGTGCTAGAGTTGGCCGTCAGCCAGGAAGAAGTGCGCCGGCTCGGCGTATCTGGTCTCCAGTGCGTCTCTTCGGTCCAGGTTATCCTGCGCCTGCTCTACGCACGGTACCCCCCGTTCACCAGCACAGCCCAGTTCGTCCTGTGCCGGCGCTCCGCCCTTGCTGGGCTCAAACAACCATCCAACCAGGATGGGGTGTGCCAGCCCTAAGCTCCAGACCTCCGGTGCGCCTCCGGAGCCCAGTATGTCCTGTGCCTCCTCCTCGCACTCGCCCTGAGGTGCATGTTACTAGTCTGGCGCCTCCTATGCCAGCTCCACGCATCAGGCCTCCAGTGTGCCTGCCCAGTCCGGGGTGTCCTGTTCCTGCTCCCCGCACTCGCCCTGAGGTGCGTGTTACTAGTCTGGCGCCTCCTATGCCAGTCCCACGCATCAGGCCTCCAGTGCGCCTCCACAGCCCAGTACGTCCTGTACCTCCTCCTCGCACTCGACCTGAGGTGCGTGTTACCAGTCTGGCGCCACCTATGCCAGTCCCACGCATCGGACCTCCAGTGCGCATCCCCAGTCCGGAGCCTCCAGCGACGCTCCTCAGCCCGGCGCCTCCAGCGACGCTCCTCAGCCCGGAGCCTCCAGCGACGCTCCTCAGCCCGGAGCCTCCAGCGACGCTCTCCAGTCCGGAGCCTCCAGCGACGCTCCCCAGTCCGGAGCCTCCAGCGACGCTCCCCAGTCCGGAGCCTCCAGCGACGCTCCCCAGTCCGGAGCCCCCAGCGACGCTCCCCAGTCCGGAGCCCCCAGCGACGCTCCGCAGTCCGGAGCCTCCAGCGACGCTCCCCAGCCGGAGCCTCCAGCGGCGGTCTGCAGCCCGGAGCCTTCAGCGGCGGTCTGCAGCCCGGAGCCTTCAGCGGCGGTCTGCAGCCCAGAGCCTTCAGCGGTAGCCTTTAGCCCAGAGTCTTCAGCGGCGGTTGGCGGTCCGAAGCCTCCGGCGATGATCCATGGTCTGGTTCCTCCGGACATACAGAAGCGGGGGGATCAGCGGGCGGTGGGGGTACTACACCCGGAACCAGAGCCGCCACCATAGACATTAGTCACCCACCCTACCCTCCCTTTGTGTTTTTATTTTGGGGGGGGGGGGGGGTTGTTGTTTGGGGGGGGGGGGGGGGGTTGTTGTTTTTTGTAGGTGGCCTTTGGGGGGGGGGGGGGGGGGGGTACTGTCATGTCCTGACCATAGTAAGTTGTTATTTTCTGTTTAGTCTTTGTACCTGATCGTTTGCCTTCTGTTATTTTGTCTTTAGTATTTTTGAGTAAATAAATATCATAATGAGCACTCAACACGCTGCATTTTGGTCCCCTCTATACGACGCACGTTACACCACAGAAAGACATGTCATGTTGCAATGGAAATATTGAAGTCCATAGAAATATAGAAATATATTAGAAATATAATCTAGATATAATCTAGATTATATTTCTATTTACAGAAAACTATTCTTTGTAATGAGTCTACTCTGAGTATTGGCTGAATTCATAGAGACTGAGGACAGCATATAATTGAACACATAGAACAGTAGTGGGTATGGTCATTCTAGTCATTCTCCTCCGTTTCTACACAGGCAGATACAGCACATCCTGTTGGTGCTAATATGTGTTGGGTCCTGGAGAGCCATGTTCAGTGTGTGTGTGTGTGTGTGTGTGTGTGTGTGTGTGTGTGTGTGTGTGTGTGTGTGTGTGTGTGTGTGTGTGTGTGTGTGTGCATGTATCTGTGTGTGCATGCAAGTGTCTGTGTTTGTGTGTGTATGCCCATCAGTACAGGCAGTGCTGGCCCGGCACACATAGGCGCCACTTGTGTATGAATTAGGAAATCAGAGGGTGTAATGAAAGATTGCTGGTCCTTGGTCTGTAGGCTGTATGTAGGCTGAGCGGTAACCAAGTAGGGAAGGCTTAAAGAACCCTCCTGCCTGGTTGTCTTCTCTCTGTCACCACAGAACCACACCACAGCACAGCTGTGACACCAGGGTACCCACACCACAGAACCCACAGTACCCAGCCCGGACCTTCAGAGAGAGAGCGGGAGGGAGGGGTTCGTATACAGAGGATGCATACTTTTCTCCCAATATTGATTTGATAACATGCACAAACATTTAGAGCAAGAAGAAAAGAGGAGGCGGGTGTGAGAGAGGATTCGGGGCGGAGGGAAAGAGAGAAAAGAGAGAGGCACGACAGAGGACAGACAACAATAGTCCTATTTTGTGCCCCCAAGGAAGAATGGATAAGTCCAGACCCGGTCTGGTTCAGATTTTCATTTATAAATTCTCTCTCTCTCTCTCTCTCTCTCTCTCTCTCTCTCTCTCTCTCTCTCTCATAGTTAATGTCTGAGGGGGTGTTCGTTCAATCCCAAACTCACGTGTGTGTGTGTAGGTTTGGGAAGGTTACTTTCTAAATGTAATCATTTGGTGGGTTATCATAGTGGTCTCTGACTTGTGGCCAGACTCACTCAGGTGGAACAAACCTAAACTTGCGCCGATTTTCAATGCTGAATTGAATGTCACTGAGAAAACAGAAAGGTTTCATAATGCATTTTTCCCCCCCGCAAACGTCCTTACTGAATTGAAAAGTAATCCAAGAAGTAATCATCTAGTTTTTCAAAAGTATCAGTAATCAGATTACAATATTTAACTGTAATCACTTACTCCCCAACCCTCCGTGTGTGCGTGCGTGCGTGCATACGTGGATTGAGTACATGCGTCTGTGTGTGTGCGCATGAGAGTGTGTCTGCGTGGATGAGATTGTGTGCGTCTCTGTGTGCCTGTGTGTGTTTATCCCTGACTCCTCACTGTGCCATGTTTATTTACCCTGCTCTAACCATGTCTGTGTGTCCTGGGGCTGCAGCCTGCCTCTATCTGCATCTATCTGTCCTGGTGTTCTGGATGAAACCACAGAGAGACTCGCAGACGATAGTAAAAACAGTTCCAACTGCAACAGGACCCCAGCAGAGTCTGGCTACAGTCTCTGGATACATTCCTGTCCTCTCTGAGAACTGTGGAGAGATGTGATTCAGGGTGGGCCTGGACTTGGGCTGGGGTAGGAGTTTAGGGCTTGGAAGTTTAGGTTTAGGCATGGGCTGAGGTATGACTTGGTCTGGGGGTGTGAGTTTAGGTTTGTGTTAATCCTCTCTGTCACTGGTTTGTCAGAGAGCTGAGGATTGATAGTTGGCAGTGCTGCAGGGTGTCCATTACCCGATCATCAACCTCCAGAAGAGCACCTCCAACCCCCCAATGCACAACACAACCCTCCATAACCACCTTACATCTTCCACATCCCCCCCCCCCCCCCGCACCGATTTGGCCCTCCGGAACAGCAGAGCGCCAGACTGCTGATGGAGACCCCAGTTCCTGGGGGAGGGTCTGGGTTGGGGGTACAGAGTCTGGTGGGGTGGGGTCTGGTGGAGGGTGCTGCTGGCATCTGGTATTTAGGACCACTAAGTGGGGTGGTTTGGGGTGGAAGGTTGTGGAAGTGAGGGTTATGAGGGTCTGTTTTAACTAACAGGTCAAGAGGTGGGGAAGTTATTTGGGAAAGAGCAGAGAGGAGGGTAGGCTGAACAAACATTACCAGTTTGGAACTTTGTTCCGTAGCAAAAATATGTCTAATGCTAACGGGTCATATGTGTATCAGTGACCGGTCCAGGTCAAAGTCAGTTTAATTCATTCTTGTTATTAGAATCAGAACTCCCTGGCATTTTAATGTGATATTCAAACAGCGTGCGTTGAACTGTCAGACATGAGGACTGTCCTAAAATATCATTAGGACAGGGGGCCAAAATAGATGTGGCCGACAACAACAGCTGTCTTTGTGATGACCTTCACGCCGTGCCAGTCAACTAAATATACATGACAATCATTCCAAGACATCACAGACGGATTGGGTTTGAAACATTCTCCTGGTCAGTCTCATATCAACTCTGTTCAAAATGTCCACAATGGTACAAAGGACCTCCAACACGTTTTACTTTACAAAAATGTAATAAACAGTGATTAAATAACGACTTAACTTAATATTCGAAACAAGATAGACAGATAGTTTGCACAGGTGCCAAGTAGTATTTTTTTCTGTGCCATTATCTTGTTGAACACACACGCACACCACATGCTTCGCACACACATATGGAGGAGGTCATTCTAGAAATTGTTAGGTCTACTGTGACGGCAGCAGGGCCGTGTCCTGGGGGAACACATGAAAGGGGATATGACGGTTCGAGAGGTGTGTATTAATGAATATGGTCAAAGAGCAGAGCAAGAACATAGAAAAGACTGCATTACACGTGAAGATCTGACCCAACTTTACAGGAGTCCCTAAAGAGAGAGGGGTCAGGGGAGGAAGGGGAAGAGAGGGAGAGGAGGATGAGGAGTGAGGGAGAAGAAGAGAGCGCAGGGAGAAAGAAAGAGGTACAACGATGTCCAGAGAAAGAGAGGAGACAGGGAGGAAGATGTGATACAAGGGAAGGAAGTGAAACAACAGGAGAGAGGACAAGAGAGGGGGTTAAAGAAGGACAGAGGAAGGTAAAAAGGGGGGAAAGCATGTGGAGGAAAAGAGGGAGCGAGAGAGAAAGTGGGGTAAAGAGAGGAATGTGTGCAAGGCGGAGTAAAGGGTTAAGTCAGGAAGGCTTCCAGCTGCTTTTTCTCCACTCTGATCTTATCTGGCCTGTTTGCTTGGGGTACAGAAAACCCCCTTCCCTGTCCCCTCCAATCCCTCCTTCCCTCTATCCATCTACCCCTCCCTCCACCTGTGACCCCAAGGAGCTGCTTAACCTCTGAATGGACTCCTGCTCGATCCATTGAATGGTTTCCACCCATGCCATATCACAAACTTGGTCCTTTCCCATAGTGTCTGACAGGTTTACATCCACACAATGCTCCACTCCACAGGAACGATAAGCATCTGTAGACATACGCCCCATAAACTGCAGGCTGTACCTATAGGGCTAGAGAGAGGGAGAGGAGAGGGAGAGGAGAGGGAGAGGAGAGAGACAGACACACACATAGAACGAGGGAACGATAGAGAGGATAGAAGGAAGGCTGGAAGAGTATCAAATCAAGTCCTATCAAACTCCATTTCCTGTGACTGTGATTTGATTGAGCGTACAATGGCAGCTCAGTACGTCAGCCTCTTCAATATCCTCATGGGTCTCATGTCTCTGTGATTTGATCAGACTACAGAGCTCATCTGTGTGTGCATGCGTGTGTGTGTGTGTTTGTTGTTAGTGTGTGTGTTTGTGTGTCAGTAGCCTACTGTGTGTAATTTATATGAAATCCTTTCCATTAAATGTCTGCTGTTCAAAAAAACTACAATGTAATTCCTCGCTGATGCGCCAGATGCACAGACCGCCAAAAGGTCAGGCCTGATATTCACAAAGCGTCTCAGAGAAGGAGGGATGATCTAGGATCAGTTTTGCCTTTTCGATTATAATAAATGGATAGTGGGTGACCTGATCCTAAATCAGCATTCTTACTTCATACGATTTATGAATACGTGCCCAGATGTACTGTCTAGCTGTGAGATGGTATATGTAAAAGCATACCACACCTGTACTGTACAGCTCTGTGTAGAACTCCCTGAAGATTGTATCAAAGTCTATGTGACCCCTAGCGTAAGGGGCCTCCCGTCTGTCACGTCTGCAGTGCAGACCCAAAACTAACAGCTACTTAGTGAACCGCTCCAGATAAAACATCACATTCAATCAATAATGGATGAAAAATAATCAAGCCAAAGATGACAGAATAATACGCCATAAGGATTATAATTCAGCAAGTTACTGATGAACGATATCTATGAAATAGCAAATAGCTTTGGCTTGGTCTGCGTACTACAGCTGTAACACAGAGACCATGTAGAACTATGGAGATGTTCCTGTTTCAGTGAGTGGATAGGACTCCATGTCAGCTCCCATGCTGTGTGTGTGTGTGTGCGCGCGTGAATGTGCGCGCATCTCACATTACAGACATCATTTCAAGAGAAAAAGAATACGTATGCCTGCCTGGATTAGGCTAAGGACTTCACACAAAATGTACACAATAAAAGAGTTGAAAGAGTCGAGAGAAAATGTGTGTATGACGTCAGTCATCTGTGAAAGACAAGCAGGATTCACGGTTCCTTTTTTCACACCTTTGTCGTTGGATTTGTACCTGCTGAAAATGTATTCATATGAAGCATAGGCCTACATTAACGATATTATTGTCAATGTAACAGTATCGTTGACAATATCAACTTAAAGCAGCAACTACACACTACAAAATCAATCTGTTCCATCAGTTCAGTAGATCAGGAAATACAATGTTCCCCTGGGACATGGCGTAGTTGGCTGGGATCAAGACCGCCCATAATTAAGCATCTGACAAAGAAAATCTTAATTATCCATGCTAATTTTACGAGCCACATATCCCTGCCTGCCTGCGGTAAAAGGAAAAACTGCACGCCGTAAGGGAGCTGATCCAAGCCAGTTCCTCTTCATTAAAAGTGCATTCAGACATTTAGCACTGCACCCGCGGTTTGGCTGGGCTCCTCAACAACAAGTTTTATGGTAAGCAGCTTCGCTTTGGTCATATCTCTTTGTCTTTGTGTGTGTGTGTGTGTGTGTGTGTGTGTGTGTGTGTGTGTGTGTGTGTGTGTGTGTGTGTGTGTGTGTGTGTGTGTGGTGTGTGAGTGCATTTGGCTGTCGGATGCTTGATATATATATATATATATATATCAAGCAGCCGACAGCCAAATGCATATATATATAAACGCAGTTCACTCTCACTCTCTCTCTCTCTATATATATGCATATATATGCATATATATGCCAAATGCATATATATATAAACGCAGTTCACTCTCACTCTCTCTCTCTATATATATATATATATATACACCACTCATGCTGGTCTAAATCTAAACTCTAAACATCTTAACAGGGTAAACAACAACATACATCTGGATGCCAACGATTCCACAATATTAAACCAAACTGACTGTATCACTCACACAAAGAGGATATTTAAGCCTCTCTCTCCTCTCTCCTCTCTCCTCTCCCTTCTCTCTTGACCCAAAATTCCACAAGAACCACATGCAGATAAAACAACATTCCAAATAAATAACCAGGTCCAATAAAAGTGTCTTCTCAGGTTCCGTCAGAGGACCCAGGGCATTAGGCTTTATGGGCCAGTAATAGTAATGATTATTGGACTAAATCTGGGGCTGAGAGGGAGTAAGGCACTGGGCAGGGATCCTAGGACCACAGGGGTGGCGTAGGCCAGCGTCTCCTCACCTGTGCCACCTGTGTGTTGACTGTGGAGATATAAATGTAAAGAGTGGGTGTATGTGTTCTCTCCCGCCTTGTAAAAGCACAGCAGCCAGCCTCTACTCCACGTGTGGCCAGACGGCAGCTACTTCACGAGAGTGGGCCGTGCCCTGTGGCACACGCACGCACACACAGAAGATGCTTAATAAATGAGGTTGGGCTCTGCACCCTTAAAGGTTAAAAGTCCAAAAGCAGGTTTAAGCCCCTAGAACTAGAGGCTGGGTTAGCTGTGTGAAACCAGATAGATAGAGAGCGGGAGGGGTACAGGGAGAGAGAGAGAACAGAGACAGAGACAGAAGTTGAGAAAATGAAAGCGAGAAAGGGGTGACCTGATAGTTCCTTTAACACAGATATTCAGCGTGTAACCCGAACCAGCATAGCATCTGTGATATACACTACTGCCTTAAAACATGCACTCCCTGCTCATTTTATTAGAGAAGGTTTACAAGTGAAAGGGAGAATATAGAACCCCCTACAGGGATACAGGAGGCTTAGGGCCATAACCGGGGAATGTAGATGGACTGACTGAAATATACTGTACATAGAAAATGTGCACACATTTGTTCATCCCAGACTGATAAACAAAATGAACCAGCTTTGACTTTACTTCTCAAACTAATGGATACCGCAAAGCACAGTTTTCAATTTTCCGTCTCATCCATCTCTCTCTCCTTCCCTCACTCTCTTTCTCCTATCCGTCTCTCTCCCCATCTGTGCCTCGCTGCAGTAACATGTTGCGCAGCGGTAATAGTGGCCCTGACAGAAACAGAGTGCTTTAATTTAACGGTTCTAAGTCACGGCGTGGTCAACCGCAGCACGCTCATTAACACTAAGGAACACTCACTTAACACTATTAACACTCATTAGGCCTAAACGCAGACCGATACTCCTGCCAATCCATCAATACGCACTCCTAGCAACCAGACACCTAACAACACACTGGATGTGTCCCAAATGGAAGCGTATTCCCTATGTAGTGCACTACTTTTGACCAGGGCTCTGGTCAAAAGTAGTACACCATGTCGGGAATAGGGTGCCATTTGGGATGCAGGACTCTCGTCGTTCACTCTATCATAGGCTTGGCAGATCATCAACATCATAATCAAGAGAGACAGGATAATGGTTTTAGGACATAACTGTAATTCTGTTAGCATATCAGCTCTGAGGGAAGAGCAATAATGTGTGAAATCAATGTGTGTGTGTGTGTGTGTGTGTGTGTGTGTGTGTGTGTGTGGTGTGTGTGTGTGTGTGTGTGTGTGTGTGTGTGTGTGTGTGTGTGTGTGTGTGTGTATGAAGTCATCTCAGTTCATGGCACACTGTCTTGTTTACAGTGACAGTCTGACAGTGTGATAGTGTAGCTCAACTACAGTAGTTACGGTTGAATGACTGATGTCTTTCTCAGGGTTGAACGAATGAAAGAAAATGGGTAAATAACAAATGAAGGATGTTCGTTAGACCTCCTGGGTAGTTGACCTTCCTGTAGCGGTCCCAGATTTGGGGATTGAGGAACTAGGAGGATGCGGGATACAACTCCATGCCAGAACATTTGGCTACAACTCTATGAGTGCCCAAAGGTGATTGGTTCAAGGTTGGCTCTAATGCAATGGTTCTTAACCAGGGGTACTAGTAGCTGGCCTATACACAGGAAGTACTTGAGAAGACTCATAAGACCATAGGCTTACTGGTTAAATGCCCACGAGGGGTGAGTTCGGTGGACAAAATGTATTTGTTGGTACAGTAACCAAAAGACGTTGAGAAGTTGAGAAGGGGTGTGTGCTTAGTCTCCTCCTATGCTCCCTGTTCACCCACGACTGCGTGGCCACGCACGGCTCCAACACCATCATCAAGTTTGCCGACGACACCATGGTGGTCGGGCCTAAACACCGGCAGCCTACTGTGACATGGCAGTGTGGTGCCAAGACAACAACCTCTCCCTCCACGTCAGTAAGTCCAAGGGGATGATCAGGGACTACAAGAAAATGGGAGGTGTGCACGCCCCCATCCACATCGACAGGGCTGCAGTGGAGCAGGTCGAGAAATTCAAGTTCCTCAGTGTCCAAATCACAAAGGACTTAAAATGGTCCACATACGCAAACAGTCGTGAAGAAGGCGCGACAGCGCCTCTTCCTCCTCAGGAGGTTGAATATATTTGTCACTGGCTCTCAAATCCTCAAAAATGTCTACAGCTCCTCCATTGAAAGCATCTTGACTGGCATCACTGCTTGGTATGGCAACTGCACCGTCCTACATCACATGCTACTACAGTGTGGTGCGGACAGCCCAGGACATCACTGGGGCCGAGCTCCCTGCCATCCAGGACCTCTAAAAATTGTTAAAGACTCCAGCCACCCAAGCCATAGACTGTTCTCTCTGCTTCTGCATGGCAAGCGGTACCTACCGGAGCTTTAAGTCTGACATCAACAGGCTGAACAGCGTCTTTCCCGAAGCCATAAGACTGCAAAATAGCTAACAAAAATGGACTATCTGCATTGGCCCTTCTACTTAATTTATCTATGCACTCACACTCACTCTATGCACACTCTACACACTCACTCACACACTTCATTTGCTCATGCACACACATTCATACTGACTCTACACATATGCACACACAGTCAAATACAATAATCATATAACTGTATGCTGCTGCTTCTCTGTTGATCATATATCCTGATGCCTAGTCACCTTACCCTTATACATATCTAACCCTACCACTCCAGTATCCCTGCACATTGTAAATATGGTACTGGCACTGACCGTGTATATCGCTTACTTACTTTCTCGTGTTCTTATTTCTATTTCTCGTGTTTTTCTTCTACTTGACTAATTTAGTATTTTTTTGGTAGTAAAACAGATATTGATTACTGCATTCTTGGGAAAAAACGGCATTTCACCGTATTTGTGCACGTGACAATAATAACGTGAAACTTAAACCACTGCTCAAACTGTTCCATTTCTCTCTGTGTCTGCTTGACAATGTGTGAGTGAGAGTACTACTCCAGGAAATGAGCTTGTGGGTTAGACGCACCTGCAGAGAACCTCTTTTAACGTGACACGTCCATCTTAGTCTACATCTCAACTGTGTTTATACAGAGTGTGAGATAGCCATCTCAGTCCCCTCCCATCACTCTTGGCTGAACTTTGTGGTAACATATACACAACATTAACAGATTGCCCTACTGTAGATCACTAGGACCTATGTGATTTTTTATATTTTGTTATTTAACCTTTATTTAACTAGGCAAGTCAGTTAAGAACAAATTCTTATTTACAATGACAGCCTACCCCAGGCCAATTGTGCACCGCTCTATGGTACTCCCAATCACAGCTGGATGTGATAAAGTCTGGATTTGAACCAGGGACTGTAGTGACACCTCTTGCACTGAGATGCAGTGCCTTAGACCGCTGAACCGCTCGGGAGCCCAAGGTTAGTCTCTGGGTAAAGCTACTTACCCTACTTAAAATCACATAGAGAGACAGAAATGGAAGAAGGGAGGGATGGACGGTGAGAAAGAAAGAAAGAACAAAATCAAGAAAGAATGAAAGAAAGAAAGAACACAAAGTTCCTAGGGCTAGAACCCTGGACTCACAATCCAGTCAGAACTCAGACACAGACATAAACACTCACTTCTGGAGGGAGTGACTGGTGTTGTTGATTCCCAGGTGATGAATGTCCTAATAACCATTAGACACACACGCATGCACGCACTCGCACTCGCACACACACACACACACACACACACACTTATGGAGTGAGTGGTGCTGAGTGTTTGAGGGCCAGGCAGGACCACAGCAGACATGGCCCGGCCCTCGTAACCATCACATAGACTAAAAGGAATCGGTGATGCTGAGGGCCATTTCAAAGAGTTCAGCTCCAGTTTTACAAGCCTTTACAACCTCTCATTTAGGAGGTGGTGGGAGAGTGACGATTCTACATAGAGGAGTTTTAACGCCCCACCAGGGCTTATTGGGGCTGTGGAGTAATCTGGGTCACTGCAAAGAGGTGGAACTTTGTTATTCACTGTGTGTGTGTGTGTGTGTGTGTGTGTGTGTGTGTGTGTGTGTGTGTGTGTGTGTGTGTGTGTGTGTGTGTGTGTTTCACTAGAGCTTTATTAAAGATTTATTAAAGATAATAAAGATTGTGGCTAGTAATGGTGAGCGGACCTTTACCGCTGTTCTATACCCTCCTTTATATATACTGCTCAAAAAAATAAAGGGAACACTTAAACAACACAATGTAACTCCAAGTCAATCACACTTCTGTGAAATCAAACTGTCCACTTAGGAAGCAACACTGATTGACAATACATTTCACATGCTGTTGTGCAAATGGAATAGACAACAGGTGGAAATTATAGGCAATTAGCAAGACACCCCCAATAAAGGAGTGGTTCTGCAGGTGGTAACCACAGACCACTTCTCAGTTCCTATGCTTCCTGGCTGATGTTTTGGTCACTTTTGAATGCTGGCGGTGTTTTCACTCTAGTGGTAGCATGAGACGGAGTCTACAACCCACAAAAGTGGCTCAGGTAGTGCAGCTCATCCAGGATGGCACATCAATGCGAGCTGTAGCAAGAAGGTTTGCTGTGTCTGTCAGCGTAGTGTCCAGAGCATGGAGGCGCTACCAGGAGACAGGCCAGTACATCAGGAGACGTGGAGGAGGCCGTAGGAGGGCAACAACCCAGCAGCAGGATCGCTACCTCCGCCTTTGTGCAAGGAGGAGCAGGAGGAGCACTGTCAGAGCCCTGCAAAATGACCTCCAGCAGGCCACAAATGTGCATGTGTCTGCTCAAACGGTCAGAAACAGACTCCATGAGGGTGGTATGAGGGCCCGACGTCCACAGGTGGGGGTTGTGCTTACATCCCAACACCGTGCAGGACGTTTGGCATTTGCCAGAGAACACCAAGATTGGCAAATTCACCACTGGCGCCCTGTGCTCTTCACAGATGAAAGCAGGTTCACACTGAGCACATGTGACAGTCTGGAGATGCCGTGAAGAACATTCTGCTGCCTGCAACATCCTCCAGCATGACCGGTTTGGCGGTGGGTCAGTCATGGTGTGGGGTGGCATTTCTGCCATTAGGTACCGAGATGAGATCCTCAGACCCCTTGTGAGACCATATGCTGGTGTGGTTGGCCCTGGGTTCCTCCTAATGCAAGACAATGCTAGACCTCATGTGGCTGGAGTGTGTCAGCAGTTCCTCCAAGAGGAAAGCATTGATGCTATGGACTGGCCCGCCCGTTCCCCAGACCTGAATCCAATTGAGCACATCTGGGACATCATGTCTCGCTCCATCCACCAACGCCACGTTGCACCACAGACTGTCCAGGAGTTGGCGGATGCTTTAGTCCAGGTCTGGGAGGAGATCCCTCAGGAGACCATCCGCCACCTAATCAGGAGCATGCCCAGGTGTTGTAGGGAGGTCATACAGGCATGTGGAGGCCACACACACTACTGAGCCTCATTTTGACTTGTTTTAAGAACATTACATCAAAGTTGGATCAGCCTGTAGTGTGGTTTTCCACTTTAATTTTGAGTGTGACTCCAAATCCAGACCTCCATGGGTTGATAAATTGGATTTCCATTGATTATTTTTGTGTGATTTTGTTGTCAGCACATTCAACTATGTAAAGAAAAAAGTATTTAATAAGATTATTTCATTCATTCAGATCTAGGATGTGTTATTTTATTGTTCCCTTTATTTTTTTGAGCAGTGTATATTTTTGGGGCAAGCTCCTGTCCTAGAATTTGGATATGAAAAATGAATCACTTCTCACAGGTTTCCTCACTCTAACTCTCAACAACACCTCAGTCCCAGGGAGAGCTACCTCACACGATAATACATCTGAGAGGCAGGGAAGGATGCGTGGGAGAACCACACCATGAAAAATAAGCCTCAATCTGTTTGACTGGGTCTTCATCCAAAGACGCTAGCAGATGTAATAAGCCCAGGTGTGTTAGAAGTACCATTCCTTCCACTGGATTCAATCTACATTCCTGATGTACATAACAGACTGTAAATACTGACTGGATCACGTAATGTTTCACTGTATAAGATATCTTAAATGATGAGGAGATTGGGAAATAGTATGCTGGACCTACCATTTGGAGGAAGGGTGGGGGTAAAGAGGTATGGGGACATAGCTTCTGCTTTAAGAATGAATTAATCACTGCATTTATACTTAATATAGGTCCTGAAAGGTCCTGAAATGCAGGTCATATGACAAGGGCACAACATATAAGCTGAGGATGCCGTATAGCTCACAACACCCCCAGCCAGCCAGGGGCTATTTCTAGGTGTTAGGAGTTTTTCCGCTCCCACATTAAAAGGCAATTCAAGTTGTCACTCGCCACTTGTGATAGTTAAAGCAAACACCATAATGTTTTCCACGTTTCCCTGCTCTCTCTGCTAGACTCCTGCCTCTACGTGGGCTACATCCCAAATGGCACCCTAAATAATGCACTACCTTTGACAAGAGCCCTGATGGGCCCTGATCAAAAGTAGTGAACCTCATAAGGACTAGGGTGCCATTTGGGACACACCCATAGTGTACTAAGCACTCCACTCTATGAGCTGGGCTGAGACTGACTTTTGGTTTAATGCAGTAATAAGAGCGGTGTGAGAAATATGCACATCTCACATTTCCACACCGGTCCTAACTCCCGAGGCACTGAGAAGGGCGTGCATCTTGCCGGTTCCTGCTTGACTTTTTTTTTGTGGCTATGTTCGCGTAAATTATTACTTTGTTTTCCTTGCAATATTTCTTACGACCGACAAACACTTCTGGATCATGAATCGGAAGCTACACACTTCTCTCTCAGCCTCCCAGATCTGGAATACCATTCGCTCCTTTGTTCGGCGCACAGTTGCTTACCTGTTGCTGCTGACCGAGATAACCGAAGGCAACGAAGAAGAGTAAGGAAAGGGAGACTCCAAGCTAGGCTGAGAAGACAGGCTACACGGCCTCCTCTTCCTGGTATTCTAATGGCTAATGTCCAATCACTGGAAAATAAACGTTGTCAACTCAGAGCAAGGCTTCAATCGCAGAGGGACATCAGGGAATGCTGTGCCTTTGTTTTAACAGAAACATGGCTGACTGACAAATCAGTCGACATTGCTATTCAACCAGATGGCTTTTCCATTTTCCGTATGGATCGAACGGTGGTTTCTGGTAAGAGTAGGGGGAGGTGTATGCTTGCTCATAAACAATTCCTGCTGTACCAAAGTTGAAAACATCTCGAGCTCCTGTTCACCTGACCTGCCAACCCTACTATATGCAGAGGGAATTCATGTGTGTCATTATCACAGCTGAGTACATGCCGCCAAAGAAAACATCAAGGTGGCACTCAGTGAACTGTACAAGAATAGTCCCGCCCCCCAAATAGCAAGGTGACTATTTCTGCCAATCAGATCATGTCTCTCTGTTTCTACTCCCTGCCTACAAGCAGCAACTCAAGAGGGCGCCACCGAGAATAGTCAGACTCTGGACAGAGGAGGCAGACTCAAAGATGCAGGACTGTTTTGAGAATACTGATTGCATATTATGTTCAAAGATTCACCTATCAACATTGAGGAATATACATCGTCAGTCAGACTTCATTAGGAAATGTGTTGATGATATTGTAGCCACAATAACAATCTGGACATACCCCAACCAAAAACCCTGGATGAACGGATAAATCTGCAAATTCATTAGGGACGCATAAATACAATACAGACTCAGACTTTTGGCAAGGACTACAGACTAAGCCTATGTGGCAAGGGCTAGAGACTATAATGGACTACATTTACATATTTAGCAGATGCTCTTATCCAGAGTGATTTACAGTTAGTGCCTTCATCTTAAGATAGTTAGGTGGGACAAATACATAACACAGTCATAGTAAGTATATTTTTCCTCAATAAAGTAGCTATCAGCAAAGCCAGAGCTAGTAAGGGGGGAAGTAAAGTGCAAGTGTTAGTCTTTTTGACGGGGTCGGGGGGTGGTCACGGTCGAGCGTGAGAAGTGGGTACAAGGGGGAGGGTGGTGCTGTGGGATTATTTAAGATGCTCTTTGAAGAGATAGGGTTTCAGATGTTTTTGGGAGATGGGCAAGGGACTCTGCTGTCCTAGCTTCAGAGAGAAGATGATTCCACCATTGGGGTGCCAGGGCAGAGAAGAGCTTAAACTGGGCTGAGCGGGAGATGCCCTCCCATAGGGGTGGGGGGGGCCAAGATACCAGAGGTGGCAGAACGGAATGCTCGGGTTGGGGTGCAGGGTTTGAGCATAACCTGAAGGTAGGAAGGGGCAATTCCTCTTGCTGCTCTGTAGATGAGTACCATGATCTTGTAGGGGATGTGAGCTTCAACTGGAAGCCAGTGGAGTGTGTGGAGGAGCGGGGAGAACTTGGAAAGGTTGAACACCAGGCGGGCTGCAGCATTCTGGATAACTTGCAGGGGTTTGATGGCACAAGTGGGGCTCCCAGCCAACAGCGAGTTGCAGTATTCCAGATGAGAGATGACAAGTGCCTGACAAGCATGATCCTGTAGGAGCGAGTTACTATTTGATGTTTGCAGAGAACAACAGAGTGTTGTCCAGAGTCACGCCAAGGTTCTTTGCAGTCTGGAGATGTCAACCGTGATTGGGAGGTCTTGGAGTGGAGGAAGGAGGAAGAGCAGCTCCATCTTGTCGAGGTTGAGCTGAGATATCTGCCAGGCACATAGAAATGAGTGTCTCCACCTGGGTGTCAGAAGGGAGTGTCATCCACATAGCAGTGATGGGAGACACCATGTGAGGATATGACAGAGCCAAGTGACATTGTGTAAGAGAAGAGGAGAGGGCATATGACTGAGCCCTGGAGGACACCAGTAGTGAGCATATGTGGGGGAGACACAGATCCTCTCCACGTCACCTGGTAGGAGCGGCCTGCCAGGCAGGATGCAATCTAAGAGTGTGCAGAACCTGAGAGGGTGGACAGGCAGATCTGATGGTGCATGATGTCAAAGGCAGTGGATAGATCTTGAAGGATGAGAACATAGGAGAGAGAGTCAGCTTTGTCAGTGCGGAAAGCCTCCAAAAGTGGCTTTAACAGCAGATACAGAGGAAGAGAAGTTAGACAAGATGGAGTGAAAGGATGATAGGCAATCTGGAAGTTTAGTTTTCCTCCATTTACACTCAGCAGCCTGCAGCCCTGTTCAGTAAGCTCTCAATGAGTCACTCCGTCACGGAGCAGGAGGGGAGGCCTGAACCGGCCGGGAGAAAAGGGGACAGTGCGAGTCACGGAATGCGGAATGCGAGGAGAGTAGGGTCGAAGAGGCCGAATTGGGAGACAGGAGGGAGAAGGATTTAGCAGAAGGGAGAGATGATAGGTTAGAAGAAGAGTAGAGAGAGAGAGAGCGAAGACTGCAACGGCGCATAACCATCTGTGTAGCGGCTGAGTGGTTAGGGTTAGAGGAGGGGGAGACAGAAAAGGAAACAAAGTAGTAATCAGAGACCTGGAGGAGGGATGCAGTGAGATGAGGTCAAGCGTATTTGCCTGCCTTTTGAGTGAGAGGGGACTGGGAAAGGGTGATCTCAAGAGGCAAGGAGTGGAAAGAAAAAGTTGGAAATAAATTAAACGCAGATGTCGGGAGCTTATCAAGGTGTCAAGCTCATTGAGGAACTCTAAGGGGACCTGGTGGACGATAGATGACAACAATGTTAAGTGTGGGTGGACCAGTGACAGTGACAGCATTGAATTCAAATTAGGAAATGGACAGGTGAGTGAGGGAGAAAAGACAAAATCTCCACTTAGGTGAAATAAGTAGCCCTTTGCCACCACCGCAATGACCAGATGCTCTCGGACTATGAGAGGAAATGATGAAGAGAGAGAAGCTGGAGTAGTAGTGTTCTCTGGGGTGATCCATGTCTCTGTCAGGGCCAAAAAGTCAATGGACTGAAGGGCAGCAAAGGCTGAGATGAACTCAGCGTTCTTGACCGCAGATCGGCATTTCCAAACGCTGCCAGAGTCCAGGAAATCCGCATGGGTTGTGCACTCAGGGTACACTAAATTAAAAGGGTTTCAGTCAAGTGGTGGGAAGCGTCTGTAATGTGAACAGGTACAGAAAACCAAAGATACAAAAGAGCAAAATGACAATCTGAAAATAACTAGGTGAGAGAGTGGTGTGGAGCCTTCCTCTCTTTCCTTTCTCGAATAACTCAGTAGAGCAACTTGGCAGAACTGTCTTTGTTTCGGCGACGGTCTTAGTTCTGTGGCAAGACCGCCACTGACAGCTGCCACTGAAAAAACTGGGGAAACTGAAGTACTAACACTAATTGCTAATTGCCTTGCAGAGGTGAAGACCACACCTCCCCATACTAATTGCTGATTGCCTAGGAGAGAAGAAACCACTCCCTTTCCAATACAGCCACTGATTACAAAGATAACAGCAGTCAAAAATTGCCCTGTCCCTTAATCCTGGTTGATGTGTCAACAATCATCTGCAAGTTCATAGCAGTCAGCAGCTCACACACCAAGTAGGCTACTGGGAAGACGGGCAGCACTTAAAGTAGATGGCCCTAGCTAGCAAAAAGACAGAACTAGATGACAACAGGTTAAGTAAAAAATTATGCAATAGTTACTACTGGAGATACAGTATCAGGAGTCCTCTAGCTATAGAAGGCAAATCCAGCTGTGCTCACCAAAGCCTCCCTCCCAGATGAGATGAGCTTAACACATTCTATGCTCGGTTCGAGGTGGACAATACCGAGCCATCCAGGAAGGCTCTCGCTGCTCCGGAATACCAGGTGCATTCGCTCTCCGAGGCTGTTGTGAGGAAAACTGAAAAATAGTGAATAGTCACAAAGCCGCCAGCCCAGATGGCATCCCTGGCCGCGTCCTCAGAGTGTGTGCTGACCAGATGACAGCTGTTTTCTTTGACATCTTCAACCTGTATTCCCCACTTGCTTCAAGGAGACCACCATCATCCCAGTGCCCAAGAACACCAAGGTGACCTAGCCACTTCACGCCGGTCATCATGAAGCGCTTTGAGAGGCTGGTCATGGCCCACATTAAGGCCAGCATGCCAGGCACACTGGACCCACTCCAATTTATCAACTGCTCCAACAGATCCATGGAAGATGCCTTTTCCATTGCTATTCACATGGCCCTAACACATCTGGACAAGATGTTCATCATTCAACACTATTGTTCCCTCCAAGCTTGACACCAAGATCAGAGGCCTGGGTTTGGACACCACACTATGCGACTGGATCCTGGACTTCCTGACGCGCAGACCACAGGCTGTGAGGATTGGCAACAACACCTCCTCCACACTTACACTTAACACAGAAGCCCTGGAGGGGTGTGTACTCAGCCCTCTGCTGTACTCCCTGTTCACCCGTGACTGTGTGGCTTTGCACGACACCAACTCCATCATCAAGTTTGCTGACAACACCAGTGTTGTTGGCCTAATAGGCAACAACAACAAGTCAGCCTATAAGGAGGAGGTAAGTGAACTGGCATTATGGTGCCATGACAACAATCTCTCCCTCAACGTCAGCAAAACAAAGGAGTTGACTGTTGAATTCGGGAAGCAGAGTAGGGAACATGCCCCGATTCACATCAACGGGCCTGCAGTAGAGAATGTCAGCAGTTTTAAGTTACTCTGCGTCCACATCACGCTGGACTTGACATGGACCAACTGTTGTCAAGAGGGTGTAATAGTGCCTCTACTTCCTAAGGCAGCTGAAGAAATTTGGCATGCCACCCTTGGTCCTCTCCAAATACTACCGCTGCACCATTGAGAGCGTCCTGACTGGTTGCATCACGGCCTGGTACGGGAATTGCTCCATCCACGACTGCAAGGCCCTTCAGCGGGTGGTGACGGAATGTGCTCCTATCTATCAAGGATATCTACTCGAAAAGGAAGGAAGTCCCGCAGCATCATCAAAGACCCCACACACCCCAGCCACAAACTGTCCACTCCCTTACCGTCGGCCAGATGGTATTGTTTTTTGTTTTAACCTTTTTAAACCTCTTAAAGATCTCTAAAGATCGGTGTCCCACCCTCGGGATGGTTGAGCTAATGTGCGCTAATGTGATTAGCATGTTGTAAGTAACAAGAACATTTCCCAGGACATAGACAAATCTTATATAGGCAGAAAGTTTAAATTCTTGTTAATCTAACTGCACTGTCCAATTTACAGAAGCGATTACAGTGAAAAACCATGCTATTGTTTGAGGAGAGTGCACAGTTATGTACTTGAAAATGTATATATTGACCAATTAGGCATATTTGAGCAGACTTGATCCAACATTTTGAACATAAATGCAATGGTTCATTGGATCAGTCTAAAACGTTGCACATACACTGCTGTCATCTATTGGCCAAAATCTAAATTGTGTCTAGAGTCCTAAGTCAGATAATGGCCTTTCTCTTGCATTTCAAAGATTATGGGGGAAAAACTACAAAGAAAACGCATAGTTTTTTCTTTGTATTAACTTTTGCCAGATCTAATGTGTTATATTCTCCTACATTAATTTCACATTTCCACAAACTTCAAAGTGTTTCTTTTCAAATGGTATCAAGAATATGGATATCCTTGATTCAGGTCCTGAGCTACAGGCAGTTAGATTTGGGTATGTCATTTTAGGTGAAAATTTATAAAAAGGGTCCGATCCTTAAAACCTGTTACGACACCAATCCCGTTAGCGGGATTGAGTTTGACAATAGCCAGTGAAAAATCAGAGCGCCATATTCAAAACCACAAATCTAATCATTTCTATTTCTCAAACATAGGACTATTTTACACCATTTTATAGATACACTTCTCCAGAATCGAACCACGTTGTCTGATTCCAAAAAAGGCTTTACAGCGAAAGCAAAACATTAGATTATGTTAGGAGAGTACTTCGACACAAAAAACCACACAGTCATTTTCCAAGCAACTAGCATGCATCACAAATACCCAAAACACAGCTAAATGCAGCACTAACCTTTGACGATCTTCATCAGATGACACTCCTAGGACATCATGTTACACAATACATGCATGTTTTTGTTCGATAAAGTTCATATTTATATATAAAAACAGCATTTTACATTGGCGCGTGACGTTCAGAAAATATTTTCCCTCAAATATTGCCGGTGAATCAGCGCCACAATTTACAAAAATACTTGTCATAAACGTTGATAAAATATTAAACTGTCATTCAAAGAATTATAGATGAACATCTCCTTTATGCTAACGCTGTGAAAGATTTCAAAAAAGCTTCACGAGGAAAGCACTCTTTGCAATAATCTGAGTACTGAGCTCCGAAAAATACACTAGGCAATACAGATAGCCGCCATTTTGGAGTCATCTAAAATCATAAATTGCATTAGAAATATTTCCTTACCTTTGATGATCTTCATCAGAAGGCACTTCCAGGGATCCCAGGTCCACAACAAATGTTGTTTTGTTCGATAAATTTAATAATTTATGTCCAAATAACTCCTTGTTTCGCGCGTTCAGTTCAGCTACTACAAATGTAGGAAGCGCGCGGACAATGTCACGATGAAAAGTTTAAAAAAGTTGTATTTACGTTTGTTCAAACATGTCAAAAGTTGTAAAACATCAATCTTTAGGGCCTTTAGAACGTGAAGAGTCAGTAATATTTCAACCGGACGGTTCCTGTGTCTTGAAAAACGTTTTGGAACAGAGGATCCTCCCTCGTGAACGCGCACCAATGAAGTGATGTCATTCCCTGGGTGACCAACTTCCCAGCCTTCTCATTCGGTCTCTGTTCATCATAGATGCCTCAAACAACTTTGTAAAGACTGTTGACATCTAGTGGAAGCCTTAGGAAGTGCACAATTATTACTACGGCACTGTGTATTCAATAGGAAACGACTTGAAGAGAGCCCATGCATCCAGATTTCCACTTCCTGGTAGGATTTCTCTCAGGTTTTTGCTTGCCATATGAGTTCTGTTATACTCACAGACACCATTCAAACAGTTTTAGAAACATCAGAGTGTTTTCTATGCAGTTTATTAATATGGGCACATATTTTTTCCGAAATTGTCAATACTGCCCCCTATCCTTAAAGAGCTGTAAGAAGTTTTAAGAGGTTCTAGGCATGTCAGTTAAGAACAAATTCTTATTTACAATGACGGCCTACACCGGCCAAACCCTAACCCGGATGACGCTGGGCCAATTGTGCGTCACCCTATGGGACTCCCAATCACAGTCAGTTGTGATACAGCCTGGAATTGAACCAGGGTCTGTAGTGACACCACTAGCACTTGAGATGCAGTGCCTTAGGCCGCTGTGTCATAAGGTCTGATACCAACAAGCGCTGAGACAGTTTCTATTTACCAGACTGCTGAACACTTGAAATGGACTGACCACCGGCACTGACTCTCTCCGCACCTTAGCCCACACCCAGACAGACACACACACACACATCAAATCTGCTTCCTACCGTACTCTTACTTAATATTTCTAAATAGAGCACAATTTAAACACAAGCCCCACAATCCCACCTTCCCCAAGACACGTGTAAATATTGGACTATAAATTGTGCCTACCTGTGTTATACTTATGCTAAAATGTTTATTCTATTCTACTGAGCCATTTACTTCATGTTTGTGGTCTTATCTTTATTATTTGTAATTGTTGTTGCATTGTCGAGAAGGAACATGCAAGGAAGCATTTCGTTGGATGGTGCATACCATTTGAATGCTGTACATACAACTAATAAAACTTGAAACTGTTGAAATCATCAAATCAAATCAACCTGTATTTGTCACATGCGCCGAATACAACAAGTGTAGACCTTACCGTGAAACGCTTACTTACAAGCCCTTAACCAACAGTGCAGTTCAAGAAGAGTTAGAAAAATATTTACCAAATAAACGAAAAATATTATAAAAAGTAACACAATAAAATAACAATAATGAGTCTATATACAGGGGGTACCAGTACCAAGTCAGTGTGCAGGGGTACAGGTTAGTTGCAGGTATATCAAAGCATATGGAAGCTGCAATAGACCTTATGCTGTCTTACTTTCTTTTGCCATTGCTAGAGTAATCAGAAATGAGGAACAAGAGGGGAAAATGAGGGATAATGATCACACTTTTATTATCCACCCTACATGATGGTAAGCTTCAGAGCGTGAGATGGACTTGTAAATACGTCTCAGTCATCACTCTACTTCCCGTCTCTACTTCCCCATAAAGAGATGCTTGTAAAAACAATACTCATTTAAGTCAAACATGCATTTGTGTTGCTGTATGTTGCTCAATAGTTGAATGGGACTGTGGAGGGAGCTCTTTACTGTCTTTTCCTGCCAGTTTACTGCCGGACATCTGAATATATGTGTCACGCCCTGACCTGACCCTTTTATTCTCTATTTGGTTAGGTCAGGGTGTGACTAGGGTGAGAAATCTATGTTTCTATTTCTTTGTTGGCCTAGTATGGTTCCCAATCAGAGGCAGCTATTTATCGTTGTCTCTGATTGGGGATCATACTTAGGCAGCCCTTTTTCCCACCTTAGATTGTGGGATCTTGTTTTTGGGACTGTGCTGTACGCCCTACTGAACGTTACGTTTTCGTTTGTATTTGTTTTGTTTCGGTGCTCATTTTAATAAATGTAAAATGTACGCCTATCCTTCAATCAACGAGCGTAACAATAAGCCAGTTGCTTAAATATGAACACACATACACATACACACATACACACACTGTCTAGATTTTACTCACATATCCCATAAATGTATACTTTATCAAACCAATTCCAGCAGTTAATAATTTGGAGGAATCCACGGATTACAGCCAATATCACTACTTTACTACCATTCTGGAGCACCTTCTAACAGCCAGGATTGTGTGTGTGGTGGTGTGTGTGTGTGTGTGTGTGTGTGTGTGTGTGTGTGTGTGTGTGTGTGTGTGTGTGTGTGTGTGTGTGTGTGTGTGTGTGTGTGTGTGTGTGTGCTGCCTTAACCACAGTCCTGCATGGGTGTGTATCATTTTAACCAAACTCAGTCCTTCATGTATGGGCAGTGTGTGCTCTGTACAGTCCTTCATGTAGGGCAGTGTGTGTGCACTGTACAGTCTTTCATGTAGGGCAGTGTGTTTGCTGTACAGTGGCATTGCCTGTCAAGGTTTTTGGCACTATGGGCACCGTCCACCCCCCATCCTGCCCCACCCCGTCCCGCCCACCCAACATGGCAGGACATGGTCCCTCTCCTGGAATCCTGTGGTCCTTGTCGGGATGCCCTGTTGCCTGCCTGCGTCCAGCTGCTTATTTTTCAAAGGAAAGAATGTGAGAGTTGGCGCGGCGCTAAACAGTGTGGTTTTACAAAGCTAACTTTAATAAGATGGCCGATGAGAGACAAGGAGGTAGAAGGGCCCAAGTGTGGTGGGACGTGGAGGGTCAATGCGGGAGGGGAGGGGGGGTGTACATGTGTGTGCCTTTGCGTGCGAGCGTGTGTGTGTGTATACCACCCCCATCACACATCCTTTCACCCCACCTGGCAGAGAATGTCCCAAGAGACTCTCTCCTCTTATACAAATAAACCAGATATGAGACACACACACTCCCATTGTCTCTGCTTAACATTGAGCAGATGAAATAACAGTGAATGGGAGAGTGAGAGAGCATCTAAAACAACATGATCTGAAGACAAAAATCGAAATGAGGGAGTCGTTTAGTGCTAAACTCTAAGCCCTCCTGTGGACAGGCTGATAGCATCTTTATTAGCTGCTCTTCATACAGACACAAAGACATAGTGAAGAGATAGTCAGTCAGTGGTCTGAATAGCAGCAGCTCTCTGAAGAGTTGTGAAAGTTCTTTAGAGAGATGCGCACAAACTCACACACACGCGCACCAACAGTTGGCATCCAAATGTAATCCAATCAGTGGCGACCCATCATTCAGGGCAGGTGGAGTTGTTATCAACTCTTTTTAGCTAAAAAAAAGATAGATATATTATTTATTTTTTGTCTGTTTTGCATGTTATTTTGGCATTAATACGTGTCACATATCAGTTTGCAAACAATTAAAAAATAATAATAGTTGAGTTAATAAAGCCACATACAAACATGGTGGTGGGGCAGCCAGCGGAAAATACGTAGCGTATGGGTGGGTAATGTTCTTTAGTTGCGCCGTGATTGGCTCAGTGCTCTGTCACACATAGGGACACTACATAACTGCAAAATCTACGGGGAGAGCTCGAAAATTCAAGCCCCTTGGTTGCTTCCATAGATTTACATTAGAAGAGCCCATCCAAGAAGGCTCAAGGTCATTGGCCACAGATAAAATTACGTAAAATCACGTTATATCTACCGTAGCTTTGATTGGACTGATCATACATCATACTTTCAAAATCTTAGCTAGCAAGGTAGACAAGCAGTCATCATCATGAATCAAGTCGACCATCTACTGGCAAATCCTTTTCAATCCTTGTCATATGAAGATAAATTATAGATAAAATGTATTGATGCTCATCAGCCATTGGACATAAACATTACAAAACAAGTTGGACATCGCAAATTCAATAATGAGTGGTTTGGAAGGAATCAGTGGCTAACTGCAAGCGTTGCAAAGCAATCATTAGCCTGCTATTCAGTGGAGAGGGTGTGTGGTCCAAGTCTGAGTTTAAGGGTCTCTTTCCATCTTAAAATTACAAACATTCACTCGTAACACACCATGGGCCAGAAAAGGTTGAATACATTGGCCATGATGTCAATCCAATATGACTTCTGTCGCGTTCAAAACAACTGGAAACTCAGAACTGGGAAACCTCAGACTTCTTGGAGTTCAAGTCAACTGAGAACTCTTGGGAAAAAACAAGGTCCGACTGGGAAAATATGTTTTGAACGGTCATCCCAACTCAGAATTCGGGAACTCGAGCCTCTTTCTAAAGCTCCGACCTGAAGATCATGACATCATGATTCGACCTTGTTTTTTTTCCCCCGAGTTCCCAGTTGTCTTGAAAGCACCATAAATCCAGAGAAGGCCAGACTTTGATGATTGCGTTTGATGAAAAAATCTGCCCACCTTCCTGTTCAACTGAGCACAGCACAATAAGGTGAGTCAAAAAATGTATTGTATGCTGCTGCATAAATTATGTAATATGCCAGGGAGATACAGTGAGGGAAAAAAGTATTTGATCCCCTGCTGATTTTGTTCGTTTGCCCACTGACAAAGAAATGATCAGTCTATAATTATAATGGTAGGTTTATTTGAACAGTGAGAGACAGAACAACAACAAAAAAATCCAGAAAAACGCATGTCAAAAATGTTATAAATTGATTTGCATTTTAATGAGGGAAACAAATATTTGACCCCCTCTCAATCAGAAAGATTTCTGGCTCCCAGATGTCTTTTATACAGGTAACGAGCTGAGATTAGGAGCACACTCTTAAAGGGAGTGCTCCTAATCTCAGCTTGTTAACTGTATAAAAGACACCTGTCCACAGAAGCAATCAGATTCCAAACTCTCCACCATGGCCAAGACCAAAGAGCTCTCCAAGGATGTCAGGGACAAGATTGTAGACCTACACAAGGCTGGAATGGGCTACAAGACCATCGCCAAGCAGCTTGGTGAGAAGGTGACAACAGTTGGTGCGATTATTTGCAAATGGAAGAAACACAAAGGAAGTCTGTCAATCTCCCTCGGCCTGGGGCTCCATGCAAGATCTCACCACGTGGAGTTGCAATGATCATGAGAGCGGGCGGAATCAGCCCAGAACTACATGGGAGGATCTTGTCAATGATCTCAAGGCAGCTGGGACCATTGTCACCAAGAAAACAATTGGTAACACACTACGCCGTGAAGGACTGAAATCCTGCAGTGCCCACAAGGTCCCCCTGCTCAAGAAAGCACATATACATGCCCGTCTGAAGTTTGCCAATGAACATCTGAATGATTCAGAGGACAACTGGGTGAAAGTGTTGTGGTCAGATGAGACCAAAATGGAGCTCTTTGGCATCAACTCAACTCGCCGTGTTTGGAGGAGGAGGAATGCTGCCTATGACCCCAAGAACACCATCTCCACCGTCAAACATGGAGGTGGAAACATTATGCTTTGGGGGTTGTTTTTCTGCTAAGGGGACAGGACAACTTCACCGCATCAAAGGGACGATGGACAGGGCCATGTACTCTTTCAAATCTTTGGTGAGAACCTCCTTCCCTCAGCCAGGGCATTGAAAATGAGTGGGTATTCCAGCATGACAATGACCCAAAACACACGGCCAAGGGAACAAAGGAATGGCTCAAGAAGAAGCACATTAAGGTCCTGGAGTAGCCTAGCCAGTCTCCAGACCTTAATCCCATAGAAAATCTGTGGAGGGAGCTGAAGGTTCGAGTTGCCAAACGTCAGCCTTAACGTCGAAACCTTAATGACTTGGAGAAGATCTGCAAAGAGGAACTGGGACAAAATCCCTCCTGAGATGTGTGCAAACCTGGTGGCCAACTACAAGAAACGTCTGACCTCTGTGATTGCCAACAAGGGCTTTGCCACCAAGTACTAAGTCGTGTTTTGCAGAGGGGTCAAATACTAATTTCCCTCATTAAAATGCAAATCAATTTATAACATTTTTGACATGCGTTTTTCAGGATTTTTTTGTTGTTATTCTGTCTCTCACTGCTCAAATAAACCTACCATTAAAATTATAGACTGATTATTTCTTTGTCAGTGGGCAAACATACAAAATCAGTAGGAGATCAAATACTTTTTTCCCTCACTGTATGTATACTCTAGCTAAGCAAGTAATATTAAGTGTATGTTGTTGTCACAACTTCTGCCGAAGTCGATGCCCCTCCTTGCTCGGGTGGTGCTCGGCGGTCGACGTCACCGGTCTTCTAGCCATCATTGATCAGTTTTTAATTTTCCATTGGTTTTGTCTTGTCTTCCTATAGACCTGTTTCCAATCCCATTAATTACATGTTGTGTATTTAACCCTCTGTTTCCCCTCATGTCCTTGTCGGTGATTGTTAGTGATGTTATGTTACGTGTGTTTTTTGTATCGGTGTGCGACGGGTTATGTTTACCCATGTTATTTTGTACTTTGGTTTTGGAGTTTGTTTTGTCATTAAATACTCCAGTTTAAACAATTTGGTTTCTCCTGCGCCTGACTTCCCTGCCACCTACATACACGATTATGACAGTTGTGTAGGAAGCTGTTAGTAGCACATGTGCCTCACCCTAATAATTTGGTCCCTTTCCCCCTCATAACTCAGCCTACTATTCTGACTTGGTGGTACCCATTTAGCCTACAGCCTGTTTTAGAGAAATGTAATCATTGAATATTGTAAGAGCTTTCATTGTCTGCTTATATGCCCCTTTTATTTATCCTACAGTTCTGACTTGGTGTACAGGGAGAATACTGTAAGAACGGCCCATGTTCTGAATTCTGTCGCTGTACATTTCAAAGGCGCTGAACAAATAGTTATATTGACTACATCCATCCTAGCTCGCTCATAAATGTTTTAATCGAAGTTAGGGATTGCCTCTTATCCGCTTGTCGTTCCCTTATGCCACTGTTTGAACATCTCAGTTGTCATTAGAAACCACATTTGTTTAACCCTCCTGCTGTATTCCGGTCAAATTGGACTGATTTACAAGTTCTCTCTTAAAAATGTAGTTCATTTAATCTGATCATCATAAGGTTCCATGACTTTGTCCACACAGGGCATCAGAACACACAAAATACATTCATTACATTTTGGGTGTTTTATTTAACTTTTGTACACCTGTGGTGTTCCCGGTCAAAAATGACCGGTCATTAGAAATGAATGGGTGAGACTACAATTAGTGTAAAAATTTTGTTCAGGCACATGCCCATTCATCAAATAGACACACTTCCTCACCCAGACCCCACATGCAGGTATGCATGTTTGAGCACACACACTCACACCTCACTCCCCTTCTTGGCTTCCATGGAAAGCCACACGGGAACCTTTCCCCAATAGAATCTTTCCCCCACGGGAACCACACCGGTTGGCATTCTCACAAACAATCGCAACATTGTTTCAATAATATATAGAACTTTTCTCGCAGCTCTGGTATATAAAGCTTTTTGGGGCCTTGCTCACAATTCATTCTGTGGCAGCACAATGACCAAACGATATAGTGTATGTGTAACGGTCGTCGTATGAAGTGGACCAAAATGCAGCAGGTACGTGAATGTTCATATTTATTTTATTTCGAACACCACACAAAAACAACAAAATGAAAAAACGAACAACAGCTAACAGTTCTGCAGGCTAAACATAGCAGTGCACGAATACAACTTCCCACAAAGGGACAGGTGAAACAGGGCTACCTAAGTATGACTCTCAATCAGCAACAACGATGTACAGCTGTTCCTGATTGAGAGCCATACCAGGCCAACACAAAGAAATACACAACATAGAAAACCATAGAAATACAAAACAAGAACATTACCCAAAAACCCCGGAACACATAAATCAAACACCCCTCTTACATAAATACATATACCATTAAACCCCAAACCACATAAAACAAAAACCCCCTGCCACGTCCTGACCAAACTACAATAAACAATAACCCCTTGTACTGGTCAGGACGTGACAGTATGTGAGGCTCTTGATCATATCTTTGATCATGACATCGGTGAGGAGGAGAGAGGCCAAGAAACTGACAGTGAAGATGCCTTAGAGGAGAAAGTAGTCTGTGATAAATAGCACAATATGTTTCATCTGAGTACTTGTTATAGTCAAAATAATCCATACATTATGCATTTTTTTAACTCAAAAACGAGTTGTATGAGCTCAGGTAAATGAGGCCTACAGGCCATAAATAGCAAATAGAAGTTCAAAACTTGTAATGTTCACAAGAACTTAAGTTGATAAAAACATCTAACACAACATTAGGTGATAATATATGTATTATTATGGATTTATAATCAGCTATAATGGGGCGGTCATTTTTGACCGGGAACACAGAATTAATTAACATGAAACGAACACAACAGGAGGGTTAAGCAAGTCAGCCATATCAGCTATGTTTTTGAAAAGGCAGCAAATGAGGCTGAATGAAATGTTTCGCTGCCAGACAAGGCTCTGCTGATAGCCAGGGGTAGCTGTGGTAAGGATTCACTCCATGGTGCTGAAAAGAATGCTCTGCTGTTGGGACAGCTTTATGTAGGCCCTAACAGTTTATGGGCACCGTTTGTCACTGTTATAGTGCAAGCAATGTATTGTTTAGTGTTGTGTTGTGTTGTGCCTTTGCTGGCATGCATCTAAAAAACATTTTTGTTTGCCCCACCAAGGTTTACATGATAAAATTGCCACTGGTAAAGAGCATATGGAGCTTGTGAGTTCCAAGTTTGAGGAAGCTTACAATTTATCCTACCATCTGCGTGCCAGTTATGATTATTTTCATACGCACAGTTTCATTTCAATAATAACGTTTTTTGTTTATCAAAATCATTGTCACGTGGTTAATCATTTGAAAACATTTTGAGAGTTTGCTGTTAACATCTAAATGTTAAAATCGCCACTGAATTCAGCAGGGGCACAACTTTGGTTCTAGACATAATGTTATTATTATTATTTCAACTGTTTTATCCAGTTGGATAAACACTGGAAACAGCCTATCCGACCGCTCGGAGGCGTCCGCATGGTCCTAAAGCACACCTATGCCTCATTTTGCATCACATTCCAATGATAAAACTGGGGGGGGGGACATGTCCCTCGTCCCCAGTGAAAGTGGTGCCCCTGGAATCCAGTATACAATAACACAGTTAAATCACCTATTATATATATATAATTATGCCAATCTCAAAAATACTTTTCAAGAAAACACATTTCCTGGGCTTAGTTTTGATTATTTAAAAGGTCATTAGTAATGGTTATAGGGCTCATGCACTGCCCCTGTGTCATTGGTGTTGTATATGAGCCTGTACAGTGGTTGCTTCCTGTCTGTTTTATTAGGAAGGGTGTTCGGAAGGGTGTTAGCCCCAGTGTGGGTCTATGCAGCCTGGCCCGCCCCTTCGCTTCCCGAGGGAGGTTGGGGTCTTAAGTGACCTAGCCTCTGATAACAATGGATGATGTTGGCATGTAGTGTATGTGTATTTGGGTGGGTGCCCAGTGCGGATAGACTGTGCCCCATAACCAGTGGTTGTGACAAAAGCACATATCACAGCATACTACAGCAAACTCTCTAGAGACAGGAGGAGCGGTAGAGGTACTCTGAATGATCGGCTATGAAAAGTCAACTGACATTTACTCCTGAGGTGCTGACCTGTTGCACCCTCGACAACCACTGTGATTATTATTATTTGACCCTGCTGGTTATCTAGGAACATTTGAACATCTTGGCCATGTTCTGTCATAATCTCTACCCGGCACAGCCAGAAGAGGACTGGCCACCCCTCATAGCCTGGTTCCTCTCTAGGTTTCTTCCTAGATTCTGGCCTTTCTAGGGAGTTTATCCTAGCCCCCGTGCTGCTACACCTGCATTGCTTGCTGTTTGGGGTTTTAGGCTAGGTTTCTGTACAGCAGTTTGTGACATCAGCTGATGTAAAAAGGGTTTGATAAATACATTTGATTGATTGATTGATTGATTGATTGATTGATACTACAGGCTGCAGAGGGTGTGAGAAGCTCAGTTCTGGTGATAAAAAAATACATTCTACTCCAAAATGAATGAAAATAAAATGATACTGACATCTAAAATATATACTAAACAAAAATATAAATGCAACATGTAAAGTGTTGGTCCAATCTTTTATGAGCTGAAATTAAGGATCCCAGGAAATTTTCCATACACACAACAACAAAAAATTATTTAAAATGTTCTCAAATTTGATTACATCCCTGTTAGTGAAAATGTATCCTTTGCCAAGATAATACATCCACCTGACAGGTATGGCATATCAAGAAGCTGATTAAACAGCATAAGCATTACACAGGTGCACCTTGTGCTTGGGACAATAAAAGACCACTCTAAAATGTGCAGTTTTGTCACACAACACAATGCCACAGATGTCTCAAGTTTTGACGGACCGTGCAATTGGCATGCTGACTGCAGGAATGTCCACCAAAGCTGTTGCCAGAAAATGTAATGTTCATTTCTCTACTATAAGCCACACCCAACATCGTTTTAGAGAATTTGGCAGTATGTCCAACTGGCCTCACAACAGCAGACGCGGTGCGGTGTGGGCAAGCGGTTTGCTGATGTCAACGTTGTCAACAGAGTGCCCCATGGTGGCGGTGGGATTATGGTACGGGCAGGCATAAGATACATACAACGAACACAATTGCATTTTATCGATGGCAATTTGAATGCATTTCGTGACAAGATCCTGAGGCCCATTGTCATACCATTCTTCCCCCCGCTATCACCTCATGTTTCAGCATGGTAATACACAGCCCAATGCTGCAAGGATCTGTACACAATTCCTGGAAGCTGAAAATGCCCCAGTTCTTCCATGGCCTGCATACTCACCAGACATGTCACCCATTGAGTATGTTTGGGATGCTCTGGATCGTCGTGTACGACAGCGTGTTCCAGTTCCCAATATCCAGCAGCTTCGCACAGCCATTGAAGAGGAGCGGGACAACATTGCACAGGTCACAATCAACAGCCTAATCAACTCTATAAAAAAAGAGATGTGTTGCTCTGCATGAGGCAAATGGTGGTCACACCAGATACTGACTGGTTCTCTGATACACGCCCCTAACTTTTTAAGGTATCTGTGACCAGTCATGTGATATCCATAAATAGGGCCTAATTTATTTATTTTAATTTACTGATTTCTTTATATGAACTGTATCTCAGTAAAATCTTTGAAATTGTTGTATGTTGCGTTTATATTTTTGTTCAGTATAATTTCACCCACCAGAAATGAGTCCCAAAACATATTGGTCCATATTGTAAGCCAGAAGTGGTATTTAGCAATAAGCATTATCACCTGATGAAGCTGGTAGCCTAGTGGTTAGAGCATTGGACTAGTAACTGTAAAGGTTGCAAGATCAAATCCCCAAGCTGACAAAGTGAAAATCTGTCATTCTACCCCTGAACAAGGCAGTTAACTCACTGTTCTTGGGCTGACATTGAAAATTAGAGTTTGTTCTTAACTGACTTGCCTAGTAAAATTAAATTAAAAGCTAACCTGATGTGGCAAAAAAAAATAGGCTGAGGGTTGCCCACCTGAATTTACGGTGGCTTGCGAAAGTGTTCAACCCCCTTGGCATTTTTCCTACTTTGTTGCCTTACAACCTGGAATTAAAATAGATTTTTGGGGGGTTTGTATCATTTGATTTACACAACATGCCTACCACTTTGAAGATGCAAAATTGTTTTTATTGTGAAACAAACAAGAAATAACACAAAAAAATGAAAACTTGAGCGTGCATAACTATTCACCCCCCCAAAGTCAGTACTTTGTAGAGCCACCTTTTGCAGCAATTACAGCTGCATGTCTCTTGGGGTATGTCTCTATAAGCTTGGCACATCTAGCCACTGGGATTTTTGTCCATTCTTCTTGGCAAAACTGCTCCAGCTCCTTCAAGTTGGATGGGTTCCGCTGGTGTACAGCAATCTTTAAGTCATACCACAGATTCTCATACCACAGATTCTCAATTGGATTGAGGTCTAGGCTTTGACTAGGCCATTACAATGTTTCCCCTTAAACCACTCAAGTGTTGCTTTAGCAGTATGCTTAGGGTCATTGTCCTGATGGAAGGTGAACCTCCGTCCCAGTCTCAAATCTCTGGAAGACTGAAACAGGTTTCCCTCAAGAATTTCCCTGTATTTAGCGCCATCATTCCTTCAATGCTGACCAGTTTCCCAGTCCCTGCCGATGAAAAACATCCCCACAGCATAATGCTGCCACCACCATGCTTCACTGTGGGGATAGGGTTCTCGGGGTGATGAGAGGTGTTGGGTTTGCGCCAGACATAGAATTTTCCTTGATGGCCAAAAAGCTCCATTTTAGTCTCATCTGACCAGAGTACCTTCTTCCATATATTTGGAGAGCCTCCACATGCCTTTTGGCAAACACCAAATGTGTTTGCTTATTTTGTATTTAAGCAGTGGCTTTTTTTCTGCCCACTCTTCTGTAAAGCCTAGCTTTGTGGAGTGTACAGCTTAAAGTGGTCCTATGGACAGATACTCCAATCTCTGCTGTGGAGCTTTGCAGCTC
The DNA here is from genome assembly GCF_965601325.2 of Salmo salar. Taxonomy (NCBI): domain Eukaryota; kingdom Metazoa; phylum Chordata; class Actinopteri; order Salmoniformes; family Salmonidae; genus Salmo; species Salmo salar. The sequence continues at coordinate 40,991,034 of NC_138295.1, read as the reverse complement.
CTTCAAGGTGATCTATGGTCTCTTTGTTGCCTCTCTGATTAATGTCCTCATTGCCTGGTCCATGAGTTTTGGTGGGCAGCCCTCTCTTGGCAGGTTTGTTGTGGTTGTCAAGTCATGACCATAGTAAGTTGTTATTTTCTATGGTAGAGTAGGTCAGGGCGTGACAGGGCGTGTTTGTCTGTTTTTGTATTTCTATGTTCAGTTTCTAATTTTGTATTTCAATGTTGGTGTTGTTTGGGTTGATCTCCAATTGGAGGCAGCTGTTCCTCGTTACCTCTAATTGGAGGTCATATTTAAGTTGATGTTTGTCCCACCTGTTTTTGTGGGTGATTATCTTTTGAGTAGTGTGTTTTCCTCTCTGAGTCACGGTTTGTTGTTTTTGTGTTTCAAGTAATTTATGTATTGCATTTAGTTTCATGGAATAAATAAATATGTGGAACTACGAACACGCTGCATTTTGGTCCGATCCTTCAGACAGCCGTGACAGTGGTGCCATATTCTTTCCATTTTTTTAATAATGGATTTAATGGTGCTCCGTGGGATGTTCAAAGTTTCAGATATTTTTTTATAACCCAACCCTGATCTGTATTTCTCCACAACTTTGTCCCTGACCTGTTTAGAGAGCTCCCTGGTCTTCATGGTGCCGCTTGCTTGGAGGTGCCCCTTGCTTAGTGGTGTTGCAGACTCTGGGGCTTTCAGAACAGGTGTATATATACTGAGATCATGTGACACTTAGATTGCACACAGGTGGACTTTATTTAACTAATAATGTGACTTCTGAAGGTAATTGGTTGCACCAGATCTTATTTAGGGGCTTCATAGCAAATTATACATATGAATGCACCACTTTTCCATTTTTATTCTTTTGAATTGTTTGAAACAAGTTGTTTTTTTCATTTCACTTCACCAATTTGGACTATTTTGTGTATGTCCGTTACATGACATCCAAATACATTTACATTTACATTTAAGTCATTTAGCAGACGCTCTTATCCAGAGCGACTTACAAAATGGTGCATTCACCTTATGATATCCAGTGGAACAACCACTTTACAATAGTGCATCTAAATCTTTTAAGGGGGGGGGGGGGGGGGTTAGAAGGATTACTTTATCCTATCCTAGGTATTCCTTAAAGAGGTGGGGTTTCAGGTGTCTCCGGAAGGTGGTGATTGACTCCGCTGTCCTGGCGTCGTGAGGGAGCTTGTTCCACCATTGGGGTGCCAGAGCAGCGAACAGTTTTGACTGGGCTGAGCGGGAACTGTGCTTCCTCAGAGGTAGGGGGGCCAGCAGGCCAGTGGTGGATGAACGTAAAATGAAATGAAATGAAAATAGAATTTCAATTTATATTACAGTTTGTAATGCTAGAAAATAGGAAATACACCAAGGGGGATGAATACTTTTGCATGGCACTCTACCACACCTTGACCAAACCGGCCCTGCACATGCATCCACGTGCGCCATCGTGTGCATGCTGATTCTGTTTATCCCCACCAGACGCATTTATGACAGGCAGGTTAAAGTAGCAAAACCAACTTAGCTTGTTGTTGTTGTTATTTAATTTGCACTGGGAGATAAACATTGGGTTGTTATTTGACTAGAAATGCATATGGTCTTTTTGTTTTGCTGGATCATTGTTGAATTTCAATCCATTTTGAGTCATACAGAATGTGTTCTCTACTCCGACAATTGATCCAAAGATAAAAGGGGAAACCTCGTTTGTTTTTAGTTCGTTTTCTTTGATTAATCTCTCCTTGTTCATGTTGTGCCCTAGAAACAAATATGTAGCCCTGTAAATAGACTGATTTATTATAAAAAGCTAAAATGTTGATACCTGTCATTGAAATTACAAAATCATTTCTTGAATATTTCTACATTATGTAAAAGCATTATGTTCGTAGTGAGATGCATTATATTGAAAATTGTACAGTCTATTTAAGATCAAGTTTTTAATGATGACATGCAAGAGATCTGTCATGCATTGCTATGATCATTGATCACCTGAAGAAGCTATCCCCTTTCCTTTCTTTCTGTGCCCACAAATGTTTGCATATATTGGTAAAGTTACCAGTTGTTAGCTAGCTAGGTAATGAGGTAACAAATATGACTGAACACGGTGTAAAAAAAAATCCCAGGTAGCATATTTGGTTATTTGGAAGTTGTGGGAATGTATGTTTTTGGTTTCACATTGGTTGTGTGAACTAAGTCATGTTTTGGGAACAATCATTTTCAGGTTGCAGGGAGGTTCTGAGAACGTTTTACTCTGGTTCCTTGAAATTTTTCCTGGAAGCTTTTATTAAGGATATGAAAAAATAAATTACAGGTTATTTGTAGGTTTTTAAATAACTTCCTTAAAACCTTCACGGAATGTTTCAATAACACTGCTAACTTATTTTGGGTTAACTTGGTTTACTCCAAGCACACATGGAAATTAATTTCCTTTTGCATAATCATGCAAACACAATTATTTTTTATTGTGACATGGGATCATTGACATCTTCTGTTCTCTATCCATGGAATTAGTCCACTGCACCACCGGAATAGAGCAAGTTTTTTATGCATACATAGCTTTTAATTTTTGTCTATTCAGTTGTGCCCAATTTCAAAGGAATCAAGCACATTCAGATCAGGTGTGGCCAATTAGTGGGTGCAGTCAACACACCAGAACACACTTAACAAGATAGAGGATAGAGAGAGTTCTGTTGATGCTGAGAACGAAATGTATATGTTTTTAAATATCATTCTTAGAATGTTCTCTGATTATAACTACATTTTTCTTGTGGTTTTTATGTAAAGAGTTCTTAACATTCTCGGAACAATTTTAGAACATGACAAATAGACCTATGAGGAAACCTGTAGGAAACGTTATGCTGAAGTACTGAAATTACCACAGAAGAACATTGTTTCTAAATGTTCTCTGAACTATTTGAGAACATTCCCAATGTCAAACCAAATTGGTCACACTTTAGAGCCCTGGATGTCTATTTCCCCCCTACCCTTCATTCTGCTATAGACTACACATGGCTTTCATCAGCTAAGGCAGTGCAGAAGTGTGTGTGTTGTGTGTGTGCGGATAGTGTTAATTGCAAACACCTGAGTGACATGCTTGGCTTGAGTCTTAAAGCTGCTAGGCTGTCACTTTGGGTGAGTATAAAAGTGTCACGATACTCAGTGCCTGCCTTTCACTGCAGTGACACACATTTGACTCCTGACCCCCACATTACATGACAATGCATTTATATATTTTTTGCACACTCTCATTCATTCACAATGATTTACAGTAAGTACCCTAAGCCCACATTTAAATAAAGATACTAAAGCAACTATATTAAACCTTCACCATAAAGTGTTATACCTACAAGAGACCATAGGGGGCGGTGGAGCGCAATGCTGAGCGGGGAGCTCTAAAGTGAAGACATAGCTGCAGAGACAGAAATACACAGACAGACAGACAGACAGACAGACAGACAGACAGACAGACAGACAGACAGACAGACAGACAGACAGACAGACAGACAGACAGACAGACAGACAGACAGACAGACAGACAGACAGACAGACAGACAGACAGACAGACAGAGAAATGGCTCAGTCTGTGCTCTGGTCTTAGAGAGCATTAGGTTTCAGGTGGCGAGCGTGGGTGCTAAAGGGAGAGGGGCTCGGTTTACAGCGCCGTGCAGAGAGAGCTGCCTATCGGCCCCTCAAAGAACTAGGGACAGACAGACACACTGACTCACACACATACAGGGGGGCTCGAATGTACACACACACACAACACGCGCAGGCACTGAAGCACTCACACACACAGGCACGCAGACACACACCACACCTGCATGCACACAGACCACACACATGCAACACACACATACGTACACACACTGTACACAATCACACAGACATACACAAGCACACACACACACACACATGCATACATACTGTACACATACAAGCACAAACAGTATACATGTGTTGTCTCTATGTATGTGGGAACAGACTGGGAAAGCAGAGGACACCATACTCAACAAACCCTATGCTAATTGGCTGAACTCAACAAACCCTATGCTAATTGGCTGAACTCAACAAACCCTATGCTAATTGGCTGAACTCAACAAACCCCATGCTAATTAGCTGACAAACATCCATCTGAAATGAACACATCAGCTGAACAATTAACTTAACAGCCCGGGACAAAGACAGTCTAATTGTTCATTAAGAGATGGTTCAAACGTGTCTATGGGCGCTGTTTGTCTGCATTTAATACTCTTGCATTTTGCTAATGCTAAGAATTTACAAACACCATGCTTTGGGGTTAAATAGAGAAAAAATAAAGATCTTTGACTAGATTTCAGAGAATAGCTGTGGTTACATTTCATTCCGAAACCCGACCAACCACAGTGAAACCACGTTGATTACACAGTCATTTTGTATAATGAACTGTGCAATAAAACAAAACAGCTGATATAATATGATATCGACATAATTAAATGAAAACCATGAGTAATCCCTAGGGGAGGGAATGAGCTATTTCAGAGCACATTACTTTTACAAGACCAGGTTACTCTCTATACTTATTCTCCAGGTGGTACGATCATTGAACCCATTGGGATGATGCACTGCATATAGGAAGTAAAATACTACAAACACATGTCCTTTACCACATTCTGCTTTCCCTCAGCTAATTGAGTACATACTGAAGAACAGGCCTCCAACAAACACTCTCACGCACACGCACAAACACACACACACACACACACACACACACACACACACACACACACACACACACACACACACACACACACACACACACACACACACACACACACACACACACACACACACACACACACACACACACACACAATGAACAGGCCCCCAACAAATACTCTCTCTCTCGCTCTCTCTCTCACACACACACGCACGCACGCACACACACACACACACACACACACACACACACACACACACACACACACACACACACACACACACACACACACACACACAATGAACAGGCCCCCAACAAATACTCTCTCTCTCGCTCTCTCTCTCACACACACACGCACGCACGCACACACACACACACACACACACACACACACACACACACACACACACACACTCACACACACACACACACTCACACACACACAACAAACAACAGAGAGGAACAACAACGGTCCAATTGACTGACCAGCTGACCAGCCAGGGAAGAAGTATGGAGCAGAGCCACAAGTGGACCTGGAATGTTTTGAATGTGCTCCAGATATTCAGGCATGCAAAATTTTCCACCTGCTCTGGAAGCCAGTGATTCACACAGGGACAATAGAGACAAGGTTGGCCACAGAGGAGACAAGAGCAATGCAACTCATGGAGACAGCTAGTGAAAAGACACACGCACGCTTGCACACACGCATGCACGCACGCACGCACGCACACACACACACACACACACACACACACACACACACACACACACACACACACACACACACACACACACACACACACACACACACACACACACACACACACACACACACACACACACACACACACACACACACACACCTCCTATCTCACTCTTCCTCTAAGCTAGGGGATTTCTCTGTCATGGTGAATTAGGAGCCAGCTCTGTGCTTCACAAGTTAATAGGAAGAAAAACTCTCGATTAGATAAGTAACAATAACAACATTAAGGTTCACATTTTATCAATCTGGGTAGCAAGTCTGAGTAGAGGAAGCATGCATGGCAAATGCTGAAAGCTGAATTTCCCCGAAAACAGGGAAGGGCCAGCATTCCTCATAAGTTACGATTACAGAAACGCATGAATAGCAGACGACTGGTTGTGTACATGTGTCGGTCTGTGTGTGTGCCTACGTGTTTGTGTGCATTGCACTGTTTTTCACCCTCCGGACTATCACAGGCCGTGTAATGCACACCACGCGCCAAACGTGGCCAAACTTGGCGCATCGCCGGAACGTCTATTAATGTTAGCAGGTCCCACTGGCACGAAGCAACAAAGCTCACCCTGTCCTGGTCATCCCATAGACATAGACCAATCTGAGGGGTATTTATCACACTCTCCCTCTGAGCCTGTCCCAGTCTGGGTCTACAGGCTTAGGGACACTAATCCTTTACAAAAGGCATCCATCCACTGAATACACACTTGAGGAAAACTTGGGATGCTGTAAACAACTATCAATATCAACTGGTGGTAGAGAGCGTAAAGCTCAATGCACTCTTCTGGATTCCTTTTATACATAGCCAACCCAGCAACAACTGACACTAGTGTAAAACAGTCCAGCGTGTGTGTGTGTGTGTGTGTGTGTGTGTGTGTGTGTGTGTGTGTGTGTGTGTGTGTGTGTGTGTGTGTGTGTGTGTGTGTGTGTTGCATACATGTAATGTTCATGTGTTGCGTGCGTAGAGGCTTTGATAACCATGATATAGCCATGAACCAATAGGAGAGAAGAGAGAGACGTACCTGGTGGGCAGGAACACTCTTGAGGGACGTCCCTTGCCGTGCGCAGTTTGGGCATCACTTCACTCAGTCTCTGGGGAGAGAGTGTGGAGAGGGGGGAGGGGGGGGGGGGGGGGAGAGAGAATAAGGCTCTGAAACAATGCAAACTGCGTGTGCAGTAGCAATTACCATAAATTCACCATAAAAGGTTTAGTAAATCCAAACTTGATCTGGAAACATTCATTTATCTGAGTTAGAGGGGAAAGTGAAGCCCAGGAGAAATGTTTTGGGACTAACATTATGTAGAAGATTACTGCACATTCCAGTTGGTTTGACTCAAGTCACTCTCTCGTCGATAGTTTTAACAGGGCTATATAAAGCAACCACTATGCAATGAGACACACTAGTGAATTTTGTGGGTTTATAACAAGCAGTATAAGCAGTAAGATGAACTTAAATAACTTAACTTATTGTTATAAATGGACATTAACCACTATAAGCAATACATCAATCATTATGTAGCACCTTTTTAACATGAATATAATACTGTAAAAATTATAAAGTTATGTAATTATAATTTTAACAGTTCAGGTAAATAATGTACGAAAATGTAACCAGGTTTTCAATGACCTGTCGATAGTTCTTTTTATCAAGAGGGGACTTTTTGGAAGATACCCTACAACATTTCCACAGAGATATGGCGAAATACTGTCACAGCACAGACAGACAGTATAAAAGCCAGCTTGTGTATCACCAAGCTTTACATCACTTATCTTTCATCAGGCGATACCTGATAATATCTAGAGACAGAAGGAATCGCACAGCGGTGCCTTGACCATTAGAGTCAGTCGCTTGAGGAATCAACATCAACAGACATGAGTCATATACTGTCATTGCGCGCAACATTACGCACGGCATTTAGTCTACTCTGGCTACATATTATGGAGACCCAAGCAGGAAGCTGTATGAATCAAAAATAAAGAGAAATACACTATGATATATATACATCGTGTTACATTTTAAATGTCCCCCCCAAAAAACGGTGTGTAACTAGCTACCTCTTGCAGGAGCGTCTCGATAGAACTCCTTAGTGCCGGTAGTACAGTCCCATCCTCGCGCGTGAAGGCGCTCTCCGGAGGGTTAAACACTGTGTTTTTCTCCAACTCCAGCGCATCCAGTCGGTTCTCCAGTTGGTAAGTCTTGAAGCTCATGAGCAGGCAGATGGCTATGGAGCTCAGGGACAACATGAAACACACCACGGTAGGGAAACCGACCACACAGCGCAGGAGAAGAGACCTGGGTGCGCATGGACGGAGTGCTGCCTTGCTCTCCCCGTTATCCTCTGTTGAATCCATAACTTTAAATCCCGGTTAGAAACAAATGGTCTTGATGAATTTATGAATAAAAAAACGTTTAATGACGAAATATGCGCATTTAGTAACTAAACTATGTCAGACTTTGTAATGTGCTGCTGCTACACATTCAACTCACCCCAACACGGTTTCCTAAATTAGCCTTGGAACAAGAGGCTGAAATGCTGAGCGCGTTGCGCGCGGTTTGCATATGGCAGACCCAGATGGGTGCAATCTGGATGCGCTCCAGATAAATTGAGTCCTCGATCCCAGATCGTTTTGTTCCTGCGCTAGAGAGTATGTGGATGGGGTGGGGAATCAGTCAACAGTCAAATTTCTTCTTTTAAAAAAGTTGCATGTTCGGCAAATTGAGATGCGCCAGCCCGGTTGACCATGTGGGGGAGGGAGATACAGTCTACAGAGGGAGAGAAATGCTGGCTATAAATCGACAACTTCCGTGAAAGCGTGAAGTTAGAAGGCTGTGAATGTGTATAGACTATAGCCTAGATATATATATATATTTTAGTTACTTTGATTGGATTCAATCTCAGGCAGTCAACATTGAATTACTATTTGAGGTGTCCGTTTTACTACAGGACTGTGAGACTTGGATTACAACCTCTAAATGATATTTGGCCCCATAGCGGTAATTTGGCCCCAGAGAGTCATGTTTTCTGTCCTTGGTGTTGAAATCAAATCAGTTTAATAATAGATCTTCCAGTCAAGTAGCCTACACCTCGGTTGTTTACTCTCAGAATAAGATATCATCTACTTAATCCACATTATATTACTGTAGTCGAGGCTATTTAATTATTCTTCAAATTCGTCAACATGATGTATCAAGATGATGCTGTTGAGTGTCATGGGTAGGCTAGTCGAGTATCATTGCTGTTGAGTGTCATGCCATGGTAGACTCTCTCGATCGAGAACCTAAATGAACCTATATTTTAAACAATTGAAAATACAATTGTATTTGTGTTTGCACAGTATTTTGCTCACTGCAGTTCCTCAACCTGGTTCCTGAACTTGTCTGCCTTACCTGACCGCCGATTCATCCAATTGCGTTATTCTAACATATTAAAACAGTTGCCTATATATTAACGGAAATATATAATCTAATAGATATATATCAATGGAAAATGTATGACACTCACCAAGTCTTCAGTTAAAGTGTGATACGCCTGGGCAGTGAGCTGTCGATTATTGCGCCGCAAGCTCAGGTTGGGGAAAAGCTCTCTACTGCCACCTACTGCTCATCATAGCTTAAGTGTCACTCCACCAAACCATTAAGATTTGGACTTAGATTTGTAAAAAACTTTTTACCCAAAATAAATCATCTTTTCTGAACACCTCACGACATGAAGTACATATTTAATCTCCAAGAAAACATATTTTCCCATCTCAAGCATCAAAGGGCTGTTATTATCGGCTATTTTATTTTGATATGGACACCACTTGTCTTCAAACCTCTTATGGACACTATGGAAGTTGTCTGGAAAAGATTTTAAAGACACTTGTAATAAAATCAACATTTCCCTATGAATCATAAGTCCCTCAAACTAATTAAATAATTGCAAATTTAACATGTATATAAAATCTCACACTTTTGATATACTAAATCCTGAAATGGACACCTTGTCAGCGGCTTTATAATTTTTTATCAAAAGTATGGTTTCACTTCAGAATTTGACCAAAAATGATCATGATTGGTCTAAACATTTCAGACTGAGCTGAACAAACAGTAAATTCATATTTCCTAACCTTTGTATTACAAAATTTAAACAGGGTCTTGAAACAGGGTCGAGACTAGGGTAACAGGGTTGAAGATGCGGTCTGGCCAACGAATTACCGAGGGCAAACTTACCACCCTCCAGGACACCTACAGCACCCGATGTCACAGGAAGGCCAAAAAGGTCATCAAGGGCAACAATCACCCGAGCCACTGCCTGTTTACCCCGCTATCGTCCAGAAGGCGAGGTTAGTACAGGGGCATCAAAGCTGGGACCGAGAGACTGAAAAACAGCTTCTATCTCAAGGCCATCAGACAGTTAAACAGCCATCACTAGCACATTAGAGGCTGCTGCCTATAGGCATAGACTAGAAATCACTGGCCACTTTAAGGAACGGAACACTAGTCACTTTAAATATCTGGCGTTACTTAACTCATATGCATATACTGTATTCTATACTATTCTACTGTATCTTAGTCCGTTCCGCTCTGACATTGCTCGTCCATATGTATATAGTCCGAATTCATTCCTACTTAGATTGTGTGTATTGAGTTGTGTAATTTGTTAGGTATTACTTGTTAGATATTACTGCACTGTCGCAGCTAGAAGCACAAGCATTTCACTACACTCGCAATAACATCTGCTAATCACGTGTATGTGACCAATAAAAATGGATTTGATTTGATTTTGATGGTAACGTCTTCCATTTAAATTGGTTTTGTTTACTCTCAAAATTCACTTCAAGATGTTCTATAAACATTGTATTTCATAGATATAACTATGTAATGAGGACAATAGATATCAATTTGAATCAAACTGAGTTTTATTAACTAAACTTCATTAAAAATTAAAAAATTAAAATAAATATAGCAGACATGAATAACATTGAGGAGACCTGGGCCTGCCTGTTGAAACACCACAGGCTGGGTTCCCACTGGGTACAGATCGTATTGGCAGGCTGAGGCTTTGGGGTATATATTGTGTGTGTGTGTGTGTGTGTGTGTGTGTGTGTGTGTGTGTGTGTGTGTGTGTGTGTGTGTGTGTGTGTGTGTGTGTGTGTGTGTGCGTGTGTGTGTGTGTGCGTGTGTGTGTGTGTGTGTGTGTGTGTGTGTGTGTGTGTGTGTGGACATGAAGACACTCCGGGGAGACGGCTGCAGTGCTATTTGTTGCTACTTGGCTACCTGACAGACTTTTTCGCTTTCAATAACCGTTTAATCAAACTCTGTATTTAACAAGTTGACCAAAGTCTTAGTTTTGTCCTCACACAACTTTTTTCATTCAACTTTTTTACACCGGACCTTTTATGTGGACCTGGATCTGCAGGACTTCCTCCGGCCAAAAAAGCTAACTAACATTATGCCTTCTCATTGCAGTCGCTGTACACATAATGTACATAACTATCACATTATGGTGAGGATAGCCAAAATGTAAGCCCAGACGCATTCGTTAGGCAAGGGCAATTGAAGTGTAGGAAAGTATTATACTGTGCCACCAGTAAATACAGGTAGTAGTGTTAAAACCTGTTTGGGATAGGGGGCAGTATTTCCACGTTCGGATGAAAAGCGTGCCCAGAGTAAACTGCCTGCTACTCGGGCCCAGAATCAAATACTTGCATACTATTAGTAGATTTGGATAGAAAACTCTCTGAAGTTTCTAAAACTGTTTGAATGATGTCTGTGAGTATAACAGAACTCATATGGCATGGAAACACCTGAGAAAAATCCAACCAGGAAGTGGGAAATCTGAGGCTTGTAGTTTTTCAAGTGATTGTCTATCCAAACTACAGTATCTGTGGGGTCATTTTGCACTTCCTAAGGCTTCCTCTAGATGTCAACAGTCTTTAGAACCTTGTTTCATGCTTCTACTGTTACTGGGGAGAGAATAAGAGCTGTCTCAACCAGTGGACTGCCTGAGACCAAGGAGCTGATTACTGCGCAGTAACGCAGGCGTGGAGGAACGCAGGCGCGCCGTTCCTTCTTATTCCTCTGTAATGAATACGCTATTGTCCGGTTGGAATATTATCGAATATTTATGTTAAAAAGACCCTAAGGATTGATTGTAAACATCGTTTGACATGTTTCTACGAATGGTAATGGAACATTTAGACTTTTTGTCTCTGGTTTTGTGCTCGCGCATTTTGCCTTTGGATAGTGATCTGAACGCGTGAACAAAAGGAGGTATTTGGACATAAATATGGAGTTTATCGAACAAAACAAACATTTCTTGTGGAAGTGGGAGTCCTGGGAGTGCATTCCGACGAAGATCAGCAAAGGTAAGTGAAGATTTATAATACTATTTCTGAGTTTTGTTGACTCCAGAACTTGGCGGGTAACTGTATAGCTTGCTTTGATGGCTGAGCTCTGTACTCAGAATATTGAACAATGTGCTTTTGCCGTAAAGCTATTTTGAAATCTGACACAGCGGTTGCATTAAGGAGAATTGTATCTATAATTCTTTGAATAACTGTTGTAAATTTTATCAACGTTTATGATGAGTATTTTTGTAAATTGATGTGCTCATTCACCGGAAGTTTTGGAGGCAATACATTTTCTGAACATCACGCGCCAATGTAAAATTGAGTTTTTGGATATAAATATGATCTTGATGAAACAAGGTTGTATTGTGTAACATTGAGTCCTGGGAGTGTCATCTGATGAAGATCGTCAAAGGTTAGTGATTCATTTTAGCTGTAATTCTGGTTTTTGTGATGCCTCTCCTTGCTTGGAAAATGGCTGTGTAGTTTTTCTTGTCAAGGTGATGTCCTAACATAATCTAATGTTATGCTTTCGCCGTAAAGCCTTTTTGAAATCAGACAATGTGGTTGGATTAATGAGAAGTTTATCTTTAAAATGGTGTAAAATAGTTGATTGTTTGAGAAATTTGAATTATGAGATTTTTGTTGTTTTTTATTTCGCTCCCTGCTATTCCCTTGGCTGTTGGCTAGGGGTCCCGCTGGCGGAACGGGGTCCCGCTGGCGGAACGGGGTCCCGCTAGCGGAACGTCTGTCCTCAACAGGTTTAAGCACAGTCTCCGCAGCCAGACAATTTTCTCATGGCTTCTGGAAAGAAATGCTGTCGGCATGCTAAACCGGTGTTGCTCATTCTGTCTCAGTCTCCAATATCTATGCTGCAACAGTCTATATGCAGAGGGGCTATGGTCAGTATGTCTTATCTGGTGTCTTGCTCTTTCTCCCCTCCCGGTGGACCTAAGCCCTAGGACCATGCCTCAGAACTACCTGGCCTGACGATTCCTGGCTGTCCCGTCCCCACTCCACCTGGTTGTGCTGCTGCTACAGTTTCTGCTGTTCTGTCTGTGGCAAAGGAAACCTGACCTGTTCACCGGACGTGCTACTTTGTCGTGCTGCTGCTCCAGTTTCAATTGTTCTGTCTGAGGCTATGGAACCCTGACCTGTCTCCCGGACCTGCTGTTTTGACCCTTTCTCCCCCTCCCCCTCCCTCTCTACCGCACCTGCTGTCTCAACCTCTAAATGCTCAGCTTTGAAAAGCCACCTGACATTTACTCATGAGGTGCTCACCTGTTGCACCCTATACAACCACTGTGATCGCTATTTCATCTATGAACATTTGAAAATCTTGAAGAATGAGCCTGGTTTGTCTCTAGGTTTCTTCCTAGGTTCCTGCCTTTCTAGGGAGTAATTCCTAGCCACCGTGCTTCTACATCTGCATTGCTTGCTCATTGAGGTTTTTGGGCCGAGTTCTGTATAACACGTTTAGACATCTGCTGATGTAAAAAGAGCTTATAAATACATTTTATTGCTTGAGTGGCACCATGGAGCAGGTCTTACAGGTAAGTAGATACTTTTGGTGTGTGTGTGTGCCTCTTGCTTCATGGTGTATCCCAAAAGTCTGGCCGACACCGCTTTCAAGATCTCTAAGTGGCGGAATGTCACAGTCTGTGGGGGTGGAATGATTTCAAGAACATCATCAAACAGGTACCAGTAGATGTCATTACGAGCAGACCAGAAGAATCTGTTTGGTCCAACGCAATACACTTTACTTAGACATGCGTTTCATCGTGTTAGGTATGATGCCTGGATACTGGTCTTCGGTGTATCCGAGCCTACATCACAGTCCAAGCTGCCCTGGACTTCCCCACTGGATTTCCTTCAATGGCTGTGGCCTTCCTTCACTGTCTGGCTGTGGCGCAGCAGTTGGCACATTCTTGCTGAAGCCAAGGTTGTGTGTTGAAGCACTTGCAGTCGGGTTGCTTCTGTGTTGAGCACAGAAAGCTGACATCACAATATATCAGATGTCATATCCACATACAGTGTCTTCGGAAAGTATTCAGAACCCATGACATTATCCACATTCTGTTAGGTTACAGCCTTATTCTAAAATTAATTAAATAGTTTTTCCCCCTCGTCAATCTACACACAATACCCCATAATGACAGAGCAAAAACAGGTTTAGACATTTTTGCTAATTTATTAAAAAAGAAAAACGGAAATATCACATTTACGTTAGTATTCAGACCCTTTACTCAGTACTTTGTTGAAGCACCTTTGGCAGAGATTACAGCCTCGAGTCTTCTTGGGTGTCACGCTACAAGCAAATACACCTGTATTTGGGGAGTTTCTCCAATTCTTCTCTGCAGATCTTCTCAAGGTCTGTCAGGTTGGATGGGGAGCGTTGCTGCACAGCTGTTTTCAGGTCTCTCCAGAGATGTTTGATCGGGTTCAAGTCTGGCCACTCAAGGATATTCAGAGACTTGTCATGAAGCCACTGCTGCGTTGTCTCGGCTGTGTGCTTAGGGTCGTTGTCCTGTTGAAAGTTGAACCGTCGCCCCAGTCTGAGGTCCTAAATGCTCTGGAGCAGGTTTTCATCAAGGATCTCTGTTCTTTGCTCTGTTCATCTTTACCTCGATCCTGACTAGTCTTCCAGTCCCTGCCGCTGAAAAACATCCCCACAGCATGACGCCTCCACCACCATGCTTCACCGTAAGGATGGTGCCAGGTTTCCTCCAGATGTGATACTTGGATTTCAGGCCAAAGAGTTCCATCATGGTTTCATCAGACCAGAGAATCTTGTTTCTCATGGTCTGAGCGTCTTTAGGTGCCTCCAAGTGGGCTGTCATGTACCTTTTACTGAGGAGTGGCTTCCGTCTGGCCACTCTAACATAAAGGCCTGATTGGTGTAGTGCTGCAGAGATGGTTGTCCTTCTGGAAGGTTCTCCCATCTCCACAGAGGACCTCTGGAGCTCTGTCAGAGTGACCATTGGGTTCTTGGTCACCTCCCTGACAAAGGCCCTTCTCCCCCGACTGCTCAGTTTGGCCGAGCGGCCAGCTCTAGAAAGAGTCTGGGTGGTTCCAAACTTCTTCCATTTAAGAACAATGGAGGCCACTCTGTTCCTGGGGACCTTTAATGCTGCAGAAATGTTTTGGTACCCCTTGACACAATCCTGTCTCTGAGCTTTACAGACAAATCCTTCGACCTCATGGCTTGGTTTTTGCTCTGACATGCATTGGCAACTGTGGGATATGATATAGACAGGTGTGTGCCTTTCCAAATCATGTCTAATCAATTTCATTTACCGCAGGTCGACTCCAATCAAGTTGTACAAACGTCTCAAGGATGATTAATGGAAACAGGATGCACCTGAGCTCAATTTCATGGTCTCATGGCAAAGGTTGTGAATACTTATATAAATAAGGTATTTCTGTTTTTGAAAAAATGTCTAAAAACCTGTTTTTGCTTTGTCATTATGGGGTATTGTGTGTAGATTGATGAGGATATTTTGGGGGGTTTAATCAATTTTAGAAGAAAGGCTGTCGTTTAACAAAATGTGGAAAATGTCAAGGGTCTGAATAATTTCCGAAGGCACTGTATACACAGATTTTCAGGGCAATTTA
The DNA here is from genome assembly GCF_965601325.2 of Salmo salar. NCBI lineage: Eukaryota > Metazoa > Chordata > Actinopteri > Salmoniformes > Salmonidae > Salmo > Salmo salar. Next base: position 40,975,626 of record NC_138295.1, on the reverse strand, counting down.
CTTAGACTGAGATGTGATGATCTAAGCAGAAATTTATATTGACAAGAATAGAACGCTTTTCCAGTGACGTCACTCTAATAATCAGGGCCGGTCCTCGTTCTGCCGCAAGAATAGAAGTCCCAGTAAGCAAAATTACATTCCAGATGTTGAAGTTAGGTTCAATTTAGGTTCTGAATGAAAGATGAAAAGGTATTTTCCATATGTTTAAAATACATATTTTCCAGGACGTTGAAAAGGCCTCTTTTCCGGACTTTGAAAATATGTATTTTCTTGATGTTGAAATCAGGCTCATTTTTAGTTCTGAATTAAAGTTAAAAATAAGTTAATTTATAGACATCTATGCTTGGGCCAAATCCAGGATGTTCCAGACTGGACAAAATCTAAAACAAACATAGACTGCACCAAAAAAAGACATCCAAAAGGCGTTGGTCCGTGCTTACTACAGTGTTGCCTGAAATTGTATTTTATGAATGCACATCTATGTGGTAAGCCTACCGTTTGTAAAACACCAAAAATAGACGTCCGTTTTGGACAGGACAACAAAAAAAAGACATTGGCTCATGCTTAATGTGGTGTAGCCTACTATGTTGGCCTGCAACATTTTCTTTTTCGCTCTGATCAGCTTGTCAAAAATGTACAGATACAAACTTGAAACCACTGATCATGAAAATAGGGTTCAACTCCTGGACAGTGTGATTGTCCATTCCATATTGTCCATTTTACTTTGACCTGTCCTGTTTTTAGGATATGTTGTATTTTAACATGACATGTTTTATTTTATTTAGCACCATTTAAGCTAGGCTATTTGATCGAAGAAACAGTTTAGCTCAAATTACTGCCCTCGTCAATCTGCCTTCATAGGCGGCCGCCTAATCCTGCCAATAAACCTATTCATGACGACTTCTGTATATATTCTTAACATGGACAACATTGCAGTCATTATATGCATGTGGTTATGAGAATGAAGATAAACAATAATAATTAATTAGAATAATTAGATAACTTCACAAAGCGACAAACTCAACCATGTCACAGTCTCACAACCTGGTTTTGGCTCAAAATGGCCACTGATGTCACTTCCAGTTGATAACGCACAAGGATAAATTCACAATTTTTATGGGGGGGGGATTGGTTGGCATAACTGGGTTGAGGGTAGACTTAGTAATGCAACTAAATATTGTGATTTTAATCAATAATCCCACATTTATTTGGCAACATTTATGGGATTATATGCACATTTTATTAGTAATATCCGAAATACAAATTCAGTGAAGGCCATGGAGGTCATGACAATATGATTGGATTGGTGTCAGTGGAAAACAAGATAGTTTCTGATATTAATTACATTTATGTAACGTTTCTTACACTTCATTGCAGGGGACATTTTAAAACCAGAACCTGGAGCAGCGGTTCCCAACATAAGGATCCTGAGTTTCCTGGGGGGTGCCAAGGCCTTATTGATTTGAGGGATTAGGGGTCCTTGGGGGGAAGGTTGAGGACACACTGCTGTGCACAGGGTTATCTTTTTTGTTGTTGCACATAATCAGTGGGGTCTGGAATTATTGGATCCCTTGATAAAAGATGAGCAAAAAAATACTGTTTAAAGAATATTGTATGCAAATCTGACTATAGAGCTCTTTGGTGGGTTTGGCCTTCAAAATTACACATATGCAGAAAATACCACTATGCAATTATTTTGACACCCATCTTTCAAAATTCTGGACCCCACTAGATACTTTCATATTTTCAGAAGTTTTTATTGAGAAATGTACACAGCGATATTCCAAAAGTTACAAATCCAGTCAAATTGACAAAAGGGACTTGAACAAAAATTGTACAACTCAATAATGCATCAGATTAATAAGTACAACAGTTGCTACTACAATACTACAACAATAAATTAACACTAACGAGCATGACAGCGATGGATTTTGACATCGGCTGATGTAAAAAGGGCTTTATAAATACATTTGATTGACTATGGAACCACGTGGGCAGACTGATACAGTCATTGCTAAACAATCTCTCTCGGAGAGTCAAAGTATTGCCACGGCGATCGTCAATCATCACGGTTGTCATGGCGATTGCCATTGCCCCAATGGTTGGCACAGTGACAGGTAGGGTCAGGTTGGGGTGGAAGGTCAGTTTTTGGTGGCCTTGAGTAGGCAGGTGAAGAAGGGGTGTCTGAGAGCCTGGTCCAGGGAGAGGCGTTTAGTCGGGTCATACTCCAACATCTTTTGGACCAAGTCAAACAGCTGCTCGTGGTCCGCACTCTGGGTAGTCATGTATTGCTGAGAGAAGACAGAGATGGTTAGATTCATCGACATCAGCCAACACAGGACACACCAACACTGTGATTCAGATGGCTTTATATAATTCACAATACAAAATAGGTTCACCCATATTGCAAGAGGCCCTCCTTACCTTGAGTGGTTTGCAGTGTTTCCTCACATATCTGCCAGAAGAGCTGTGTGCGTCCCAGTCCAGCTTGTAACGATGGACGTACCGACGCTTCCTGGTTTTCTGCAGGAGGTGTCCAGGTATGGGGCCAAGGACTCTCTCCATCATAGCCAGGTGTTCTTTACTGTCATGGGTCTGGAGGAGAGAAGAGAGACATGGAGATGAGGCTACATCCAGGACACACTGATCTACCCTTGCATAGAAAGAAGCCTGAACACCTTAAGATGAATGCATGATTTAGAAGGCATTCTAGTATGACGCTGTTGATGTGATAGCAGATAGTCACCCACCTGGAAGAGAGTTGATCCCAGGTAGTACTCTATGAGGATACAGCCCAGACTCCACACATCACAGGCATGGTCCCAGCCCAAACCTACACACCGAGAGAGAAAAGCATTACATCACTAACAGAGAAACGAAGGATGCAAGAGCCCCATGTGGCCTGGTCAACAGAAGTGCAATACATAGGGAATAGGGTGTCACAGCTCAAGTCTGTAAGCACCTTTATCACATACTATCAGTAACTGCCTGGACTATTGATTGGTTGATATGAGTAAGTATTTATTGCACTTTCACTGTAAACATGTAGCCCATTGCACTTTTCATATTAATTTATTGTGTATTATTCTGTGTTTTAAGCACATGACCAAATGACTTTCCCCCTGGTGGGATAATAAAGTTGATCTAATCATGACTTGGCATTGCGGCAGAGTGGCAAAGTTGGTATCTTACCCAGAATGACCTCTGGAGCGCGGTAGTGGCGTGTGGACACTACGGAGGTGTGGTGGTCGTGTTCATACGTGGCGTTGCCAAAATCAACCACCTTCACATCCGGGTTCTTCAACGTCCTCTTGTCACGTCTCTGTAGGGCAGAGATGAGTCATGACATGTATTCATTTGAGTTAGTCAGACAGTACACAAAGTCAAGTCATGTAAGGCTTGACAACCAAATCAGTGAAGCAAATCAGTGAACTTCAGTTAATTTAAGGTGAGTCCGTGTTTTGTCAATCGGAGAGCAGGTAGATGAGACTCGTACCATTTTGGCATTGTACTCGATGTCGTACTTCGAGTCCACAAACAGAATGTTCTCCGGCTTCAGGTCAGTGTGTGTCAGCTTGTTCTTATGCAGGACTAAAACGAACACAAACAAAACACAATCAACACAGGCAGGAAAGTAGACACTCGTTTCTATTACACCATACAATTGAATACACTCGTATTAGGGATGTGCATCTTTTCCTTTCAAGGCAATTCGATAAGCATCTAGATAAATGTAGCCTTTGCTTTTTGTCCTCCCACTTTGGTTCTGAAATCACTATCACCCACTAAACCCACTAATGAACTTGTCATTTTTGCAGATTAAGTGTTTGAGCTAGTAATGTGTCAATATTTATCATGTAAAAATGAGCTATGACAAAGCCAATGAATATACAGCACAACTTTGGAGTTCAACCCCCATCACAAAATCAAATATAAAAAAATTATTGTTGAAAGCAAAACGAACAAAACTACTGCTGATGGTGAACCTGAACAATCAAAATAAAATATATTTTAAGTCCCATTCAGAAGGTCTAGCCAGATGAGTTGTCTCCGGTAGTTTACGTCTATTCCGGTAAAATATTTTTCAGCAGATGTCACTTTAGCATTTTAATGCCGAAGGTGCCGTGCGGCTGTGCAAGATCAGGAAAAGGCGCGAAGCTGGGCACAGTGCGCAGTTTGACTAGGCTACAGATTTTGCCTGGGGTTGTTTGGCATGCAAAATTACTTGTAGATCAATGACTGTCAACAGTCACATGCAGTTTGACACTGAAGGAGAGAACTTATCAGTTGTCACAAAATATTAGCTATTTTCGTAAGGTAGAAAAAATGTAATATTATAGGCCATGGGTGATGCGTAACGTTTGAATTGATTTTCTGACTGATGCACTCTACATTTGGATCCGTTTGGGGTCTGCAGACTGATGCACCTTGTATCTGTGAATCGTTACATCCCTAACTCGAATAACAATCTCTGTAGTCACCACTTACCTGCCAGCCTGTCATTTACAATGTCTACCTCTCAAATGACATCATATTCCCCCCAAAAATGCACTGCATAGAGAAAAATAGGGTGCAATTCAGGACGCACACAATACTTCAGCTGTGACATTTAGCAGTGGTCTTATCCAGAGTGGATGGTGGTTACTACCACAGAAATCCTATTCAATGACTACTCCAATACGTTATAAAATTTAATTTTACTCACATCGTACGGCTCTGATGATCTGGTAGGCCATGATTCTGATGTGTTCTACGGGGAACGGCTGGAAGTTGTTCTGCTTAAGGAAGTCATAGGTACTGAGCCCCAGCAGCTCAAACGATATACACACGTGGCCATGGTGGTCGAACCAGTCCAGCATCCTCACACACGCACTGAGATGGAAAGGAGGAGGAGAAAGTGGGGAAGGACAGAGACAAAAGAGGGACTTAAATTTACATTTTTGTCATTTAGCAGACATTATTCAGAGTGACTTAACTTCTTATGGATGGGTGGCAGTATTGAGTAGCTTGGATGAAGAAGGTGCCCAGAGTAAACGGCCTGCTACTCAGTCCCAGAAGCTAAGATATGCATATTATTAGTAGATTTGGATAGAAAACACTGAAGTTTCTAAAAACTGTTTGAATGATGTCTGAGTATAACAGAACTCATATGGCAGGCAAAAACCTGAGAAAAATCCAACCAGGAAGTGTGGAAATCTGAGGTTTGTAGTTTTTCAAGTCTTGGCCTATCCAGTATACAGTGACTTAGGGTTCATTTTGCACTTCCTAAGGCTTCCACTAGATGTCAACAGTCTTTAGAAAGTTGTTTCATGCTTCTACTGTGAATCTTGAGCGAACAAGAGGTCCTGGAAGTTGATGACTCAAATGACATGAGCTCAGTGGCGCGCGTTCACGTGAGTGTTAGCTCTGTTCCATTTAATTTTTGAAGACATTGGAATCGTCCGGTTGGAATATTACTGAAGATTTATGTTAACCTGTTAGGGCTAGGGGGCAGTATTGACACGGCTGGATAAAAAACGTACCCGATTTAATCTGGTTACTACTCCTGCACAGTAACTAGAATATGCATATAATTATTGGCTTTGGATAGAAAACACTCCAAAGTTTCTAAAACTGTTTGAATGGTGTCTGTGAGTATAACAGAACTCAAATGGCAGGTCAAAACCTGAGAAGATTCTGTACAGGAAGTACCCTGTCTGACCATTTCTTGGCCTTCTTTGCCATCTCTATCCATTACAAAGGATCTCTGCTGTTACGTGACACTTCCTACGGCTGCCATAGGCTCTCAGAAGGCGACAAAAAGCTGAATCGTGGCTTTGCAGGCTCTGGCTGAAACAAAGTAGCGCGTTTGGGTAGTGGCTGGTTACAGTACTGTGAGAGTCCGGCTCATGCCCGCGTCGACCGAAAGCTTTGTTTTCTTTCCTCTGTTTACCTAAAAGGAGATTCCCGGTCGGAATATTATCGCTTTTTTACGCGAAAAATGGCATAAAAATGGATTTTAAACAGCGGTTGACATGCTTCGAAGTACGGTAATGGAATATTTAGATTTTTTTTGAGACGAATTGCGCCATGCTCGCGACCCTGATTTACCATTTCGGATAGTGTCTGGAACGCACGAACAAAACGCCGCTATTTGGATATAACGATGGATTATTTTGGACCAAACCAACATCTGTTATTGAAGTAGCAGTCCTGGGAGTGCATTCTGACGAAGACAACAAAGGTAATCAAACTTTTGTAATAGTAAATCTGATTTTGGTGAAGGCTAAACTTGCTGGGTGTCTAAATAGCTAGCCCGTGATGGAGGACATATCGAGTGCATAGAGGAGTTCTGTATCTATAATTCTTAAAATAATTGTTATGCTTTTTGTGAACGTTTATCGTGAGTAATTTAGTAAATTCCCCCGAAGTTTGCGGGGGGTATGCTAGTTCTGAACGTCACATGCTAATGTAAAAAGCTGGTTTTTGATATAAATATGAACTTGATTGAACAAAACATGCATGTATTGTATAACAATGTCCTAGGGTTGTCATCTGATGAAGATCATCAAAGGTTAGTGCTGCATTTAGCTGTGGTTTGGGTTTTTGTGACATTATATGCTAGCTTGAAAAATGGGTGTCTGATTATTTCTGGCTGGGTACTCTGCTGACATAATCTAATGTTTTGCTTTCGTTGTAAAGCCTTTTTGAAATCGGACAGTGTGGTTAGATTAACGAGAGTCTTGTCTTTAAAATGCTGTAAAATAGTCATATGTTTGAGAAATTGAAGTAATAGTATTTCTAAGGTTTTTGAAAATCGCGCCACGGGATTCAACTGGCTGTTGCGTAGGTGGGACGAATTCGTCCCGCCTAGCCCAGAGAAGTTAAAAACACCCTAAAGATTGATGCTATACATCGTTTGACATGTTTCTATGAACGTAAATATAACTTTTTTTGACTTTTCGTCATGACATTTCGGCACGCTTCCTGGATTTGGAGTAGTGGACTGAACCCGAACAAAAAGGAGGTATTTGGACATAAATTATGGACTTTATCAAACAAAACAAACATTTATTGTGGACCTGGGATTCCTGGGAGTGCATTCTGATGAAGATCAAAGGTAAGTGAATATTTATAATGCTATTTATGATTTTATTTGACTCCAAAATGGCGGGTATCTGTATTGCTTGATGTTGTCTGAGCGCAGTACTCAGATTATTGCAAAGTGTGCTTTTGCCGTAAAGTTTTTTTTTACAAATCTGACAGCGGTTGCATTAAGGAGAAGTTTATCTATAATTCTTTGAATAACAGTTTAATATTTTATCAACGTTTATGATGAGTATTTCTGTAAATTGACGTGCTCATTCACCGGAAGTTTTTGGAGGAAAACATTTCTGAACATTACGGGCCAATGTAAAATGGGGTTTTTGGATATAAATATGAACTTTATCGAGCAAAACATACATGTATTGTGTAACATGAAGTCCTATGAGTAACATCTGATGAAGATCATCAAAGGTTAGTGCTTAATTTTAGCTGTATTTCTGTTTTTTGTGACACCTCTCCTTGCTTGGAAAATGGCTGTGGTTTTTCTTGTTTCGGGTGCTGTCCTAACAATCTAACTTTATGCTTTCGCCGTAAAGCCTTTTTGAAATCAGACAATGTGGTTGGATTAACGAGAAGTGTATCTTTAAAATGGTGTAAAATAGTTGTATGTTCGAGAAATTTGAATTATGAGATTTTTGTTGTTTTGAACTTGGCGCCCTGCTATTTCACTGGCTGTTGGGGAGTGTCCCCCGCAGGTGGGACGCTAGCGTCCCACATACCCCAGAGAGGTTAAGGCAGCTAGCTAGGTAAGATAACCAATGTCTGATATTGATGACAAACATCGATATTTGATAATTAAAGTGAGATATTTTAGCGATAGTCCATAACTAAAGTGTAAGCCTGGCAGATAGCCTACTACTGCTGTGTAGCCAACTGCTGCATCTGTGACTGCTTCTCATCCTTGTAATGCAGGGCCAACCTGATTTCTGGTAATGTATGTGGCTTGTTCTAACTGTGTGTGAGACTTACTATCTCCGGTCACAGTCCAGAGAGTTCATCTGCTCCAGCACCTCCACCTCAGCCATGGCCGCCTCGCGGTAGCGGTCAATGTTTTTAATGATCTTCAGTGCCATGCGAGCACCACTTCTGGAATCACAGACAACACAAACATCCAACAGTTAAGTCTAGAGAAGGGAGAGGCTTTCAAACGAGAAAGTGAAAAACAGAGATTGAGTTGGTGAGAGCATACTGTACACATTCAAGCGGGTCATTCATCTCGAGGGAGGTGCTCAAAAGTTAGGGGGGGGGGCAGAAAGAGTAGCACAGTCACTGTGACATCCAGACGTTTCCAGTGAGCGACTTACTTAGAGTGATCGATGCATTCCACGACTTTCCCAAAGGCTCCTTCTCCTAGAGTGGACACAATCTCATCTACAGGGAATAAAGAGTACTAGTTAGAACCAGAGGAGTGACGACTGGCATCCACTACCATGACACCTGATCTGCCACAAAATGGCTGCTGCTAGCACTGATTTGACCTAAGCTGCTTTGTTTGATATGGATTTAGCATTATACTGTCTGCAACTAGAACAGAACAGGGCTCCAAGCCAACAGCACATAAGACACAGTACACACATCACACTAATAATGATGTTATGTAGCAAGGTGTAATACTAATCAACATTTAACAATAGTGATAAACCCTACCCGCCCAAATACAATACATGCCTACAATAGAATGGGTATTTTGCAACAGTACACCATAACAAAACCAAACTGTAACAAAAGAGATATAGATAGTTGACAGAGAAAAAAAGGGGAATATATTCTATACATCTCGCTCTCAGCATGTCTCCCCTGTGATAGATCAGGTGACCCTCGTCATCATCCACAACACTCCTGGATCTTTTCCTGCTCCTGCGATGATGGCTCCTCTGTTGTCCCATCACCACCATCATCAACCATCAACCACCATCATCATCGACCCAGAGAACATCAGGCCAGGCCACCACAACCGGACGGAACGTGCCATTCATTCATTCAGCGGGCGGAGAGGGGGGAATCGGACGTGGGGGAGAGATTCGGATGGATCGGCCCATTCAGAGTGGGTGGGTAGTAGGGAACCAGGCAGCGCCAGCGGACCACAGCGGGAGCAGCACATTCAAATTCAGCCCCACCAGAGAAAGGCATAGGGGGCGTCACCACATAGTGGGTGTTACAGAAGAGAAACACGGCAACAAGAATGTTCATGTGAGAGACTTTCTCAAAGTAAATGGTACAAAAAAAATGATAAGCTATCACAGTGTTGAATAGGCTAATATGAATTTGTCTCCTTCAAGTTACAGCTCTTGGTTATCTTCTGACTGTGAATGATACATATAAAGCTTCCCTTGACTATTCTTATTGAAGCATCGTAAAGGTGTTTGCTCCTAGTCTGTTAAAAGTTATGCCTAGATGATCTTCAGTGATTTTTGGTACTAACATAGGATCCATAAGTCTTTTTACTGTGGGTGTGGTACATACGGCGAGAGATACACACACAGAATGCTAACACCATTAATAACCATATTGGGAAGGAAAATGAGAGAGAGTAGGATGTTCTCATACCGAGTAAGAGGAGCGTAGGTGAGAAGGGCTGCGTCTCCGCCCTCGGCGGCTACTGCGCCTGCTGCGGCCGCTCCGACCAGATGATTTGCTGTAGTGGTGCCACTCCTTGTCCCTCCCACGGTCTCCGTCTCTATCCCTGCTGTCCTCGTCGTAGCCCATCTCCAGGCTGGCTACTCTGGCCCCCTTGTCCTTAAACTCTAGCCTCTGCTGGTTCAGGCTGCGGGTCTCCAGGTAATGCCTGAAAGAGAGAAACACAGCTTAGCGACTGACTCCTCCTCCTCCTCCTGCCTACTTAGTCACTGCCTGGTTCCGATGGCTTCACCCGACACCCTATCCCAAGGGGCTTTATATGTATTAGTAACAAGCTGATTCACGACTACAGGGTGCTACATCATTATTCCTGTGTTCTTGGCGTGAAAGCCTAGAAGTTTGGCGTTCAAGCATATGGTAGATTCATAGTCCTAGGGGTAAACTGACGCAACAAACTGGACAGAATATCTCACAAGAGCTGTCAGAACAGCTCATGACATGTAGGGCGGCAGGTAGCCTAGCGGTTAGTTACCGAAAGGTAGTTAGTTCGAATCCCCGAGCTGACAAGGTGTAAAATGTGTGATTCTGCCCTTGAGCAAGATAGTTAACCCTCCACAACAACAGCGCTCCGATTTAGGATTGGGTTAAAAGCAGAAGTCAAGTTTTGGTTGGACCTTGTGTGCAATTGACAAAAATAAATGTTATCCTTTCATTTTAAACCTTACACATTTATCTATCATAAATATGAGAAGCCAGCTGAATGTATGCATGTATATATTAATGCACAAGCACAACCCCCCTCCCCCACTCCAATGTGCACACTGGAAAGCACAGGTGTCCACTACGACAGTTATTGATGTGGCTTAGTGAGGAATCCGTGAAGCCCTTTCAGGAGAGGCTATGAGGAATGTGGTCTGAATCAGACCTCCAGAGCCACGATGGCACCCTGGTGGGTGTCAGGTCTCTTCCAGGAAAAGGTCTGAATCGCTGTGGGACTTATTATTAGAGCTGCCCTGCCCTTTCCTCCTGCCCTGGAAACTTCCACCATGAACGTCTCTCTCACATAGCATACAGCTCATTCAGGGACGGACACAGGAACTGGAAAGGTTTTACCTTCCAGCAATAAAAAAAGACATTGAAAGTGTCCAATGACTTCCCATAAAAGTTAAAACTTTGAAAATATAAAGACAAGGTTCATCCACATTTTGACAAACAGAATATTTCAGGATTTTGGGAATGAGGCCCTTAATCTACATCCCCAGTCAGAAACCATTTTTTATATATACACTAGAGGTCGACCGATTATGATTTTTCAACGCCGATAACGAATGGAGGACCCAAAAAAAGCCGATACCAATTAATCGGACGATTATTTGTTTGTAATAATGACAGTTACAACAATACTGAATGAATACTTATTTTAACTTAATACATCAATAAAATCAATTTAGGCTCATAAATAATGAAACATGTTCAATTTGGTTAAATAATGCAAAAACAAAGTGTTGGAGAAGAAAGTAAAAGTGCAATATGTGCCATGTAAGAAAGCTAACGTTTAAGTGCCTTGCTCAGAACATGAGAACATATGAAAGCTGGTGGTTCCTTTTAACGAGAGTCTTCAATATTCCCAGGTAAGTAGTTTTAGGTTGTAGTTATAGGACTATTTCTCTATACGATTTGTATTTCATATACCTTTGACTACTGGATGTTCTTATAGGCACTATAGTATTGCCAGTGTAACAGTATAGCTTCCGTCCCTCTCATCGCTCCTACCTGGGCTCGAACCAGGAGCACATCGACAACATCCACCCTCGAAGCAGCGTTACCCATGTAGAGCCAGGGGAACAACTACTCCAAGTCTCAGAGCGAGTGACGTTTGAAACGCTATTAGCGCGCACCCGCTAACTAGCTAGCCATTTCACATCGGTTACACCAGCCTAATCTTGGGAGTTGATAGGCTTGAAGTCATAAACAGCGCAATGCATTACGAAAGTGCTGTTTGAATGAATGCTTACGAGCCTGCTGGTGCCTACCACCGCTCAGTCAGACTGCTCTATCAAATCATAGACTTAATTATAATATAATAAACACAGAAATACAAGCCTTAGGTCATTAACTTCTCTAGGATGGGGGGCAGTATTTTGACATCCGGACGAAAGGTGTGCCCAAATTAAACTGCCTGCTTCTCAGGCCCAGAAGGTAGGATATGCATATTATTAGTAGATTTGGATAGAAAACACTGAAGTTTCTAAAACGGTTTGAATGATGTCTGTGAGTATAACAGAACTCATATGGCAGGCAAAAACCTGAGAAAAAAATCCAACCAGGAAGTGACTCGTAGTTTTTCTATCTAATCCCTATTCAAACTAGTGTCTGTGGGGTCATTTTGCACTTCCTAAGGCTTCCATTGGCTGTCAACAGCCTTTAGAAACTTGTTTCATGCGTCGACTGTTACTGGGCAGAGAATAGGAGCTCAGTCAATCAGTGGACTGCCTGGGACCAGTGAGTTGTTTACTGCGCTGGCACACCGCTCCTTTTCCCTCTAATGAATACGCTATTGTCCGGTTGGAATATTATCGAAGTTTCATGTTAAAAAGACCCTAAGGATTGATTGTAAACATCATTTGACATGTTTCTACAAACGGTAATGGAACTATTTGACTTTGTCTCTGGTTTTGCGCTCTCGCGTTATGCCTTTGGATAGTGATCTGAACACGTGAAAAAAAGGAGGTATTTGGACATAAATATGGAGTACTTCGAACAAAAAGAACATTTCTTGTGGAAGTGGGAGTCCTGGGAGTGCATTCCGACGAAGATCAGCAAAGGCAAGGGAAGATTTATAATACTATTTCTGAGTTTTGTTGACTCCAGAACTTGGCGGGTAACTGTATAGCTTGCTTTGATGGCTGAGCTCTGTACTCAGAATATTGAACAATGTGCTTTTGCCGTAAAGCTATTTTGAAATCTGACACAGCGGTTGCATTAAGGAGAATTGTATCTATAATTCTTTGAATAACTGTTGTAAATTTTATCAACGTTTATGAGTATTTTTGTAAATTGATGCGCTCATTCACCGGGAGTTTTGGTGGGAATATATTTTCTGAACATCACGCGCCAATGTAAAATGGGGTTTATGGATATAAATATGACCTTTATCAAGCAGAACATACATGCATTTTGTACCATTGAGTCCTGGGAGTGTCATCTGATGAAGATCAAAGGTTAGTGATTCATTCTAGCTGTATTTCTGGTTTTTGTGACGCCTCTCCTTGCTTGGAAAATGGCTGTGTGGTTTTTCTTGTCTCGGCGCTCTCCTAACAACCTCATTTTATGCTTTCGCCATAAAGCCTTTTTGAAATCGGACACTGTGGTTGGATTGAGAATCTTATCTTTAAAATGGTGTACAATACTTGTATGTTTGAGAAATTTGAATTATGAGATTTGTTGTTTTGAATTTGCCGCCCTGCTATTTCACTGGCTGTTGATAGTGAAAGACATTGACGTTTATGGTGAGGTACACGGAGCAATGACAGTCCTTTACGCGACCGCATCGATTATATGCAACGCAGGTCAGGCTAGATAAACTAGTAATATCAACCATGTGTAGTTAACTAGTGATTATGATTGATTGTTTTTTTATAAGATAAGTTTAATGCTAGCTAGCAACTTACCTCGGTTTCTTACTGCATTCGCGTAACAGGCAGGCTCCTCGTGGAGTGCAATATAAAGCAGGTGGTTAGAGCGTTGGACTAGTTAACCGTAAGGTTGCAAGATTGAATCCCCGAGCTGACAAGGTAAAAATCTGTCGTTCTGCCCCTGAACAAGGCAGTTAATCCACAGTTCCTAGGCCGTCAATGAAAATAAGAATGTGTTCTTAACCTCTATGGGCTAGGTGGGACGCTAGCGTGCCACCCGTGGTGCACTCCATCAACAGCAGGTGCATTTCAAGAGCGGCAAATTTGAATCCAAATAAATGTCAAAATTCAAATTTTTCAAAAATACAACTATTTTACACCATTTGAAAGATAAACATCTCCTTAATCTAACCACGTTTTACGATTTCAAAAAGGTTTTACGGCGAAAGCATAAATTTAGAGTATGTTAGGACAGTACATTTACAAGAGTTGTGTGTAATGTTTTGTCAAGTCAAAGACAGGGTCACCAAAACCATAAAACCAGCTAAAATGATGCACTAACCTTTTACAATCTCCATCAGATGACACTCCTAGGACATTGTTAGACAATGCATGCATTTTTAGTTCTATCAAGTTCATATTTATATCCAAAAACAGCGTTTTACTATGGCATTGATGTTGAGGAAATCGTTTCCCTCCAATAACCGGCAGTCAAGTCAGCGTCACAAATTAAATAATTAAAATTAGAAAACATTGGTAAAATATTATATTGTCATTTAAAGAATTATAGATTTACATCTCTTGAACGCAATCAACTTGCCAGATTTAAAAATAACCTTACTGGGAAATCACACTTTGCAATAATCTGAGCACTGCGCCCAGAAAAATACGCGTTGCGATACAGACTAGACGTCATGTTGGGGAGATCTAAAATCGAAAATACTATGTAAATAATCCATTACCTTTGATTCTCTTCATCAGATGTCACTTCCAGGTATCACAGGTCCATAACGAATGTAGTTTTGTTCAAAAAAGCTCATCATTTATGTCCAAAAATCTCCGTCTTGTTAGCACATGATCTAAGCCAGCCGGACTTCTCGTCATGAACGAGGGGAAAAAATATATTTCCGTTCGTTCAAACATGTCAAACGTTGTATAGCATAAATCATTAGGGCCTTTTTTAACCAGAACATGAATAATATTCAAGGTGGACGAATGCATACTCTTTTATAACGTATTGGAACGAGGGTACCCAACATGAACTCGCGCGCCAGGTGTCTAATGGGACATCATCGTTCCATGGCTCTTGTTCGGTCAGATCTCCCTCCAGAAGACTCAAAACACTTTGTAAAGGCTGGTGACATCTAGTGGAAGCAATAGGAAGTGCCAAAATATTCCTCAGCCCCTGTGTTTTTCAATGGGATCGGTTTAAAGTCAATACAACACATCAGGTATCCACTTCCTGTCAGAAAATGTCTCAGGGTTTTGCCTGCCAAATGAGTTCTGTTATACTCACAGACACCATTCAAACAGTTTTAGAAAATTTAGGGTGTTCTATCCATATGTAATAAGTATATGCATATTCTAGTTACTGGGTAGGATTAGTAACCAGATTAAATCGGGTACATTTTTTTTATCCAGACGTGCAAATGCTGCCCCCTAGCCCTAACAGGTTAACCTGTTAGGGCTAGGGGGCAGTATTGACACGGCTGGATAAAAAAACATACCCGATTTAATCTGGTTACCACTCCTACCCAGTAACTAGAATATGCATATACTTATTACATATGGATAGAACACCCTAAATTTTCTAAAACTGTTTGAATGGTGTCTGTGAGTATAACAGAACTCATTTGGCAGGCAAAACCCTGAGACATTTTCTGACAGGAAGTGGATACCTGATGTGTTGTATTGACTTTAAACCGATCCCATTGAAAAACACAGGGGCTGAGGAATATTTTGGCACTTCCTATTGCTTCCACTAGATGTCACCAGCCTTTACAAAGTGTTTTGAGTCTTCTGGAGGGAGATCTGACCGAACAAGAGCCTTGGAACGATGATGTCCCATTAGACACCTGGCGCACGAGTTCATGTTGGGTACCCTCGTTCCAATACGTTATAAAAGAGTATGCATTCGTCCACCTTGAATATTATTCATGTTCTGGTTAAAAAAGGCCCTAATGATTTATGCTATACAACGTTTGACATGTTTGAACGAACGGAAATATATTTTTTCCCCTCGTTCATGACGAGAAGTCCGGCTGGCTTAGATCATGTGCTAACAAGACGGAGATTTTTGGACATAAATGATGAGCTTTTTTGAACAAAACTACATTCGTTATGGACCTGTGATACCTGGAAGTGACATCTGATGAAGAGAATCAAAGGTAATGGATTATTTACATAGTATTTTCGACTTTAGATCTCCCCAACATGACGTCTAGTCTGTATCGCAACGCGTATTTTTCTGGGCGCAGTGCTCAGATTATTGCAAAGTGTGATTTCCCAGTAAGGTTATTTTTAAATCTTGCAAGTTGATTGCGTTCAAGAGATGTAAATCTATAATTCTTTAAATGACAATATAATATTTTACCAATGTTTTCTAATTTTAATTATTTAATTTGTGACGCTGACTTGACTGCCGGTTATTGGAGGGAAACGATTTCCTCAACATCAATGCCATAGTAAAACGCTGTTTTTGGATATAAATATGAACTTGATAGAACTAAAAATGCATGCATTGTCTAACATAATGTCCTAGGAGTGTCATCTGATGGAGATTGTAAAAGGTTAGTGCATCATTTTAGCTGGTTTTATGGTTTTGGTGACCCTGTCTTTGAATTGACAAAACATTACACACAACTCTTGTAAATGTACTGTCCTAACATACTCTAAATTTATGCTTTCGCCGTAAAACCTTTTTGAAATCGTAAAACGTGGTTAGATTAAGGAGATGTTTATCTTTCAAAGGGTGTAAAATAGTTGTATGTTTGAAAAATTTGAATTTTGACATTTATTTGGATTCAAATTTGCCGCTCTTGAAATGCACCTGCTGTTGATGGAGTGCACCACGGGTGGCACGCTAGCGTCCCACCTAGCCCATAGAGGTTAACTGACTTGCCTAGTTAAATAATGGTGAAAAAAAATAATACAATTTAAAATAAATAGGCTAATCGGTGTCCAAAAATACAGATTACCGATTGTTATGAAAACTTGAAATCAGCCATAATTAAATTGGACCAGTCGGAAGTTTACATACACCTTAGCCAAATACATTTAAACTCAAGTTTTTCACAATTCCTGACATTTAATCCAATTAAAAATCCCTGTCTTAGGACAATTAGGATCACCACTTTATTTTAAGAATGTGAAATGTCAGAATAAGAGAGAATGATTAATTTCAGCTTTTTTCTTTTATCACATTCCGAGTGGGTCAGAAGTTTACAAACTCAATTAGTATTTGGTAGCATTGCCTTTAAATTGTTTAACTTGGGTCAAACATTTCAGGTAGCCTTCCACAAGCTTCCCACAATAAGTTGGGTGAATTTTGGCCCATTCCTCCTGACAGAGCTGGTGTAACTGAGTCAGGTTTGCAGGCCTCTTTGCTCGCACACGCTTTTTCAGTTCCGCCCACAAATGTTCTATAGGATTGAGGTCAGGGATTTGTGATGGCCACTCCAATACCTTGACTTTGTTATCCTTAAGCCATTTTGCCACAACTTTGGACGCATGCTTGGGGTCATTGTCCATTTGGAAGACCCATTTGCCACCAAGCTTTAACTTCCTGACTGATGTCTTGAGATGTTGCTTCAATATATCCACACAATTGTCCCGCCTCATGATGCCATCTATTTTGTGAAGTGCACCAGTCCCTCCTCAATCAAAGCACCCCTACAACATGATGCTGCCACCCCCGTGCTTCACAGTTGGGATGGTGTTCTTCGGCTTGCAAGCTTCCCCCTTTTACCTACAAACATAACGATGGTCATTATGGCCAAACAGTTCTATTTTGGTTTCATCAGACCAGAGGATATTTCTCCAAAAAGTACGATCTTCGTCCCCATGTGCAGTCGCAAACCATAGTCTGGCTTTTTTAATGGCGGTTTTGGAGCAGTGGCTTCTTCCTTGCTGAGCGGCCTTTCAGGTTATGTCGATATAGGACTCGTTTTACTGTGGATATAGATACTTTGGTACCCGTTTCCTCCAGCATCTTCACAAGGTCCTTTGCTGTTCTTCTGAAATAGATTTTCACTTTCGCACCAAAGTACATTCATCTCTAGCAAACAGAACCCGTCTCCTTCCTGAGTGGTATGATGGCTGCGTGGTCCCATGGTGTTTATACTGGCGTACTATTGTTTTTAAAGATGAACGTGGTACCTTCAGGCATTTGGAAATTGCTCCCAAGGATGAACCAGACTTTATTTCTGAGGTCTTGGCTGATTTCTTTTGATTTTCTCATTATGTCAAGCAAAGGGGCACTAAGTTTGAAGGTAGGCCTTGAAAAACATCCACAGGTACACCTCCAATTGACTCAAATGATGTCAATTAGCCTATCAGAAGCTTCTAAAGCCATGACATAATTCTCTGGAATTTTCCAAGCTGTTTAAAGGCACAGTCAACTTAGCGTATGTAAACTTCTGACCCACTCGAATTGTAATTCAGTGAATTATAAGTGAAATAATCTGTCTGTAAACAATTGTTGGAAAATTACTTGTCATGCACAAAGTAGATGTCCTAACCGACTTGCCAAAACTATAGTTTGTTAACAAGAAATTTGTGGAGTGGTTGAAAAACGAGTTTTACTGATTCCAACCTAAGTGTATGTAAATTTCCAACTTTACACACACACACACACACACACACACACACGTTCAAAAGTTTGGGGTCACTTGGAAATGTCCTTGTTTTCCAGGAAAACATACGTGAAATGAGTTGCAAAATGAATAGGAAACATAGTCAACACGTTGACAAGGTTACAAATACTGATTTTTAATTCAAAGTGTCCTTGAAACTTTGCTTTCGTCAAAGAAACCTCCATTTGCAACAATTACAGTCATGCAGACCTTCGGCATTCTAGTTGTCAATTTGTTGAGGTAATCTGAAGAGATTTCACCCCATGCTTCCTGAAGCACCTCCCACAAGTTGGATTGGCTTGATGGGCACTTATAGGGTTGAGATTAGGTGAGATTGGTTGAGATTGGGTGACTGTGCTGACCACACCATTATAGACAATACCAGCTGACTGCTTCTTCCCTAAATAGTTATAGCATAGTTTGGTGCTGTGCTTTTGGTCATTGTCCTATTGTAGGAGGAAATTGACTCCAATTAAGCGCCGTCCACAGGGTATGGCATGGCGTTGCATAATCTCCCACACTACCATCACCAAAGCACCCTCAGACCATCCCGTTGCCTCCACCATGCTTGACAGATGGGGTCAAGCACTCCTCCAGCATCTTTTCTGCGTCTCACGAATGTTTTTTTGTGATCCGAACACCTCAAACAGATGCTTTTGCCCATCTTATTATTTTATTTTTATTGGCCAGTCTGAGATACTGCTTTTTCTTTGCAGCTCTGCCTAGAAAGCCAGCATCCCGGAGTCACCTCTTCATTGTTGACGTGGAGACTGGTGTTTTACGGGTACTATTTAATGACGCTGCCAGTTGAGGACTTGTTTGAGAAACGGATGCCGCACTAGACACTAATGTATTTGTCCTCTTGCGCAGTTGTGCACCGGGGCCTCCCACTCCTCTTTCTATTCTGCTTGGAACCAGTTTGCGCTGTTCTGTGAAGGGAATAGCACACAGCGTGGTACGAGATCTTCATTTCTCATAACAAGAATAAACTGATGTGTTTCAGAAGAAAGTTCTTTATTTCTGGCCATTTTGTGCCTGTAATTGAACCCACAAATGCTGATGCTCCAGATACAACAAGTCTAAATAGTCTAAAGAAGGACAGCTACTTTGAAGCAAGGCATGCCTCATAGTATGTTTTCAAAATGCATACTCCCTCCAGCTCACATTGTAAATTGGTGGGTGACGCGCTGATAGCCTGTTGCCTGCACTTGAATGAATGGTTTCAATCAATTCTTTGAGAGAAAATAGATATTTTTGAAATCGTACACCAAAACAATTAATACACAATGGCATTTAGAATTGTTGTGCAATGAATGGGCTTATAAAAGCATCTATTACTCCAGCATCAACCAGCTGAGGAGCTGCAGGAGAAATCCTGCTCAAAAATCATGTTATAGTTGTGTTGGATGAAACAAAATGAAGCTATAGACCGATAAGCATGATAGTCAAATGTATCAAGGTATCAATTTTCTAGGTGTAACAGTTGGGATAATGGGTGAATTCCATAAACAACATTTCTCATTCCTGGATTGAGGTACATTTCCTGAGCCATATAGCTTGTCTCAATGCAACCTTGATTGCCTTCTGACCCCAGGGGCAGATCAGTTTAAACAAGCATAATGGGATTTGAAAAATTATTTAAGCAGGCAAGTCGGTATTTATAGTAAGTAAAAAGGAGAGATCTAGTTAGGGGTTACTTGAGGATAGGTGGAGCATCTGTTAGTTCTGTTGACCACTACAGTGAAGTGATGACAGATGAGGTCAAAATATTTACCCTTCATTTGTTTCGAGGTTAGGTCTTCGAGATTTGTTCTCCCTTTCACTGCTGTGGGAATCATCTTGTCTTTGTCGCTTTCGGCTCTCCACTCTCTCCTCCCAGCTGAATTCATTGAGCCAAACGCCAGGGGAACGCATTCGCTTTGACTGTCGCATCTGCCACACAAGTGATGAATGTTCACATTAGATACATTGTTAGCTAAAGTTAAAGCTAGCAACATGGCTAGCTGCCAACAAACGTCGATAATAATTCAAATCTAGATATTCGTATACATGTAATATAGTGAATTCAACCATACAATAGGATTCCTATGCAATAACTTTGTTATTTTGCAAGAATTATCTAGGTAAGTTAGCTAGATAAGCATGGTCAATCTATCCTCTTTGTTGCCACTGACTGGCGACGTCTTTGTTCTAGATTGCTAATTAGCTAACGTCGTTAGCTGCAACTAACGTTAACTAATAACAAAATAAGTTAAACGTAACGTTAGCTGGCTAGACTTCAGATAACGTTAGCAACATCTGAGAGACAAACTGTAGCGTCAACACAAAAAAAAAAAAAAAAAACTATTGTCAATATTTATATTCGGGTAAAAACAAGTATAGTAACGCTTTAGCTAGCTAGTTTCCTGGTTCGTCGACGAAACGTGGAGGCTAGCAAACGGTTTAACATTGAACGGATTATATATGGTTTCCGTTCTTCTATGACACATTAAATAATCTGTCCTCACCTTATCTAACGATTGATGTATCCCAAAATACAGATTAATAGGTAGAAAACTGTATTTTTCAGTAGCTACTTCTGTACACTGCACAAACTAACCTGCCTACAAAATGGCGAACTCGGCTGCTGGAACTTTCCATACATAAGTAAATCAATTACGTCAGACGCTGTACCACGCCCAATGCTGTGAATTTTGGAGATTGTAGTTTTTTAAGAAAACGTTTCCTGTCGGCATTGAGGAAGAGGATGTAGGTTTCCCCTTTCATCTGTGCAGCAGGCCTGAAATTCAAACCATTCCTCACCTCAGTAAGCCCATTCTGATCAGACACTGACATCCATGCAGACACCCAGTGTTCGTATTTCTTTAGTTTCCCTTCCTGGATAGTCACCTGTTGAACTGTCCTGGGCTAAGTAATGAATGTTTTTTTGGATTATCAAGTCAAACAGCACTTCTTGATACTCTTTCCTCCCCAAGCACGGTGGGGTACGCTGACAAACTTTGACAGATGCGCAATCGAGAGCATCCTGTCTGGCTGTGCGTCAACTGCACCGCCCTTAACCGCAAGGCTCTCCAGAGGGTGGTGTGGTATGCACAACGCATCACCGGGGGCAAACTACCTGCCCTCCATGACACCTACAGCACCCGATGTCACAGGAAGGCCAAGAAGATCATCAAGTACAACAACCACCCGAGCCACTGCCTGTTCACACCGCTATCATCCAGAAGGCGAGGTCAATACAGGTGCATCAAAGCTGGGACCGAGAGATTGAAAAACATATTCTATCTCAAGGCCATCAGACTGCTAAACAGCCATCACTAACTCAGAGAGGCTGCTGCCTTCATTGAGACCCAATCACTGGACACTTTAATAAATGGATCACTAGGCACTTTAAATAATGCCACTTTAATAATGTTTACATATCTTACATTACTCAGAGCACATGTATATACTGTATTTCATACCATCTATTACATCTTGCCTATGCCGCTCGGCCATCGCTCATCCATATACTTATATGTACATATTCTCATTCACCCCTTTAGATTTGTGTGTATTAGGTAGTTGTTGGGGAATTTGTTAGATTACTTGTTAGATATTACTGCACTGTCGGAACTAGAAGCACAAGCATTTCCCTACACTCGCATCAACATCTGCTAACCATGTGTATGTGACCAATAAAATTGGATTTGATTGAATTGAAATTGGGATCAAAAGGGGGTAAAAAAAAATTATAATCAGACTTTCATATTAGCGAGAAATAATTTTCTACAAACCAAAAGGTTATATTGATACATACCATGTTAGGGTTTGTGTCCCCACACAGCCATGTCCCCATGTTACAGCGCTTGTTTACGGAAAACAAATGAAAGACAAGAGGTAACCTGTGCTAATTAGCTATCTAGCATGCTCCGAACACCTTTGTGTAAGTGTAACTCGGGAAGTGTAGCGCAAGTGTAGTTTCGTCAGATGGAGGGACCCATAGCTGTATGGATCTGGGCAAAAATGCAACAGTAAGTGTAGCTTTTTTATTTGAAGGATTAATTCTCGCCGATGAAAGATAAGGGCCTTATGTTTCGAAAGCCATATTGCAAAAGATGATTATTGACATTTCTCAATGTTAAAACACAGCGGCGGGATTGTAGTTCACATGAGCCAGTCGTGGGCGAAGCTAATGGCTGAATATGGCTGTAGGGAGAAGGCAGAGTTTGGGCGCTCATGCCTTCCCTTGATCTGGGTGAATAACAAGTTCAATTTTATTAAATAGTTTGGGGCATGACCTCATCTCCAAGGGATGCTCCTCGGAGCCAGATGATAATGACAGGTAGCCCTATGCTGGGCAGCTGGCATCGAAAACCCTCCGCTGTGCGAAAGGAGTTCCAATGATGGGCCTTAAAGGTTATTATGCTGGTGGTGGGGAGGTGGATAGCTGTCGACAACTGTTGCTGAAAAACAGAAAGTGGGGGAACATGATTTACGCCCATTGGTTGAGAGAGAGGAAGGTGATAATTGCAAGAGTGAGCCCATAGGTTGAACAACAACCATGAGGAAGGTGCTTTATTGTGCTTATAGGCTATGAGGTAAATAGATGAATGACATTCCGTAAGTGGCTCATAGGAAAGGAGAGAAGAAGCAAGATGCTATGCTGATGATACGTCTGTATTCATTCCCACTATGCCTGTATAACTGGAAACAAAGTGAATTATGTTCTGCTTACTTGATGAAGGTAGACCTTTCCTGTAGTCAAATGACCTTTGTGGCTTCATGGGTGGAACGTTATTAATATTTTTTCATAATTAACATTATTTTAAAAAACCTGCCGAAAATCCGATGTTCTATGCCAAACAGTTTTGTTATATTTCAGTCTTCTGTGATTTTTTGTTGTTGTTTATTTGACCTTTATTTAACTAGGCAAGTCAGTTAAGAACAAATTCTTATTTTCAAGGACAGCCTAGGAACAGTGGGTTAACTGCCTTGTTTAAGGGGCAGAACGACAGATTTTTACCTTGTCAGCTCGGGGATTCAATCTTGCAACATTTCAGTTACTAGTCCAACGCTCTAACTCTAACCACTAGGCTACCTGCCGCAGTGATGTACAGTATCAGTCAAAAGTTTGGACATACCTACTCATTCAAGGGTTTTTCTTTATTTTTACTATTTTCTACATTGTAGAATGAAATTTCACATGGAAAATCTTGTTTGTTCGACTTATTCAACATTTATATATGTGTGTGTGTTTAATATTTATGCAGGTGCAACCCAACAAGCACCAAACGTACTTGGCAGAAACTGAAGACGAAATATACTTCAAACAGGTAAGCTAGAATTTCATTACAAGCAATTGTGATGTTGTTTAGCCTACCCTACCTAATTAAATAGCATTCAGTGGCTACATTCAACATGTCACATGTTTAAGTAGTTAGTGAAATTTTCTAAGCAATATTTTTTTCTTTTTTCAGCCATCCCAACACTGCCAGTATTTAATATTGTCTATTTGAAAGTAACCCCTAAATGCCTTTATACATACAAGTCTCCAGATTTGTGCTTGCTGGACATGTTCAAATTTGACCTCCATTAGAGCCAATAGAAAAAATGATGGTAGCATATTGTGTCTCTGACTGTTCTTCCATCTCGTGTGTCAGCGGGGTGGTCAGGATTGTTATCAGGGTTGTTCACTGGTTGAGTAGGACATTGTTCTTCTCTAATTGGGACATTGTTGTACAGAATCACACATGCCACAATAATGTCACATGCCCTTTCTGGGGTGACCCTGAGCCTTCGAAGGCACTGGAACCAGGCCTTGAGCATCCCAATGGTCATCTCTACCCTGGCTCGTGTCCTGCAGTGAGCCAAGTTATAACGTTGCTGCGGGCCGGGCTCAGGATCAGGGTAAGGGGTCAGCAAATAGGGCTGGCAGCTCTGTCACCGAGCAGGTAACCATCGAACTCACCTATGATAAAATGAGGATTCAGTTTACATTTTCAGTTGCAATAGGAGTAAACAAAATATTGATTATAATAGGACATAGCTATAAACTCACCACGGGCAAATCTAGCGCTCAGTGTACACTCACGAAAAATGCGCGAGTCATGCACAGACCCAGGCCACTTTGCTTCCACGTTGCTGATGATGTGGGCTGCATCACATATGATCTTCACAGTGCAGAACAGTAATTAGCTGGAGTAGATGTATTGTGAAGTATTTTCATTTGGAATGATAAAGGCTACTATTTAGGCCTACCTGCACATTAGTGCTGTGGAAAGACCTCCTTTTCATTTACTTGAGGAGCTGTGATAGGAATATGATTGCCATCTATGCAGCCAATCACACCTGGAAACTAAACAAATTAACTGATTAGTGCGTCAAGCGTCATACTAAATAAATAAATAATTGCTTAGAATGATACCTGCAATTCTTCCTTGATGAGTCTTGTGGGTCTGTGACTTGAGAACACCACAAAAGTGTACAGTAAACGTTTCAGGGCAAGAGTCACATTTCTGACAGCCTGACAGACTGTTGCCTTGGAAATATGCTCAGCGTCACCAATGTTATATAAAAAACTCCCGTTGGCAAAAACCCCCCAGAGTGCAACACAAAGAATTTGTTCCCAACTAAGAGCATGTCCTCGATGTGTCATATGAACGATATGAGGGCTGAGAATATTGATCGATTGTGCAGAAAAACAGAAACAGATAATCATCAGGGAATCACAAAACATCCAAGCGGGGTCTGATCACCCTCTCCCGACTGAGCTTTCTGCGGAGTATTTGTGCTTCAGTATCAACTGGCTCTTCAAGAAAAGGACACTCCATGTGTGACACCTCCATCAGTCTGCAGGTTTCAGCTAAAGAGGAGGAGAAACTCCGGGTTAGTTGAAGAAAACCTGCCACTGGCCTGTGAATGAAAAACAGGAGACAGAATGTTATAGTGTAACAGATGAAGAGAGTGAGTAGCAGAGTGGGGTTGGGCATGAATTTACAGTATATTTGCATAAAGAATGAGAAAGTATTGAGTTTAAGTGCAAGCTATTATGATAGTATCCCTGGAACCCAATTTAGAATGCTTAAAGGGGAAGTTCACCCAAAAACACTTCTGGCCTCTTTATAACACTTACCTGGTCTTCCATCAATACCCCAGACTGTTTTTAGGTCCATTGCCTGAGTATTCAGATGTACGTAGGTAATAAGCTGATTCTTTCCCCGCCTTCTCCATTGAAACCCCATGCAACGTCAAAGTCCATCATAAATACCTCCCAAACAGGTATCCCATGATCGCAATAGTCCTTGTAATGACTTTCTCTGCACAATTTTTCAGCTAACTTATTTCAGTAGGCAAGTTTTTACAAATTGTTTCATATTGAAATTCAGGAAGAATATTAATGCCCGTCGAGAGTCAGTATCTGGGACTTCCGAGGTGGGTGTGGTTGAAGGATGTAATCAATTTTCTGTTCTCATTCCTTCACATTATTTGTTGCCCTCGTCAAAAGCAATTAAAGAATGTCAGATCGAGAAAGAAAAGGAAATTGGAGACCTGCCTTATTTTCAGAATGGTACTGTTGTGCCATGTCGTTTTGAGCCGGAGTATACTGAAGCTGAGTTGTTCCATTTGCGGGCTGACGGAGAGAAAAGAAAAACACTGAGCAAGCAGATGTCGAGGAAACACATGCTCTTCCCAGAACGCACAGTGACTGATGTGGCAGTTGCGGAAGATGCCTACTGTCAATAGACAGTTAATGTCCTGGCTGTCGAGAATGGGACAAGGAGGTAGAACATCAGACTCACGATGCAGCAGAAGATGGCATGTGTGTAACTAAACACTCCGATTTCTTGTCTCATCAATCCTGGTGTGCTGGAGACTCTTCAGAATGCCCAGGATCAAGTAGAAACGACGTGCCAAACCTGATGGTCCAAATGGGAAGCTCTCTGAAGAGTAAATGTTTTGGCTAATATTACTCACGGGATATTTATATTACTCTAAGATGAAAATAAATAGCCTACCTAATGACACCATTCCAACTGTATTTTTGAGTATCCTGCCTACACCCCATAATGTAACTGGCTACTGTAGTCCCCTTCAAGTTTGTCTGACATTGATGTCATGCTGGCTACGTAAACAGTGTCTAGAACAAGTGGATGCGCTATAGAAATAGAATGTGAAGGGATCTGCACTTCACAATCTGGCTCTACATAAACAATAGTTTATATTAACAAACAGTGTAAGAAGTATAAACTCCATAGTGGTAGTAAAGTAAAACATGTTGCTTGCAGCTGCAAGTCTAGTTTTTATACCAATAATATCCTAATTAGCCTGTATACCCACACACAAGAGGAAGAAAAAGCTACATTGGATTCCAGGAAGTTGAGGATGCTCATTGCGTCTTATACGAATAACTTCTTTTTTATTATTATTTGTAACTCTTACCCCATTTTCTCCCCAATTTCGTCGTATCCAATTGGTAGTTACAGTCTTGTCTCGTCGCTGCAACTGCCGTAAGGACTCAGGAGAGGCGACGGTCGAGAGCCATGCGTCCTCCGAAACACAACCCAACCCAACCAAGCCAAGCCAAGCAGCACTGCTTCTTGACACAATGCCCACTTAACCCGGAAGACAGCCGCACCAATGTGTCGGAGGAAACACTGTGCACCTGGCGACCATGTCAGCATGCACTGCGCCTGGCCCGCCACAGGAGTCGCTAGTGCGTGATGGGACAAGGACATCCCTGTCGGCCAAACCCTCCCCTAACCCGGAAGACGCTGGGCCGATTGCACACCGCCCCATGGGTATCCCGGGTGGCAGCCGGCTGCGACAGAGCCTGGACTCGAACCCAGAAACTCTAGTGGCACAGCTAGCACTACAATGAAGTGCCTTAGACCACTGCGCCACTCGGGAGGCCCATTTACATTCAGACACCCGGACCCGACATCACCTCCAACACCCAAAATTAAACACTCCCTGATGCTTCCCTTTGTTGAGTCGTCATTCTGTAACGATGTACGCTGAGAGTCGGGAAGCAAGTTCAGGGAGTGAATAGATTTAATTAATAAATGAACAAAACAAGAAACATGAACAGCGCACCAACATGAAACAGCAACAATGATGACTGGAGAAGAAACCAAAGGAAGTGACATATAAAGGGCAGGTAATCAAGGAGGTGATGGAGTCCAGGTGAGTGTCATTATGTGCGTAATGCTGGTGACAGGTGTGCGCCATAACGAGCAGCCTGGTGACCTAGAGGCCGGAGAGGGAGCACACGTGACGATGCCTAAAGTGACGAGTTAAAGGCAATAGGTCTACTGAGCTCAAAGCATGAAATATACAAATATTGAATCGCTGACATATCAATTGATAAAATGCCTGATGTTGCAAATCACCACTTAATGTAAAATATGAGTGGTTAGCTTATAGACTTTAGGAAACATGTTTGATTTTTATATGATACCAATCCATGATTGCTGGCGATGGAGTGTCGGCGAGGCCGTTCGATAAACTGCTTAAGCTACATTAAATAGTACCCGCAAAACACCAGTCTCAACGTCAACAGTGAATTAGTCGACTCCGGGATGCTGGCCTTCTAGGCAGTTGCAAAGAAAAAGCCATATCTCAGACTGGCCAATAAGAATAAAGGATTACGGTGGGCAAAAGAACACAGACACTGGACAGAGGAACTCTGCCTCAAAGGCCAGCATCCCAAAGTCGCCTCTTCACTGTTGGCGTTGAGACTGGTATTTTGCGGGTACTATTTAATGAAGCTGCCAGTTGAGGACTTGTGAGGCGTCTGTTTCTCAAACTAGACACTAATGTACTTGTCCTCTTGCTCAGTTGTGCAGCGGGGCCTCCCGCTCCTCTTTCTATTCTAGTTAGAGCCAGTTTGCGCTGTTCTATACGAGATTGTACGAGATCTGTTGTACGAGATCTTCAGTTTCTTGGCAATTTCTCGCATGGAACAGCCTTCATTTCTCAGAACAAGAATAGACTGACGAGTTTCAGAAGAAAGGCCATTTTGAGCCTGTAATCGAACCCACAAATGCTGATGCTTCAGACACTCAACTAGTCTAAAGAAGGCCGGTTTTATTGCTTCTTTAATCAGAACAACAGTTTTCAGCTGTGCTAACATAATTGTAAAAGGGTTTTCTAATGATCAATTAGCTTTTTAAAATGATCAACTTGAAATAGCTAACACAACGTGCCATTGGAACACAGGAGTGATGGTTGCTGATAATGGGCCTCTGTACACCTATGTAGATATTCCATAAAAAATATCAGCAGTTCCCAGCTACAATAGTCATTTATAACATTAACAACGTCTACACTGTATTTCTGATCAATTTGATGTTATTTTAAAATGGACAAAAACTTTTGAACAGTAGTGTATATATATAAATATTTTTTGGGGAGGGGGCTTGCCTGTTTTGCATGTTATTTTGGCACATATCAGTGTGCAAACAATGTAAAAAAAAAAGATATATATACACAGTGAGGGATAAAAGTATTTGATCCCCTGCTGATTTTGTATATTTGCCCGCTGACAAAAGGATCAGTTCATAATTGTAATGGTAGGTTTATTTGAACAGTGAGAGACAGAATAACAACAAAAAAATACAGAGAAACGCATGTCAAATATTTTATAAATTGATTTGCATTTTAATGAGGGAAATAAGTATTTGACCCCCTCTCAATCAGAAAGATTTCTGGCTCCCAGGTGTCTTTTATACAGGTAACGAGCTGAGATTAGGAGCACACTCTTAAAGGGAGTGCTCCTAACCGCAGCTTGTCACCTGTAAAAAAGACACCTGTCCACAGAAGCAATCAATCAATCAGATTCCAAAGTCTACACCATGGCCAAGACCAAAGAGCTCTCCAGGATGTCAGGGACAAGATTGTAGACCTACACAAGGCTGGAATGGGCTACAAAACCATCGCCAAGCAGCTTGGTGAGAAGGTGACAACATTTGGTGCGATTATTCGCAAATGGAAGAAACACAAAAGAACTGTCAATATCCCTCGGCCTGGGGCTCCATGCAAGATCTCACCTCGTGGAGTTGCAATGATCATGAGAACGGTGAGGAATCAGCCCAGAACTACAAGGGAGGATCTTGTCAATGATCTCAAGGCAGCTGGGACCATTGTCACTAAGAAAACAATTGGTAACACACTACGCCGTGAAGGACTGAAATCCTGCAGCGCCCGCAAGGTCCCCCTGCTCAAGAATACATATATATGCCCGTCTGAAGTTTGCCAATGAACATCTGAATGACTCAGAGGACAACTGGTGAAAGTGTTGTGGTCAGATGAGACCAAAATGGAGCTGTTTGACAACTCGCTGTGTTTGGAGGAGGAGGAATGCTGCCTATAACCCCAACAACACCATCTCCACCATCAAACATGGAGGTGGAAACATTATGCTTTAGGGGTGTTTTTCTGCTAAGGGGACAGGACAACTTCACCGCATCAAAGGGACAATGGACGGGGCCATGTACCGTCAAATCTTGGGTGAGAACCTCCTTCCCTCAGCCAGGGCATTGAAAATGGGTCGTGGATGGGTATTCCAGCATGACAATGACCCAAAACACACGGCCAAGGCAACAAAGGAGTGGCACAAGAAGAAGCACATTAAGGTCCTGGAGTGGCCTAGCCAGTCTCCAGACCTTAATCCCATAGAAAATCTGTGGAGGGAGCTGAAGGTTCGAGTTGCCAAACGTCAGCCTTGAAACCTTAATGACTTGGAGAAGATCTGCAAAGAGGAGTGGGACAAAATCCCTCCTGAGATGTGTGCAAACCTGGTGGCCAACTACAAGAAACGTCTGACCTCTGTGATTGCCAACACGGGTTTTGCCACCAAGTACTAAGTCATGTTTTGCAGGGGGGTCAAATACTTATTTCCCTCTTTAAAATGCAAATCATTTTATAACATTTTTGACATGCGTTTTTCTGGATTTTTTTGTTGTTATTCTGTCTCTCACTGTTCAAATAAACCTACTATTAAAATTATAGACTGATAATTTCTTTGTAAGTGGGCAAATGTACAAAATCAGCAGGGGATCAAATACTTTTTTCCCTCACTGTATATATATATATATATATATAATTTATTAAAATATATAATTTATTAAAATAAGCTGCATACACACAGGGTCTCTTTTTTGTTTTCTTGAGTAAGGCAGCTCCAAAATGCAGGTGTTTCAGCCTAGCTCAGTGCTTTCTGTGATGGTGGAGTGAGCCAGCAAAAAATAGGAGCATTGCGCCGTGATTGGCTCAGTGTTCTGTCACTCATGGGGACACTACATCATCGCCAAGTTTACGTCCTTAGTAAGGGTAGACATCCATAATTTCAGCCCTTTGGGTTCTGCCATAGTTATATTACAAGTGCCCTTCCAAGAAAGCTCAAGGTCATTGGTCACAGATAAAATGATATCAATTATATGTGCAGTAGCTTTGATTGGACTGATCATGTCAACATCTTACTTTCAAAGTCTTAGCTAGCAGTCGTCATCATGAATCAAGTCGTCAATCTACTGGCAAATCCTTTTTAATCCATATGAAGAGAAATAATGAAGAGAAATTATAGATAAAATGTATCGGTGGTCATCGGCCATTAGACATAAAGTTTACACAACAAGTTGGAAATCGCAAATTCAACAATGAGTAGTTTGGAAGGAATCAGTGGCTAACTGCAAGCATTGCAAAGCAACCAGTATCCTGATATTCAATGGAGTGTCTGTGTGTTTTTTTGTTGTTGAGTTCCCACCATAAATCCAGAGAATACCAGACTTTGATGACAAAATTTGCCCACAAAGAACCGCCGTGTCACCTTCATGTTTAAGTGAGCACATCACAAGCCAAGGTGAGTCCAAAAATGTCTTGTATGCTGCAGCATAAATGATGTAATATGCAAGAGAGATATGTATACTGTAGCTAAGAAAGTAATACTAAGTGTATGTTGTGTAGTAAGCTGTTAGTAGCCCATGTGCATCACCCTAATAATTTGGTATATTTTCACCTCTTAATTTCGACTAACGTTACTGTTCTGATTCAGTGGTGCTGCACATGTAGCCTATAACCTGTTTTTGAGAAATGTCACCAACTAATATTGTAAGAGGTTTCATTGTCTGCTTATATGCCCCCTTTATTTATCCTACGGTTCTGACTTGGTGTACAGGGAAAATACTGTAAGAGCAGCCCATGTTCTGCATTCTGTCGCTGTACATTTCAAAAGTGCGTAATACATAAACTCAGCAAAAGAAGAAACGTCCCTTTTTCAGGACCCTGTCTTTCAAAGATAATAATCGTAAAAATCCAAATAACTTTGCAGATCTTCATCTTCGTTTAAACACTCTTTCCCATGCTTGTTCAATGAACCATAAACAATTAATGAACATGCACCTGTGGAACGGTCGTTAAGACACTAACAGCTTACAGACGGTAGGCAATTAAGGTTACAGTTATGAAAACTTAGGACACTAAAGAGGCCTTTCTACTGACACTGAAAAACACCAAAAGAAAGATGCCTAGTGTCCCTGCTCATCTGCATGAACGTGCCTTAGGCATGCTGCAAGGAGGCATGAGGACTGCAGATGTGGCCAGGGCAATAAATTGCTATGTCCGTACTGTGAGACGCCTAAGACAGAGCTACAGGGAGACAGGATGGACAGCTGATATTCCTCGAAGTGGCAGACCACGTATAACAACACCTGCAAAGGATCGGCACATCAGAACATCACACCTGCGGGACAGGTACAGGATGGCAACAACAACTGCCCGAGTTACACCAGGAATGTACAATCCCTCCATCAGTGCTCAGACTGTACGCAGTAAGCTGAGAGAGGCTGGACTGAGGGCTTGTAGGCCTGTTCTAAGGCAGGTCCTCACCAGACATCACCGGCAACAACGTCGCCTATGGGCACAAACCCACCGTCGCTGGACCTGACAGGACTGGCAAAGGAATGAGCGTTACACCGAGGCCTGTACTCTGGAACGGGATCGATTTGGAGGTGGAGGGTCCGTCATGGTCTGGGGAAGTGTGTCACAGCATCATCGGACTGAGCTTGTTGTCATTGCAGGCAATCTCAACACTGTGCGTTATAGGGAAGACATCCTCCTCCCTCATGTGGTACACTTCCTGCAGGCTCATCCTGACATGACCCTCCAGCATGACAATGCCACCAGCCATACTGCTCGTTCTGTGCGTGATTTCCTGCAAGACAGGAATGTGTTCTGCCATGGCCTGCGAACAGCCCGGATCTCAACCCCATTGAGCTCGCAGAGGGCGCACGTTAACCGTTAATGGCATTCAAAACGTTGAAGAACAATAAGTTAGTTCTAAGGTGAGAGTGCGGGAAGCACATGTTCTTTATCAGAGTATAAATACAATACTGAGTAATAATCAATTATGATTATTTCACCAACGAAACATTACATCATGATGGGGAATATGAATTCAGATTTTAAGAAAGCCCATGCAGTTGAGTTCCTCATTTATAGCCTTGAGAGACTGGGTAAAATGTGCATTAACGATAAATCCAACCAGATCTGATAGCTGAAGTGAATGATATTAACATTGGACGTGAAATGACGGCTAACCACTGCCGCAAACTTAAAGTAATTATCAAGCTCTCTTCTCCTGGGGTTAATCATGGAGCAAACATTGCAGCAAATAATAAGTACTACCACAAACTATGCGATGAAAAGGATATGCTGTAGCCTGGGATCAGAATTTTTAAAGATGTCTGATAGCCTCCAGCACAATTTCCCCTGTCTCTGGAGAAGCCGATTGGAGCCTTTTCTTCCCTCTGGGAGAAACAACCTATTCTCCCAGCAAAGGGATACCATCGTCTAGGAAATGCAGAGATGAGCAGAGGAGACAACATTCATGGTCGGTTAGGAGGAGCTTGTGCTGGAAATGCGGGGAACCACTGATGTCCTCAGCTGGGATTCTCCAAAGTTGAGCATCGGGAAATGTCCCACTTGCCTCGTGATTCTCTGACTTCTTTTGGGGAAACCTAGTCCTGGAGGAATCACCTGAATTGCCTGGGATAGGATGTAGATCGATCGCTGGGAAAAAGACATATCCTCTCCCTCTGGGATTTCTGGATTTCTGCGTCTGACATGACTTAAACAACACCGAAAGCAGGGACCTCATTCGACAACTGTTGCTGAAAAGAAGCAGGTGAGAGAACAGGGGTGAATTGACTTATAAATACCTCACAAGATGTACACCCATTGGTTGAGAGAGAGCAAGGTGAAAATTGCAAAAGTCAGCCCATAGGTTGAACAGCAAGCATGAGGAATGTGTGTTATTGTACTTATAGGCTATGAGGTAAATAGGTGAATGACATTCTGTACGTGACTCACAGGAAAGGAAAGAAGAAGCAAGACACTATGCTGATGATACGTCTGTATTCATTCCCACTATGCCTATATTGTCACTCCTGCTTCCGCTTCACCTCTTTGGAGCCCGAAGGTGCCAGGCTCCCCAGCGTTATGCACTCCTGCCACCATCATTATGCACACCTGCTTTCCCCCATCACGCGCATCAGCGATTATTGGACTCACCTGGACTCAATCACCTCTGTCATTACCTCCCCTATATCTGTCTGGTTCCCTGCTCTGTTCCCTGCTTCAGCATTATTTGTCGTTTGTCGTTGTTTACCCATGTGCTGACGTTGGTCCTGGTTTGTTACCTGTCTGTTCCCGAATAAATGTTGACTCGCCGTACCTGCTTCTCATCTCCGGCATCGGCCCTTACACATATAGTAGAAAACAAAGTGAATTATGTTCTGCTTACTTGATTAAGTTAATCGAGCATTCAGACCAGCCTTCCTGTTTGAACTTTAGTAAACTACATTTGAACTTTTTCATAAGACTTCAATGTCAGCTAAGAGCCTATGGGCCAACCATAAAATCAACACACTGAACAAGGATCCATTTTATTAAAAGCCATTTATTTAAGTCAGTTTCTTTTCAATTTGCAATTGATGGGGCCAGAATCCTGTAAACTGGCCAGTAAACAAATATGTACCATTGATCTGCCTGCTTTAGGGTGACACACATTTACACACACTTCACTGAAAACACTGCACTGAAAACAACTACCATGGATGCCTCCTGACCCTACAGGACTGCACAGTGTGGCATGGAATGGGTAGGTAGGTGTAGGTACCCCATTCATAGATCCTAACTGCTTTATGATGATAGTATCTCCTGACTGGAAGAGTTTTGTTAGAGCACCGACGCTTGCTCTAAATATGAAAACGCATAGCTTGCGGTATGATTTTGTTAACATAAGGAAAATATATTTTATATCAGCGAGAAATCATTTTCAAAAAACAAAAGGTTCAATTACTACACACCTCTATAAGGTTAGGGTTCCCGCACGGCCATATTTCCAATTGTACAGATCTTGTGTACGGAAAACAGAAGGAAGACAGAGTGGACTACCTGTTCTAATTAGCTATCTGCATCGCCAAACACCTGTGTGTAAATGGAGACGAACTACACAAACGTGTTGTCATTGAAAAAAAACAAATCTAGTCCATATATAGTAAAGGTTGCTATCTGCCAATGAGGGGCCATGTAGACACAAACAGAAGCAGGAAGAGAGTTTAAGACAGTGATGTGTGAATATTAGGAAGTAGTCATTTTGTTTGGTTTCTTGGTCCTTGACACACACACATATATTTGTGCATAGATACACAGTCACACACCCAGACTCAAACTCTCACATGGCTCCTCATCTTTCCGTTTTCATCCTACTCGTCATTTTTTCCAGACTATCAGGTAATGGAAACATGTTTCTATGAAGTGATGAAGTCTCATGGTTCCTTTCAGTTTGCTTACTTGAAGTCAGAGACATGTAGTTCAGACATTATTTGCATAGGGCTTTAGCATGTATTTTACTGAGCAGCTCTATGTTTTAGAATGATGTATAGTCTGTAACATGTTCAGTTGTTGTTCTTGGTTAATTGTCACTGTCGAAAAAAAGTTTATGTACTGAGAAAAACACATTTCTTTATTGAGATAAAATTGAAATAACTTTTGTTTCGTCTCTCAAAGAAAAACATTCTATTGAATAAATATTATATACATATATATATATATATATTATATATTAGGCTGTTGTCTACAGATGCTGGTCATTTGGGGTCTGTGTCTGTGTCTGTGTCTGTGCAGACAGGAGGCTCCATCACCATCCCATGTCTCTATCATCAACATTTTGAAAGCTTGGGACTGTATGTAAGGTTCTATCTGCAAAAAGATGATTCTGAGATAATTGCCTTTAAAGTTCTGAACGCTCATTGGTTTGAATGGTGGCATGAATTGGGTTATTTGGAGTACTGAACATTAAACAGAACAAGGCTATGTCAATAACTCAATTTTGACAAAATTGCAGATAGAACCCTATAGTCCCAAATTCTCAATTTCTTACTTTTACTTTTATTATAATTTCTATTATAATTTCTTACATTACTTTTATTATTTATTTTCTATAGTAAGCACTGCCCATCCTAGATGTGAAAGAGTATTGATATCTGAAATTTCTCCAAATCTAACTGAAGTCATTTTTCTAAGTATCACCCTGAAAATAATAGACCTTTATAGACACCAGTTTGTGAGAAACAATCATTTGTTTCCTCGACAGTAATGTCAATGCCATCCACCGAAGACTCATACTTAATATCAGCGTACAGCAGCTATAGATCTGAAGACGTCATTGGGTGAGTGTGCATAAACAATCAGACATTGTGTCCATGATTTAATATGGGATTAATAATAGCCTCGTTTTATTTCAGCATGCCATGACACCCACCATCTCAGATTCTTCTGCAATTGTTTCTGTAGTTAGAAACAGATAAGATTAGCAATCCTACAACATTATTTTGACAAAATATTATTTGATCTCTGAGAAATTAAGCTCATTTATTTCACCCAAATCGACCATTTTAAATTTACAGGATGAATATAATATTCAATAAATATAGTACCTAACATCTATTTTGGACCAAAACAATGAGTAAGGCATGAGGAATTGAAAATAAATGGTCAAAAACCACCCACAGACCCCCCACATGCCATGCAAATCCCAACCCAACACCGGGTATACAGTATCAGCTCTCTATGTTTGACACCACAGGAGGTTGGTGGCACCTTAATTGGGGAGGACAGGCTCGTGGTTAGCGTCGTTCCGGACATTATTATGAGCTGTCCTCCCCTCAGCAGCCTCCTGTGTTTGGAGCAGTATGGAATTGCGGTTTCTTCATCCTATGTAATGTATTTTCAGTGAATTTAGTTATGTTTTCTTTAACCCTGTTCAGAGAAATTAGTAGTTGAAGTTGTTAGGTTTATGTCCCATCCTACGTCCTGATATTACCAGGTTCTGACCACTAGATGGTGCTGCCCTTGCTGTTATTGTAATATATTTTTTAAGAATACCCCCTCTCGATGTTCACCCAAATTACAAAATTACATTTGGTTTCCTTACCCTGTAAGCAGTCTATGGACAAGGTATGACAGCAACCCATGCTTTGGGTTTGGTTTACCTGGCCACGGTTTCAAATGCTATCTATATGGTACCTATATTATTATTTGTACCGATATTAGCATTTTCGCGCTTCATATCCAAATCTTCTATAAGTAACATCATTGAAAGAATTACTCAATCCATTTTTTTATAATTTAGGATGATTTGAAAGTGTGTCCCCTATCCGCTTCAAACATTTTGTTGAAGTGGTGTTTGCTGAAGTGTCCTCAAAAAGCAATGTTATTCTTTTACAGATTACTCTACAGATTGCAGCGAACACTCTTCTACCTGGTGAAAATTGCTAATGCAGTGCTCTTCCTCCTGTGCACCATCATTGCTGTGGTGAATTTCAAGGTTAACCGACTTCGAGGTGAAATTCAGGAATGTTAGAAACCAGACAGGTCTCTCTGGTGAGAACAGATGTTGTGTGACCATACAATTGTGTTTTAAGTTCCATTATTCACCAGCGAGATGTCTTTTGTTTTGTTACAGCCAAACATTTATTTCAATCGGAATGTTTTATTCATTTGTTTTACTGGTGATTGAAGGTAAAACTACACTGTGTGCACAATTATTAGGCAAGTGAGTATTCTGATCTTATCATTATTTCGATGCACATTTTCCAACTCCAAACCATATAAACTTAAATGCTTATTGGATTTAATCATTTTCAGGTGATATGTATTTGTGCGATGAGGGAGGGTGTGGCGAAAGTGAATAACACCTTATATCAAGGTGTGTATAATTATTAGGCAGCTTCATTACCTCAGGTAAAATGGGCCACAAAATGTATTTAACTGACATTGAAAAGTCAAAAATTGTAAAATGCCTTTCAGACGGATGCAACACTCTTGAAATAGCTAAACTATTGAGGCGTGACCACCGGACAATCAAACGTTTTGTTGTGAATAGTCAACTGGGGCGCAAAAAACCCATGGAGAAGAAAAGGCGCAAATTAACTGCAAAAGACTTGAGAATAATTAAACGTCAAGCTACCAGGAACCCATTATCCTCCAGTGCCACCATATTCCAGAACTGCAACCTACCTGGAGAGTCCAGAAGTACAAGGTGTCAAGTGCTCAGAGACATGGCCAAGGTCAAGAAGGCTGAAACACGACCACCACTGAATAAGATTCACAAGTTGAAGCATCAAGATTGGGCAAAGAAATACCTGAAGACAGATTTTTCAAAGGTTTTATGAACAGATGAAATGAGAGTGACTCTTGATGGACCAGATGGGTGGGCCCGTGGCTGGATCAATAATGAACACAGGGCACCACTTCGAGTCAGGAGCCAGCAAGGTGGAGGAGGGGTACTGGTATGGGCTGCTATCATTAAGGATGAGGTAGTTGGACCTTTTCGGATTGAAGATGGTCTGAAACTCAACTCCCAAACCTACTGGCAGTTTCTGGAAGATACTTTCTTCAAGCAGTGGTACAGGAAGAAGTCCTCAGCATTCAAGAAGGCCATGATCTTCATGCAGGACAATGCTCCATCACATGCATCCAAGTACTCCACTGCTTGGCTAGCCAGCAAGGGTCTCAAAGATGCCCGAATAATGACCTGGCCCTCTTCCTCACCTGACTTAAATCAATAAGCTGTAGAGCAAAAAAAATAAATGTAAATCTCTTTTTTTCCCTCCAAAATATAAAGTTTCCACATGGTTTTATTTCTTGGTCTCCATAATATTACTGGTCCGCAGAAATATACGAACAAACTGATTTTTTTGTTTTGTTTTGCACTTTTGTCACTGATTTAACTCAATTACCAGTGTTGAATTGTTTTGAATGACTAATTACCACTGTTAACCTACATAAATGGAACACATGCATATTTTGCTAATAAAACGTTTTGAAGACACTTTAGGCTACTTATGTCCCTTTACAGCATATATAACCACCATTCAATGTTGTTTGTCAGCCAAACAGAACAAATCCGGGATGCTGGCCTTCTAGGAAGAGTTGCAAAGAAAAAGCTATATCTTAAACTGGCCAATAAAAATAAAAGATTAAGCTGGGCAAAAGAACACAGACACTGGACAGAGGAACTCTGCCTCAAAGGCCAGCATCCCGGAGTCGCCTCTTCACTGTTGACATTGAGACTGGTGTTTTGCAGGTACTATTTAATGAAGCTGCCAGTTGAGGACTTGTGAGGCGTCTGTTTCTCAAACTAGACACTATAATGTACTTGTCCTCTTGCTCAGGTGTGCACCGCGGCCTCCCACTCCTCTTTCTATTCTGGTTAAAGCTCTGGATAAGAGCGTCTGCTAAATGACTAAAATGTAAATGTAAAAATGTAATTGGCCAGAAACAAAGACCTTTCTTCTGAAACTCGTCAATATATTCTTGTTCTGAGAATTGAAGGCTATTCCATGCAAGAAATTACCAAGAAACTAAAGATCTCGTACAACGCTGTGTACTAACCCCTTCACAGAACAGAGCAACTGTTCTGTGAAGGGGTTAGTACACAGCGTTGTACGAGATCTTTAGTTTCTTGGTAATTTCTTGCATGGAATAGCCTTCAATTCTCAGAACAAGAATATATTGACGAGTTTCAGAAGAAAGGTCTTTGTTTCTGGCCAATTACATTTTTACATTTACATTTTAGTCATTTAGCAGACGCTCTTATCCAGAGCGACTTACAGTAGTGAATGCATACATTTCATACATTATTTTTTTTTTTCTGTGCTGGCCCCCCGTGGGAATCGAACCCACAACCCTGGTGTTGCAAACACCATGCTCTACCAACTGAGCTACAGGGAAGGCCCAGGGAAGGCCATCTTGAGCCTGTAATCGAACCCACAAATGTTGATGCTCCAGATACTCAACTATTCTAAAGAAGGCCAGTTTTATTGCTTCTTTAATCAGAACAACAGTTTTCAGCTGTGCTAACATAATTGCAAAGGGGTTTTCTAATGATCAATTAGCCTTTTAAAATGATCAACTTGAAATAGCTAACACAACGTGCCATTTGAACACAGGAGTGATGGTTGCTGATAATGGTTCTCTGTACGCCTATGTAGATATTCCATGAAAATCTGCCGTGTCCAGCTACAATAGTCATTTACAACATTAACAATGTCTACACTGTATTTCTGATCAATTTGTTGTTGTTTGAAGGGACAGAAAATATTATTTTCTTTCAAAAACAAGGACATTTCTAAGTGACCCCAACCTTTTGAACGGTAGTGTAGTTTTACATAGCCTATTCTAGATTCAGACAGTTTAGAAAAGTAGAAATGTTTTCTGTTCTTATGGGTATCTACAACTTCAAGAAGTACAGCACCATTGAAGTACAGTAAAACTCCCTGTACAATATACCATGTGCACACCAATGGTTTACCTGGACATACTGGTACCGCAGCTCCTTCACTATTCCTCTCAAATGGCAACTTGTAGAGTTGTTTCATAGTCATTCGATTTTTTTCAAAACTCTGTCTATAGTGGAAATGCTGACAGAATTGATATTTGCGAAGATATTGTTGTCATTTATGATTGCACTTTGGATCTCTCTTAGCCTGATGGAATTGTTGGCTATGAACATCTTGCAAATTTCTTGTTCTTGCTGATGGCTGAATAGTGCTGCTCTATCCCCAGCATGAGGTCATTGTGCAGTCCTATATATGACATGTAGAATTCACAAATAGATCACGTTACATATAGTATATTGTATTCAAATCGTGCTTTATTACAGTATATTGCTCATACATATCATACGGTACATTGTGATTTTCAGACTTGCATTT
Organism: Salmo salar; assembly: GCF_965601325.2. Lineage (NCBI taxonomy): Eukaryota > Metazoa > Chordata > Actinopteri > Salmoniformes > Salmonidae > Salmo > Salmo salar. The sequence goes on along the minus strand of NC_138295.1, from coordinate 40,935,216 downwards.
ACCTTTACAATTGTTGCTATATTGTTGTGAATGAAATGCTGTAACAAAAGTAAAGAACGAGTACATATTTACCTATTATCCCTACAGAATGTTTGCACAATTGATGACACTGTGGACCTGTTTACATTAGGCTGTACTCTCCGACCAGCCACTGGTTTATGACATGGTCCACAATCGTGGCTCTGATTTCATCAGGAAATCTTATTCTTTGCCTTCTAACTCTTCCTCTATTATGTCTTCACCTGACACCACCACCACGCATCCTTACACATCTTCTTCTTTCTCTTGTAAGGGGTGCGTAATCAGTGGCAGGGAAGTCAGACGCAGGAGAGCCGAACTTGGTAATAGCCGGAGCAGTTTAATAGCAAAACCCACGGCATCAAAAATAACAAGATAATTGGGTACAAAACCCGTCGCGCACCAAACAACATGTGCACAAGCACTTACATTAAACAATACCGCACAAAGACATGGGGGGGAACAGAGGGTTAAATACACAACACTTAATGAGGGAAATGAGAACCAGGTGTGTAGGAAAACAAGACAAAACAATGTCGGTGGAAGTCGTGACATCTCTTCCACGAGCATGTAGCTGCTCTTCAGGGTTGTGATGTTCCTCCATGTTCACAAATGGCAGTGATTGTGCTGTGGGCAAGCTCCGTATATATGCTTCCAAACTTGATTGGTAAGATTGTGATTCCTATTTCATTACGATGTCACCTGGCAGGTAATTTGCAAATTTAGCAGACATCACAAACATTCCATGTCATAGATATTTATGGAATATACATGTACGTATGTCTGACAGATTTTGATAATTGAATGGATCATTTTGCATGCGATGGCTCACACGAGGAGAGAATGTTTAGAAGTTGTGAAGAGCATGACAATTTCACTGAGAACCAACTCAGCAGTTTTGATCAGCAAGCCATGTGTGTGTAGTTATTGTGCAAATTGTAGACACTTGTATTTACTCTTTTGCACATGTGGCAAAACACGTGCAATATGCTTAAATGAATAAGAAATTCAAATCTGGTATGAACAAGAAACTAATTGCTCAGAGATTTGAACTTATTGTTTTGAAAAAAAACTATCTTTCAAAAATTGAGCCGAAGCGATTGAGAAACTGTAATATGGCTGGTACACCAACCACATCTGTGAGTATGTATGTGTGTCCATTTTAAAGTGAGAAATGAGAGGCTGAAACTGTGTGTGGTGTTACTTTCGCTTGCATGGCTGTCCAGTGCTGCCTTCTGTGGTTGTCAGAGATGAGAGGGGCAGAGTTCACAGGATGTTACAGAAAAAACTCTGTGTGTGTTTGTGTGTTTGCGCGGCTCTGTTTTAACTAGTTAGGAAAGGCGAGAAATTATGGGGACAGAGGACGCAGTATATAACAGCTGAAATTGTGTTGTGTTACCTTCGCCTGCATGGCTGTCCAGTGCTGCTGCCTGTGTCAGTCAGTCTCACTATTGTTCATATGCTCGGTCTTATCTGGGGAGGAGAGGAAAGAGATGAGAGGCCAGAGTTCACAGGATGTAACAGCAGAAACGGTATGTGTGTGTTGTATGAGGAACAGTGACAAAGGAAATAACAAGAAACAGTTAGGTCATACTTAAGAGAATAGTACTTACTATCATAAATCCAATTCAATGAAAGGGGTCGTACTTGGAACAGAAACCAACTTGACGGTTGTTAAACATCGTTATTAAGCCCATATATGCGGTATTACTAATAGGCTGTCAACTCAGTCACGTGTAATGAATAGCCTATGTAATGATATACTATTAAACATGTTACAAAAAAACACAACTTCCTTTTTCCTTTTATTAAATATCTTTACTCTCTATGCTGAAATAAAAAAGCGTGTCACATTAGTCTGAACCATGCGAATTGCCTCATTGAAGTGACAAAAATGGAGGATAATAATGGCGCCGGAGGGGATGGCTGCTGTTTTACAGGCTCCTAATAATCTGTGCTATTTTGTGTGTTTTTTCACATTGTTTGTAACTTATTTTGTACATAATGTTGCTGCACCATCTCTTATGACCAAAAAGAGCTTCGGGATATCAGAACAGCAATTTCCCACCTCGAACTGGACAAAGATTTTTTCTTTAAGGATATAGGATATACTGCTTCTCCGAGACCAGGACCAAATCTCTGTCATTTACGTGAAGAAAAGATGGAAATACATGGGCGGAGATCGGGGAGCCTTGTGAGAATTCATCGACGAACGGTTAACCCGCCCCTACCATCCGTTCTATTGGTCAACGTGCAATCACTGTAGAATAAACTGGGTGAACTCCGTTTGAGACTATCCTACCGATGGGACATTAAAAACTGTAATATCATATGTTTCACCGAGTCGTGGTGACGATAAGGATAATTAACATTATTGCTCGCCTGAGTTAGTGTGCTCTACAGCTTATCATGAGGTACTCTATCTACCAAGAGAGTTTTCATCTATAGTTTTCGTAGCCATCTATTTACCACCACAAACAGATGCCTGCACTAAGACCGCACTCAACAAGCTGTATTATGCCATAAGCAAACAAGAAAATGTTCATCCAGTAGCGGTTCTCCAAGTGCCCAGGAACTTTAATGCAGGAAAACTCAAATCCGTTTGACCTCATTTCTACCAACATGTCACATGTGCAACCAGAGGAAAAAAAACAAGAGACCACCTTTACTCCACACACAGAGACTCATACGAAGCTCTCCCTCGCCCTCCATTTGGCAAATCTGACCATAATTCTATCCTCCTGATACCTGCTTACAAGCAAAAACTAAAGCAGAAAGTACCAGTGACTCGCCCAATAGGGAAATAATCAGATGATGCAGATGCTACGCTTCAGGACTGTTTTTCTGGGATTCAACCAATGGCATTGAGGAGTATATCACTTCAGTCACCAGCTTCATCAATAAGTGCATCAACGACGTCGTACCCACAGTGATCGTACGTACATATCCCAAACAGAAACCATGGATTACATCCGTACTGAACTAAAGGCTAGAGATGCCGCTTTCAAAGACGCTTATCCAGACGCTTATAAGAAATACCGCTACGCGGGACAGACAAACCATAAAACAGGCAAAGCCTCAATACAGGACTAAGATTGAATCCTACTACACCGGCTCTGATGCTCATCAGATGTGGCAGAGCTTGCAAACTATGACAGACTACAAAGGGAAACCCAGCCGCGAGCTGCTCAGTGACTCGAGCCTACCACTTGTTGGCTGCTTTTCCTTCACTCTGCGGTCCAACTCTTCCCACACCATCTCAATTGGGTTGAGGTCGGGTGATTGTGGAGGCCAGGTCATCTGATGCAGTACTCCATCACTTTCCTTCTTGGTCAAATAGCCCTTACATAGCCTGGAGGTGTGTTGGGTCATTGTCCTGTTGAAAAACAAATGATACTCCCACTAAGCGCAAACCAGATGGAATGGCGTATTGCTGCTGGATGCTGTGGTAGCCATGCTGGTTAAGTGTGCCTTGAATTATATATAAATCCCTGACAGTGTCACCAGCAAAGCACCCCCGCACCATCACACCTCCTCCTCCATGCTTCATGGTGGGAACCATACATGTTATGGTGACCTTTCTGTGTGGGGCATATTTTTGAAACGCAGCCTATACTGTTGTGTCTGCAGATATTGGTTGTTGCATATATGTGTCTGTGCAGACAGAAATCTCCATCACCATCCCATGTTTCTATGATCAGAATGTATTAAACTGAGAGATATTTGTGTAAAGGACATGACTTTTATAAAATGTGCTCCTCTAGTAAGCACTGCCCATCCTAACTGCAATTACAAGGGCTCAATCTCTTATAAGATCCAAAACCACACAACCATCTCTTTGACCATGACTAATCTGGAGCTAGCGGACATTGGTGGCTACTTTTGTGGTTTTGCCCGCAATGGCTATCAACATAGCTGGTTAGAACAGTTCAACAGATCTGTCACTCAAAGTAAGAACCCTACACTCCTTATACAGCATTAGGCTCAGCAAAGCACAGTGAATAGTGGTCAGTAATGTCCATAGACAGTATAACGGTGATGTCCAAGTTCTGTTAATATGTGTGTTACTGAAATTCTGTTCCATATCCTAAATAATGACATTTCCAAATCATGTTAGGTCTTTTGGAGAGCTTTGATCCCGATTAAAACTCTTCAAAGCTCCTGACACCTTTGGTGTCTGTACCTCTATGTTCAGATACTCTAAGTCTACGATGTGGACCAACAGGAGGTGTCAGGAGTTGAAAGAGGAAGTGACACAGTGCATTGTTATCATGGTAACCCTGGAATGAACAGGTGCAAGATGGGTCTATTAACATCATGCTATATCAGGGGTCTCCAACCTTTTCTAGCATGAGAAGCTACCTTGTGAGCTACAGCACAATTTTCTAGCTTTCAAATAGGCATATTCTTCTCTTCTCCTCTCCCCTGCACCTCTTCCCCGGGTCCTTCGTGTACAAGAGAAAGTAGTGCAATATGTTTTCTGTCAATATATCTAGTAAAATAATGGTTAATAAACAACACTAAGGGGGGCCCTATAATATCTGAATTTTTTTCCCAAATTAGTTTTTATATTTTCCCAAATTATGTTTCCCAATTTTATTTTTTCACTCTTGAATTTTAATTTTTCATATAGAAAGAAAAGAATTGGATGTTCTGAGTCCATGTCAATGCTTAAATCACATCAGAAGAATAATTGTTTGAGTGTAATTCCCCTTTAATTGCTCATCTGGCCCTTTTAATTGCACATCAAGCGAGTGAGGAATGTGCTGTCTAATGTGCCGGTCTAGTGATGGTTCTGTACTCCTGCTGCTCATTTCATGGCAAAGTTAGCAAATAACAAGTACTAGATACAAATGATATACTTCTGCCAGGTAAGTCTACAGATAACATTTAATTGATAAGGTTTTGGGGAAAGTATTTTTGTCAACCTACAAGATAGTTATCACATCATCTGGCTACACAAGGAGTGATAAACAAACGCACGCACCACACAGAGGTGGAAATGCTGGAAATATATTGGTAGATATTGTGTTAGGTTTGGCTTTTTCAGCCAATAGTCACCAACTAGGGTTGGGATAATGTAAATGTTATGTTGATTAGATAGTAGCTGGGAGCTTGTGGTGTCTGATACTTGTGAGATTTGTTTATGACAGTTTGGGATGGAACACCTGAAAATAATTGTTTGGCAAGCCACTCATACTGTAGGTGGGCTACGAGCTACCTGTTGGAGACCCCTGTGCTATATAGTAGGGTCGACTTTACAGCACTCTGTAGGCCACAGAAGAGATGTCTTAACAATGACTTTCATGGCATTGAGGATGAAGGATGCTGGCTAGTACCAATGTAGAGTGGGAGACCTAATAATGCCTGTTCATATCACTGCCAATCAGTGGTGTAAAGTACTTAAGTAAAAATACTTTAAAGTACTACTTAAGTCGTTTTTTGGGGTATCTGTACTTTACTATTTATATTTTTGATGACTTTTACTTCACTACATTCCTTTAAATAATAATAAACTTTTTGCTCTGTACATTTTCCCCCGACACCCAGAAGTACTCGTTACATTTTGAATGCTAAGCAGGACAGGAAAATTGTCTAATTCACACACTTAAAGAGAAAATCCCTGGTCATCCCTACTGCATCTGATCTGGTGGACTCACTAAACACAAATGCTTTGTTTGTAAATTATGTATGAGTGTTTGAGTGTGCCCCTGGCTATCCGTAAATTTAAAAAACAAGAAAATCATGCTGTCTGGTTTACTTAATATAAGGAATTTGAAATTATTTATACTTAAGTATATTTTAGCAATTACATTCTCTTAAGTATATTTAAAACCAAATACTTTTTTACTTTTACTCAAGTAGGATTCTACTGGGTGGCTTTCACTTTTACTTGAGTCTTCTATTAAGGTATCTTTACTTTTAGTCAAGTATGACAATTGGTTACTTTTTCCACCACTGCTGTCAATCAAACTTCCACCATGATGAGTAAGTAGCACAGCGAGAAAAAAAAAATGTATGCTGTGAATCAGTCTTGTTCAACATCCCTACTTCTGAACAACAGTTTGATAGGCCTAAATGAAGTTCCTCCATGATGTAATTTTTCTTAGTATCACCAAGAAAATGATAGACCTCTATTCCATGCTTCACAGACTTGACATCAATGTACTACATACACTACTGTTCAAAAGTTTGGGGTCACTTGGAAATGTCCTTGTTTTTGAAAGAAAAGCATGTTTTTTTGTCCATTAAAATAACATCAAATTGATCAGAAATACAGTGTAGATTTTGTAAATGACTATTGTAGCTGGAAACTGCCGATTTTTTTATTTTTATTTTTATTAATTTTTTATTTTTAATGTTTTTTTTTAAATGGAATATCTACATAGGTGTACAGAGAACCATTATCTGCAACCATCACTCCTGTGTTCAAATGGCACGTTGTGTTAGCTAATCCAAGTTTATCATTTTAAAATTGATCATTAGAAAACCCTTTTGCAATTATGTTAGCACAGCTGAAAACTGTTGTTCTGATTAAAGAAGCATTAAAACTGGCCTTCTTTAGACTAGTTGAGTATCTGGAGCATCAGAATTTGTGGGTTCGATTACAGGCTCAAGATGGCCAGAAACAAAGAACTTTCTTCTGAAACTCGTCAGTATATTCTTGTTCTGTGAATGTAAGGCTATTCAATGCCAGAAACTGCCAATAAACTGAAGATCTCGTACAACGCTGTGTACTACTCTCTTCACAGAAGAAACAGACACTGGACAGAGGAAGAGTTGGAAAAGATGTGTTATGGACAGACAAATCTAAGTTTGAGGTGTGCGGATCACAAAGAATAACATTAATGAGACGCAGAAAAACTGAGAAGATGCTGGAGGAGTGCTTGACGTCATCAGTCAAGCATGGTGGAGGCAATGTGATGGTCTGGGGGTGCTTTGGTGGTGGCAAAGTGGGAGATTTGTACAGGGTAAAAGGGATCTTGAAAAAGGAAGGCTATCACTCAATTTTGCAATGCTGTGCCATACCCTGCGGACGTCGCTTAATTGGAGCCAATTTCCTCCTACAATAGGACAATGACCCAAAGCACAGCTCCAAACTATGCAAGAACTATTTTAGGGAAGAAGCACTCAGCTGGTATTCTGTCTATAATAGAGTAGCCAGCACAGTTACCCAATCTTAACCCTATTGAGCTGTTGTGGGAGCAGCTTGACCGTATGGTACGTAAAAAGTGCCCATCAATCCAACTTGTGGGTGGTGCTTCAGGAAGCATGGGGTGAAATCTCTTCAGATTACCTCAACAAATTGACAACTAAAATGCCAAAGTGGACAACTAAAATGCTGCAAATGGAGGATTCTTTGACGAAAGCAAAGTTTGAAGGACACAATTATTATTTGAATTAAAAATCATTATTCATAACCTTGTCAACGTCTTGACTATATTTCCTATTCATTTTGCAACTCATTTCATGTATGTTTTCATGGAAAACAAGGACATTTCTAAGTGACCCCAAGCTTTTGAACGGTAGTGTATATGAATACTGGTACATAAACAATACGAAGTTCATTGTGTACATTATTGACAGATATATATATATATATATATATATATATATATATATATATATATATATATATATATTTTTTTTTTATTGATTTATGTACAAACAGCAGTAACAATATAATTTTGGGGGATTGGATGTGTCCCTTGTCTGCTTAAAAAATGTTGTTATAGTGCTGTTTGGTAACTTGTCTTCAAAAAGCTGTTATTCTTCTACAGATTGGAGTGAACACTTTTCTACCTGGTGAAAACTTTAACAGTAATGCAGTGCTCTTCCTTCTGTGCACCATCATTGCTGTGGTGAAGTTCAGGTTTAACCACCTCTGAGGTGAAACTAATGATGAGTTGAAACGAGACAGGTGACCACAAAATTGTGTTTTAAGTTCTAGTATTCCCCAACAAGATACTGTGTGTTTTTAGATTCAGTACCCACAGACAACGCATATGTTCATATGCTTACAATGGTGTTTTGATTATTGCTTGAACAGTCGCTAAGATTATATTTGTTTGTGATCTTTGCAAACAACTTGTAGAAAAAGCCCATGGAGTTGGTGGAATAATCCTTTAATTCATTGCCACTTACTCAGCTGGGCCAGGGGTGCTTTAATTAGGTCAGGTGGAAATATCAGACAGATCTCCACTCCATAAAAGGAGGAAATCACCATCACCTGATCGCGCTGCTTTCTCTTCCTTCACTCTGTCTAATCCAGAAGTTCTGTGCTTCCATGAATCCACAACAGACTACTCAGTAAATATATCACTTTATGGTTACAGGAATTCCTGCCTCAGTCTCATCCATTCCTCTGTCACCTGACCCGTGACCACCTGTTCACCCTCACTGTCAGTCATCCTACCTGTCCAGCTACCCACACAGATTCCACTAATCTTTCACAACTATTTTGGGTGCAGCACTTATTAGCTAGAATGCTAACGCTTATTGACATAGGCTGTAGCAAAAGCTAGCCAAAGAGCCATTTTACTGGTTAAAGTTGAAGTGTTTTTTAAGTATAATACAGTTCATTTGTGATGATGACACAAACATTATATTAAGCAGGACATTCATACAAGCCTTAAAATCCAATTATAATCCAAAAGATGTGTGAAATGCACTCATAAGCAAAATGTTGTGTTGTTGTTGCTGGCATTCTATGAGAACTCCCCCATGTTCTGCTACCAACTTGAGCACATCGCCCTCATGCGAAGGGATCTATAGAGAGAAATACTAATAGCGTATTTTTGTAGGCACTAACTTCGCCATGGTTCGTTGGACAAAGCCTGTGCGGAAATTAATTGTGTTTCTGTAGGGTATTTGTATTAATGCCAAAAATAAGGTCTGTGGTAAACACAGGCCTAGGAGATATTGTATGTGTTGTTCAATGAGAATCGTCATAAGCTAATGTCACTTTTTGTGAAAAAAATAAATAACTTAAAGCACATAAAGGCTTCATAATTCTTAAGGTCATGTTAACTCACTGATAATATCTCATAGAACAAAACGTATAAGATCTCCCAAGCCTGTGTTAACATCATACCTTATTTTCAGCATTGATTCCAAAACCCTATTCTTTCCCCATTTATTTTCCCCATAGATATGGCTAAGGAACCAGAGGTAACTCATTTCTGGGTTTTAGGACTACAAGCTGGTGAGCTCTATTCATAGGTTGCATCTCCGTCACAAGGTTGCGTCATGCCATTGTTATGAACGTTTTCAAGCCGTCCCTCTGCTGGCGGCACAATTGGTGGTGCCAAAAAAATGCGATAAACTCAATCATTCTAATCTAGACGGAGGCTAAAGGCTGTTTCATCTAATTTACACTATAGTGTCTTGGAAATACGATGGCGTTACTGAAGTAGTCCGATATTCCGGAGGAAACAACTTTGCCATCATTACTAAAATGTTTATTTTCAGATATTAATTTCAGCTACAAAATGAAGTAATTCAAAAGTTAAACAACAAATAACGAACACACAAATAAACAAAACATTTTGAAGCACAATCCATAACTTGAAAATCCCAGCAGCTCTACCAATTTAAAGCTGAGGAAAGGGGCTGAAGAAAAGTAAACACTTTACACTCTACTCACCCAACCAAATCAAATCAAATTTTATTTGTCTCATACACATGGTTAGCAGATGTTAATGCGAGTGTAGCTAAATGCTTGTGCTTCTAGTTCCTACCATGTAGTAATATCTAACAAGTAATCTAACCTAACAATTTCACAACAACTACCTTATACACACAAGTGTAAAGGAATGAATAAGGATATGTACATAAAAATATATGAATATATAAAGTGGCATTGTTTAAAGTGGCTAGTGATACATTTATTACATCAATTTTTCCATTATTAAAGTGGGTATGTTGGCAGCAGCCACTCAATGTTAGTGATGGCTGTTTAACAGTCTGATGGCCTTGAGATAGAAGCTGTTTTTCAGTCTCTCGGTCCCCGCTTTGATGCACCTGTACTGACCTCACCTTCTGGATGATAGCGAGGTGAACAGGCAGTGGCTCGGGTGGTTGTTGTCCTTGATGATCTTTTTGTCCTTCCTGTGACATCGGGTTGTGTAGGTGTCCTGGAGGGCAGGTAGTTTGCCCCCCGGTGATGCGTTGTGCAGACCTCACTACCCTCTGGAGAGCCTTACGGTTGTGGGCGGAGCAGTTGCCGTACAAGGCCCGGCAGGATGCTCTCGATTGTGCATCTGTAAAAGTTTATGAGTGTTTTTTGTGACAAGCCGAATTTCTTCAGCCTCCAGAGGTTGAAGAGGCGCTGCTGCGCCTTCTTCACCACGCTGTCTGTGTGGGTGGACCATTTCAGTTTGTCAGTGATGTGTACGCCGAGGAACTTAACTTTCCACCCTCTCCACTACTGTCCCGTCGATGTGGATAGGGGGCTGCTCCCTCTGCTGTTCCCTGAAGTCCACGATCATCTCTTTTGTTTTGTTGACATTGAGTGTGAGGTTATTTTCCTGACACCACACTCCGAGGGCCCTCACCTCCTCCCTGTAGGCCGTCTCGTCGTTGTTGGTAATCAAGCCTACCACTGTTGTGTCGTCTGCAAACTTGATGATTGAGTTGGAGGCGTGCATGGCCAAGCAGAACGCACGATTGTGGGGCCCTAGTGTTGAGGATCAGCGGGCTGGAGATGTTATTACCTACCCTCACCACCTGGGGGCGGCCCGTCAGGAAGTCCAGGACCCAGTTGCACAGGGCGGGGTCGAGACCCAGGGTCTCGAGCTTAATGACGAGTTTGGAGGGTACTACGGTGTTAAATGCTGAGCTGTAGTCGAAGAACAGCATTCTTACATAGGTATTCCTCTTGTCCAGATGGGTTAGGGCAGTGTGCAGTGTGATTACCAGGTATAAATGTTCTATATTAATTCATGTAAAACAACAACCACGAAACATAATGTCTTCTGCTCCAGAGCCTGCCCATTCATGATGGTGAATGCCAGGGAGGAGAGGAGATTGTCCCCGAGAGTCAGAACGAAGAGTTCAGGTCTCTTGTTCTTTTGGTCGCCTGGCGGAGATGTTCAGCTATATTGGTTCCAACCTGGGGATTAGAGAATATGAATACAAAATGTTGAATAATAATCAAGACACTCATCATGCTCTTGCACAAGCCCGCACACACACGTACACACGCAGACGCGCACACACACACACACACACACACACACACACACACACACACACACACACACACACACACACACACACACACACACACACACACACACACACACACACACACACACACACAGTCGCTCATTTAAAAAGTATAATTAATTGAGTTACTTTTAAAATATAAACATTGACCTTGACAATCAGCTAATTTTGCCAAGGTTACCTGAACATTGTTACACATTATCTTATTCAATGCATTAAATTGAAAAAGGAAGAGAGGAAATTAATGTACAGTAGGAACTAAGTTCATTTATTTTATGAGTTACAACAATTGTACTATTAAGATTAGAAAAGAAATTACATTTTCAAAGAAATTAATAATCAGTGGTGGAAAGAGTACTGAAATATCCACTCTTGCAGAAGCCCGTGCTCAATGCACAGACACACATTTTGATCAGAACATGTTATACTCCTATACAAGTCTATTGCTGTGTGCAGGACGTTAATCTGCATTGAGTTGAGTCCAGCCACTTTGTGCTTGGTTTACAGCAGGGGTAGGAAGAGTACTGAAATAGCCTAATCAAGTAGAAGTACAGTTACTTCAGTGACATTTTACTCAAGTAGAAGTGAAATTACTGACTTTGAAAAATACAAAAAAAAGTACAAGTACTTGGAAAAGCTACTCAATTACAGTAACAAAAGTATTTGTAATTAGTTAGTTCCCACCTCTGGTTTACAGTATAACGTATTCCACATGTGTACTTACGCTACAATATATTTTTTCCAACTCGTTACTGGTGGTGGGAGAAACACTCTCAGGACCATGCTGTCTTTAGTATCTGGGGGGCAAAAACATAACAGGTTTTAGGGGACAGCCAAAATAGATTAACATTGATGAACATTGGAGACACTTCTTTCATTTCAATATGTGGCTACCTGCACTCGGTACACTGGTGGTGGGAGAAGCATTCTCAGTGCCATGCAGGGCAATGTATCTGGGCAGTGGGGGACAAAGACATAACATTAACACGGTTTAAGTGGAGAGCTAGCAAGCCAAACTTCACCAAAAACAAAAAATTAAAAACAGGTTTGGAGAACTTTTACCCACTAAATATATTGATGAATAAAAAATACAGTGGTTTGATTCATCCTGAAAGTTGGCATAAACAAGTTCAATCCATGAAATATTGGAAGGTGGAAAAAAGTGTACAATAGAACAGTAGTCCTATAAATTTACCTTAATCCTCACCAATCATAAAACTGTATGACAAAGGCCCAGTCGTCATGAAACGTGTTCCAGGCTCCACGTTTAAACTGTCTGGTCTGAGTAACATAATGATTCAAATAGGCTACATGTCCCAAATTATTGTACAATACTTGCCTAATATCATCCACTAATGCTAGCTACCCTCAGGAACAACTGCAAGGATGTGACAGAGGAAAGAAAGGTAAATGAAATGGAATGGAATTCCCGCAATACACGTCATGTGGATATGATTTTTAGTTTGCTTCTATATGACTGGTTTAACATTTGTCTCCATGGATCATAAAGAAAAATGATCTTAAACAAATTCTATGCGTATTTACAATCTCCTTCTCCAAACGGATTACTCATTTACCTAGCTCTTATCAATAGCTCTTACCAATTTATAAATGACTGTGCATGGAGAATTATGTTATTTTTATTTTAAAAAATGTGTAAATGCTTTTTCCACTTGGAACCGGCAGGTTCGCGTGACCTTATTCATGGTTTCCTCGCACGTAAAGGTGGTGGAATTATGAGGGAATTAAGTCAAGGTCAGAATAAGGCATATCTGTAGAAACACCTCTGCCACATTTTAATTTTGTTGATCTCCACCCCAAACAAATAGTGAAAAGCATCCTATTCTCATGCTTAAATTCAAGGCTATAATATGCATAGAGAGAAAAGTGCATAAAAAGGGAATTAAGTTCCATTTTGCGCACGCTTAACTCGGGTCGGAATTCCCACCTTAGTGTATTCATTCATCTTAAGCTAGCTAAGTGAGACAACCACATATCACAGTCATAGTAAGGTCATTTTCCTCAATACCAGATAAGCATATTAACCATGGTAATTGATTGTTTTAGATATATCCAGCAATGACAACTCCAATAAAACCTCTGAGGAACAAGAGGATCAGTCTCCGAGCAGGCTTAACAGAGAGCGACAGTGACAGAGAGCACATCCCAATCCCATCTGGATCCACATTTGTTGGACCTCAAGGTATGTTGTAAAATGCAATCTTCCAGGTAGTGGGTTTGCTTCAGACTATTTCACAATAAATAACTTTGATCTTGAAATAAGAGGGTCTAATCTTGATGTTGTATTTGTACTTTTAGATATGTCACAATCGAAAGTGCTAGAGCCAGTACAGCCTAATATGTTCCCCAGAACACATCAAGGGCAAGGTAGCAGGAAGAGGGATTTTAATTCCACATGGTACAAAGACTATTCATGTCTGGAATATTCACAAAGCAGACACTTTTCACTACCCTATGCCACTCAATCTACCTTCACTTCTCTCTCTGGATATATATATATTTTTTAAATCCTAGAATCGCAGCTGATTTCAGTGTGCTGCTCAGCCTCAGCCAAGCCAGCACTTGACTCACAGTCAGGTGAGTATGGCATCCAACTTTAGAACCTGTGTCACGTCCTGACCAGTAAAAGGGGTTATTTGTTGTTGTAGTTTGGTCAGGGCGTGGCAGGGGGTGTTTGTTTTGTGTGTTTCGGGGTTTTTGGTTTATGTTCTGTTTTCTATTTCTATGTGGGTTTTCTAGTTTGTCTATTTCTATGTTAGTTTTGGGAACGACCTCCAATTAGAAGCAGCTGGTTGTCGTTGCTTCTAATTGGAGGCCATATTTAAGTAGGTTTATTTTCTCTTGTGTTTGTGGGTGGTTGTTCCATGTATAGTCATTGTACCTTACAGGACTGTTTTTCATTGTTCTTTTGGTCAGTGTTCATTTCTTTAATAAATCAAGAAGATGATTCACATCCCCGCTGCAGTTTGGTCCGATCATTATGACGCTTATGACAGAACCACCCACCATAAGAGGACCAAGCAGCGGAGGAAGGAGCAGCCGGAGGAGTATAAGGAGTCATGGACCTGGGAGGAGATACTAGCTGGAGAAGGACCATGGAGGAAGGCTGGAAAGGACCGGGAACGTTATGCGGGAACACGGCTGGCAAGGAAGCCTGAGAGGCAGCCCCCCCAAAAAAACTTTTTGGGGGGCACACGGGGAGATTGGCTAAGTCAGGCAATAGACCTAAGCCAACTCCCCGTGCTTATTATGGGGAGCAACTGTTCAAGAAGGCACCGAGCTATGCGGAAATGCACACTGTATTGCCCAGACGCAGTCAAAGCCCGGTGCGAGCAATACTAGCCCCCCGCAGGTGCCGTGCTAGAGTGGGCATCCATCCAGGGAGAAGTATGCCTGCGCAATACATCTGGCCACCAGTGCGTCTCCTGGGCCCAGGCTACCCTGCTCTACGCACGGCAGCCATCTTGCCTCAGCACAGCCCAGTTCGCCCTGTGCCAGTACTCCGCCCGTGCCGGGCTACAGAAAAAATCCAGCCAGGACAGGTTGTGCAGGCTGTGCGCTCCATACCTCCAGTGTCTGGAGGTCTGGCGCCTCCAAAGCCAGCCCCACGCACCAGGCCTTTAGTGCGCCTGCCCAGTCCAGTATGTCCTGTTCCTGCTCCTCGCACTAGCCATGTGGTGCGTGTCACTAGTCTGGCGCCTCCAAGCCAGCCCCACGCACCAGGCCTTTAGTATGCCTGCCCAGTCCAGTATGTCCTGTTCCTGCTCCTCGCACTAGCCATGTGGTGCGTGTCACTAGTCTGGCGCCTCCAAGCCAGCCCCACGCACCAGGCCTTTAGTATGCCTGCCCAGTCCAGTTCGTCCTGCTCCTGCTCCTCGCACTAGCCCTGTGGTGCATGTCACTAGTCTGGCGCCTCCAAAGCCAGTCCCACGCATCAGGCCTTCAGTGCGCAGTCCCCGTCTAGAGCTTCCGGTGACAGTGTCCCGTCTAGAGCTTCCGGCGCAGCCAGAGTCGCCCGCCAGTCCGGCGCAGCCAGAGTCGCCCGCCAGTCCGGCGCAGCCAGAGTCGCCCGCCAGTCCGGCGCAGCCAGAGTCGCCCTTCAGCCCAGAGCCTTCAGCGGTGGGCTACAGCCCTGAGCCTTCAGCGGTGGGCTACAGGGTAGAGTGGGGATTAAGCCCGGAGCCAGAGCCACCTCCGTGGGGGGAGGTTTGGGAAGGGGAGGGGTGTAGCACAGGAACCGTCGGTGACGGTGGCCACCCTCCCTTCCCTCCCTTTATTTTGGGGTTATTGTTTTGTTAGTTTTTTGTTTCAGGTGCATCTGGGGTCTGCACCTTTTGGGGGGGGCGGGTACTATCACGTCCTGACCAGTAAAAGAGGTTATTTGTTATTGTAGTTTGGTCAGGGCGTGGCAGGGGGTGTTTGTTTTGTGTGTTTCGGGGTTTATGTTCTATGTTTTCTATGTGGGTTTTCTAGTTTGTCTATTTCTATGTTAGTTTTGGGAACGACCTCCAATTAGAAGCAGCTGGTATATTTAAGTAGGTTTATTTTCTCTTGTGTTTGTGGGTGGTTGTTCCATGTATAGTCATTGTACCTTGCAGGACTGTTTTTCATCTTTCTTTTGTTCAGTGTTCATTTCTTTTAATAAATCAAGATGATTCACATCCCCGCTGCAGTTTGGTCCGATCATTACGACGCTTATGACAACCTGGAACTAATTACGTCAATCCTCAAGCTTCAGTACCAGTTGGGGACTACTTTACATTTTCAATGGAGACTCTGCCTTGACTCACTCTCTCCAGGCATAAGCGACATAAGCGGTTGCTTAGGGCCCGTGGTCGCTAGGGTGCTCCTGGCCAAAACATTTGTGTTTATTTTCGGGGTCTCAATAGTATAATACACCAGTTGCAATTTAGAAATGTGGTTGTGCACCAGCAGTTTTTCTCTTGTTATGTCAATCGATCGATTAGCTGACAATTAGCCATGACAATTTTTAGATTGGTAGTTAGTTTAGCCAGCTATCTAAACTTGTAAAAATCATGGCCGAATACCGACTAGGCATACACAGCATGTGCCCAGGAGCCCTGACCTCCAGAGGACCCCTATTGATTTTGCCAGTCATTTTCACTCATATCAAATCAAATTTATTTTTATATAGCCCTTCGTACATCAGCTGATATTCTCAAAGTGCTGTACAGAAACCCAGCCTAAAACCCCAAACAGCAAGCAAAGCATGTGAAAGAAGCACGGTGGCTAGGAAAAACTCCCTAGGAAAAACTCCCTAGAAAGGCCAAAAACCTAGGAAGAAACCTAGAGAGGAACCAGGCTATGAGGGGTGGCCAGTCCTCTTCTGGCTGTGCAGGGTGGATATTAAAACAGAACATGGTCAAAATGTTAAAATGTTAAAATGTTCATAAATGACCAGCATGGTCAAATAATAATAATCATAGTAGTTGTCGAGGGTGCAACAAGCACGTCCGGTGAACAGGTCAGGGTTCCATAGCCGCAGGCAGAACAGTTGAAACTGGAGCAGCAGCACGGCCAGGTGGACTGGGGACAGCAAGGAGTCATCATACCAGGTAGTCCTGAGGCATGGTCCTAGGGCTCAGGTCCTCCGAGAGAAAGACAGAAAGAGAGAAAGAGAGAATTAGAGAGAGCATATTTAAATACACACAGGACACCGGATAAGACAAGAGAAATACTCCAGATGTAACAGACTGACCCTAGCCCCCCGACACATAAACTACTGCAGCATAAATACTGGAGGCTGAGACAGGAGGGATCAGAAGACACTGTGGCCCCATCCGATGATACCCCCGGACAGGGCCAAACAGGCAGGATATAACCCCACCCACTTTGCCAAAGCACAGCCCCCACACCACTAGAGGGATGTCTCCAACCACCAACTTACCGTCCTAAGACAAGGCCGAGTATAGCCCACAACGATCTCCGCCATGGCACAACCCAAGGGGGGGGGGGGGGGCGCCAACCCAGACAGGAAGACCACGTCAGTGACTCAACCCACTCAAGTGACGCACCCCTCCCATGGACGGCATG
This sequence comes from Salmo salar, assembly GCF_965601325.2. Classification (NCBI taxonomy): domain Eukaryota; kingdom Metazoa; phylum Chordata; class Actinopteri; order Salmoniformes; family Salmonidae; genus Salmo; species Salmo salar. The sequence continues at coordinate 40,917,894 of NC_138295.1, read as the reverse complement.
GAAGAACACCAGTAGGCCAGTGACTCAGCCTCTGTAAAAGGGTTAGAGGCAGAGAATCCCAGTGGAAAGAGGGGAACCGGCAAGGCAGAGACAGCAAGGGCGGTTCGTTGCTCCAGCCTTTCCGTTCACCTTCACACTCCTGGGCCAGACTATACTTAATCATAGGACCTACTGAAGAGATAAGTCTTCAGTAAAGACTTAAAGGTTGAGACTGAGTCTGCGTCTCTCACATTGGTAGGCAGACCATTCCATAAAAATGGAGCTCTATAGGAGAAAGCCCTACCTCCAGCCGTTTGCTTAGAAATTCTAGGGACAATTAGGAGGCCTGCGTCTTGTGACCGTAGCGTACGTGTAGGTATGTACGGCAGGACCAAATCGGAAAGATAGGTAGGAGCAAGCCCATGTAATGCTTTGTAGGTTAGCAGTAAAACCTTGAAATCAGCCCTTGCCTTAACAGGAAGCCAGTGTAGGGAGGCTAACACTGGAGTAATATGATCAAATTTTTTGGTTCTAGTCAGGATTCTAGCAGCCGTATTTAGCACTAACTGAAGTTTATTTAGTGCTTTATCCGGGTAGCCGGAAAGTAGAGCATTGCAGTAGTCCAGCCTAGAAGTAACAAAAGCATGGATTAATTTTTCTGCGTCATTTTTGGACAGAAAATTTCTGATTTTTGCAATGTTACGTAGATGGAAAAAAGCTGTCCTTGAAACAGTCTTGATATGTTCTTCAAAAGAGAGATCAGGGTCCAGAGTAACGCCGAGGTCCTTCACAGTTTTATTTGAGACGACTGTACAACCATCCAGATTAATTGTCAGATTCAACAGAAGATCTCTTTGTTTCTTGGGACCTAGAACAAGCATCTCTGTTTTGTCCGAGTTTAAAAGTAGAAAGTTTGCAGCCATCCACTTCTTTATGTCTGAAACACAGGCTTCTAGCGAGGGCAATTTTGGGGCTTCACCATGTTTCATTGAAATGTACAGCTGTGTGTCGTCTGCATAGCAGTGAAATTTAACATTATGTTTTCGAATGACATCCCCAAGAGGTAAAATATATAGTGAAAACAATAGTGGTCCTAAAACGGAACCTTGAGGAACACCGAAATTTACAATTGATTTGTCAGAGGACAAACCATTCACAGAGACAAACTGATATCTTTCCGACAGATAAGATCTAAACCAGGCCAGAACTTGTCCATGTAGACCAATTTGGGTTTCCAATCTCTCCAAAAGAATGTGGTGATCGATGGTATCAAAAGCGGCACTAAGATCTAGGAGCACGAGGACAGATGCAGAGCCTCGGTCTGACGTCATTAAAAGGTCATTTACCACCTTCACAAGTGCAGTCTCAGTGCTATGATGGGGTCTAAAACCAGACTGAAGCGTTTCGTATACATTGTTTGTCTTCAGGAAGGCAGTCAGTTGCTGTGCAACAGCTTTTTCTAAAATTTTGGAGAGGAATGGAAGATTCGATATAGGCCGATAGTTTTTTATAATTTCTGGATCAAGATTCGGCTTTTTCAAGAGAGGCTTTATTACTGCCACTTTTAGTGAGCTTGGTACACATCCGGTGGATAGAGAGCCGTTTATTATGTTCAACATAGGAGGGCCAAGCACAGGAAGCAGCTCTTTCAGTAGTTTAGTTGGAATAGGGTCCAGTATGCAGCTTGAGGGTTTGGAGGCCATGATTATTTTCATCATTGCGTCAAGAGATATAGTACTAAAACACTTTAGTATCTCCCTTGATCCTAGGTCCTGGCAGAGTTGTGCAGACTCAGGACAATGGAGCTTTGGAGGAATACCCAGATTTAAAGAGGAGTCTGTAATTTGCTTTCTAATGATCATGATCTTTTCCTCAAAGAAGTTCATAAATGTATTACTGCTGAAGTGAAAGCCATCCTCCATTTGCGAAGGCTGCTTTTTAGTTAGCTTTGCGACAGTATCAAAAAGAAATTTCGGATTGTTCTTATTTTCCTCAATTAAGTTGGAAAAATAGGATGATCGAGCAGCAGTAAGGGCTCTTCGATACTGCACGGTACTGTCTTTCCAAGCTAGTCGGAAGACTTCCAGTTTGGTGTGGCGCCATTTCCGTTCCAATTTTCTGGAAGCTTGCTTCAGAGCTCGTGTATTTTCTGTATACCAGGGAGCTAGTTTCTTATGACAGATGTTTTTAGTTTTTAGGGGTGCAACTGCATCTAGGGTATTGCGCAAGGTTAAATTGAGTTCCTCGGTTAGGTGGTTAACTGATTTTTGTCCTCTGACGTCCTTGGGTAGGCAGAGGCAGTCTGGAAGGGCATCAAGGAATCTTTGGGTTGTCTGAGAATTTATAGCACGACTTTTAATGCTCCTTGGTTGGGGTCTGAGCAGATTATTTGTTGCAATTGCAAACGTAATAAAATGGTGGTCCGATAGTCCAGGATTATGAGGAAAAACATTTAGATCCACAACATTTATTCCATGGGACAAAACTAGGTCCAGAGTATGACTGTGGCAGTGAGTAGGTCCAGAGACATGTTGGACAAAACCCACTGAGTCGATGATGGCTCCGAAAGCCTTTTGGAGTGGGTCTGTGGACTTTTCCATATGAATGTTAAAGTCACCAAAAATTAGAATATTATCTGCTATGACTACAAGATCCGATAGGAATTCAGGGAACTCAGTGAGGAACACTGCATATGGCCCAGGAGGCCTATAAACAGTAGCTATAAAAAGTGAGTGAGTAGGCTGCATAGATTTCATGACTAGAAGCTCAAAAGACGAAAACGTCATTGTTGTTTTTTTTTTTGTAAATTGAAATTTGCTATCGTAAATGTTAGCAACACCTCCGCCTTTGCCGGATGCACGGGGGGTATGGTCACTAATGTAACCTGGGGGTGAGGCCTCATTTAACACAGTAAATTCATCAGGCTTAAGCCATGTTTCAGTCAGGCCAATCACATCAAGATTATTATCAGTGATTAGTTCATTGACTATAACTGCCTTGGAAGTGAGGGATCTAACATTAAGTAACCCAATTTTGAGATGTGAGGTATCACAATCTCTTTCAATAATGGCAGGAATGGAGGAGGTCTTTATACTAGTGAGATTGCTAAAGCGAACACCGCCATTTTTAATTTTGCCCAACCTAGATCGAGGCACAGACACGGTCTCAATAGGGGAAGCTGAGCTGACTACACTGACTGTGCTAGTGGCAGACTCCACTAAGCTGGCAGGCTGGCTAACAGCCTGCTGCCTGGCCTGCACCCTATTTCATTGTGGAGCTAGAGGAGTTAGAGCCCTGTCTATGTTCGTAGATAAGATGAGAGCACCCCTCCAGCTAGGATGGAGTCCGTCACTCCTCAACAGGCCAGGCTTGGTCCTGTTTGTGGGTGAGTCCCAGAAAGAGGGCCAATTATCTACAAATTCTATCTTTTGGGAGGGGCAGAAAACAGTTTTCAACCAGCGATTGAGTTGTGAGACTCTGCTGTAGAGCTCATCACTCCCCCTAACTGGGAGGGGGCCAGAGACAATTAATCGATGCCGACACATCTTTCTAGCTGATTTACACGCTGAAGCTATGTTGCGCTTGGTGACCTCTGACTGTTTCATCCTAACATCGTTGGTGCCGACGTGGATAACAATATCTCTATACTCTCTACACTCGCCAGTTTTAGCTTTAGCCAGCACCGTCTTTAGATTAGCCTTAACGTCGGTAGCCCTGCCCCCTGGTAAACAGTGTATGATCGCTGGATGATTAGTTTTAAGTCTAATACTGCGGGTAATGGAGTCGCCAATGACTAGGGTTTTCAATTTGTCAGAGCTAATGGTGGGAGCCGTCGGCGTCTCAGACCCCACAACGGGAGGAGTAGAGACCAGAGAAGTCTCGGCCTCCGACTCCGACTCGCTTAATGGGGAGAACCGGTTGAAAGTTTCTGTCGGCTGAATAAGCGACACCGGTTGAGCATTCCTACAGCGTTTCCCTCCAGAAGCCATGAGAAAGATGTCCGGCTGCGGGGACCGTGCGAGGGGGTTTATACTAACGTTACCATCTGTACTTACTGGTGGCACAGACGCTGTTTCATCCTTTCCTACACTGAAATTACCCTTGCCTAACGATCGCGTCTGAAGCTGGGCTTGCAGCACAGCTATCCTTGCCGTAAGGCGATCGTTCTCCTGTATATTATAAGTACAACGACTGCAATTAGAAGGCATCATGTTAATGTTACTTAGCTTCGGCTGTTTGAAGTCCTGACGAACCATGTCCAGATAAAACCTCCGGGGATGAATGAAAAAAGTTGAGTGAGGAAAAAAGTTGAGTGAGGGAAAAAGTAAAAATATACGGTAATGAAAAAGTAAAAAACCGTCAGGTATCAAAGTAAGATCGGCAACAAAAACGCACAGCAGCGTAAACAAGTCTGCAGCGTAACATGGCATAAGTCATGGCAATATGTTCAGATTTGCAGGAAATGTACTTTAAATTTGCTCCACCCCATGGCAAAATGGGTAGAATTGCAGGAAATTAGGTGTAAAACTATTATTTTTGTTCACTATCCACCATGGCAAAATGAGTAGAATTGCATTAAATGTGTTAGAACATTTTAAAATGTTCTCTCTGACCCATGGCAAAATGTGTATAACTTCAGGAAATGAACTTTAAAACATTTTCTCTCTGACGTCAAGAGGGGGGCCACTTAAAATATTTTGCTTCTCGCTTAGGGCCCCCAAAAGGCTAGAGCCGGCCCTGGGTGGGTGTGTGTGTGTGTGTGTGTGTGTGTGTGTGTGTGTGTGTGTGTGTGTGTGTGTGTGTGTGGGGGGGGGGGGGGGGGGGGGGGCACAGATGTCAGTTCAATGTCTAGTTTTGATTTACATTTGGACGTGAAATCAAAAAAAAATGTCACCATGTCATTGGATTTAGGTTAAAAGTTAAGTGAAAAAAAAATACTTTGATTCAACCAGTTTTTGCCAAGTCAGAAGGGTATTCTCATCTCCATGTATTAATATACCGTACCTGTACATTTTAGGTTTGGGGAGCTTGGGATATCAGTGTTGTTTACTCCTATGTGAAAATGAAATGTGCTATGAAAACATGAAAATGACAGCAAAACAATCAATCATGTCCTTTTCCCATGTAGCCTCACATCTTTTTGGTCTCCAGGAAGTAGTCTCTCCCTCACTGATGTTCAGTTGTCTGATATTTATGGAGATTTCTGCAATGACAGATGTACAGTGTATGGTTTTGTTTTGTTATTATGTTATTTTATTCCTCTATTGAAAACAAAGTCTTCTAAATGGCATGCTAAAGACAGTGTTTTAAAGGGGCATTATATGTACGGTTCCACCAATGAAATACTGGAGGGATTTTAGACCACTTTGGAATATGAACTACATGATTCCATGTTTTTAAGATTGATTTGATATTCACGTGATGCATTTATTTCCCTAACCCTCTTTTCTCTCTCTCACCCCCCCAACTCTGACCACACTGAACCCAGTGCTCAGCCTCCCAAGTGTATGTCTCCCACCTGTAAAATATGAATAGTACATGACTTGATAGTCAATGCATGATTCACTTAGTAGATTGAATCCTATGTAAATGGTAATGTGCATCATTGTAATAGTACTCAGTCTTTATCTTTTGGATCTTCTTAATATTTATTTTGAAATACTTTCATTGATGATGGTGGCTAATCCTTTCACGTATACTGTTTTCAAAATACCCATCGAGAGGCCATAAAATCATGTCAAACTGTAAAATTGCAGGAACTATAATATTAATATTGTCACACCCTGATCTGTTTTACCTGTCATTGTGCTTGTCTCCACCCCCCTCCAGGTGTCGCCCATCTTCCCAATTATCGTCAGTGTATTTATACCTGTGTTCTCTGTTTGTCTGTTGCCAGTTCATTTGGTTCGCCAAGCCTACCAGCGGGTATCCCCTTGCGCCTGTCTGTTTCTAGTTCCTGTTTTCTAGTTTTCCCGGTTTTGAACATTTCTGCCTGCTCTGACCCTGACCCTGCCTGCCATTCTGTACCTTGTCACACAACACTGGATTATTGACCTCTGCTTGCCCTGACCCTGAGACTGCTTGCCGTTCAGTACCTTTTAGACTCTGATCTGGATTACCGAACTCCGCCTGTGCTTAACCTGTCATTTTGTCTCCCCCCTGTTCTAGTAATAAACTTTTGTTATTTCGAAACTCTGCATCTGGTTATTCCCTAAAACGTGATAGTACGAACTGGCCAGCAGACTAGGACCAGCTCCGCAATGCCATCTCCTCCCAAGGAGACACCATTGGACGGCACAAGGAGTCGCTTCGTGGTCTTATGGAAGGGTTTCAGACTTTGGCCAAATGCCATGACCGAATGTTGAACACATTGCTGGAGCAATTCCACGGGTTGTCTGTTAGGCAGCCTACCACGACGGTAACCTCCCAGCCCCTCAGTAACTCAGACTGTTAGCAGCGCCACCTCCCCTTCCACCCCGGTTTCCAGGAATCCCGCTTACCTCCCATTGAACGCTTCGATGGAGAGTCGGTCACCTGTCGGGCGCTCAGTGTTCCCTCATGAGCTGCAGCCCACCCCCTTCCCCTCGGACCGCTCTGTCCCAGCATTCTGCCCTGGACCTCAAGTTACATCCCTGCGCCTTCTTCTCAAATTGGCTCAATGCAACAGAGAGGAACTATTTATTTATTTATTTAATTTATTTCACCTTTATTTAACCAGGTAGGCAAGTTGAGAAAAATTTCTCATTTACAATTGCGACCTGGCCAAGATAAAGCAAAGCAGTTCGACAACATACAAAAACACAGAGTTACACATGGAGTAAAACAACATACAATCAATGATACAGTAGACAAAAATAAGACTATATACAATGTGAGCAAATGATGTGAGATAAGGGAGGTAAAGGCAAAAAAAGGCCATGGTGGCAAAGTAAATAAAGTATAGCAAGTAAAACACTGGAATGGTAGAATTATAATTTGAAGAAAGTTCAAAGTTAAAATATAAATAATATGGTGCAAAGGAGCAAAATAATAAATAAAATAAATAAATACAGTAGGGGAAGAGGTAGTAGTTTGGGCTAAATTATAGATGGGCTATGTACAGGTGCAGTGATCTGGGAGCTGCTCTGATAGCTGGTGCTTAAAGCTAGTGAGGGAGATAAGTGTTTCCAGTTTCAGAGATTTTTGTAGTTCGTTCCAGTCATTGGCAGCAGAGAACTGGAAGGAGAGACGACCAAAGGAGGAGTTGGCTTTAGGGGTGACCAGAGAGATATACCTGCTGGAGCGCGTGCTACAGGTGGGTGCTGCTATGGTGACCAGTGAGCGGAGATAAGGGGGGACTTTACCTAGCAGGATCTTGTAGATGACCTGGAGCCAATGTGTTTGGCGACGATTTTGAAGCGAAGGCCAGCCAACGAGAGCGTACAGGTCGCAGTGGTGGGTGTATATGGGGCTTTGGTGACAAAACGGATAGCACTGTGATAGACTGCATCCAGCTTGTTGAGTAGGGTATTGGAGGCTATTTTGTAAATGACATCGCCGAAGTCGAGGATTGGTAGGATGGTCAGTTTTACGAGGGTATGTTTGGCAGCATGAGTGAAGGATGCTTTGTTGCGAAATAATAATTCTAGATTTAACTTTGGATTGGAGATGATTGATGTGAGTCTGGAAGGAGAGTTTACAGTCTAACCAGACACCTAGGTATTTGTAGTTATCCACAAATTCTAAGTCAGAACCGTCCAGAGAAGTGATGCTGGACAGGCGGGCAGGTGCAGGCAGCGATCGGTTGAAGAGCATGCATTTAGTTTTACTTGTATTTAGGAGCAGTTGGAGACCACGGAAGGAGAGTTGTATGGCATTGAAGCTCGTCTGGAGGGTTGTTAACACAGTGTCCAAAGAAGGGCCAGAAGTATACAGAATGGTGTCGTCTGCGTAGAGGTGGATCAGAGATTCACCAGCAGCAAGAGCGACATCATTGATGTATACAGAGAAAAGAGTTGGCCCAAGAATTGAACCCTGTGGTACCCCCATAGAGACTGCCAGAGGTCCGGACAGAAGGCCCTCCGATTTGACACACTGAACTCTATCAGAGAAGTAGTTGGTGAACCAGGCGACGCAATCGTTTGAGAAACCAAGGCTACTGAGTCTGCCGATGAGGATGTGGTGATTAACAGAGTCAAAAGCTTTGGCCAGGTCAATGAATACGGCAGCACAGTATTGTTTCTTATCGATGGCGGTTAAGATGTCGTTTAGGACCTTGAGCGTGGCTGAGGTGCATCCATGACCAGCTCTGAAACCAGATTGCATAGCGGAGAGGGTGCGGTGGGATTCGAAATGGTCGGTAATCTGTTTGTTGACTTGGCTTTCGAAGACCTTAGAAAGGCAGGGTAGGATGGATATAGGTCTGTAGCAATTTGGGTCAAGAGTGTCACCTCCTTTGAAGAGGGGGATGACAGCAGCTGCTTTCCAATCTATGGGAATCTCAGACGACACAAAAGAGAGGTTGAACAGGCTAGTAATAGGGGTTGCAATAATTTCGGCAGATAATTTTAGAAAGAAAGGGTCCAGATTGTCAAGCCCAGCTGATTTGTAGGGGTCCAGATTTTGCAGCTCTTTCAGAACATCAGCTGAATGGATTTGGGAGAAGGAGAAATGGGGGAGGCTTGGGCGAGTAGCTGTGGGGGGTGCAGTGCTGTTGAATGCAGTAGGGGTAGTTAGGTGGAAAGCATGGCCAGCCGTAGAAAAATGCTTATTGAAATTCTCAATTATAGTGGGCTTATCGGTGGTGACAGAGTTTCCTATCCTCAGTGCAGTGGGCAGTTGGGAGGAGGTGTTCTTATTCTCCGTGGACTTTACAGTGTCCCAGAACTTTTTAGAGTTTGAGTTGCAGGAAGCAAATTTCTGTTTGAAAAAGCTAGCCTTGGCGTTTCTAACTGCCTGTGTGTATTGGTTTCTAACTTCTCTGAAAAGTTGCATATCGCGGGGGCAGTTCGATGCTAATGCAGAACGCCACAGGATATTTTTGTGTTGGTTAAGGGCAGTCAGGTCTGGGGAGAACCAAGGGCTATATCTGTTCCTGGTTCTAAATTTCTTGAAAGGGGCATGCTTATTTAAGATGGTGAGGAAGGCATTTAAAAAAAATAAGCAGGCATCCTCTACTGACGGGATGAGGTCAATATCTTTCCAGGATACCAGGGCCAGGTCGATTAGAAAGGCTTGCTCGTTGAAATGTTTCAGGGAGCGTTTGACAGTGATGAGTGGAGGTCGTTTGACCTCTGAACCATTACGGGTGCAGGCAATGAGGCAGTGATCGCTGAGATCTTGGTTGAAAACAGCAGAGGTGTATTTGGAGGGCACGTTGGTTAGGATGATATCTATGAGGGTGCCAGTGTTTGCAGCTTTAGGGTTGTACCTGGTGGGTTCATTAATAATTTGTGTGAGATTGAGGGCATCAAGCTTGGATTGTAGGATGGCTGGGGTGTTAAGCATGTCCCAGTTTAGGTCACCTAGTAGCACGAGCTCTGAAGATAGATGGGGGCCAATCAGTTCACACATGGTGTCCAGAGCACAGCTAGGGGCCGAGGGGGGTCTATAGCAGGCGGCGACGGTGAGAGACTTGTTTTTGGAGAGGTGGATTTTTAAAAGTAGAAGTTCAAATTGTTTGGGTACAGACCTGGATAGCAGGACAGAGCTCTGCAGGCTATCTCTGCAGTAGATTGCAACACCGCCCCCTTTGGTCGTTCTATCTTGTCTGAAAACGTTGTAGTTAGGGATGAAATGATGATGTGGGGAATTGTGAGATTCTCGCGGTGAAGTTGGCGTTGGAGGAGGGAAGGCACTGGCTGGAAGGGGCGGAACATCTGTCCATTGTGTGCACCGACCACAAGAACCTGGAATATCTCCGCACCACCAAGCGTCTCCATTCCAGGCAAGCTAGGTGGGCTTTGCTTTTCACCCATTCAACTTCTCCCTCTCATACCGACCGGGATCCAAGAATGTCAAGCCGGATGCCCTGTCATGCCGGATGCCCTGTCATGCCGCTATAGTCCCACGGCTATAACCCTGGAACCCGAGATCATCCTTCCCACCTCATGCCTGGCGATGGCACTCAGCTGGGGAATAGGGAAGCAGGGTCATGGGGGGGCCCAGATGTTTATTCCTGACGAGGTCAGCTCCTCGGTCCTGGAGTAGGCCCACTCCTCCAGGCTTACCTGCCACCCGGGTTCCAGTCGAACCATGGCCTTTGTGCGACTATGCTTTTAGTGGCCTACCATGGTTCCTGACGTCTCCGTGTTCGTCGCCGCATGCACGATCTGTGATCTGTGCGCAGAACAAGACTCCTCGGCAAGCTCCGGCTGGTCTCCTTCAACCTCTGCCTGTCCCTCACCGTGCCTGGTCTCACATATCCCTGGACTTTGTCACAGGTCTCCCCCCGTCTGATGGCAACACCGCCATCCTGACAGTAGTGGGCCCAAGCTACTCTCTGCCAAAGAGACAGCCCAGCTCATGGTGCACATACAGTATGTACATTTTAATGTACATTCTTATAATAAAACTCCCTCTATCTTTTGTCTTAATATAAATATGCATGTGTGCATCATTATAATACAATTCAGTATTCATCTTTTGTGTTTTCTTAATATTTTCCACGAAATGATGTCATACTGTGTAGAATTGCAGGAAATGCATTTTAAAATGTGAAAAAAGTCTGTGGTTCTCTTTTGTCACGGATTTGACTCATTTACCAGTGTTGAATAGTTTTTAATTGCTAATAACCAATATTAACTTGTGAAATAGAGTTAACTTCATAAAAACATTTTTTATTATATTTATTTCTTACATTACAAAAAGATACAAAGACAACAGACAACTTAACATTTAAGTACATTAATATCCACTTGCTCAGACCCACGTTCCCACCGTATCAGACCCATCCTGCCCGTCTCACAATAATATTTTCTCTCCTTTCTCATCCTTTGAATATCTCCAGTGCTTGTAATATATTTTTATGCCATACGGCATCAAATTGTACTATTTTGTTTCTCTCTGTAGCCCACATTTATTACATTTTTAAGTGATAATGCATTTGATTTATCCACTGCCTTAACGATGGAGGGTCATTTGACTTCCAGTTTTTCAGCAAACCTTTTTTTTTATGATTGCCGAGAAAAGTATGGTCCAACCAATTGGGTATCTCACCGCACTCTCATATGCCATGTCTTGAAATATGCAGATAGACGGATTAAGTAAACTTACATTGTAAAACTTCTGACAGCCAACTTTCTAACCAGTTGTTCCTTGAGGGCCGTCGTGGTATCGGCTTGAGGGGGAATATAACCGAAGAGAATTCTCTTGGGAGGTAATACGGTCGGCATTTGATTGTGAGGTATTCTAGGTTGGGTGATCAAAAGGACTTGAGTTCCTATATGTTATCACAATCACACAATGAGAATCATGAAACGTACACCACGCCTTTCTTCTTCCCGGAGAGTTCTTTATTTCCGTCTGCGCGATGTACTGAGAACCCAACTGGCTGTATGGACAGAGACAGTATATCAGGAGAGAGCCATGATTCCGTGAAGCACAGTATGTTACAGTCCATGATGTCTCTCTGGAAGGAGATCCTTGCCCTAAGCTCAACTACTTTACTGTCCAGGGACTGAACATTAGCAAGTAATATACTCGGAAGCGGTGGATGGTGTGCACGCCTCCTGACTCGGACTAGAAGTCCACTCTGAATATCTCTTCTCCGTCGGCAGCGTCTTGGAGCAGCCTCTGGGATAAGTTCAATTGCCCTGGAGGGTACGAACAAAGGATCCAATCCGGGAAAGTCGTATTTCTGGTCATAATGCTGGTGAGTTACCGCAGCTCTGATATCCAAAAGTTATTTCCGTCTGTATGCAATAACACAAAAAACGTTCTTGGCTAATAACGTAAGAAATAACACAGGAAAAAAAATGAAACACTGCAAAGTTGCTTAGGAGCAAAAAGCAGAGCTGCCATGTCTGTCGAAGCCATCTTGTGCCAATATCAGTTCTTTTTAGCTCTTGGTTCCATAGTTTATATATTTTTCTAAGAGATTGTCAGTTGGATAGTCTTTCTGAAAGGTTTTGTATATCTTACCTGTTATACAGTGCCTTCGGAAAGTATTCAGACACCTTGACTTTTTCCAGTTTTTATTATGTTACAGCCTTATTCGAGAATGTATTTAATCGTTTTTTCCCTCATCAATCTACAAACAATACCCCATAATTACAAAGAAAAAACTTAAATATCACATTTATATAAGTATTCAGACCCTTTACTCAGTACTTTGTTGAAGCACCTTTGGCAGTGGTTACAGCCTGAAGTCTTCTTGGGTATGATGCTACAAGCTTGGCACACCTGTATTTGGGGAGTTTCTCCCATTCTTCTATGCAGATCCTCTGAGGCTCTGGCAGGTTTGATTGGGAGCGTTGCTGCACAGCTATATTCAGGTCTCTCCAGAGATGTTCGATCGGGTGTCCAATTCCGGGCTCTGGCTGGGCCATTCAAGGACATTCAGAGACTTGTGCCTAAGCCACTCCTGCATTTTCTTGGCTGTGTGCTTAGGGTCATTGTCCTGTTAGAAGGTACTTTCGCCCCAGTCTGAGGTCCTGAGCACTCTGGAGCAGGTTTTCATTAAGGATCTTTCTGTACTTTGCTCCGTTCATCTTTGCCTTGATCCCGACTAGTCTCCCAATCCCTGCCTCTGAAAAACATCCTCACAGCATAATGCTGCCACCACCGTGCTTCACAGTAGGGATGGTGTTAGGTTTCATCCAGTCGTGACGCTTAGCATTCAGGCCAAAGAGTTCCATCTTGGTTTCATCATACCAGAAAATCATGTTTCACATGGTCTAAGAGTCTTTCGGTGCTTTTTGGCAAACTCATAGCGGGCTGTCATGTGACTTTTACTGAGGGGTGGCTTCCGTCTGGCCACTCTACCATAAAGGCCTGATTGGTGGAGTGCTGCAGAGATGGTTGTCCTTATGGAAGGTTTTCTCATCTCCACAGATGTACTCTAGTGCTCTTTCAGAGTGACCATCGGGTTCTTGGTCACCTCTCTGACCAAGGCCCTTCTCCCCCGATTGCTCAGTTTGGCCAATTGGCCAGCTTTAGGAAGAGTCTTGGTGGTTCCAAACTTCTTCCATTTAAGAATGATGGAGGCCACTGTGTTCTTAGTGACCTTCAATGCTGTAGACATTTTTTGTTACCCTTCCCCAGATCTTTTCCTTGACACAATCTTGTCTCGGGGCTCTACGGATAATTCCTTCGACCTGATGGCTTGGTTTTTGCTCTGACATGCACTTTCAGCTGTAGGACCTTATAAAGACAGGTGTGCCTTTCCAAATCATGTCCTATCAATTACATTTACCACAGGTGGACAATGAAGTTGTAGTGTCACGTCCTGACCAGTATAGAGTATATTTGGTTATTGTAGTTTGGTCAGGACGTGGCAGAGGGGAGTTGATGTATGTTTATGGGGTTTGTCACTGGTCTATGTCTAGTTAATTGGGGTTGGACTCTCAATTGAAGGCAGGTGTGTTGAGTTGCCTTTGATTGGGAGTCCTATATAGTAGGGTGTGTTTGTCTTTGTGTTTCGTGGGTAGTTGTTTTTTGCACTGCTAGGTATAGCCTGCGAAACTGTCTCCTGTCGTGTTGTCTGCATTTCTTGTTTTTCCGTGGTCAACGTCTGTAATAAATATGATGTTGAACACGCAACCCGCTGCGTATTAGTCCACTTTCTCCGACAGTGATTTTGCGATATCGTCAGAAGACGAGGATCGTGACATGTAGAAACATCTCAAGGATGATCAATGGAAACAGGATGCACCTGAGCTCAATTTCGAGTCTCATTGCAAAGGGTCTGAATACTCATGTATCTGCCATTATTGATGAATCTTCTTTTTTAGCACATATTATACTGCAATATTATTTTATTTGTTGATTAGTGTCTATTTTTAATAAACCATGTTTGATTAATATATATCAAGTCTGTTAAGACTTTTACCATTCTGTTGCTTATGAGTTTTGGTATTATTTTATTGTCGTAATTTATTAAATATATGGGTCTGTAATCTGCAGGGGACTCTTCAGATTTTCCTGGTTTAATATAACTGAAGTATCTGTTTGATACATGGAACTCAGAAGCACTGAATTGAGTGACGTGTTTTGTCATTTGAGTAAATAGGGGCGCTACTTTGTCCCATAATGTCAAATATAATTCTATGGGAAAGCTGTCCATAGCTGGTGCTTTTCTTCAAGTGAATGTTTTATATGTCTAATATTTATTTTGGGGTGCTTTCTATATTTAGTGATTCTTTTTTGCCTGCTGATAGTTGCTTCAGGGTTATTAAGTCTAAGAAGGCTGTAGGATCAGTCCAATGTTGTTTAATTCGGATTTATATCGATTTTCATAAAAGCTTTTAAAATTGTTATTAATAGTGCTGTTGTTTCTAATTAAATATCTTAAATTATAACTGGTTTGGCATGTATTTGTTTTGTGAGGCCTGAGAGATGTTTCTGGTTTATTTGTCATTAAATAGTATACTTTATTTGAGTTTAACCTGTAGTTGTTGGCTCTCTTCAAAAGTAAAAGATCATATTCCTACTTAAATTCAGAAATGTTATATTTCTTCTTTACCTTGTAAAGATTTTATGGGCTTTTTCTAAAATATACTTTTGAATTGAAGAAAAATGTATCACTAACTCAGATTTAACTTTAGCCAATTATGAGATTACCATTCCCCTAAAGTATACCATAAAAGCATCCCAAATGATGTCAGGGGTTGGTTTTTCTCTATGCTTTCTGTCTACATTTGTAATGGTAAAGGTCTTTATCTTTTGTTCACATATTTAATACATTTCGGGTGTTGAAGATGCACTCTCCATTTCCGTCACTAAGTGTATTTTCTGTCAGTGTAATTAAGCATGATACATGAGAAAGTTCGGATTTCAATATGTCATGGATTTTTCAATCCAGTATATTGTTGAGTGCATTTTTTTTATATTTTCTTTTGCCAATTCTTGAATAGCTTTTCTAACTTTGAGAAAAAAATAAGTAGTATTTTGTAGTTGGGAATAGTAACCTTGTAACGGAGATGCTGAGAGTCGAGAAGCAAGTGCAGGTGAATCGTTTAATAAAACAACAAACATGAAACGAGACAACATAGCAGTAGTGTCTACACATAAACACAGGAAACAATACTGACTGAGGAAAGAACCAAAGGGAGTGACAGATATAGGGGAGGTAATCAGGAAGGTGATGGCGTCCAGGTGAGTATCATGATGACATGCAGGTGCGTGGTAATGATTGATGCCAGGTGTGCATAATGATGAATCCCAGGACCGGTTGTTAGTATACCGGCAACGTCGAACGCCGGAGGGGAGGAGCGGGAGTAGACGTGACAAACCTACAAGTGTCCTGTAAATTATTTGTAGAAATTAATATTTTCATAGTTATTGTATACATTACATATATAGATCGTGTGAACATGTAGGCTGAGCAAACATTTAACACACTGAAGGGTTAAAATTGATTTGGGGTCTTCTAAAAACCCCACCATTAATTATGTTGTTATTAATTTGCTTACGTGCCGTTGTACTTATGCTCACTGTATAGCTGAATATTGAGGCCTCTCTGTTTCTAGCTCTCTGCCAAAACCCGCAGCCCCGCGTCTGTGAGAAAATGTGAGAAAAGGGACTGAGGGTAATAGCGAGACACAGAGAGACAGCGTCCGTTTTTCTCTGAAACAAGGGCAGATTTGCATACCGTTGAGACAGGTTCTCAATAACCTTGTGTTAAGAATAACTTGTTATTTTAGCTGCACATGCAGGTTTTGACATAGGAGAACATACCATAAGGTGTGGGGTATATAAGATCCTGTCTTTCTTTTGTTCAGGGCAGAACTCAGGAGAGACATCAGTTGTATGTCTGATGTTTGGTCTTTGACTTCTGTCTACAGCTGTATTTTGATTAAAATTGTTATGATTTATAAGTGCACATTTTGAGTGTTCCTTATTTGTTAAGTAAATAACGGAGCCCAGAAAAGTGGAACCAACAACATAATAAACATAAAACAAGCATTTCTTTGTATTTTGAGGTGTTTGCCTTTTTAGAGCTTTTAAGCTCCAACTCCTCTCCTAATGTACAAAGAAGTCTATGGGTTATGTCATTGTAAATACATTGGAGAAACAATGACTCGATATCCTCAAATAATTTGGGCAGCCCTCTTATTTATTTAACAGCAGGTTTGCAAGTCACAAAAATAAATCCAATTACATTGTAGTATAGATAAACCCTTCCTTCCCTCTCTCCCAAGCCAAGCATGCCCATCTCCCGCTGCCAGTTTCCCTCCCCCCTTTACCCCCTCCCCAAGCTATGCTTGTCCCAACCTCCCGTTCTTGCCCACCGTTTTCCACCCAAGCCAATCTTGTCCCAACCTCCCATATTTTCCTACCCTCCCTCCCTTCCTCTCCATTCTCATTCACTCACATATGCAATCTGGTTTCAGAGCTGGTCATGGGTGCACCTCAGCCACGCTCAAGGTCCTAAACGATATCATAACTGCCATCGATAAGAGACATTACTGTGCAGCCTTAATCATAGACCTGGCCAAGGCTTTCGACTCTGTCAATCACCACATTCTTATCAGCAGACTCAACAGCCTTGGTTTCTCAAATGACTGCCTCGCCTGGTTCACCAACTACTTCTCTGGTAGAGTTCAGTGTGTCAAATCGGAGGGCCTGTTGTCCGGACCTCTGGCAGTCTCTATGGGGGTGCCACAGGGTTCAATTCTCGGGGCGACTCTCTTCTCTGTATACATCAATGATGTCACTCTTGCTGCTGGTGATTCTCTGATCCACCTCTACGCAGACGACACCATTCTGTATACTTCTGGGCCTTCTTTGGACAATGGGTTAACTAACCTCCAGACGAGCTTCAACGCCATACAACTCTCCTTCTGTGGCCTCCATCTGCTCTTAAATGCAAGTAAAACTAAATGCATGCTCTTCAACCGATCACTGCCCACACCTGCCCGCCCGTCCAGCATCACTACTCTGGACGGTTCTGACTTAGAATATGTGGGCAACTACAAATACCTAGGTGTCTGGTTAGACTATAAACTCTCCTTCCAGACTCACATTAAACATCTCCAATCCAAAATTAAATCTAGAATCGGCTTCCTATTTCACAACAAAGCATCCTTCACTCATGCTGCCAAACATACCCTCGTAAAACTGACCATCCTACCGATCCTCGACCTCAGCGATGTCATTTACAAAATAGCCTCCAACATTCTACTCAAGAAATTGGATGCAGTCTATCACAGTGCCATCCGTTTTGTCACCAAAGCCCCATATACTACCCACCACTGCAACGTGTACGCTCTCGTTGGCTGGCCCTCGCTTCATACTCGTCGCCAAACCCACTGGCTCCAGGTCATCTACAAGTCTCTGCTAGGTAAAGTGCCTTATCTCCGCCTTATCTCAGCTCACTGGTCACCATAGCAACACCCACCCGTAGCACGCACTCCAGCAGGTATATCTCACTGGTCACCCCCAAAGCCAATTCCTCCTTTGGTCGCCTTTCCATCCAATTCTCTGCTGCCAATGACTGGAACGAACTGCAAAAATCACTGAAGCTGGAGACTCAAATCTCCCTCACTAGCTTTAAGCACCAGCTGTCAGAGCAGCTCACAGATCACTGTACCTGTACATAGCCCATCTGTAAATAGCCCATCCAACTACCTCATCCCCATATTGTATTTATTTATTTATCTTGCTCCTTTGCACCCCAGTATCTCTACTTGCACATTCATCTTATGCACATCAATCCCTCTAGTATTTAATTGGTGTATTGTAATTACTTCGGCACCATGGCCTATTTATTGCTTTACCTCCCTTATCTTACCTCATTTGCACACACATTGTATAAAGAGTTTTTCTACTGTATTATTGACTGTATGTTTGTTTAGTCCATGTGTAACTCTGTGTTGTTGTATGTGTCGAACTGCTTTGTTTTATCTTGGCCAGATCGCAGTTGTAAATGAGAACTTGTTCTCAACTAGCCTTAAAATACAACCCTAAACATCCACACACCCATTCTCTCCCACCCTCCTCCACACCTCCCTCACACACACACACACTCTCACACACACACACACTCTCACACACACACACACACAGACACACACACACACACACACACACACACACACACACACACACACACCAGTTATTGACATACAGTGCCTTTGGAAAGTACTCAGACCCATTGACTTATTCCACATTTTGTTACATTACAGCCTTAATCTAAAATGGATTCAATAAAATCTACACACAATCTACAGCAATCTACACACAATACCCCACAATGACAAAGCGAAAACAGGTTTTACATTTTTTTTCAAATGTATTGAAACTAAAAAACAAATACCTTATTTACATAATGCCATCTATTTTGTGAAATGCACCAGTCTCTCCTGTAGCAAAGCACCCCCACAACATGATGCTGCCACCCCTGTGCTTCACGGTTCGGATGCTGTTCTTCGGCTTGCAAGCCTCCTCTTTTTCCTCCAAACATAACGATGGTCATTATGGCCAAACAGTTCTATTTTTGTTTCATCAGACAAGAGGACATTTCTCCAAAAAGTACGATCTTTGTCCCCATGTGCAGCTGCAAACCATAGTCTGGCTTTTTTATGGGGGTTTTGGAGCAGTGGCTTCTTCCTTGCTGAGCGGCCTTTCAGGTTATGTCGATATAGGACTGGTTTTACTGTGGATATAGATACTTTTGTACCTGTTTCCTCCAGCATCTTCACAAGCTCCTTTGCTGTTGTTCTGGGATTGATTTGCACTTTTCGCCCCAAAGTACGTTCATCTCTAGGAGACAGAACGTTGTCACGTCCTGACCAGAAAAGGGGTTATTTGTTATTATTGTTTGGTCAGGACGTGGCAGGGGGTATTTGTTTTATATGGTTCAGGGTGTGTGTTTATGTAGAGGGGTGTTTGATTTATGTATTCTGGGGTTTTGGTCTATGTTCTATGTTTGTTTATTTCTATGTCTGTTCTAGGGTCCATAATTCTATGTTTAGGTATTTGGGATTGGGGCTTTCAATTGGAGGCAGCTGTTTATCGTTGACTCTGATTGAAGGTCCTAGAATTAGGATTATGTTTGTTTTGGGAATTGTGGGAGGTTGTTCTTTGCATAGCTGTGTGTTGCCTGCAAGACTGTTTGTCGTCCGTTCATCGTTTTCGTGTTTTGTTTTGTATAATAAACATGAGCATTCACGTACCCGCTGCGCCTTGGTCCATTCACTACGACGACCGTTACAGAACCTCCCACCAACAACGGACCAAGCAGCGGGGGATGGAGCAGCAAAGGAGAATCTGGAGTCGTGGACCTGGGAGGAGATTCTAGCCGGAGAGGGCCCATGGAGGAAGGCTAAAGAGGACTGAGTCATTAGAGCCTGACGAACCGGCAGAGGCAGGGGAGCCTGGCAATCTGTCTGAGGCATGAGAGCCTGTAGCGGCTCCCGGACCCGCCATCATTCCCACCGAAAAAAAGAAAAGAAAAACACTCTCTGATACTTCCTTAGGTGAGGCGTCATTCTGTAACGATATGCGCTGAGAGTCAGGAAGCAAGTTCAGGGAGTGAGTGTTTTAATAAAATAAATGGAATATAATACAAAACAAGAAACACTAACAGCACACAGACAATGAAACAGAAACACTGACGCCTGGGGAAGGAACCAAAGGGAGTGACATACTGTATATAGGGAAGGTAATCAGGGAAGTGATGGAGTTATGGTGAGTCTGAACATGCGCAGGTGTGCATAACGATGGTGACAGGTGTGTGTCATAACGAGCAGCCTGATGACCTAGAGGCCAAAGAGGGAGCACACGTGACATTATGACTTATAACAAATCCCCTCTATGTTGAATCAGAGGCTTCCAGTACAATTCTGTCTATACTTACTCCTGCTACGTTAATGGAACACATGCATGCTTTGCTAATGTATTTTGTAAATACATTTGGATACTTTTGTCCCTTTACATTACAGTATATTGGAGTTTAATATGAAAAAGATAAGAGAGAAGACCATAGATAACCACTATTCAATATGATTTGTTAGCCAAACAGAACCAACTATATTTTCATTTTCAAACATGCAAGAATACACAAAAACACTGAACATCTTATTCTCTAACTGTTGCAGTTTAAGACTTTTAGCACTTCTCTCTAAGTACAACATGTCTGTGGCTCTCCTGTGACTATTGTCAGCACTTTTTTACTGTATTCTTCATACTCATCTTCTCTTGGTATGGACAAGTTCCTTATTCTGCACATGGGTCTTTCTATAATCTAGCGTACCAGTGAGCATTTCATGTGGTGGACAACTGTTTGGAGCTGTTACAAAGTCACTTATAATAATGTACCTTTTTTCATGTGAATACATTACCATATAAAGGGTGAGCATAGATATTAAATATAGTTCATGAGTTGAATCAAAACCTACACTACCGTTCAAAAGTTTGGGGTCACTTAGAAACTTCCTTGTTTTTGAATGAAAAGCAAAACATTTTGTCCATTAAAATAGACATTGTTAATGTTGTAAATGACTATTGTAGCTGGAAATGGCATATTTTTATGGAATATCTACATACTAGTCTACTCAACTAGTCTACTCAACTAGTCTACTCAACTAGTCTAAAGAAGGCCCATTTTATTGCTTCTTTAATCAGAACAACAGTTTTCTGTGAGGTTTAGCTGTGCTAACATAATTGGAAAAGGGTTTTCTAATGATCAATTAGCCTTTTAAAATGATAAACTTGGATTAGCTAACACAATGTGTCATTGGAACACAGGAGTGATGGTTGCTGATAATGGGCCTCTGTACGCCTATGTAGATATTCCATAAAAAAACTGCTGTTTCCAGCTACAATAGTAATTTACAACATCATCAATGACTACACTGTATTTCTGATAAAGTTTATGTTATTTTAATGGACAAAAAATATTATTTTCTTTCAAAAACAAGGACATTTCAAAGTGACCCCAAACTTTTGAATGGTAGTGTTTTTTTAAACCCTTTCTCATGCTTTGAGTCTTTACAGATTTGTCAAAAATCATGTGACATAAAACATTACCTTTCTTTTCTTACATTTATGATACTGCTTTTTGTCATTATATCACATACTAAGCATTTAACCAATGAAGAACACATTGAACTTGATCCTGTAAAATTCCTGGATATTGCTGTCAGACTCTTTTTTTGTATCTCGGAAGCGTACTGTAACCTTGTAACATTTATCCCCCTATGTTACGCTGTCAAAACAGTTTAATTGGCACACATATCCAAAATAATGTATTGATTGCAAAATCGAATGCTTCTAACAGAAAATAGTATATTTAACAAGATTAATCAAACAAAAATTGATATTGACATTAACCGAGTTCTTCAATAATTATGCATAATAGTTGTTTGATATGCATTTGATGTATAGCTGTTTAGTTACATGGGGAAATGATCACTGATTCAGGAAAGAATTTTCTGAATGACTTTCAAGTGATAAAGAGCTGGTGTGATACTACATGCGATTGAACAACAGCCAAAGTGCAGGAATTAATGGAGAATATACAGAACATTTTGAAGTCTATGTTGTTATGCCGGTCGAACAATTAGCCTATGTCATGAGCAACATTATGTCAAGATTCCTAAGGGAAGATTACTGTCCATGTACGTTTTGATCATTTGTTTTCGGGGTTAAAATGGAGCAATCGGGATGTGATAATATTTTGTTTTTGCATATAAAACCAAAAAACAACAACTTGATATTTAGATTTTCACATGTAGGTGGGGTTAAATGTGGAATGGCACTGTAAAATATTATCTGCTGTAGCTTGGAAAATGTGACTGGATGACAACATAATGATGTTTGTTTCCAATATTAGGGCTGTTTTCCTAAAGAAGTTAAATCAGCTATGTGTTTAGTTTCCTTACCATAATACTAATGAGTATCGCAATACTGGTATCATCCCGGCCCTACAATGAGGTCAAAAGAACACTCTAAAAACGTGAAAATTATGATAAAGCCGTTTTTGTGTAAGAGCTGTTTGAATAAAATGCCTGGAATTTCAGCATGTTCAGTTGGAATGGAACTTTTGGCACACATCATGACAATGTGATCTGATTCTAATAGACCGATGACTGTTATTTTCATTAAATAAGCACACACAGTGATTTATTAGACATACAGGGATGATTTAAAAATACAATTACAAAGACTGCATGGGGGCTTTAATAGCTGTCAAAGACTTGGTTCCTCTGTCCTTGGGAGAATCTCTATTGCATTTCCTTGATTCATCGCATCCTCTCTCCTTGTCTCCTTCTCAAAACCCATTGGATGAGAAGGTCAGAGGTCCTTTCCCTTTCACCTTCTCATCCAATGGGTTTTGAGAAGGAGGCGAGGAGAGAGGACGTGAGGAATCAAGGAAATGCAATTGGGATTCTCCCCTTAATTCCCCCATTCCTCTCCTCCCTCTCAAAGCACATTGGGGGAGAGGAGTGAAGGTTCCTCCCCTCAGGCTACAATGCACTTTCAAGGAGAGGCAAAGAGTCGAGGAAACAAGGACAGAGGGAGCAAGAATTAGAAGGCTAGTTTTCAGATACAGACTCGCACACGCACAATCAATAATTGAAGAATTGACTGATAATAATGATATTATTGTTGGTTATTATTATTGTCAATGATTTTGTTGACAGAACCCATTGTATTATACAGTATTATTGTTATATTATTAACTATTAAAACATATATAAATGCTGTTGTTTATCTTTTCACTCTTCGGGAATGTTTAGCATGGCTATAAATGATAGAGAAGTTGACTAAAGCACAAAAAGACATGGAAACTAAGCATGACAAATAAACATAAAGGGATGAGAAAGCCTATGGGTTCGTAGCTTCAACCCCACAGCACGCACACACACACACACACACACACACACACACACACACACACACACACACACACACACACACACACACACACACACACACACACACACACACACACACACACACACACACACACACACACACACACACACACACACACACCAATTGATTAATGGACTGCTGAATGTATCTTTTTTCTCTTGCTGTCACGACTTCCACCGAAGTCGGCTCCTCTCCTTGTTCGGGCGGCGTTCGGCGATCGACGTCACCGGCTTTCTAGCCATCGCCGCTCCATTTCTCATATGTCCATTGGTTTTGTCTTGTTCCATTACACACCTGGTTTTCATTCCATAATCACTGCATGTATTTAGTCCTCTGTTCCCCTCCATGTCTTTGTGTGTAATTGTTTATTGTTATGTGGATATTGTCAGGCGCTTTACTTTTGCTATGTTCCGTGTTTTTGGCACGTTATTGTTTTTATGTGCTGTCATTTTTGGACTGGAATTAAAGTGCGCCTGTTTACTACACTCTGCTCTCCTGCACCTGACTCCGCCTCCCGTACACACCCCTAACACTTGCTTTGTCTGCTCTTTTCAGTATTATGTCTATCTCTGATAAGCTACCCAGGAAAGGGCTGAAAATAGCCCATATTAATATATGTAGCCTTAGAAATAAGGTTCATAAAATCAATAACTTGCTAACATCAAATAACATTCATATATTAGCCATTTCTGAGATCCACTTAGATAATTAATTTGATGATACATCAGTAGCAATACAAGGATATAACATCTATAGAAGAGACAGAAATGCTTATGGGGGAGTTGTTGCTGTATATATTCAGAGCCATATCCCTGTAATGCTTAGAGAAGATCTTATATCAAGTGTTATTGAAGTGTTGTGGTTGCAGGTTCACTTGGCACATCTAAAGCATTTTCTTTTGGGGTGTTGCTATAGGCCACCAAGTGCTAACAGTCAGTATCTAAATAATATGTGTGAAATGCTTGATAGTGTACAGTATGTGATGTAAACAGAGAGGTCTACTTTCTTGGGGACCTGAATATTGACTGGTTTTCATCAAGCGGTCCGCTCAAGAGGAAGCTTCTTACTGTAACCAGTGCCTGTAATCTGGTTCAGGTTATTAATCAACCTACCAGGGTGTTTACAAACACTACAGGAACAAGATCATACACATCTATCAATCACATTTTTACTAATGCTGTAGAACTTTGTTCTAAAGCTGTATCCGTACCAATTGGAGGCAGTGATCACAATATAGTGGCTATATCCAGGAAAGCCAAAGTTCCAACAGCTGGGCCTAGAATAGTGTATAAGAGACCATACAAAAGATGTTGCTGTGACTCTTATGTGGATGATGTTAAAAATATGTGTTAGTCTGATGTGATTAATGAGGAGCATCCAGATACTGCACTTGATGAATTTATGAAATTTCTTCTTCCAATTATTGATAAAAATGCACCTGTTAAGAAACTGACTGTTATAACTGTTAAGGCTCCATGGATTGATGAGGAATTGAAAAACTGTATGGTTGAAAGAGATGGGGCAATAATAAGTGGCTAATAAGTCTGGCTGCACATCTGACTGACTTACTTATTGCAAATTGAGAAATTATGTGACTAAACTCAACAGAAATAAGAAGAAACTTTATTATGAAGCCAATGATCAATGATATAAAGAATGATGGGAAAAAACTTTTCAGTACTTTAAATGAAATTATGGGCAGAAAGACAAATTCAACTCCATCTTTCATCGAATCAGGTGGCTTATTCATCACAAAACCATTTGATGTTAGCAATTATTTTAATGATTATTTCACTGGAAAAGTGGGCAAACTTAGGCAGGAAATGCCAACAACGAACAGTGAGCAATTGTATTCATGCACAAAAAAACTAATAATGAAAGGAAAGCATTGCAAGTTTGAATTTTGTAAAGTTACTGTGGGAGAGGTGGAAAATGTATTGTTAACGATCAATTATGACAAAGCTCCTGGCATTGACAACTTAGATGGAAAGCTACTGAGGATGGTAGCTGACTCTATAGCCACTCGTATCTGTCATATTTTTAATCTGAGCCTAGAGGAAAGTCTTTGTCCTCAGGCCTGGAGGGACGCCAAAGTAATTCCGTTACCCAAGAGGGGTAAAGCAGCCTTTACTGGTTCTAACAGCAGACCTATAGGCTTTCTGCCAGCTCTTAGCAAACCCAAATGACTGATGATTTGTTGAAAGAAATCGATAATAAGAAGATTGTGGGAGCTGTACTGTTAGATTTCAGTGCAGCCTTTGATATTATTGACCATAACCTGTGCTATGGCTTTTCAACCTCTGCCATAATGTGGATTCAGGGCTATCTATCTAATATAACTCAAAGAGTTTTCTTTAATGGAAGCTTCTCTAATGTCAAACATGTAAAGTGTGGTGTACCGCAGGGCAGCTCTCTAGGCACTCTACTCTTCTCTATTTTTACCAATGACCTGCCACTGGCATTAAACAAAGCATGTGTGTCCATGTATGCTGATGATTCAACCATATACGCATCAGCAACCACAGCTAAAGAAGTCCCTGAAACCCTTAACAAAGAGTTGCTGTCTGTTTTGGAATGGGTGGACAGTAATAAACTGTTCCTGAACATCTCTAAAGCTAAGAGCATTGTATTTGGTACAAATCATCCTAGAAGTGCTAGACCTCAGCTGAATCTAGTAATGAATGGTGTGGCTGTTGAACAAGTTGAGGAGACTAAATTACTTGGCGTTACCTTAGATTGTAAACTGTCATGGTCAAAACATATAGATTCAATGGTTGTAAAGATGGGGAGAGGTCTAGCCGTAATAAAGAGATGCTGTTTTTTTGACACCACACTCCAAAAAGCAAGTTCTGCAGGCTAAAGGTTTGTCTAATCTTGATTTCTGTCCAGTCGTGTGGTCCAGTGCTGCAAGGAAAGACCTAGTTAAGCTGCAGCTGGCCCAGAACAGAGTGGCACGTCTTGCTCTTCATTGTAATCAGAGGGCTGATATAAATACTATGCATGCCAGTCTCTCTTGGCTAAGAGTTGAGGAGAGACTGACAGCAGCACTTCTTCTTTTTATAAGAAACATTAATGTGTTGAAAATCCCAAATTGTTTGCATAGTCAACTTACACACAGCTCTGACACACACACTTATCCCACCAGACATGCCACCAGAGGTCTTTTCACAGACCCCAAATCCATAGCAAATTGAAGAAAGCGTACAGTATTATAGAAAGCGCTTATTGCATGGAACTTCCATCTCATATTGCTCAACTAATCAGCAAACCTGCTTTAAAAAAGCATATAAAGCAACACATCGCGGCACAACGCCTCTCCCCTATTTGACCTAGATAGTTTGTGTGTATGCATTGATATGTAGACTACTTGTGCCTTTAAAATAAATGTATGCAGTTCTGTCCTTGAGCTGTTCTTGTCTATTGATGTCCTGTATTATGTCATTCTGTATTTTGTTTCATGTTTTGTGTGGACCCCAGGAAGAGTAGCTGCTGCTTTTGCAAAAGCTAATCGGGATCCTAATAAAATTCCAAATACCAAATGACATTGCCATGTTTCTAGTGATATTTTGAATGACATGTAGATGTTTTGTTGTTGCTTGGTGGAGTTATGGTCTCATTGTGCCTACCTTTGTAACTACAGATGTGAATCTGCAAGAAAATTATATTTACATGTATATTAAACCATTTTGAAATTTTCACCCTGAAGTTACACATTGGCCCCTTTATTTATAGAAAGAGCCACATGCAGTACAGTAGAAGCTGTAAAGAGCTGAAAACTGTTTCCACTCCATAACAACAGTGCAAACAACCAATGGTGGTGGAGAGGAGGACGTGAGAAGAGCATAGGTAAACACTAGTAGATGCTATTTGTCATTTAGCCAAAATATGATAATATACATTCCTTTTTCACACAGTCAAGAGTACATGCACATAAATTGTCCCTAAAATGAACACAAGAGCTTTACTACTTCCTCCTTACTGAATTCTTACCCTCATCGTCTGGCATGGTCAGCTCATAGGCGAGGCCTATGGACCTACAGTACTATGAAATCAACACATTGAGCAGGGTTACATGTTATTAAAAGCCATTTATTTAAGTCAGAATCTTGTAAACTGGCCAGTAAATAAAATGGTATCAGTGATCTGCCTGCTTCAGGATGTCACACGCACACACACTTCACTGAAAACACTGCACTGAAAACAACTACCTTGGATAACTCCTGATCCTACAGGACAGCACAGTGTTGCATGACATGGGTGTAGGTAATTGGGTAGGGGAAGAGTTAAATGACTATTTCAAAACTGTTTTGAGAGAGAGAGAGAGAGAGGAGTGAGCGAGAGATTGTTGTTTAAAGAAGGAAAGGGCTATAAATGCATCACTTGAACATCAATCATATGAAAATGAATCAAAAATGTCTCTTAAAAACATGGAATCACATAGCTCATATTCCAAAGTGGTCTAAAATCCCTCCAGTATTTCACTGGTGGAGCCCTACATATAATGCCCCTTTAAAACACTGTCTTTAGCATGCCATTTAGAAGACTTTGTTTTTAATAGAGGAATACAATAAAATAATAACAAAACTAAACCATATACATCTGTCATTACAGAAATCTCCATAAATATCAGACAACTGAACATCAGTCAGAGAGAGACTACTTCCTGGAGAGCAGAAAGATGTCAGGGGCTACATGGGAAAAGTAGTCATATATACACAATCTATACACAGGCCTGGCTCTGGACATGATTGATTGTTTTGCTGTCGTTTTCATGGCACAATTCATTTTCACATAGGAGTAAACAACACTGATATCCTAAGCCCCCAATCGTAAAATGTACATGTACAGTAGATTAATACATGGCGATGAGAATACCCTGCCCACTGTGCAAAAACTGGTTGAATCAACATTGTTTCCACGTCATTTCAATCAAAAAAATATATGTGATGATGTTGAATCAACGTGGAAAACTCATTGGATTTAATCAATGTCAGGGCATTTTGTATTTTTTTTCTCCTGACCTTTAACCTGTTGAGGTGTAGGGGGCAGTATTTTCACGGCCGGATGAAAAACGTACCCAAATTAAACTGTTTACTACTCTGGCCCAGAAACTAGAATATGCATATTATTAGTAGATTTGGATAGAAAACACTGAAGTTTCTAAAACTGTTTGAATGGTGTCTGTGAGTATAACAGGAAGTGGAAGATCTGAACCAGGAAGTGGAAGATCTGAGAATTGTAGTTCTTCTTTTGAATGCCTATCAAAACTACAGTGTCTGTGGGGTCACGTTGCACTTCCTAAGGCTTCCATTGGCTGTCAAAAGCCTTCAGAAAGTTGTTTCATCCATCTCCTGTATCCGGGCAGAGTATAGGAGCTTAGTCAATCAGTAGACTGCCTGGGGACAAAGGGATTGGATGTGCGAGATCCCGCGAGTGCGCCTTTCCTTATTTTTCTTCTGGAATGAATACGCTATTGTCCAGTTGGAATATTATCGCAATTTTACGTTAAAAATACCATAAAGATTGATTTTAAACAACGTTTGACATGCTTCTAAGAACGGTAATGGAACATTTTGACTTTTCGTCTCTGGTACAGCGCTCGCGCGTTATGCCTTTGGATAGTGCTCTGTACGCACGAACAAAACGGAGGTATTTGGACATAAATATGGATTATTTCAAACAAAAACATTTCTTGTGTAAGTAGCAGTCCTGGGAGTGCATTCTGACGAAGATCAGCAAAGATAAGAGAATATTTATAATACTAATTCTGAGTTTAGGTGACCCCAGAACTTGGCAGCTTGCTTTGATGGCGAGCTATGTACTCAGAATATTGAAAAATGTGCTTTCGCCGAAAAGCTATTTTAAAATCTGACATAGCGGTTGCATAAAGGAGTACTGTATCTATAATTCTTAAAATAATTGTTATGTATTTTGTCAACGTTTATGATGAGTATTTTTGTAAATTGATGTGCACATTCACCGGAAGTTTTGGTGGGAATACATTTTCTGAACATCACGCGCCAATGTAAAATGCTGTTTCTGGATATAAATATGAACTCTATCGAACAAAACATACATGTATTGTGTAACATGATGTCCTAGGAGTGTCATCTGATGAAGATCATCAAAGGTTAGTGCTTCATTTAGCTGTGTTTTGGGTTTTTGTGACATATATCCTTGCTTGGAAAATGGCTGTGTGGTTATTTTTGTCTATGTACTCTCCAAAGATAATCTAATGTTTTGCTTTCGCTGTAAAGCCTTTTTGAAATCGGACATTGTGCTTACATTAAGGAGAAGTGTATCTTTAAAATTGTGTAAAATAGTCGTATGTTTGAGAAATTTGAATTATGAGATTTTGTTGTTTTGAATTTGCCGCCCTGATATTTCACTGGCTGTGTCCCGCAGGTGACGTAGCCCATAGAAGTTAACCTAAATCCAATGACATGGTGACATTTTTTGTTGATTTCACAACAGTTGACCAATCCAAATGTAACGAGATGAGGGAATTATACACGCACGCACGCACGCACGCACGCACGCACGCACGCACGCACGCACACACACACACACACACACACACACACACACACACACACACACAGATGACTAAATCTAGCCTTTTGGGGGCCCTAAGAGAGAGGCAAAACATTTTAGTGGCTCCTCTCTTGATGGCAGAGAGAAAATGTCTGCTTTGAAGTTCATTTCCTGCAATTATACACATTTTACCATGGGGCGGAGAGAAAATTGTGCAATTTTACAACACATTTAATGCAATTATACCCATTTTGCCATGGGGCAGTGAAAACATTTACAGTTTTACACATCATTTCCTGCAATTCTACCCATTTTCCAATGGGGTGGAGAGAAAGGTTAGCAGTTTTAAAGCAAATTTCCTGCAATTCTACATATTTTGCCATGACTTATGACATGTTAATATGATATCTGAGTGATAATGATTAACAAAATCAATGGAGGTCCCCTGGAGATCAAGGCCTCTGGGCACATGCCCGGTCATTATTCAGCCATGATTATTACAAGTTTAGATAGCTGGCTAGACTTACTACCAATCAAAACATTGGCATGGCTAATTGTCAGCTAATTGAGTGACTGACATAACAAGAGAAACACTGTTGATGCACAACCACATTTCTAAATTGCACCTGGTGTATTATACTAGTTTAACTCTCAATAGAAAGTTGAGACCCCGATGGAGTTGTAAAAAAATATATTAAAATGTTTTGGCCGGGTGCCCCCTAGCAATCGCGTGTCCTAAGCGTCCACTTATGCCTGGAGCTATCCCTGCAGACACACACTATGCAGTCTATGTATTTATGTACTGTATGTGGAATGATATAATGCTGTAGGCCTCTCCAGTAATTGCAAATACTCAGTAGTAGTCATCATTAGTAGTCTTTAGAGGACCAAACACAAGTGGGCAAGCCAGTGCCCTTCACATCATAGTAACTCTTACTTTTACTAGATTCTTACAGTACAATAGAAAACTTACACAACAAAAATAAGGTGTATGTGTGAGAGAGAAGGGGAGTGAGGAAGTGGGGGTGTGAAAGAAAGGATAGAGAAATAGGATAATATAACAACAATTTCAGTAGGAATTTCATTTAAAAAAGCAGTAGATTTCCCTGTCACTGAACACTCTGGTAGCAAACATGAGCCCAAAGAGTAAATATACAACAAGATGGAGGGATAGATCTATCCCTCACTAACATACAGTACCCAATGTAGCCAATGTACAATAGTCCAACCAAAAGTAATGGCCTTATACTCCAGTCAGTGTCCATGATAGCTTCACTTTTCACCGCTTGTTGACGTTTGTTCTTTTTTTGTTTTTACTGGTCATGTGGGTGATGAATCCTGTTCATCGTGATTGTTTCCTCATTTCTATTCTTCATGTGTAGAAAAACACCTAAGTACCAGCTAGGCTCCTTCACAGTTTGTTGTAGTGCAGTACACCGACTCCCTCCCTCGCTGGGCTGGCCTGAGGGTTAGCTGCCATGGTGCTCTCTTAGCTCTTTTAACTCTTTTGTCTTCCCCAGAATATTAGATCTGGAGAAAGATAGGAGGAAAGACACAGGTGGTTTAAATAAGGTACGACAAAATAAGATTTTACAACTGCAGCTTTTCATTTCATATTTGATTGGGCTGACTATGTCACTCATTAGACTATATAATAATAATAATAATAATAATAATAATAATAATAATAGTAATACATGTATTTTATATACAGTGCCTGGCAAAAGTATTCAACCCCCTTGGCGTTTTTCCTATTTTGTTGCATTACAACCTGTAATTTAAATTGATTTTTATTTAGATTTCATGTAATGGACATACACAAAATAGTCCAAATTGGTGAAGTGAAATGAAAAAAATGACTAAATTATAATAAAACATAAAAGTGATGCGTGCATATGTATTCACCCTCTTTGCTATGAAGCCCCTAAATAAGATCTGGTGCAACCAATTACCTTCAGAAGACACATTATTAGTTAAATAAAGTCCACCTGTGTGCAATCTATGCGTCACATGATCTTTCACATGATCTCAGTATATATACACCTGTTCTGAAAGGCCCCACAATCTGCAACACCACTAAGCAAGGGGCACCACCAAGCAAGCGGCACCATGAAGACCAAGGAACTCTCCAAACAGGTCAGGGAAGAAGTTGTGGAGAAGTATAGATCAGGGTTGGGTTATAAAAAAATATCAGAAACTTTGAACATCCCACGGAGCACCATTAAATCCATTATTAAAAAATTGAAAGAATATGGCACCACAACAAACCTGCCAAGAGAGGGCCGCACACCAAAACTAATGGACCAGCAAAGGAGGGCATTAATCAGAGAGGCAACAAAGAGACCAAAGATAACCCTGAAGGAGCTGCAAAGCTCCACAGCGGAGATTGGAGTATCTGTCCATAGGACCAGTTTAAGCCGTACACTCCACAGAGCTGGGCTTTACTGAAGAGTGGTCAGAAAAAAGCCATTGCTTAAAGAAAAAATAAGCAAACACGTTTGGTGTTCGCCAAAAGGCATGTGGGAGACTCCCTAAACATATGGAAGAAGGTACTCTGGTCAAATGAGACTAAAATGTTGCTTTTTGGCTATCAAGGAAAACGTTGCTTGGCGCAAACCCAACACCTCACATCACCCCGAGAAGACCATCCCCACAGTGAAGCATTGTGGTGGCAGCATCATGCTGTGGAGATGTTTTTAATCGGCAGGGATTGGGAAACTGGTCAGAATTGAAGGAATGATGGATGGCGCTAAATACAGGGAAATTCTTGAGGGAAACCTGTTTCAGTGTTCTAGAGATTTGAGACTGGGATGGAGGTTCACCTTCCAGCAGGACAATGACCCTAAGCATACTGCTAAAGCAACACCCGAGTGGTTTAAGGGGAAACATTTAAATGTCTTGGAATGGCTTAGTCAAAGCTCAGACCTCAATCCAATTGAGAATCTGTGGTATGACTTAAAGATTGCTGTACACCAGCGGAACCCATCCAACTTGAAGGAGCTGGAGCAGTTTTGCCAAGAAGAATGGGCAAAAATCCCAGTGGCTAGATGTGCCAAGCTTAGAGAGACATACCCCAAGAGACGTGCAGCTATAATTGCTGCAAAAGGTGGCTCTACAAAGTATTGACTTTGGGGTGGTGAATAGTTTTGCACGCTCAAGTTCTGTTTTTTGCATTATTTCTTGTTTGTTACACAATAAAAATATTTTGCATCTTTAAAGTGGTAGGCATGTTGTGTAAATCAAATGATACAAACCCACAAAAAAATCTATTTTAATTCCAGGTTGTAAGGCAACAAAATAGGAAAAATGCCAAGGGGGTGAATACTTTCGCAAGCCACTGTAGCACTTCTCATTACAATCAAGAATCTCAAAGTCTTTTTGAAAACAAAAACAAATGTCGGATCTGGCTATATACAGTACCAGTCAAAAGTTTGGACACACCTACTCATTCCAGGGTTTTTCTTACATTGTGGAATAATAGTGAAGACATCAAAACTATGAAATAAAACATGGAATCATGTAGTACCCCAAAAAAAGTGTTAAACAAATCAAAATATAGATTCTTCAAAGTAGCCACCCTTTGCCTTGATGACAGCTCTGCACACTCTTGGCATTTTCTCAACCTGCTTCATGAGGTAGTCACCTGGAATGCATTTCAATTAATAGGTGTGCCTTGTTAAAAGTGAATTTGTTGAATTTCTTTCCTTCTTAATGCGTTTGAGCCAATTCGTTATGTTGTGACAAGTTAGGGGTAGTATACAGAAGATAGCCCTATTTGGTAAAAGACCAAGTCCATATTATGGCAAGAACAGCTCAAATAAGCAAAGAGAAATGACAGTGACTACCAGTCCACCTGCTCTTTCCATGACATCGACTGACCAGCGCCTTTGTACGGGGCATGGTAGTAGATGCCAGGCAATCATCCCTGTGGAACGCTTTTGACACCTTGTAGATTCCATGCCTCAAAAGGGGGGAGGGAAGGGTGCCACTTTTGCCCTCAGAACAGCCTCAATTTGTCGGGGCATGGACTACATGTTGTTGAAAGCATTCCACAGGAACGCTGGCCCATGTAGTGCTGTGGCGGTCACGAAATTTCGTCAGCCGGTGATTGTCAAGCAAATAACTGTTGGTCTCATGGTAATTGACCGGTAATTAACATAAACATATTTAGCATCTCCTGGCTTCAGGAGATAGCTTGAAGTCTAATAAACCCATGTATTATAGCCTACACCTTCACAATAAATCCATTATTTATTTTAGATAGGTCTAAAGAAGCATGATATGAAGACAATGTAGTCTATTTCAGAAGAACAGAATAGCATACTCTAAGTTGTCCTTATATTAGATCCTGATCTGGCTATGCCAAATGGCTGTGGGTTACACTAGTTCATTTAGCAGACAAGTTTGCTTATAATTCCGTGGCATTATTTTATATTCTTTTATAGTATGAAGAATACAATTGAACAAAGCTGAATAAACTTGAAATATTGTCTCCAAACGATTTGAGGGAGTGCACACATGCGGCTATTCTGTGTTGAGCAGTTAACAAATAAATAGGTACTCCTATATGCTTAATTTAGAGTTGTTAATGTAACTTTACAAACGTTGGGCTATATGTTTAGATTTTTTATACATTGTAAGGCTGCATGATGAGATTATAATGATGATTTGAAAAAAGGTCTCTTGAAAGGCATGAGTTCTGCTTTGTGTTTTGCGCAGGCTGTACACTCTCCGATAATCCCTCATTCACAATTTGACAAGCACTTGATAATGCCTCGAATTTCACGGCGGCATCCCCCTTTGTGGCCGTAACGCACCCTTTAAAAAATCCATTCCTTTTGTTTCCCGGAGTGCGCTGCGCAATCGGAAACCCTCTCACTCACAAGGCTCTCAGTCACGTGATCTGGTCTTTCTCACAGGCTTCAAATGAAGCAGACACATCCGGGACACAACTGCGTGCGTCCTTATCCAATTCCGAGGTGCAAATTGGAAGAACTGTCCACATTTATATTTTGTCAGCCAACAAGATGAGTAGACCTAACGAACAGCAAAAGCACTAGCCTATGTCAATCTACTATCCCCCATAATACAAAAGTCTACCTATTCTATATTGTGCGAGAAATAAATATTCCAAACATAGTCTGGGACAGTAGTGGGATGCGAAAGATCCTAAATTAATACAATCACTAGCATCAAAACACCTTTTTTTATGCAATGTGGCTGACGCAACAGCTTAAAATGTTGCTAAACTATTAGGCTATTTCTTCACATTATAAGCGCAGCAATGCAAACATGGTAGTAGGCTATAAGTGTGAATGTTCCATTAGCGGAAAACACCATTATAAAATGTGACCGCAAACGCAATTTATGCATGTAATGCTTTTATTATGAAGGTGCATTTTTATGGTGAAAATGATCTTCCCCAAACTTGAAACTTGCCCGTTCACCCTCTGAATGGCACACATACACGACCCATGTCTCAATTGTCTCAAGGGTTAAAAATCTTTCTTTAACCTGTCTCCTCCCCTTTATCTACAATGACTGAAGTGGATGTAACAGGTGACATCAATAAGGGTTCATACCTTTCACCTCGATTCACCTGGTCAGTCTATGCCATGGAAAGAGCAGGTATTCCTAATGTTTTATACACTCAGTGTATGTATGTATGTATGTATGTATGTATGTATGTATGTATGTATGTATGTATGTATGTATGTATGTATGTATGTATGTATGGAGGTATGTATGTAGGTATGTATGCATGCATGCATGCATGTATGTATGTACAGTGCATTCAGAAAGTATCCAGACCCCTTACATTTTTCCACATTTTGTTACATTCACAGCCTTTTTCTAAAATTGATTAAATTGTTTTTTCCCCTCATCAATCTACACACAATACCTCATAATGACAAAGCAAAAACAGGTTTAGACATTCTTACAGAAAATAACTAAATAAACAGAAATATCACATTTACATACGTTTCAGACCCTTTACGCAGTACTTTGTTGAAGCACTTTTGGCAGTGATTACAGCCTCATGTCTTCTTGGGTTTGACGCTACAAGCTTGGCACACCTGTATTTGGGGAGTTTCTCCCATTCTTCTCAGCAGATCCTCTCAAGATCTGTCAGATTGGATGGGGAGCATCGATACACAGCTATTTTCAGGTCTCCCTAGAGATGCTCGATCGGGTTAAAGTCCGGACTCTGGCTGGGCCACTCAAGGACATTCAGAGACTTGTCCCGAAGCCACTCCTGTGTTGTCTTGGCTGTGTGCTTAGGGTTGTTGTCCTGTTGGAAGGTGAGTCTGAGGTCCTGAGCGCTCTGGAGCAGGTTTTCACTAAGGATCTCTCTGTACTGTGCTCCGTTCATCTTTCCCTCGATCCATCTGGACAAGAGGAATACCTATGTAAGAATGCTGTTCATCGACTACAGCTCAGCATTTAACACCATAGTACCCTCCAAACTCATCATTAAGCTTGAGACCCTGGGTCTCAACCCCACCCTGTGCAATTGGGTCCTGGACTTCCCGACGGGCCGCCCCCAGGTGGTGAGGGTAGGTAACAACATCTCCAGCCCGCTGATCCTCAACACTGGGGCCCCACAAGGGTGCGTTCTCAGCCCTCTCCTGTACTCCCTGTTCACCCATGACTGTGTGGCCATGCACGCCTCCAACTCAATCATCAAGTTTGCAGACGACACTACAGTGATAGGCTTGATTACCAACAACGACGAGACGGCCTACAGGGAGGAGGTGACGGCCCTCAGAGTGTGGTGTCAGGGAAATAACCTCACACTCAATGTCAACAAAAAAAGGAGATGATTGTGGACTTCAGGAAACAGCAGAGGGAGCAGCCCCCTATCTACATTGACGGGACAGTAGTGGAGAGAGTGGAATGTTTTAAGTTCCTCGGCATACACATCACGGACAAACTGAAATGGTCCACCCACACAGACAGCGTGGAGAAGAAGGCACAGCAGCACCTCTTCAACCTCAGGAGGCTGAAGAAATTCGGCTTGTCACCAAAAACACTCAAACTTTTACAGATCCACAATCGAGAGCATCCTGTCGGGCTGTATCACCGCCTGGTACGGCAAGCGCTCCGCCCACAACCGTAAGGCTCTCCAGAGGGTAGTGAGGTCTGCACAACGCATCACCGGGGGCAAACTACCTGCCCTCCAGGACACCTACACCACCCGATGTCACAGGAAGGCCAAAAAGATCATCAAGGACAACAACCACCCGAGCCACTGCCTGTTCACCCCGCTATCATCCAGAAGGCAAGGTCAGTACAGGTGCATCAAAGCGGGGACCGAGAGACTGAAAAACAGCTTCTATCTCAAGGCCATCAGACTGTTAAACAGCCATCACTAACATTGAGTGGCTGCTGCCAACATACTGACTCATCTCTAGCCACTTTAAAAATGGAAAAATTGATGTAATAAATGTATCACTAGCCACTTTAAACAATGCCACTTTATATAATGTTTACATACCCTACATTACTCATCTCATATGTATATACTGTACTCTATACCATCTACTGCATCTTGCCTATGCCGTTCGGCCATCGCTCATTCATATATTTTTATGTACATATTCTTATTCATTCCTTTACACTTGTGTTTATAAGGTAGTTGTTGTAAAATTGTTAGGTTAGATTACTTGTTAGATATTACTGCATGGTCAGAACTAGAAGAACAAGCATTTCGCTACACTCGCATTAACATCTGCTAACCATGTGTATGTGACAAATAAAATTGGATTTGATTTGACAAGTCTCCAAGTCCCTGCTGCTGAAAAATACCCCCAAAGCATGATGCTGCCACCACCATGCTTCACCGTAGGGATGGTGCTAGGTTTCCTCCAGACATAACGCTTGGCATTCAGGCCAAAGTGTTCAATCTTGGTTTCATCAGACAAGAGAAACTTGTTTCTCATGGTCTGATTGTCCTTTAGGTGCCTTTTGGCAATCTCCAAGCGGGCTGTCATGTGCCTTTTACTGAGGAGTGGCTTCCTTCTGGCCGCTCTACCATTAAGGCCTGATTGGTGGAGTGCAGCAGAGATGGTTGTCCTCCTTTAAGGTTCTCCCACCTCCACAGAGGAACTCGGAAGCTCTGTCAGAGTGTAGGCATTTGAAAAAATGTTTAAAAACCAGTTTTTGCTTTGTTATTATGGGGTATTGTGTGTAGATTGATGAGGGAAAAAAACTATTTAATGAATTTTAGAATAAGGCTGTAAATGAAACTACAGGACTACAGGACTGTTTTGTTATCACAGACTGGAACATGTTCCGGGATTCTTCCGATGGCATTGAGGAGTACACCACATCAGTCACTGGCTTTATCAATAAGTGCATCGAGGACGTCGTCCCCACAGTGACTGTAC
Source organism: Salmo salar (assembly GCF_965601325.2). NCBI lineage: Eukaryota > Metazoa > Chordata > Actinopteri > Salmoniformes > Salmonidae > Salmo > Salmo salar. The sequence goes on along the minus strand of NC_138295.1, from coordinate 40,879,969 downwards.
GTACATACCCCAACCAGAAGCCATGGATTACAGGCAACATTCGCACTGAGCTAAAGGGTAGAGCTGCCGCTTTCAAGGTGCGGGACTCTAACCCGGAAGCTTACAAGAAATCCTGCAATGCCCTGCGACGAACAATCAAACAGGCAAAGCGTCAATACAGGGCTAAGATTGAATCATACTACACCGGCTCCAACGCTCGTCTCATGTGGCAGGGCTTGCAAACTATTACAGACTACAAAGGGAAGCACAGCCGAGAGCTGCCCAGTGACACGAGCCTACCAGACGAGCTAAATCACTTCTATGCTCGCTTTGAGGCAAGCAACACTGAGGCATGCATGAGAGCATCAGCTGTTCCGAACGACTGTATGATCACGCTCTCCGTAGCCAACGTGAGTAAACACGTTAAACAGGTCAACATACACAAGGCTGCAGGGCCAGACGGATTACCACGACGTGTGCTCCGGGCATGTGCTGACCAACTGGCAGGTGTCTTCACTGACATTTTCAACATGTCCCTGATTGAGTCTGTAATACCAACATGTTTCAAGCAGACCACCATAGTCCCTGTGCCCAAGAACACAAAGGCAACCTGCCTAAATTACTACAGACCCGTAGCACTCACGTCCGTAGCCATGAAGTGCTTTGAAAGGTTGGTAATGGCTCAAATCAACACCATTATCCCAGAAACCCTAGACCCACTCCAATTTGCATATCGCCCAAACAGATCCACAGATGATACAATCTCTATTGCACTCCACACTGCCCTTTCCCACATGAACAAAAGGAACACTTATGTGAGAATGCTATTCATTGACTACAGCTCAGCGTTCAACACCATAGTGCCCTCAAAGCTCATCACTAAGCTAAGGATCCTGGGGCTAAACACCTCCCTCTGCAACTGGATCCTGGACTTTCTGACGGGCCGCCCCCAGGTGGTAAGGGTAGGTAACAACACATCTCCCACGCTGATCCTCAACACTGGAGCTCCCTGCTCAGTCCCCTCCTGTACTCCCTGTTCACCCACGACTGCATGGCCAGGCACGACTCCAAACCATCATTAAGTTTGCAGACGACACAACAGTGATCAACGACAACGACGAGACAGCCTATAGGGAGGAAGTCAGAGACCTGGCCGGGTGGTGCCAGCATAACAACCTATCCCTCAACGTAACCAAGACTAAGGAGATGATTGTGGACTACAGGAAAAGGAGGACCGAGCACGCCCCCATTCTCATCGACGGGGCTGTAGTGGAGCAGGTTGAGAGCTTCAAGTTCCTTGGTGTCCACATCAACAACAAACTAGAATGGTCCAAACACACCAAGACAGTCGTGAAGAGAGCACGACAAAGCCTATTCCCCCTCAGGAAACTAAAAAGATTTGGCATGGCTCCTGAGATCCTCAAAAGGTTCTACAGCTGCAACATCGAGAGCATCCTGACTGGTTGCATCACTGCCTTGTACGGCAATTGCTCGGCCTCTGACCGCAAGGCACTACAGAGGGTAGCGCGTACGGCCCAGTACATCACTGGGGCTAAGCTGCCTGCCATCCAGGATCTTTACACCAGAGGAAGGCCCTAAAAATTGTCAAAGACCCCCACCACCCCAGTCATAGACTGTTCTCTCTACTACCGCATGGCAAGCGATACCGGAGTGCCAAGTCTAGGAAAAGGCTTCTCAACAGTTTTTACCCCAAGCCATAAGACTCCTGAACAGGTAATCAAATGGCTACCCGGACTATTTGCATTGTGTGCCCCCCAACCCCTCTTTTTACGCTGCTGCTACTCTCTGTTTATCATATATGCATAGTCACTTTAACTATACATTCATGTACATACTACCTCAATCAGCCTGACTAACCGGTGTCTGTATGTAGCCTCATTACTTTTATAGCCTTGCTACTGTATATAGCCTGTCTTTTTACTGTTGTTTTATTTCTTTACCTACCTATTGTTCACCTAATACCTTTTTTGCACTATTGGTTAGAGCCTGTAAGTAAGCATTTCACTGTAAGGTCTACACCTGTTGTATTCGGCGCACGTGACTAATAAACTTTGATTTGATAATGTAATAAAACGTGGAAAAGGTCAGGGGGTCTGAATACTTTGAATGCACTGTGTGTGTATGTATGTATGTATACATTTACATTTTAGTCATTTAGCAGACGCTCTTATCCAGAGCGACTTACAGTAGTGAATGCATCCATTTCTTTTCCCTACTGGTCCACCGTGGGAATCGAACCCACAACCCTGCAAACACCATGCTCTACCAACTGAGCCACACAAGGTCTTGTTCTGGGATTGATTTGCACTTTTCGCACCAAAGTACAATCATCTCTAGGGGACAGAACGCATCTCCTTCCTCAGCGGTATGACGGCTGCGTGGTCCCATGGTGTTTATACTTGCATACTATTGTTTGCACAGATGAACGTGGTACCTTCAGGGGTTTGGAAATTGCTCCCAAGGATGAACCAGACTTGTGAAGGTCCACAATTATTTTTCCTGAGGTCTTGGCTGATTTCTTTTGATTTTCCCATGATGTCAAGCAAAGAGGCACTGAGTTTGAAGGAAGGCCTTGAAATACATCCACAGGTACACCTCCAATTGACTCAAATGATATCAATTAGCCTATCAGAAGTTTCTAAAGCCATGACAACATTTTCTGGAATTTTCCAAGCTGTTTAAAAGGCACAGTCAACTTAGTGTATGTAAACTGCTGACCCACTGGAATTGTGATACAGTGAATTATAAGTGAAATAATCTGTCTGTAAACAATTGTTGGAAAAATGACTTGTGTCATGCACAAAGTAGATGTCCTAACCGACTTGCCAAAACTATAGTTTGTTAACAAGAAATTTGTGGAGTGGTTGAAAAACGAGTTTTAATGACTCCAACCTAAGTGTATGTAAACTTCTGACTTCAACTGTACACATACACACATACATACATACATACATACATACATACATACATACATACATACATACATACATACATACATACATACATACATCACACCCGTATATAAATATACATGCAGTATATAAATATGCATGCAGTATAGAAATATCTATCTTACCTGAGTGCTTTCCATCTGTCCTTCTCCACCTGGTTCTCTGGACTCTCACTCTCATAGGATGCCAGATAGAGTCCTAGGGATGACAGAGAACAAGAAAGCATCAATTACATATTCAAATCTGATACTTTGTATCAGTTTCAGCCGTGTATTCACTGTGATGTGTGACTATAATTTTGAACTGTAAAAATTATGATACACTAGAATTTCTGGGGGGGGGGAAATATTGCAGAGCAATGTTGTAGGCAACGGAGTGGCGTATGAGACATTAGAGCATTAATTAGCTATGAGTAACATAGACATGAAAAATACATTTCATATAAAGCATACAGTGCCTTCGGAAAGTATTCAGACCCCTTGACTTTTTCCACATTTTGTTATGTTACAGTCTTATTAGAAAATGGATTAAATACATTTTTTTTCTCAGCAATCTGCACACAATACCCCATAATTACAAAATGAAAACATTTTTGCAAATACCTTAATTTACATAAGTATTCAGACCCTTTGCTATGAGACTCGAAAATTGAGCTCAGGTGCCTCCTGTTTCCATTGATCATCCTTGAGCTGTTTCTACAACTTCATTGGAGTCCACCTGTGGTAAATTCAATTGATTGGACATGATTTGGAAAGGCACACACCTGTCTACATAAGGTCCCACAGTTGACAGTTAATGTCAGAGCAAAAACCAAGCCATGAGGTCGAAGGAATTGTCCGTAGAGCTTCGAGACAGGATTGTGTTGAGGCACAGATCTCGGGAAGGGTACCAAAGGCACTGTAGATCAATTCCAAACTTTATCTCCCCATTTATTTGCTTATCTCCTATAGTTTGTTATTGCCTGTTGACTGCCACAGCTGTACTGAAAATAATCAGCTAACAATCAAGCAATAAAGAGATGTTGTCTCTGCCCTGTTCATCCACTCAACCTGCTGCCAGTCAAGTAAATGGCAATGCAGACATAAAGATAAAGACTAGATTTAGCAGTCTTAACTTCACAATCATAAGCTAGAAAGATGTGAATGGTATTAAGCTAGCTAGCCAGCTAGCTAAACATACAAAACACTAAAATGAAAAACAAAATGTAAATGGGTATAGCTAGGTAACAATGTATGTTGCTAGCTAGCTAGCTAATTTAGACAGTTTGTCACATTGACTATACATGGGCTACGATTAGCATGCTAATCGATTAGCATGCACCCCCAGCGTGGATATTTTTGTCAGATAAACATGAAACTGAACACTGTATGTATGTATTAATGTATCATGATCAAATATTATAGTGAAGAAACATTTTAGATGTGAATGGCCAACATTTAATTTCATAACGGGAGATGATTTTCTCTCACTTCAGCTCAAAATAGCCACCATGTTTTCCCAAAAAATGTTGAACGGCAGACTGATCACATTACCAATATCTGTGCTCTGATTGGAGGATTACAAAAAATTGCCCACTAGGTGGTGCTGCCAATCAAAATTCCCCAGATTATAAAAAGTTGCTAATTTTCAATGGAGAAATGTTGAAGCAACGATTGCTAATGCTGCAAAAACATTTTTTTTTTATCATCGGCTCATGTTAGGTGCGACTGTGTGTCTTTACCGTCCTCACTGAAGATGGGAGCAGTGTGGAGGTAGTGTAGGATGCTCCTGTCTGTCTCAAATGGACACTCCATCTGTTTCCACGTCATAAACTCTCCCACCTGACGAGCCAACTCCACAAATTTCTGAAGACAAAATGAACAAAGGACACACCCCATTAGAGAGAGTGAGAGAGAGAATAAAAGAACATCCTACATTTTTAAGTATCAGTATAATATTTGTAGCCTTACCGCAAAATGGACATGGCCATTGGGCAAGCGGTTGGCACATCCCTCATTCAGGAAGTAGATATCTTTGATCAGTAGGCTGAAGAAGGGAATCACAATCTAAAAAAAAGAGAGATAGAAAGAGAGATATAGACAAATATTAATTTAAAGTTTAGTGCACTGGGTTTTGATGCAAGAAACTGGGTCAGGTGAGTCAGGTGAGTCCAATAGTTTAGGTCAGAGTTAGATGAAATAGAGAATACTGGGTTGAACTGTAGGCTACCTTCTCCCTGTTGCTATTAGCAGTCTGGGACCTGTGGGCAGCTCCCCTCAGTGCTGTTCTGTAGTTGTAGAAGTTTCCAGTAGGGTCCATCTGATGCTGTATGGGAGAACAACATAGCATTACAAAGTTGTCCATGATAAGCATTGGCCCCACCTTACTGTGGCACTAAAACCATGTTTTTAAAGAGCTACTGCCCTTAAAAAGAAACTTCTCATTTTGAAAATGGCCTATGTGGCATCTATATGAGTCAGAAACGTTTATTCTAGTGTCAAAATTGACTACACAGTGTAAATCGTATGATTTTGGTAGTAAAGTCAGTCTCATCCAAAATAGAGATTTATACGATTATAAGAAAAAATTGTATGTCATGCAATGAAGGGTACCGTAACAGTTTTCCTTGGCATGGGTTTATTTCAATCCTTCCCACATGCTCACGACTGGCAGCATCCAAGTAATCATCAATTTGTAACGCAGTGTGTGACCTGAACGTAACGCCCATGGTCAATTTGGTATGACATTCGATATCCCTATGGGGTTAGTTAGGGACTATCATTAAATTACACAATGCACATGGGGCAATATTTTAAAAGGTCAATAGGTCCACATTTCAATGACTTAAAAACCTCAAACCAACTATAAATTGTAAAAATTCATATATAAATATTTAAAGCATTTAATATGACAACTAAAACATGAGAAACATGAAAATATTGTCCCCTTTAAATTGTGTAATTTATTGATAGTCCATAACTAGCCCCAGGGATAGGCTTTCCAATGTCAAACCCACTTTGCCCTGGTCGCACACCCGCTGGCTAAAGCTAATTGGCGAAAGAGGTTGGCTGGTACTAACTGGCCTAGGCAACTTCAAGACAAGATCTGGTTAGACTATTTCGAGTTATTTAGAGGGGTGAGTGACCTTAATTGTGTACTGTTTTGTTAGAGTGAATGTGCAAACGCTTACCACGTGCGAACAAACACACAAGAGGCACGCATATTAAACCACCCCCCAAGACAACTCTCGTTTAGCTTCAGTCATAGCTGCTGCATTTCTTAATGACCAAGCCTAAAAACAAGGCCAAATCAGGAAGTTCAGCCACCATTAAATTGTAATTTAATAGGCAGGTAAAGTGTTTTCTCCATATTCTACCAAGGACATACTGTTCCATATTAGTGAGTTGTACCTCCAGAATGAAGAACTTGGCAGTCTTGGCTTTCCCCCAGGTCTTCTTCAGCCGAGACACAGGACTCATATTCATACCAGCTAGAGTAGCAGACACATGTCAAATGTCAGTATATTGCCAAATATCAGTGTATGATCTTGTATCGTGTGGGATACAGCCGTGACACTCACAGATGATGGCCATGAGGGAGTTGAAGTTGCCGATGTTGAAGCACTCTCTGGCAACATCGATGAAGAACTCAATCACCTGGGCTCTCTGCTTCTTCTTAGCAGGCTGAGAGGAGACATAAACAAGCTGGTAGTGAGATATACTGGATGTAAATTAGATGCAAAACTAAATATATTTGGCCCAGTTCTGGGAAGAAAGTATACTGCCTCACAGTCACAATGGGGATCGGAGGGTAGGGATGCTACTCACAATGGGGATCTGAGGGTAGTAATGCTACTCACAATGGGGATCTGAGGGTAGTAATGCTACTCACAATGGGGATCTGAGTGTAGTAATACTACTCACAATGGGGATCGGAGGGTAGTAATGCTACTCAAAATGGGGATCGGAGGGTAGTAATGCTACTCACAATGAGGATATGAGTGTAGTAATACTACTCACAATGGGGATCGGAGGGTAGTAATGCTACTCACAATGGGGATCGGAGGGTAGTAATGCTACTCACAATGGGGATCGGAGGGTAGTAATGCTACTCACAATGGGGATCTGAGGGCAGTAATGCTACTCACAATGGGGATCTGAGGGTAGTAATGCTACTCACAATGGGGATCTGAGTGTAGTAATACTACTCACAATGGGGATCTGAGGGTAGTAATGCTACTCATAATGGGGATCGGAGGGTAGTAATACTACATTGCACAACAAAGATGAGAATAACATGTGAAATCATTTACCATGCAGATCTCAGTGGCCACCAGGTAGCACAGCCTGTTGAACCACCTGACATAAGCCTCCAAGTTAGTGGTCTTCTTCTTCTGCTCACTGAAACACGGCTGCAAGAGACAAAAGCAAACAATACTGTACATCAGGACCACAGAGGGCCATCTTACTAGGCATTCAGGTCCCTATCCAGACTTGAGATAAGTAGACTTAACATGGACTTAAGTCCATGTTTTATCGACTTACACTAAGTCCATGTTAAGTCTACTTCATGACCTTTACCAGAGCTCCCGCTCAGCCAGAGAAGGTTAGCACTTTGATGTCTGGGGCACACCCATTGAAAAGGTGTCATCATACAAATACCTTGGTCTTTGGTTGGACGATAAGCTGTCTTACAAAATTCATGTAGGTAATCTTGTGAGGAAGCTTAAACGGATTTGAATTTTTTTCGTAACAAGGCTTGCCTCCCGTTCTGAGGCTAGAAAGAAGCTTGTTCAAGCCAGTTTCTTTCTGTAATTGATTATGGTGACTTATTGTATATGCATGCAGCCTCTTCTGTGTTAAAGAGACTGGACTATCATGCATCTTTGCGTTTTGTTTCAAATGCCAAGTTGCAAACCCACCATTGCATCTTGTATCAAATGGTGGGCTGGACCTCGCTTTACATGCGCAGACAGCTACATTTGTATGTGTTTATCTACAAAGCCCATCTGAGTAAACTCCCTCTCTACCTTGGTAGCCTGCTCTCCTTCACCACTAGCAGTTATCAGACTTGGTCTACTAGGTGGTAGCTACTTAAAGTCCCCAGGGTCATTACCGAGTTAGGCAAGACTGCCTTTTCCCAATGTGCACCGGAGACATGGAACACTCTGTAAAAAATGCTTCACCTAGATGTACTAGTTCCCCTTAGTGAGTTTAAAACTCTGGCCCAAAACGGTTGACGAGAGGTGTAAATGTTTTCTGTAGGCCGATCATCTCTTAATGATGCGTTTTTTTTGCTGTTTGCATCGTATGTTTAAAGGTAGACTCAGCGAAATGGTGTTGCCACGAGCAGTGCCGCAGATTTTGAGATGAGTGACATGCAAGACTTCGCTCTCACACTGTCACTGCCCAAGTGCACGGGCTCGGTTTACGCTGTGTCTCAATGGGTTTCTTCCTTTTCCCCCGTTTTTTTCTCCTTCTATTAAGTCTGAATCAGGCCCTCAATGATCAATAAAGGAGTTCATTATTGTCATTGTATGTGGGTTGAAAGTAAACAATTTCACCATGATAATATAACTTTTAGCTGGACACAGATCTCAATTCAACATCTATTCCATGTTGGTTCAACGTAATTTCATTGAAATCACGTGGAAAAGTTGATTCAACCAGTGTGTTCCCAGTGGGCTGACTGGGTTGAAGCTATAGGTGCTATAGGGGTTTTGTCTGATGTTATGGAGGCATCTATCTAACTATAGACAGACAGACAGACAGACACATCCCCTCCCTGTGTTAATGTCATCAGCAGCTGGCAGAGACAATGGAAATAGGGCAATTACTGCAGCGAGAGGGAGAGAGGGAGAGAAGAAGAGAGAAGCACACAGAGAGCAAGAAAGCAACAAAAGACAGGCAAATAAAGAGAGAGAAGTTGCAAGAATGAAAGAGAGCAAAGGAGTGTGTGCAAGAGAGATGGAGAGAGAGATGGAGAGATAAAAATAACGTAGTGTGTGTGTGTGTGCGTGCGTGCGTGCAACTGTGTGTATGACTGTGTGTTGTGTCCAGTCATCATCATTAAAGTGAGCCCCAGGCAGAGCGGGGCCTTAGTGACCTGCTGGCCCCTGAGTGGCCCTATAGAACTGCCTTCTAATTAGTGATGCTGAAACACTCATACTCTCTCTCTCTCTCTCACACTCTTTTCAAAAGGCAAAAAAATGATTCACACAGCGGTATATTGTAATATTATTTCCACTGACAAAGTGCCGTATACTATACCTGAGTGCTATCCAGTTTGTCTTTCTGAACAAAGGCTTGTACAAACTCTTCAGGGCCGATGTGACTCAGATGTTCCTGAAACACACAGAGCAGAGCATAGCGACATGGCCATGGATATTAAATTAATATCAGTAATGGTAGCCAATCAATACAGGAAGTCATGAATCATCGACAAGATATCACATTTCCTTGGAATAACAGATGACCCCTGGTATGCAGCTATATTAGCTCACACGTTTACTTTGGCTGCATTTTCACAGGCAGCCCATTTCTGACATTCTTTCCAATTTTTGACAAAATATCTGATCTGATTGGTCAAAAGACCAGTTAGTGGCAAAAAGATCCGAATTGGGCTGCCTGTGTAAATGCAGCCATAGGGGCATAGAAATAGGGCAACATTAATAAAAAATCCAAGCATGGCGGGGTAGTCCACAGCACAGATAGCTGTGCACGTGTGCGTGTAGAGTAGTCTTTATTATCCCCGGACGGGTTATTCATTTCGCAGCACGTAGTTATAAACACATTGAACACATGACAATAAATATACACAAAAACAATATACAGCAATACACAACTACCAGTACTACTACAGCCTATTGAAAAAGCTGATAACAGCTGGCATGAAGGAGAGTTTAGACCTGTTCGTTTTAAACTTAGGGAGCCTGCATCGGTGCGCCGAGAGAAGCAACATAAATTCAACAAACAAGGGATGCTGGGAGTCCCTCAATGGATTGCGCCTTACATACGACTCGTGTCTGATACGGGTGAAAAGGTGGGTTAAGTTCATACCAACGATCCTACTACTTTGTTTCACAATGTTCCCCAGCCTGTTCTTACTCTTTAAGTTTAGATTACCGAAACGGCAGATCATACTGAATGTCAAAATGGATGCCATGAACGATCTGTAAAAGAGTTTCCTCGGGAAGATGGCATACATATTGTGCTCAAAACTCAGTTTGCTGTCAAGGAAAGCGCCAAGATATTTGTATCGGTCAACGGTCTCCACTAGCTCACCATCTATAAGAGTCTGCATTGGCGGCAGTGAGCTCTCCTGGAGATCAATAACCATACCCTTGGTTTTCCTTACATTAAGTTGTTCTAAGTAGGAGCGATCACGCCATCCAAAGAACTCCTCCACCACTGGGCCCTGGCTCACCTCCTCATCCTGTAAAAGACTCACGATGTCTGCAAACTTACTGTCGTGTCCGGAGTCGTGATTACTCTGACAATCATTAGTGTACAGTACAAACAACAGATGGGAAAGGGCGCACCCTTGTGGTGAATCAGTGGAGGATAGGGACACTGTTGACTTTCATTCACCCTTTGAGTTCTATTGGTTAAAAATTCCATCAACAAGCTGACTATGTTAAACTGTACAAAAGCCTCTCTGCTAAGACATGTGGTTACCAAAGGTTTGTTATTTGGAAATATTTAGCCTGATTTCTGGGGTATTTCCTCATTTTCACCGAATGAAAGATAGCTGTTCACAGTGTCAGTCAACTAAGGTCAGTGCAGGAGCTAGGAAACATGTATTATCAAAGCAGTCCTGAAGACGCTCAGTAGCCGTCCACACCGGAACATTTCTTCGTTCAACTTTGCCTCTCTTCAGGACAGGTTTTTAAGGTGGGAACGAGTTAAACAGTGCTATGGTCAGACGAGCCCGGTGGAGCTCTGGCAATGGATTTATATGCCCCCTTTACTGTCCCATAACACAAATCCAACACGTTGCCATGTCTTTTAGGGCAGGTGACGTATTGGTAGCGATTGAGATACTTTTTCAGCAAACAGTGATTAAAGTCACCCATAAAGAGGTTCGGAGCGTCAGGGAGTTGTACTGTAACCTTTGTACGGTCCGGGAGATGGTGTCCGTCGCCTTGTCCCCGTTAGCTCTAGAATGGATGTAGACCGGCGTGCCAAATATCTGGGGGAACTCCCATGGTAAGAAAACGGGCCGAAGTGAGACCAATAAAGGTCAAATATCTGGGTGACACACACTCTCACGTCTGACCACCGTGTTGCACCATCGTTTATTAATGTAGAGGCGGACCTTTCCACCTTGTGCTTTGCCCATTGTTTATGCATCACAGTCCTAGAGCACAGGAACCCCAAAGCCGTCGATTTCTAAATCAGCGTCTCAGTCCTGCTCTGTCAGCCAGGACTCAGTGAATGCCAGAATGCAAGCATTTCGGTACTGTGATAAGCACTTCACAGTTTGTCAGTTTTACAGTATGTCTGAGATTGCACATTAGTCAGGATGTGTGTGCGTGTGCGTTTCTGTGTGTGTGTGTGTGTGTGTGTGTGTGTGTGTGTGTGTGTGTGTGTGTGTGTGTGTGTGTGTGTGTGTGTGTGTGTGCTGTGGATTGTAATGCTGTCAGGTCGCATATATCCACTGCGGTTTTATTCCCTTTGTTAAATGCCTTGGGCAAACCACTGACTTCTGAGATGATGTCATACTTATCAGATGAGAGCACATGCTTACTCAGGCCTGCGGTGGACGGCCCTTACAATCACACACACCCCGTCCACACACAAACACACACACACACCGACCCACATAGACGGACGGACGGACGGACAAACAGACACACAACCCCCTTCCCCCCCACACAGACACAGAATCGCACAAACGCATACAAAAAAACAATACACACGAACACATAAACACACACATGAACACACGTCACTCAATCAGTGAGAGTAGGTCGTCCTCCTCCGATCATTTGTTGCTCAGCCCCGTCTGTTCACGTGTCTTTAGCGCACCTTTTTCTACACCTATTAGTCAGCTGTAGGCTAGAGCTAACAGGGGAGCATTTAAAACTAATACTGGAATAGTTAGCTGGTAATCAAGCCAATGGGAGAACTAGTGGTCCTCTGGGTTGTTTGGAAGATTTCAGTGCTCTCTCTCGCTCTTTCTCCTCTCCCTCTTTCTCTCTTTTGATTCTACAGCTATCCTAATCTACACTTTATTGCTGTGTCTGTTCTTTTCTCCCCTCTGCTCGCTCTCTCTCTCTCTTAGTGTCATCTCTCTCTCTACCCTTCTCATCATCTCTCTCCCTTACATCACACCCTTCTCTCATTCTCTTTCATCTCTGCTTCTCTCTCTTCTTCTTTTCCCCTTCCACTTCCCTTCTCATCTCTCTCTCTCTCTCCCCATGACCTCTATTTAACCCCCGCCTCCCATCCTATCCTTCCTCCCCCTCTCCTTACCAGTTCTATATGGGTGAGTTGCTGTGCAAGTGTGTAAGGGTCGTTGCAGATAGACAGCATTTCCTTCTGGATGGGTGGAGACTTGGTCTTGAAGGCCACCAGCTTGTCAGAGATTGAGGAGACTGAGGAGGCGTTCACTTTGACGATGCACTCCTCTCCCTGGGCGATGGCTGCCAGCTTCTGGCTCAGGGTTTGCAGGACCTGATTCAGTGTCTTCCAGTACGCCTGGGGAGGACATTATAATGATTAGACAGCTAATAATGATCATAAACATATTAATGATGTTCAACATTAGCATCATCATCAGGAGATAACAAAAATCATCATCATCCTCATCTTCCCAGACTCCATCCCTCTCCTTCACAGTTCACGCACCTCTTTCACACCATTGTTTCTTCTGTGCGCATGGACGTGTGTGTGTGTGTTCCCCCCAGTGTGTGTATGTGTGTCCAGCCCCCACTGAGCTGTGTGGCTGTAGGCTGTTGGTTGGGGCCAACAGGTCGGGTCTCAGTAAATCACCCACAGCGTGCCATAAATGACCCAGAGCGAGAACACTGTCCGGGCCCAGCTCTGCTCTGCAGCCACAAATAACTGCACATTCATCACCATTAGCCTCCTCACGCTCTCTCTCTCCATCCCTGTTCCTCCCTCGCATCCAACCTCCCCTCACTTCCTCCCCTTCCTGCTCTCCATCCTCCATCCCTCTCTCTACCTCCATCATCATCATCCATCTCTTTCTCTCTCTTTCCCTGAGGCTCCAGAGCCAATGCCAAAACCCCTCCCCTTGTTCTCTCTTCTCCTCTCTCTTTCCCTCCTCTCTTTCTCTCTCACTTCACTCTCTCCCTATCCCGCTCTCTCACCTGTAATGCAGTGGAACAGGATTGTATAACATTGCACTGTTTTGTACATTCAGAGCACCACACCCCTTCACCCTGCTCTCAGTCTCATCTTTGAGACTATGGAGGGTAGCCTCCCTCCCTCCCTCCCTCCCTCCCTCCCTCCCTCCCTCCCTCCCTCCCTCCCTCCCTCCCTCCCTCCCTCCCTCCCTCCCTCCCTCCCTCCCTCCCTCCCTCTCTACTCCTCACCTCATCACAGGGTGCTATCCTGTGGATAATGTCTTTGAACAGGCCCACCATCTTCTCCTCTCTGAAGTCTGTGGGGAACGTCTCTGTCCACTCTGTTAGCAGCTGCAGGATCTTGGGACCAAACTTCCTCACTTTAGCCTGGGGGGGAGAGACGCAGGAGAAGAAGACACAGTCAGAGACACTGGGCAGGAAAGCTTTCAGTAGGTGTGTAGAAGTGACCAGCAGTAGCTGTGTGTGTTGAGTGACTGTGTATGTGTGTGTAAGCAGTACTGACCGTGTTGAGAGGACTCTGTGTATAAGTGGTCAGTAGGTGCGTGTTGTCAGTGTGTGTGTACTGACCATGTCCAGTGGACTCTGGTCCAGCTGCTGTTGTTTGATGCAGGTCTCACAGAGTCTGGCCAGTAACTCAGGAGGAGAGATGAACAGACGAGCACTCAGCAGGAACGTAAACACATAGGCTTTCTGTGGAAGGAAACACATATTTACATTATCATTAACATTACTATTGCTGTTACTATTCCCATTTCTACTACTGATGCTGTGGCTGTACAACCAGGATAGATTACTGGCACTCTAATAGTTGTTTACCTCTGGGTAGTAGTCTGTGGTGGGCACAAGATGCTGGATGAGAGTGTCCAGGGAGGCGGAGGTGATGGAGGGTCCTTCGGCCAGGCAAGCCCCAGGTCCCCGGGCCTCCTGAGGGCCCCCTTCGTCCTCGATCACTGGGTCAGCCTCAGAGCAGGTGGAGTCCAGGTGGGGGCTGAAGCCACTGGGGGTGAACATGGTGCCTGCTGCTGGGCACACAGTCTGGGGCATTCCTCTCCTGGCTTGAGAGTGAAAGTGTAATGGATGAAGGCTATTTACACACACATGGCAGATATATACATATAGACAGATACCGCACAAACCCACTCAACTACACAAAAACCACAAACACAGGCGTGCATACACACACCATACACACACCGACTTTCTTCCTCTCTCCTTTTGCCATATCACATTCAGCAGGCAAGATGTTTACCCTCTCAGAGCATTATCTCTAGTTCAGTCTCCACTACACACTCCTTCCATTACAACCCGCCCGCCGCAGCCGCCGTCTTCGCCCCAAAAACAGCTGCCCGTCTCCAAGGACAACGAGAGAGATGGGATATGTGGGTCACACCGTCGCCGTGGAGACCGTTGCCGTGAGAAAGCGTTCCGTGTCCTCTTTCTACCCCTCATCGCTCTCTCAACCCTCATCTCTCTCTCTCTGCTCTTAGACCGTGCTCCGTTACACGTTTTAAAAAATTCAACACATCCCTCTCAACGGGCCAACAAGGTAGTTGTAGTGTGAATAAGCACTTACACTGGAGCATATATATTAAAGTGAGGTGTTATAGAGGTCAGGAAGGGTAGGCCCACATCAAGACTGCATTATGGCATCATGGGACTTCTTAGCCCACAATAGACACTAATGGATAATACACTGCTCAAAAAAATAAAGGGAACACTTAAACAACACAATGTAACTCCAAGTCAATCACACTTCTGTGAAATCAAACTGTCCACTTAGGAAGCAACACTGATTGACAATAAATTGCACATGCTGTTGTGCAAATGGAATAGACAACAGGTGGAAATTATAGACAATTAGCAAGACACCCCCAATAAAGGAGTGGTTCTGCAGGTGGGGACCACAGACCACTTCTCAGTTCCTATGCTTCCTGGCTGATGTTTTGGTCACTTTTGAATGCTGGCAGTGCTTTCACTCTAGTGGTAGCATGAGACGGAGTCTACAACCCACACAAGTGGCTCAGGTAGTGCAGCTCATCCAGGATGGCACATCAATGCGAGCTGTGGCAAGAAGGTTTACTGTGTCTGTCAGCGTAGTGTCCAGAGCATGGAGGCGCTACCAGGAGACAGGCCAGTACATCAGGAGACGTGGAGGAGGTCGTAGGAGGGCAACAACCCAGCAGCAGGACCGCTACCTCCGCCTTTGTGCAAGGAGGAGCAGGAGGAGCACTGCCAGAGCCCTGCAAAATGACCTCCAGCAGGCCACAAATGTGCATGTGTCTGCTCAAACGGTCAGAAACAGACTCCATGAGGGTGTTATGAGGGCCGACGTCCACAGGTGGGGGTTGTGCTTACAGCCCAACACCGTGCAGGACGTTTGGCATTTGCCAGAGAACACCAAGATTGGCAAATTCGCCACTGGCGCCCTGTGCTCTTCACAGATGAAAGCAGGTTCACACTGAGCATGTGACAGACGTGACAGAGTCTGGAGACGCCGTGGAGAACGTTCTGTTGCCTGCAACATCCTCCAGCATGACCGGTTTGGCGGTGGGTCAGTCATGGTGTGGGGTGTCATTTCTTTGGGGGGGGCCGCACAGCCCTCCATGTGCTCGCCAGAGGTAGCCTGACTGCCATTAGGTACTGAGATGAGATCCTCAGACCCCTTGTGAGACCATATGCTGGTGCGGTTGGCCCTGGGTTCCTCCTAATGCAAGACAATGCTAGACCTCATGTGGCTGGAGTGTGTCAGCAGTTCCTGCAAGAGGAAGGCATTGATGCTATGGACTGGCCCGCCCGTTCCCCAGACCTGAATCCAATTGAGCACATCTGGGACATCATGTCTCGCTCCATCCACCAACGCCACGTTGCACCACAGACTGTCCAGGAGTTGGCGGATGCTTTAGTCCAGGTCTGGGAGGAGATCCCTCAGGAGACCATCCGCCACCTCATCAGGAGCATGCCCAGGCATTGTAGGGAGGTCATACAGGCACGTGGAGGTCACACACACTACTGAGCCTCATTTTGACTTGTTTTAAGGACATTACATCAAAGTTGGATCAGCCTGTAGTGTGATTTTCCACTTTAATTTTGAGTGTGACTCCAAATCCAGACCTCCATGGGTTGATAAATTGGATTTCCATTGATTATTTTTGTGTGATTTTGTTGTCAGCACATTCAACTATGTAAAGAAAAAAGAAAAAAGTAAGATTATTTCTTTCATTCAGATGTAGGATGTGTTGTTTAAGTGTTCCCTTTATTTTTTTGAGCAGTATATTATATTGAGTCTATAGATGGTTGTGTGACACTGATTTAGTCAGTGTTAGCAATAAACTAAGCAGCCTCCAAAGAAGGAAGAACAGTAGCATGGCAATTCCAGGTATTTATTGTGAATCACTGGCATCAGGTAACAAAAAGGTGCGGCCGAGCAAGCCTATTTGCAGTCTCTCCCTGACCCATTCATTGGCTTTCTTATGAAAAGTAATGTCTTTAGACTGTTTGGAAAACAAACCCACAGCCAGTGTCTTATTCCCCAGCAGTGTTGTGAGAGAAAGTCAGTAAACACGCAGTGCCAACGGTGAAACCTTTGGCAGAGAAAAGAAGAGGACTCTCTTTCAGATGTAAACATTCCTTGGTCTTCCTGCTTTGCCGACCCAATCTCAAAACGTATGCAAGCAGCCTAAACAAACAGAGGCAGGTGTGTGTGTGTGTGTGTGAGACGAGGCTGGGCTGGGCTGGGTGTGACAAGGCTTTTCGCTGTGTTCAGGAGAAGACAATGCAGATCTCTTGTCCTATTGACTTTCATAGGAGAAGGGAGAGATCAATACTTACAGTATAAATGAAGCATAGCATAGCTAGCCTACACACTCAAAATGGCCCTTCAGGGCAGGGACTGTTCAAAAGCATTCAAATCCATTCGCTTTCCCATGTAGATCATTGACTAGAAAAGTACACTTCTGAGCGTATTCTGAGCGTTGAATGGCAATATGAACGACCGTGCTAAATCATTTGGGAGCAATGGAGTGTTAGGATTCCTATCACAATATACTGAAAACTAAGGTCATGTTTAACTGGCTAACCTCTCTCCCACCGGATCTTCTTGACTGACTGGTGTCACTACTGCCTAGGAGGTGAGAGGTCAAGCCGACACCGCTGTGCGAGATCGTGACGGGTGTCTCAAGTTTCCACTTCAAGCCTTCAGCTTCTCTTTGTTCCTCTGCCCAAATTGCAAGCATGCATACATACGCACGCACGCACAGACACACACACACACACACACACACACACACACACACACACACACACACACACACACACACACACACACACACACACACATATATACATACACAGTGGCGTAGTGCAGTTTCACAGGGCCACCTCGCAAGGGGCCCCCCCAACTCCCCCAAAATGTTATATATACAGTGCATTCGGAAAGTATTCAGACCCCTTAACTTTTTCCACATTTTGTTACGTTACAGCCTTATTCTAAAAGGGATTAAAATAAAATACAATTCTCATCAATCTACACACAATACCCAAACTGAGCAAATTGGGGAAGAAGGGCCTTGGTCAGGGAGGTGACCAAGAACCAGATGGTCACTCTGACAGAACTCCAGAGTTCCTCTGTGGCAATGAGAGAACCTTCCATAAGAACAACCATCTCTGCAGCACTCCACCAATCAGGCCTTTATGGTAGAGTGGCCAGACGGAAGCCACTCCTCGGTAAAAGGCACATGACAGCCCATTTGGAGTTTGCCAAAAGACACCTAAAGGACAATCAGACCATGACAAACAAGATTCTCTGGTTTGATGAAACCGCGTCACATCTGGAAGAAACCTGCCACCATCCCTACGGTAAAGCATGGTAATGGCAGCTGTGTTGATCATTTTAATGGCAGGGACTGGGAGAAAGGGAAAGATGAACGGAGCAAAGTACAGAGAGATCCTTGATAAAAACCTGCTCCAGAGCGCTCAGGACCTCAGACTCACCTTCCAACAAGACAATGACCCTAAGCACACAAACAAGAAAACGCAGGAGTGGCTTTATCTGAATGTCCTTGAGTGGCCCAGCCAGAGCCCGGACTTGAACCCGATCAAACATCTCTGGAGAGACCTGAAAATAGCTGTGCAGCGATGTTCCCCATCCAACGTGACAGAGCTTGAGAGGATCTGCATAGAAGAATGACAGAAACTCCCCAAATACAGGTGTGCCAAGAGTGTAGTGTCATAACCAATAAGACTGTAATTGCTGCCAAAGGTGCTTCAACAAAGTACTGAGTAAAGGGTCTGAATACGTACGTAAATGTGATTAAATTATATATATTTTTTAAACAGGTTTTCTTTGTCATTATGGGGTATTGTGTGTAGATTGAAGAGCGAGAAAAAAATGTATCCATAAGGCTGTAACGTAACAAAATGTGGAAAAATTCAAGGGATCTGAATACTTTCCGAATGTGCTGTATATATAGTACCAGTCAAAGTTTGGACACACCTACTCATTCAAGGGTTTTTCTGTATTTTTACTATTTTCTACATTGTAGAATACGAGTGAAGACATCACAACTATGAAATATCACATATGGAATAATGTAGTAAAAAAACATTTTTAAATATATTTTATATTCTTCAAAGTAGCCACCCTTTGCATTGATGACAGCATGGCACACTCTTGTCATTCTCTCAACCAGTTTCACCTGGGATGCTTTTCCAACAGTCTTGAAGGAGTTCCCACATATGCTGAGCACTTGTTGGCTGCTTTCCCTTCACTCAGCGTAGCCTAGTGGTTAGAGCGTTGGACTAGTAACCGAAAGGTTGCAAGATCGAATCCCGAGCTGACAAGGTACAAATCTGTCATTCTGCCCCTGAACAACACAGTGGGTTAACTACCCACTGTTCCTAGGCCATCATTGAAAATAAGAATTTGTTCTTAACTGACTTGCCTAGTTAAATAAAGGTAAAATTAAAAATTAAAAACTGCGGTCCAACTCATCCCAAACCATATCAATTGGGTTGAGGTCAGGTGATTGTGGAGGCCTGGTCATCTGATGCAGTACTCCATCACTCTCCTGCTTGGTAAAATTGCCCTTACACAGCCTGTAGGTGTGTTGGGTCATTGTCCTGTTGAAGAACAAATGATAGTCCCACTAAGCCCAAACCAGATGGGATGGCGTATCACTGCAAAATGCTGTGGCAGCCATGCTGGTTAAGTGTGCCTTGAATTCTAAATAAATCACTGACAGTGTCACCAGCAAAGTACCCCCACACCATCACACCTCCTCCTCCATGCTTCACGGTGGGAGCCACACATACGGAGATCATCCGTTCACCATTCGTAAAATTCCTCATCCGTCTTTATTAGTAAAATAAAGACAAACCATGGAATGAGTAGGTGTGTCCAAACTTGTGTTTTAAAGTAGACAAAAGTTTAGTACTTGGTCCCATATTCCTAGCACACAATGATTACATCAAGCTTGGTGACTATACACATTATTTTGTGCCCAATAGAAATTAATGGTAAATCATGTATTGTGTCATTTTGGAGTCAATTCTATTGTAAATAAGAATAGAATATGTTTATAAACACTTCTAAATTAATGTGGATGTTACCATTATTATGTATAGTCTTGAATGAATCATGAATAAGGATGACTGAGAAAGTTACAGATGCACAAATATATAAATTAGCTCTAGGGCTAAAACGTTAGCATTTGGCATGTTTTTCTAGATTTAGAACATTAGACATTTATAAAGCAAACATTAACCCTTATGCCTAGCACAGAAAATGCTTCAATTGTTTAAGCATATGTTGCAGAACAGTGATTCAAATATTTTTTAATATTGACAAAAATAATCGATGTTAAGGTGGTTAGCCATCAGTGACGGAGTTGACAAGCCACTGGTAGAGTTGACAACAGATACTCAAAACAGACACAGTTGAAGTAAAAAAATTACATACACTTAGGTTGGAGTCATTAAAACTCATTATTCAACCACTCTACACATTTCTTGTTAACAACCTATAGTTTGGCAAGTCGGTTAGGACATCTACTTTGTGCATGACACAAGTAATTTTTCCAACAATTGTTTACAGACAGATTATTTCACTTATAATTCACTAGATCACAATTCCAGAGGGTCAGAAGTTTACATACACTAAACTGACTATGCCTTTAAACAGCTTGGAAAATTCCAGAAAATGATGTCATGGCTTTGAAACTTCTGATAGGCTAATTGACATCATTTGAGTCAATTGGAGGTGTACCTTCAAACTCAGTTCCTCTTTGCTTGACATCATGGGAAAATCTAAATAAATCAGCCAAGACCTCAGAAAAAAAATTTGAGACCTCCACAAGTCTGGATTATCCTTGGGAGCAATTTCCAAATGCCTGAAGGTACCAGATTCATCTGTACAAACAATAGTACGCAAGTATAAACACCATGGGACCACTCAGCCGTCATACCGCTCAGGAAGGAGACGCGTTCTGTCTCCTAGAGATGAAGGTACTGTGGTGCGAAAAGTACAAATCAATCCCAGAACAACATCAAAGGACCTTGTGAAGATGCTGGAGGAAACAGGTACAAAAGTATCTATATCCACAGTAAAACAAGTCCTATATCGACACAACCTGAAAGGCCGCTCAACAAGGAAGAAGGCACTGCTCCAAAACTACCGTAAAAAAGCCAGACTACGGTTTGCAACTGCACATAGGGACAAAGATGGTACTTTTTGGAGAAATGTCCTCTGGTCTGATGGCCATATTGACCATTGTTATGTTTGGAGGAAAAAGGGGGAGGCTTGCAAGCTGAAGAACACCATCCCAACCGTGAAGCAGTGGGGGTGCTTTGCTGCAGGATGGACTGGTGCACTTCACAAAATAGATGGCATCATGAGGTATGAAAACGATGTGGGTATATTGAAGCAACATCTCAAGACATCAGTCAGGAAGTTAAATCTTGGTTGCAAATGGGTCTTCCAAATGGACAATGACCCCAAGCATACTTCCAAAGTTGTGGCAAAATGGCTTAAGGACAACAAAGTCAAGGTATTGGAGTGGCCATCACAAAGCCCTGATCTCAATCCCATAGAAAAATTGTGAGCAGAACTGAAAAAGCGTGTGCGAGCAAGGAGGCCCACAAACCTGACTCAGTTACAGCAGCTCTGTCAGGAGGAATGGGCCAAAATTCACCCAACTTATTGTGGGAAGCTTGTGAAAGGCTACCCGAAACATTTGACTCAAGTTAAACAATTTGAAGGCAATGCTACCAAATACTAATTGAGTGTATGTAAACTTCTGACCCACTGGGAATGTGATGAAAGAAATAAAAGCTGAAATAAATCATTCTCTCTATTATTATTCTGACATTTCACATTCTTAAAATAAAGTGGTGACCCTAACTGACCTAAGACAGGGAATTTATACTAGGATTAAATGTCAGGAATTGTGAAAAACTGAGTTTAAATGTATTTGGCTAAGGTGTATGTAAACTTCCGACTTCAACTGTATCTTTGCCTCTACTAATAAAAGGTCAATACAAACAAAAATGAAATATAGAAAATTATTCATTTTAAAATACGCAATAAAATTATTACAATTCTATCAGATCTTTTACCTCTCTGACGGAGTTGACGTTAGACAAAAATCTGACAGAGTAGATTTTTTACGGAGTTGACAAAAATTGTGTTTTTCTTTATTTATTATTCCTCAGTTGCTTTATGACTCTAAAACCTAAATAAATGTTTGACTCTAAAACCTAAACATATTTGAAACACAATTCATTTTATTTTTTAATCTATCCGGCAGATGGAGTTGACTTTATGGTTGTGATGGTGATTACAACATAGATTTAAACAAACAATCAAAAGTAATGAACTTTACAGACCATGAGTGGTCGTGTTTCACTACATGTAATGAGGACATGAATAAGGGGTCCTTGTGGTACAGCTAACCCTGCTCATTCCTAATTCATTTAGGATTTTAGACAAATCTGATGGAGTAAACCAAATCTCTAGACACATTCTTTAGGAATCAACTTTTTTTACTCCTTTTTCTCCACAATTTCGTGGTATCCAATTGGTAGTTTCAGTCTTGTCCCATCGCTGCAACTCCCGTACGGACTCGGGAGAGGCGAAGGTCAAGAGCCATGTGTCCTCCAAAACACAACCCTGCCAAGCCGCACTGCTTCTTGACACAATGCCCGCTTAACCCGGAAGCCAGCCGCACCAATGTGTCAGAGGAAACACTGTACACCTGGTGACCGTGTCAGCGTGCATGCGCCCAGCCTGCCACAGGAGTCGCCATAGCGCAATGGGACAAGGGCATCCTGGCCGAACCCTCCCCTAACCCGGACGATGCTGGGCCAATTGTGTGCCGCCTCATGCGTCTCCCGGTCGCAGGAATCAACATTTTTGAAAGAAATATTCTTTAAAGTTACAGAGGGATATTGAAAGAAACTACATACAATAATTTTTCAGTTAATATCAATTTTTTCCAGTTTTCTTTATTTTAAACACTTTTTGGGGAATTTGAAATTGGGTTCCTTTGCTCCGGACAATGGCATTTCCAGACATAGAGGCAACATTGAAATTAATAATATTGAAAGTATTTTGGAAATTCCCAACCAAAAAACTTTCCCTTATAAAATACCCCTAAATTTACATTTCCTGATATAAATGTCCTGCTATTCTTCACATTTTTCCGTTTTAAAGCTAATTTTCTGTCATTCTAAATGTTTTTTTTTTGCATGGCTTAATAAGATGTGTTCATATGTGACTCGTTTCAGGAAACCAGGCGTATGTCATGCGTCACTACATCACAGGAGAGTTACTTGATCGTAAACAATTTTTTAAATCAAAATGTGTTTTTGGCAGAAATGTCTTTTGGAACATGTGAACTTTCATGTGCCTTAATAACAAACTTGTATGCCATCCGTAAATACAGATATGATTGCTAAATTACGAGCCTAATTGGTT
The DNA here is from genome assembly GCF_965601325.2 of Salmo salar. Classification (NCBI taxonomy): domain Eukaryota; kingdom Metazoa; phylum Chordata; class Actinopteri; order Salmoniformes; family Salmonidae; genus Salmo; species Salmo salar. The sequence goes on along the minus strand of NC_138295.1, from coordinate 40,856,736 downwards.
TATCCACGGGAAAAAAACCTTTCCGTTAGCCATGATTGGCTGAGATATTGTTTGGGCTAGACATCCCATGAGATGAGTTTGGATTGGTCTGCCATGTAGCAGGCTTCTGTCTATAACATGAGCTGGTCAGTATTTGTAGGTAATCCTTTTTAACGCTGCTTTTTAAAAAGATATCACATAGTAGAACTTCAAAAATGTTGCTCTCTCTTCTGGAGGATCGAGTTCTGAAGTCAGTGGAATGCCCTATGGAATTAGAGTTTGATAGTTGAGGAGATGGAGAAAATTCTGACATTTGATTGCAAATATGCAGAGGGAGTCGAAAAGAGAACACACAGAAGGCTATTGTATAAAGGGCAACCATGGCATCCATGACAGAGAGGGAGAAGCGTCCATCCATGTATACGGGTAAAATAGTCTAGCTAGCTAAATTTTCAGATATTACACATTTCTAATTTTATCAAAAAGTCGTTTTAATTTCAAGTTAAAGCATACTGTTAGCTAGCTAGCTAATATTATGTTGCTTGCTCACTAGCTAACGTTATGTGTATGATCTGTGTAGTAATATTATTCGTAACTCAGAGCCATTTGCATTGCTAGTTATATCCTAATGTTAGCTAGCTAGCTAACAGTGAACCTGGTTGGTTAGCTCCCTGCAGATTCATGCAGGGTGATAACATTATGAATTGGGATTATGGTTCATTGCTTAGCTAGCTACATGTCTAAACAAAAAACTCCACTATGAAATTAACCATTTCAATGGAATGTTCATGATGACACTGTGACAACTGTCAATAGACGTAGCTGGTAAATTCGCTCTGGCTATCTACTCCAATTTCAAAGCACTCTCGTCATCAGTGTGCCAGAGCACAGAATAACTGACGAATTCACGAACGCTCAACGCCTGTTGAATATGGCCGGTGTCAGTACACATTGGCAAAAAAACGTAATTAAATTGTAGCCAGCAGCACAGTTACAGTCACCAGTGCTCTGGATAACATGAAAACAGCCCAACCAACTCTGCTAGGGTGAGTAAAATGGTCAGAGTGAGCTGTTCTCTCATTTTTTCTGGCAGTAGCTAGCAAGTTAGTCAGTTAGCTTGGGTGCTTGATTGAGGTTGTTAGGTTAGGATGCTCAGATCAACCCTACTTCTCGGCCAGAGCATCCAGTGTGCGCTCTGAATGCTCAGAGAGTGAAACGCTCTGAATTTTACGAACTGACAATCTGACAACTCTCTGAGTTTACAAACGCCCAGAGCGCCCTCTGGCACTCCAGATTGAATTAACAAATACACCCTTGCTACAAACCAGCCTTTAGTCTTGGAATATTTGGTTGTTGAGCGCATGGCCTCACATGTGAATCCTTAAAGAGAATGGTGGGGCTAAGGCTTAAGAGGGTGTGAACGATGCTGAATGAGTGTAGACAAAGAAGACGTCTCCAGTAGGTTTACCAAAACATTCAAGGGCCATCAACTTTCAAAGCAGAATTACTTTCCCATTGTTCCTCAACACTAGTGTATGATAAACCATTTTCCAGCTCTGTCTCTACTTTTATCCAATGTAAAAAAAAATATACAATTTCAAATGTTGCTCCATAATACAGAATAGAGCCAGTCGCTCACATGCTATTTGGGGTGCCCTGTATGACTTCAAAACCGCTAGGGGTAACAGTGAGCACTATTACCATAAAGTAGTCTTGTTGGTAATCCCATGACTCTGGATCTGAAAGGCGCCTGTTCAATCTCAGTGGTAGATACTAGTTTTTATTTTTAACCATATCCCAAACCTTAACCATAAACTTAACCATTCGGTAACTTCTAAATTTGATGTTTCGAGAAACAGAACGATTCGGAGCAGGAGGAGCAACCCATGGTGTCAAGAAAACTTGAGAATTTGACGTTTGGAGAAACGTGGATAACCATCAGAATCTGAAGTCAAATTCGTTCAACTGTGAGATCTTGACAGGGAATAGTGGAGGCGGAAGAGGGTGGCTGTCACTCTACCCCGTATCCCTTCATCAGCCGTCGAGCTACATCTGTGATAAAAACCACTGGAAAGCAGATGACATTTCCTCGTCTTTGTCTTTGGCTGTCATCGCAGGCCAGTGTGATCCAACTGTGACACAGTCACATAAATAACAGTATCCATTGAGACATTTAGCACAGTAGTTAACACCCCGGTCCTTTCATTAGCTATCACAGTCCACTTATACTGTCTAAGACCTGACCAGACAGAAAACATTCTAGTCTTCTAATGCCATAACTCACCTCCTCTGACAGAGATGCATCTATTTCAAAGCATGTACACTCACACACACACACACACATATGCGGCCACGCACGCACACAGAAACGAGCACATGCATGAATGCACGCACGCACGCACACGCTGTGACCGTCACTGTCACCACTTCAGTCTCAGACCTTTTTGATTGTTTGTGTAACAGTATAGCTTCCGTCCCTCTCCTCGCCTCGAACCAGGGACCCTCTGCACACATCGACAACAGCCACCCTCGAAGCATCGTTACCCATGACTCCACAAAAGCCGCGGCCCTTGCAGGTCTCAGAGCGAATGACATCACTGATTGAAACGCTATTAGCACGCACCCCGCTAACTAGCTAGCCATTTCACATCGGTTACACTCACCCCCCTTTTGACCTCCTCCTTTTCCGCAGCAACCAGTGATCCGGGTCACGGCACCAATGTAACAGTATAGCTTCCGTCCATCTCCTCACCCCTACCTGGGCTCGAACCAGGGACCCTCTGCACGCATCGACAACAACCACCCTCGAAGCATCGTTACCCATAACTCCACAAAAGCCGCAAAACAACTACTTCAAGGTCTCAGAGCGAGTGACGTCACCGATTGAAACGCTATTAGCGCGCACCCCGCTAACCATTTCACATCGGTTACATTTGGTGATTAATTAGATGAAAAAGCAAGTGGACTGAGCAAACAAAGTGAATCAAATTGAATTAAACAAAACATGTATTGTGAGGTTTGATTCTATTATAATGAGAATGTACATAATAAGAAGCCATTTCTTTCACTCAGTATCTTATGTATATAATGGTCTAGATGTGATAATGCTAGGGAAAGCCCAGTGTGTCCTTGTAGTACCCCTGCTGTGGTGTAGATTACTCTGGCACTGCCACATCTATGATGCTGTCCTAAAGATACAGTACACAGGGATTCCTAGAGGAAGCATTTCCTCTGTAAGGCAGGGCTGACTGGCTGACTGATTGGTTGACTAGCTGGCTGGTTGGCTGACTGGTTGGTTGACTGGCTGGCTAGCTGGCTGACTTACTGGCTGACTGGCTGGCTGGCTGGCTGGCTACTGGCTGACTGGCTGTGGAGTTAAGGCTGTACAGCTCTAGGGCCATGGTGAGTCTGGGAGAACATCTGAGTTCAACCATGAGTCACCACTCTGTGTGTACACACACTCTAAGCCCCTGCACTATTCCAGAGACGGATGAGCGTGTGTGTACTCAGTGGGTACCTCGCTTATTCACACAAGTGTGATTCGCTTCCGTATTCACTCTAGTCGTATCCCCCCTTCACAGACACACACACACACACACACACACACACACACACACACACACACACACACACACACACACACACACACACACACACACACACACACACACACACACACACACACACACACACACACACACACACATCATGGTCAGTTAATGCATCATGGTCAAGAAGAATAGAGAGGTCAGTAAACAATAATATACACATCCTGTCTCAGCCTGTGTATTACAGTAGTGCTTACGTCAACCAACAGTATCAGACACGTTTAGCTGAGTTGCACAAAAATGATGGTGAATTATGCTGCAATGCAGGATTATGGGCAGGATTTCGTGCGACATAGGTATGAGATCTAGTTCAATACAGACACACCCATAAGCAGTAACCTTCTGTACAATCAGGTTTTCTTCACTCACACTCCCTTTCCTATAGAGCCTTGATCATCACATCCACTAAAACACAGTAGGTTATGCTGATCAAACTACTTGCCCGAGACCAACAATAGCAGCTGAACCCCCTAGCTGTGTCTAGACAGATGTGTGACTAGTGTCATTGTGTAAGAGAGCATGCAGACAGCCACCTACAGTTTGACAGTGTGTGTGCTTAATTTACAAATGTGTGTGTGCTTAATTTACAAATGTGTGTGTGCTTAATTTACAAATTAAGCACACACACTGTCAAACTGTAGGTGGCTGTCTGCATGCTCTCTTACACAATGACACTAGTCACACATCTGTCTAGACACACAGCTAGGGGTTTCAGCTGCTATTGTTGGTCAATCGGGAGGTGCTGGAACAAAAAATTAGCGTGAGAGGGGGGTAACCTGGGGAACTCCGAAGTACCATAAAAGTAAAGGCACTTACAGAAGTTGCACACCATGGAGAACATTTTAAGTAGCCTAGGGTCCGGGAGAAATGTGGTCTTTTATAAACGCATTTCATGCAATTCTACGCAATTATACAAGACTGGAGACTTTGGCAGAATCCTCTTTAATACCTCACAAATGATCGAAATGGGGCCTCCCAAGTGGCGTAGCGGCTAAGGCACTGCATCGAAGTGCTAGCTGCATTACTACAGATCCTGGTTCGATACCTGGCTGTGTCGCAGCTGGCCGCGACCCGGGAGTGGCGATGCACAATTGGCCCAGCGTCGTCCGGGATAGGGAGGGTTTGGCCAGCTGGGATGTCCTTGTCCCATCGCGCTCTAGTGACTCCTGTGGCGGGCCACAAGGTCCGCCAGGTATACGGTGTTTCCTCCGACACGTTGGTGCGGCTGGCTTCTGGGTTAAGCGAGCATTGTGTCAAGAAGCAGTGCGGATTGGCGGGGTTGTGCTTCGGAGGACGCACGGCTCTCGACCTTCGCCTCTCACGAGAGTCCGTACGGGAGTTGCAGCAATGGGACAAGACTGTAACTACCAATTGGATAGGATAAAAGGGGGTAAAAAATAAATAAATAAACAAATGATTGAAATGGCACTGACAATCTGAGGTCAATAAAAACATTTTCTTGAATCCATCAATAGCCTTGGCCTAGGTGTGTTGTAGGCTACAATTTGAAGAAATTATAGTCTTATAAAGGCTTTCCAGTTTCACTTACTCACCCAATGACTCGCTCGCCGGCGATGGCCGATGCATTAGTGTCAAAAGCCTATCAATCAAATGTATTTATAAAAGCCTTTTTTTACATCACCAGATATCACAAAGTGCTAATTCTTTGCAAAACAATATTTGGAAGTGGATCAAATATTTTGGTAGCCTACAGAAGACAGATTAGGCTTCTCTTTTCAGCAGGAGCTATTTAATTCCAACATGTGTCTTCAAATACAATCGTTGGAGAAAAAAAATGGATTTGTCTGCATAGTGTTCACTGACAGATTTGCCACGCGCTCCCGACCGTAGGCCATGCCTTGTTATTGGTCTGCACACAATCAATCCACAGCTAGGCAATTTTTTTTTTTAAAGTCATTGATCCTCAGTGGCTAATTTATAGGCCTACTCATGGTGTAGTAGCCTATTCTGAATGAAAAGAAAGCAGTACTTTAATTTTAGCATATTCCCCCCCCAAAAAAAAATCAAGGCGGCTATGATTCTATAAGGAAATAAATGATGAAGTGCCATGCTGGAGAGATGAGTTACAGGTTCATGTCTATCAGAACAGAGTGGGAGAGAGATAATAAAAAGTGAATCTCATTTTAGTTCTGTGAAAGATACAGATGCGCTTCTCACACAACCATGGCCATGCATTGGTTTCAAACATAGGTTACAATGTTGCGCAAACCATAAGCCTGGGCCAGCCCAACTTGTATCAACTCTTAGAATATCAGGCCTAGGCTGAAAATCTACTTTTTCATAATTCATTTTTTTTGGGGGTGGGGGTGGGGGAGAACTCGAATGAACGTTGATGGCTTTAATTATTATAAAAATGATTTTTCATGCCATGAGAGGTACCGGTTCCAGCCAAATAGGTTCCAACGAAACAGTCCAAAATGGAGAGGCACAGGATCCTGTTCAGGCAGGATCCAGCTGAAATTAAACACTGGTTGTGCACACTGCCTTTTGTTCCTGTGGGGCTGCTTTGACATCGTTACCATCAAGCGGATCTGCTTGCTTTGTTCTGCCAGGATTTAACACAGGGTGACTGTGTGTGTGTGTGGGGGGGGGGGGGGGCATTGTCACCGTGGCGATGAAACAAAGGCATTGTTAGCATGACTGGGGTGCAGAAGCTGTCAGACTACACCTCCATCTCGTTCTCTCCTTCACCTGTTCTCTATCTTTCTTTCTTGCTTTGTCTCGTTTACACAGAGATAAACCTGGATTACTCACACCTGCTTGGCTGTCAGTGAGGCAGAAAGGAAGGGATGGCGAGACACACAGCTACTAGTCTGGGGGAGACAGGGGTTAGAGGTCAGGGGCATTGGAGACAACACTAAAATCAGACTGTAGTGTAGTGGGGAGAGGAGTGGGAGCAGCTGGCTGAATCAGTGAAGTAGCAAATCTCTGTCTGACTTCCCAGACATACAGGATTAATGAGTCTATTAGGGTTAAAGGGTTAAGGGGGCAGGATTCAGGGCCATTGAGGATCCACAATGAGGCTGAAGAGGAGAGGGGGAGAGTCAGACGGATCGGTGAGGTAGAAAATCTCTGTCTGACCTCTCAGACACAGGGGTCAGGGGTTAAGAGTTCAGGGGGTTAGATCCAATGCTTCCTGAGTACAGCCAGGGCTTTGTTTACACCAGGGTCAATCCAAGTATCAGAGCCCCTCTTCCACCTCTTTTATTCAGCCTGGGCCAGGATATTTTTTAGTGGGTCTTATCCAGAGACCTTGGAGGCTTTATAAAAGCCTAGAGTGGCTGAACATAACAACAGACTGAGGCAGTACAAAACACCCGGACTGTTTTACAGTGATTATTTCACTAGCCTGTTCTCCTTGTCAATTTATCACTTCCAAAGTCAGTGACACGAGGACAAGGCCAGTTGTGTATCTACAGCAGGCAGAGATCCTAGCTGTTATCCTCTGACTGGAACACAGTATCTACCAGGGAGGGGACAGAGAATGTATTATATAGCCTGCCATATCAGCTTCCTAAGAACAGCCGAGTTCTATTGAGGGAAGTTATAGAGACTGTATGTATTATTGACAGCCAATTGGGCGGACAAGATCCTTATATTCAAGTGGGTTGTGAATAAGAAAGATATTACAAAACCCTTTCAATATATTCAAAGCGAGTCTCCTCTCAGATGCCAATGGTGACACTAAACATCCCGCTGTCACTTAACGTCCGGTTTCTAAACATACTTCATGGGTATGTCAGTAGGCTTTGTTTTTGTTGTTGTTTCAATTTCCTGGTTCAAAGGTCATTCAGGGTCACTCTCCCAGGACAAGGAGAAGTCAAATGTGACCCTTACCATCCCTTTGGTGGGTGAGGAGGCGGGTGAGAGGAAGGGTGAGAAAGGGTGAGGAGGAGGAGATATTCCAACCCAGGGCAGAGAGCAGACAAACTCTTCTCTGTCTCGGACTGAACTAGAAACTCCTCCTCTCTCCTCCACTCCCCTCCTCTCCTCCAGCTCTGCTTTTGAACTCTATTAGGAAGCTCTTTATTTTAGTGCCTTTTCCATTTTTAGGAACTGCTCTAAAAAAACATTTATGTATTTTTAGTGCTGACACTGTTTTGGGCGTAATGAGACTGAGAGTGAGACTTCACAGAGTTGTAGCACTGCTGGCCTATACTGGAGATATACTTTGAAAGCTGTTTGCTTTGTAATGATTCTGTGGGCTTTATCTCAATTTCAGCCCAGGATAAAAGTGTCTTTGCAATCAGATGTCACCTGAGCACAGTAGTTATTGATCCTCACGATAAAACAAAAATATCTCCACTATCTCTCCTCTTTCCCCTCCACTAGTCCATCCGTTCCTCTCCCCGAGCCCGAGCCCACGCCCTACTTCCCAACCCTCTATGTCAGGATGCCTATACAGATGGCCCTGCAACAGCCTGTCCTCCCAGTGGGGACTGCTGGCATAGGAGACCTTTTGGCTTTCCATCCTCCCCAGTCACAACAGGACCCCAAAAGTCTATTGGCGTCCAGCACTATGCCCAAGGAAAATGAGCAAGGCTAGGGTCGCTTCTGCCAAGCTGAGTGGAGTCAACTCCAACAGAGAGAGTGAAAAATAGCAAGCATATGTCTCAGCATGCTTTCTAACAAACCATAAACCGCCTTTCTTTGTTTGTGGTGTGTGTGTGGGGGGGGGGGGGGGGTTCAGTTGCAAACAAATGAGTGCATTGTGTTACACACATTCACACGTGCAGGCACACACACACAAGCTCATGCACGCGCGCACACATAAACACACACACACACACCGACTATCGAGTTACCATTGCGGTATTCCATTTTTCCATCCATACTCCACCCTCTTTCTGTGGTATGGCATGACAGTGAGAGAGGAGAGGCAGAGACTTTCAAGCTAAACATGAACATGTACCCTAAATCCCTCTGTTGAACAGCCACCACCATGGCATATGGACAGGGTTTGAATCATATCCCGGCACCTGTTCCCATGCCGGATCAGCTTCATCAATCCCCAACGTAAACCTCTTTGGGAATTATCTGCCGATAAACACACCCTATCCTGGGAGTGTGTGTGTGAGCGGCAGCCAGCCGGCCTCATTCCTGAGCAAGTTAGGACATTGTGTGTGTGAGTGTACGTGTGTGTGTGTGTGTGTGTGAGTGAGGGGACTGAGGCTGTTGACTGCCTCGACACAGCGGAGCCCAATGAAGTCATCCCAGAGAGGAGAAAACAAAATAGTTTTCTCTCATCAGCAAGAGGTGTGGTTGTATTCCCATAGGCCCTGTCTATCAGCCAGAGAGAGAGAGAGACGGAGGAGAGAGAGAGCGAGAGAGACAGAGAGGGACGAAGGAGAGAGAGGGAAGAAGGACAAAGGGACAGAGGGAGAGAGAGAGACGGAGAGAGAGAGGGATGAAGGAGAGAGAGAGAGACGAAGGAGAGAGAGAGAGACGAAGGAGAGAGAGAGGGACGAAGGAGAGAGGGACGGAGAGAGGGAGGGGGACGAAGGAGAGAGAAAGACAGAGGGACAAGGGACAGAGGGAGACAAGGGAGAGAGAGGCGGAGGGAGAGGGACGAATGAGAGGGAGAGAAAGGCTCTTGGAGGACAAAAGCAGCACACTTTCAATCTGTAAAGAAACGCTCCACGGCTCACACTACCACTTTACTATAATTTACATTTAGATTAATTCAAGACGAATGTTTCAAGAAATGATCAACTTGCAAAGCATAAGGTCACACAGTGAAACCTTAGTGTCTATCAAACCCACTCTGTATAGAGTATATAGATTATTCATTTTCCAGTTTATTCTCTCGTTCACTCCCATTACACCTACAGCTTCTTATCAGATGTCAGTATAGCTTTAGTCTTATCTTAAAAAGGATTACGTTGAAAATCGTATACTCTCAACACCACCTCTGATCGTAGGGTGGGTAATATTGTCTCCTGCAACACACCACATTTCACACCAATTCTACAACGTTTACATAATTGAAAAGGAAAAGGCACAATGCTTGCTCACCATTAAAAACATATTTTTTTACTTAAGCAACTATTAAAAGCTTACAACGTTTACATTATAAATATATACCAAAATACATGTCTAGGTTGAAAGAGGAGGAAGACAGTGAAATGCTTACTTACAAGCCCTTAACCAACAATGCTCTAAGAAGTTAAGAAAAATAATAATAAGTGTTAAGTAAAAAATAGATATATAGAAAATAAAAGTAACAAATAATTAAACAGCAGAAGTAAAATAACAAGCGAGGCTATATACAGGGGATACCGGTACAGAGTCAATGTGCTGGGGCACCGGTTAGTCGAGGTATTTGAGCTAACATGTACATGTAGGTTGAGTTAAAGTGACTATGCATAGATTATAAACAGAGAGTAGCAGCAGCGTAAAAGAGGGGTCTGGGTAGCCATTTGATTAGCTGTTCAAGAATCTTATGGATTGGGAGTAGAAACTGTTAAGCCTTTTGGACCTAGACTTGGCGCTCCGGTACCACTTGCTGTGCGGTAGCAGAGAGAACAGCCTATGACTAGGGTGGTTAGATTCTTTGACAAGTTTTAGGGCCTTCCTCTGACACCGCCTGATATAGAGGTCCTGGAAGGCAGGAAGCTTGGCCCCAGTGATGTACTGGGTCGTACGCACTACCCTCTGTCGTGCCTTGCGGTTGGAGGCCGAGCAGTTGCGATACCAGGCAGTGACGCAACCAGTCAGGATGCTCTCGATGGTGCAGCTGTAGAACCTTTTGAGTATCTGAGGACCCATGCCAAATCTTATCAGTCTCCTGAGGGGGAATAGGCTTTGTCGTACCCTCTTCACGACTGTCTTAAATGCGTTTGGACCATGATAGTTTGTTGGTGATGTGGACACCAAGGAACTTGAAGCTCTCAACCTGTCCCACTACAGCCCCGTCGATGAGAATGGGGGCGTGCTCGGTCCTCCTTTCCTGTAGTCCATAATCATCTCCTTTGTTTTGATCACGTTGAGGGAGAGGTTGTTGTCCTGGCACCACACGACCTGGTCTCTGACCTCCTCCCGATAGGCTGTCTCATTGTTGACGGTGATCAGGCCTAACATAAGCAAACTTGATGATGGTGTTGGAGCCGTGCCTGGCCGTGCAGTCATGAGTGAATAGGGAGTACAGGAGGGGACTGAGCACGCACCCCTGAGGTGCCCCCGTGTTGAGGATCAGCGTGGTGGATATGTTGTTCCCTAACTTTACCACCTGGGGTGGCCCATCAGGAAGTCCAGGATCTATTTGCAGAGGGAGGTTATTAGTCCCAGGGTCCTTAGCTTAGTAATGAGCTTTGAGGGCACAATGGTGTTGAACGCTGAGCTGTAGTCAATGAAAATCATTCTCACATACAGTTGAAGTCTGAAGTTTACATACACCTTAGCCAAATACATTTAAACTCAGTTTTTCACAATTCCTGACATTTAATCCTAGTAAAAATTCCCTGTCTTAGGTCAGTTAGGATCCCCACTTTATTTTAAGAATGTGAAATGTCAGAATAATAGTAGAAAGAATGATTTATTTAATCTTTTATTTCTTTCATCACATTCCCAGTGGGTCAGAAGTTTACATACACTCAATTAGTATTTGGTAGCATTGCCTTTAAATTGTTAAACTTGGGTCAAACGTTTTGGGTAGCCTTCCACAAAGCTTCCCACAATAAGTTGGGTGAATTTTGGCCCATTCCTCCTGACAGAGCTGGTGTAACTGAGTCAGGTTTGTAGGCCTCCTTGCTCGCGCACGCTTTTTCAGTTCTGCTCACATATTTTCTATAGGATTGAGGTCAGGGCTTTGTGATGGCCACTCCAAAACCTTGACTTTGTTGTCCTGAAGCCATTTTGCCACAACTTTGGAAGTATGCTTGGGGTCATTGTCCATTTGGAAAACCCATTTGCAACCACCTTTAACTTCCTGACTGATGTCTTGAGATGTTGCTTCAATATATCCACGTAATTTTCCTCTCTCATGATGCCATCTATTTTGTGAAGTGCACCAGTCCATCCTGCAGCAAAGCACCCCCACAACATGATGCTGCCACCCCCGTGTTTCACGGTTGGGATGGTGTTCTTCGGCTTGCAAGCATCCCCCTTTTCCCTCCAAACATAACGATGGTCATTATGACCCAACAGTTCTATTTTTGTTTAATCAGACCAGAGGACATTTCTCCAAAGAATACGATCTTTGTCCCCATGGGCAGTTGCAAACCGCAGTCTGGCTTTTTTATGCCAGTTTTGGAGCTGTGGCTTCTTCCTTGCTGAGCGGCCTTTCAGGTTCTATCGATATAGGACTCGTTTTACAGTGGATATAGATACTTTTGTACCTGTTTCCTCCAGCATCTTCACAAGGTCCTTTGCTGTTGTTCTGGGATTGATTTGCACTTTTCGCACCAAAGTACGTTCATCTCTAGGAGACAGAACGCGTCTCCTTCCTGAGCGGTATGACGGCTGCATGGTCCCATGGTGTTTATACTTGCGTACTATTGTTTGTACAGATGAACGCGGTACCTTCAGGCATTTGGAAACTGCTCCCAAGGATGAACCAGACTTGTGGAGGTCTTCAATTTTTTCTGAGGTCTTGGCTGAGTTCTTTTGATTTCCCCATGCTGTCAAGCAAAGAGGAACTGAGTTTGAAGGTAGGCCTTGAAATACATCCACAGGTACACCTCCAATTGACTCAAATGATATCAATTAGCCTATCAGAAACTTCTAAAGCCATGACATCATTTTCTGGAATTTTCCAAGCTGTTTAAAGGCACAGTCAACTTAGTGTATGTAAACTTCTGACCCACTAGAAATGGGATACAGTGAATTATAAGTGAAATAATCTGTCTGTAAACAATTGTTGGAAAAATGACTTGTGTCATGCACAAAGTAGACGTCCTAACCGACTTGCCAAAACTATAGTTTGTTAACAAGAAATTTGTGGAGTGCTTGAAAAACGAGTTTTAATGACTCCAACCTAAGTGTATGTAAACTTCTGACTTCAACTGTAGGTGTTCCTTTCATCCAGGTGAGAAAGGGCAGTGTTGAGTGAGACTCAGTCAGGGACAGGTTGAAAATGTCAGTGAAGACACTTGCCAGTTCAGTGCATGCTTGGAGTACACGTCCTGGTAATCCATCATTGAGATTAATAGGTAATCTCTAGTGTTACTTAGAGGTAATTGGAGGGGAGTATACAAATTGTCTCTCCGAATGAACGGCACCGGCACATGTCTGAGCTACACACGCCCTCAATCTGTCATTCAGAAGGGTCATATTACTTTAAAAAGTATTGAATTATTCATACATTCAGATTCATAGCGGCCACATGATGCAATGGTGCATTGAAGAGAAGGGAGGGGAGAGGTTTTCTCCGAACAGACATCATTCTGAGGAGGCACTTACAGGGGAATTATCATCTTTTAAAAAGGTGGTTGAAAGACAATACTCAGAAATTTATAAAATGGAGGGAGAGAAGGGATAATAGAATGGATGAATCAAATGTCACTGAAAATATTTGAATAAACCTACTGGGCACAGATGTCAGTTCAACATCTAGTTTTGATTTATATTTGGTTGAGTTGTGAATTAAACGTGAAATCAACAAAACAAATCACCATGTCATTGATTTAGGTTCAAAGTTATGTGAAAAAGAAACTAAATTCCCTTACGTTGAAGTTTGTTTTTCAAATTTAATCAGTTTTACACATAGATTTTTGTTGTTGAAATGACATGGGAACAACGTTGATTCAACCAGATTCTGCCCAATGGAAATAGGTTACCTTTCTAGTTAATATGAGCTCTTTAGGCGCGATTCAAACAGGCTTGTCAAATGTTCTTTACGTTGCATTGATTTTGCACGACCATGCGACATAATTGACATACAACCCAATCAGTTACAAGTGATTGGTAACCGATGCAAATCTAATATCACTGTGTTACTAATTTCATAATAGCTGTTACGATTTTGAAAATATATTACAGAATCCCTTATTACCCCTACTGTACAGAGAGACAGATACATGATCTGTCATTGTTACTGAAGAAGGAAGGGTGAGATAATAACTTTTTTTAGGCCTTGGCTCTGTCTACTCTGATATCATGCCTCATGTGTTGTGACAGGATGAGAGACAGACAGACAGATAGCAGCTCTACATACAGCTATGGCTTTTCGGAAGGCTTGCTTTTTGTTTTATGGTAACCATAGGGGAAGTATGTATGTGATTAGGTATGAATTGAATTGGGCCAATACATAGAACTTTATGGAAATGTAGGATGTAGAATACCTACATCTAACCAGGTGTAGCCTTGTGTAGTATTTATTGAATGTAACCTACAGGCAACTATCACATTTGACAAGCTCTGCTTGAATGACACCACTATTGCAGTGCAGAATTCGAGAGAGCTAAATTGAAGAGTGTGGAGTGCTGAGCGTTGCCATGGTGTCCTATCTAACTTGTGAGGTAATTCGAAGTCTGTTCATTCCTGACAGTGACACACTCTCCCTCCATCATTACATTACTATCATTACTCCATCCCTCTTTTCTTTCTTTTTTCTCTCTTCACTCTTTCTCTGGACACAGAACATTCACGGCCATTACGTGCGTATTCCACTGCAGGACCATGTCCGTATCGCCAAATCTCAAATACTCCCCATGTAGTGCACGGTGAAATGTAGAATAGGATGTCCTTTGAGATTCGCCCATGGCATATATTTGGACGGTCACTACCAAAACGACAATCATCAGTGTATAGGATTCTGGTGGACTTGTCCCGAGGCCCCCCCGAGGTAAGAGGGCCCCTGAGGGGATTGGTAGATCTGTCATGTATGAAGACCTTCAACACCATCACATTGTCTTTTTCAATTTCAATCCACGATTGTTTATCTGAAAACATGTTTGTCAGATAAAAACCTGTCTAGAATTTGTTCTCTGAAGGCTGAACCATCCAAATCACCATGACATCAACACAGGGCAACACAGACCCATAAACATTCAGAGGTGCTAAACCTGTCATAGCAGCCAGACTAACAACCCCTCTCTGTGTTACCCCCTCAGACACACACTCAGACCCTGAGTATACACTACTACCCACCGTGACCTCATGTTCTAGGCTATGAGAAGCCCCTTTCCATTTCACTCCATGTCAACATAAATGATGCCCGTGTTAAACGCACACCTGTTTCTCTCTCTAGGCTGGGCCTGGATTGGGGCACATGTGCAGGAGTCTTCCTGGGAGAGGTTGAATGACTGCCCTTGCATTGGTGACTCACAGCAACTCTTATCTAAGAGGAACTTGAGCCCTTATTCACACTACAGGCTCTGTCTTACTGGAGAATTAGACGTTTCTCTAAACATCAAATTCCGAAGTTGTTCCAAACGTCAAGTGTTTTAACACCCTAGATTGACTCCTCCTACTCAGTATTGTTCCTTTTCTTCAAACATAAAATGTAGAAGTTCCTCCAACGTCAAATTTAGAAGGTTAAGGGTTAAGGTTTGGGATAGGGTTAAAACAATTATTTTTTTTACTCGTGTCCACCACTGGGATCGTACACACAACCTTGTGATCTAGAGTCATGGGATTAGCACCATCCACAATGCCCTAGCGAAACCCAAGCCTACTTGACGGTAATAACCCTTATTGTTGCTCCTAGTGGCCAGTTTTGAAGCCATCTCCTGATGTCTTCAGGACGTTTTTATTTTTATTTAACTAGGCAAATCAGTTAACAAATTCTTATTTTCACTGACGGCCTATGAACAGTGGGTTAACTGCCTTGTTCAGGGGCAGAACGGCAGATTTTTACCTTGTCAGCTCGGGGATTCAATCTCGCAACCTTTTCGTTACTAGTCCAACGCTCTAACCACTAGGCTAACTGCCACCCCAAAATGGATAGACGTCCAATTTCAAAGTCACTCTTGAGTGATCCTCCTGATCCACAAAGCTTCTCAGAGTAGGAGGGCAGATCTAGAATCTGTCCATATAATCTTATTCATTATTTTCTTACTCTGAGACGCTTTGTGGATACGGCCCAGGTTTCACTTGACAACTGTATCACCAGTGTGCCCATGGGGACTAGGCTAGTTGCACCAGTAGATCTGCAGAAAGTGCATTCCCACTGGGCACACACTGGTTGAATCAATGTTGTTTCCACGTCATTTCAATGAAATTAAGCTCAAGTTCTAGGGAATGAAAGGAGACGAGCCTCAGAAGACATACAGTATTTTCCCATTCCCCATGATGTCACCCTTAACCGTGAAGTGGAATAAAGTTTGTTTTTCACCCCTCTAGGTACACAGCAGCACTTTCTTCAGTAAACGTGAACCAGTGTGAAAGAGGCCACAGATGCTGGGCTTCAGTCCTTTTCCCAAGGTGTCGTTAGAGAGAAAGAGAGAGATAGAGAGAGAGAGCACAGAAAAAGCTTAGGGCTGCATGCAGGTGTCTGGTGGTTAGTGAAGGCCGCATCTCTGTGAAAGGAGCAGCTAGGATTAGGCCCACTGGGAAGGATCTCTGAGGCTGGAGCAGTGGGTAGGTGGGGTGGGAAATCCGAGCCCCTCCTCAGATCATGGGGAGTTCGAAGGATCAGTGAGTAAGGAGGGGTGGAGGGGACTGGAGCTGAGGGGAAAGTGGGAAAGTTGCAGCAGCCACAATGTCTTGAGTGTCTCTGCCCACCTAAGAGGTTTCCCAAGAGCCTACTATCATCAGACTACCTCATGGGGGAACCATCATGCACTGCAAACTCTTGTAACAAGGAATCCATAATTTATAGATTGTGACAGATAATGTGCTGGGATACTGTTTGTTTACCGAGTCAAAGGTTGGGATACTGTTTGCATTCCCACTGAAATCAAATTGTTAAGGAACACATTCTCTGCAAATGGTGCCACACCACCTCCATTATGTTTCTCGCTTTACGACCTCAGTTTTTGTGTGAATATTAAATAAACTTGATTTATGAACATCAAGATAATGAGATACGAGAATAGAATATCCTAGCTGGGATACACACGTCCCTAGGAAGCTCGC
The DNA here is from genome assembly GCF_965601325.2 of Salmo salar. Taxonomy (NCBI): domain Eukaryota; kingdom Metazoa; phylum Chordata; class Actinopteri; order Salmoniformes; family Salmonidae; genus Salmo; species Salmo salar. The sequence goes on along the minus strand of NC_138295.1, from coordinate 40,840,111 downwards.
TATGAAATCTTCGGTCAGGTTATGATGATCCACAGACTACTGATGCGCGGGTCAGCTGTTTGTTCACCCGCTTGCTAATAACCCATCCACAACCGTCCGACTATATGTGGTAAAGTGAAAATCTGAGAACCGGACTTGATCCTAATCCGCAAATATAGAAAATGTGCTGTGCGGTTAGTTTATATAGAGATTATAGTTTATAAAAAAATAACAGTGGATTACATTTTTATCACAAGCACATACAGGTATCAGCCAAAAAGAAGGAAACACCAACATTTTTTTATTTCATTTTACTAGGCTAGTTAGTTAAGAACAAATTCTTATTTTCAATGATGACAGATGTGTGCCTTGTCAGCTCGGGGATTTGATCTTGCAACCTTTCGGTTACTAGTCCAACGCTCTAACCACAAGGCTACGCTGCCGCCCCAACTTAAAGTGTCTTAAAAGGATGTTGCGCCATCACGAGCTGCCAGAACAGCTTCAATGCACCTTGGCATAGATTCCCCAAACCATGCCAGGAAAACGCACGCCACACCATAAAAAATACTTTGCATTCCTTGTTTACTCAAGTGTTTCCTTTATTTCGGCAGTTACTGGTATGCCTACAAGGCCGCAGTTTGGGCAGCATGCATGCCAAATATAAGCTACAGCTTGTTGCATTGTGTCCATAGACATATAATCCATAGAAGGGGTTTGTAACCTCTTATCCTGACAATTTGACTGTTAAACTCATGGGTACACTAGCAATGGATGCCAGTCCTGATTTAAATGGGAACTGCCATCTATGGATTATATTTATATGGTTGGTTACAGCTGTAGGTCTGCTTATTGCAGATTTCAAAATACAATTGCGGGGAAAACGTACAGTTTGGAAAGCAAATGCCAACTACTGAAAAGAGAAGAGTAATCTGTCTGTAGAACCAATACAAAAAAAATTCTCAACAACTCCCAATTTGTAGCTAACAGCATCACTGTTTTTCTAAGTAGCTCATCTTGATATAGGCTATTGCCACGACGAGCGCAACGGCCATCACCGTGAGTAAAAAAAAAAACGGATTTCTTAATCCGGCCCTGGGCGCATGTACAGTAAGGCCCTAAAGCTTAGCCTTATGTACAAATGCCAGATAAAAACAAGGCAACAGTAAACATGTCGTCCCTCACTTATTATGCAGCCCCCCCCCCCCCCCCCCCCCCACCCACATTTCAGTTATTGCGTGTGACCACATATTATACATTATATTGACCAGATACTGAAGTGAAAATAAATTTCTATAAAAATGGAAGGCAGTTAGCCTAGGTACCAGTCTTTTTAGCTAATTCACTCCCTGTACTCCATATCATGCGCCAAAGCTATTTATCAATGGCAAGGAGTGGCAAGGAGTGGAATGTTAGCTAAAGAGACTGGTACTCAGACTAGAAGGAAGTCGGGAGGCAAGATTAGGTGGAGTCTTGGGCTGTGGAGGTCATGAAATTTTGTCAGCAGGTGATTGTCTAGCAAATAACTGCCGGTCTCACGGTAACTGACTGTTAATTAACATAAACACATTTAGCATCTCCTGGCTTCCACGCATAGCCTACAAGGCACTGATGCAGACCTACGGAACATCTATATTTGAAAAAGCCTAATAAATCCATGTAATATAGCCTACATCATAACAATAAACCCATTATTTATTTTAGACAGGTCTAAAGAAACATGATATGAAGAAAATGTAGTTTTTCTCAGAATAACAGAATAGCATACTCTTGAGTTGTCCTTATGTTAGGACCTGATCTGGCTATGCCATATGGCTGTGGGCTACACTAGTTAATTTAGCAGAAAAGATTTGCTTAGCATGCCGTGGCATTATTTTATAGTATGAAGAATACAATTGAACAATTGTACAATTGAATAAAACAGAAAGGATATTTTCTCCAAAACGATTTGAGGGAGTGCGCACATGCGGCTATTCTGTGTTGAGCTGTTAACCAAGAAATAGGTATTCCTATATGCTTAATTTTAAGCTATTTATGTAACTTTAGTTGTGATACAAATGTTAGGCTCTATGTTTTCGATTTGTAATACATTCTAAGGTTACATGATACGACTCTAATGATGATTTGCATCTAATGAAAAAGTTGCATGAAAGGCATGAATTCTGCTTTGTTTTTTTCCCGCATGCTGTACACACTTCATCAGTCTCTCTCTGTGTGGCGGTAATGCCCCCTAAAAAAATCCATGACTTTTGTGGCTATTGTGCCCTTGGACTGAATATAATAAATACAATTCCCTTCTCCAAGCTGCATGTCGAAGCACCTCTCACGCACGTGGCTCTCAGTCATGTGATCCGGTCTTTCTCACAGACTACAAGTGAAGACCGATACATCGGGGACGCAACTGCACGAGGGTTTATTCAATTCCGAGGTGCATATTGAAGATCTTGGAAGAACTGTCCACATTTACTTTTCATTTGCCAACAAGATGAGTAGACCTAAAGAACAGCAAAAGCACTAGCCTATGTAACTCTACTATCCCCCATAGCACAGATACCAAACATATTCTGAGACAGATGTGGGATACGATAGATCCCAAATTAATATAACCACTAGCAACCAAAAACCTGTTAAAGCAATGAGCCTGACCCAACAGATGAGAACGTTTAGCTTAAAATGTTGATAAACTATTAGGCTATTTCTTCACCTTATAAGTGCAGCAATGTGCACAAGGCAGTAGGCAATAAGCACGTATGTTCCATTAGCAGGAAAACACCATTCCCAAAACAAAATGGACCACAAATGTGATTATGCATGTAATGCTTTTACTATAAAGGTGCGTTTCTATGGTAAAAATTATTTTCCCAAAACTTGAAAATCCCGCGCTGCGTATGTACTGTATACAAGTTAGGCTCTACACCCGTTGTAAAGAGAATTAATGTGCTTTATTTTAAGAAGTTATTTGTCCACTTTAGTTGTGATACTACAAACCTTATCAAAACATATAGGCCTATGGGCTAGGCTACATGAGGTGTGAAAAAAAGTGTGCGCAGTTTGCCATTAAGCTGTGCATCATTCGGTTTAATATATAATTCACAAATGATAGGCTAATACTATCACACTATTGTTAATTTAATCTTGTCTTTACATATACTAAATAATATATGTGTGAAATTTGTTTTGATTTAGAATGGACCATTATCACGTGTTTCGAAACAGGGGCAGCGGAAAAAAATACATGTCATCTTTGCACTTAAATAGCGAATGGAGGACGCTTTTCCCGTGGTTCATTTTCATGGCAACCAGGTAGGCTATACTCCTGTTTTAAAGAGAAGCAATGTGCTTAATATTAGGAAAGTTGAGAAATAAATATAGTAGGCCTACCCTATATGGGATCCTCCTCTTTTTAATAGAAGCCATCACTCTGTTTTCTCACGCAATTGCATTGCCTATAGAAATGTTGCGCAACATCAGCTCATCGGCTCTCATTAAGTGTTTGATTAGATTTTCGATTATGTTTGCATTGATGTCAGTTTGATTAGAGGGACAATATAGGGTGGGGTACCAGGCAGTTAGCAAGTTTGATAGGCTACTGATGGCCATGAGCGGCCTCAGAGCTTGGAGAAACCTAGTTACCGTGACTAAATGGTCACGTGGAATTTGACTGCCGTCATGACTCGTGTCCACCAGTGTGGCAGTAATACAGTCACCATAACAGCTCTAGGTGGGACCATACGCATGTGAACAACAGGCCCAACTCCGATATACATTTTTTGTTTTGTTTTGTTGCCGGGATGTCACATGTCCTACATATCAGTACACTTGTAACAACCTAAGTATTACAAAACTTCTATTCAAACAAATAAGCCACACATAGAAAATAAGCCATTACATTTTTTGTTAACCATATTCGACATTCTCATTGACCTCCATACAAAAACTCCTCGCTTGGTGAGTAAATAAAACAACAACAAATAACAGCACCTGCTGGAGAAGATCCCTCTCGCTTCGCCTTTTCCTCTCTAGTGTGACTCACAAATGTTTGTTAATTACTCAAGCTCCTGCCTTGGGCCAATCACTGTAATTTTGTAAATGCCGGATCTCTATGGCAAGACGCATCATTCACCCAAATTTCCTCAAAATCGTCCAGTGCTTTCTGAGATATCACGTGACTGTATGAACTAATGGACGGACGAACAGACGGACGGAGTCCGATCCACAGCCCCCCCCCCCCCCACACACATTTTCATTGTGGGGGCCAATAATGAAAGAAAAACCTCAAAGTAGCCTATAGATATGAATTGTACAAAAATGATACATTTATAGATTTTTTCTGCATTGTTTTCTTTTTATACAACCCGCCATATTATCCACACAGTATTTCATGACTCTCAACCCGCACATCACTGGAACAGACCTCAAACCCATTGCACTACACTGAAAGACTATATTTTTAACTAAATAATCATGTCAGTCCAGGAACTGGCACTTAGCATTTAGCCTACTACTAGTGCATATCCAGGCTGTGAAACAGGAGAGAAAAACAGCACCCTGTTTGGAGAAATAGTCCTGTTCTGAGTTTACATTCCCCATGTGGGTTAATGATTACACAAAGGCTAGATAAGAAAGGTAAATTTAGCCTACAAGCCATGTAATTTAAATACAAATTAATTTAAATTATTTAGGATAGCTGTGTATTCCAGACTGCGACACAGAATCTTGGTTGTTTTCATGCCTGTGACACCTGCCGAACTCTCTCTCTCTCTCTCTCTCTCTATTAGTATGGTGCGCACGTTGGCGTTGGGTTAGATTAGCATATGACAGCTGACTAAATTTTAGGCGCAATAAAGCCCCTAAAATCCCCCTAGTAGGCTGGTTTTGTAAGCATATAAGCCTGTACCAAGGTTTTTCCTGTGTTCTGGCCTTATAGTCCTACTGGTTCTGGCTAAAACACACCGCTAACTCATGCTATCTGGGGTTTTTGATGCCCACATCGTAGTAGAGGCAACGTGACCAGTGTCGCCCACCTCCAATGGGATGCTGTTTGGAATGATATCCCCTTTGGTAAACTTTTTACAGCACTCTACAGAAAATATAGTTCTGTAGGTTATAGAATAACTACTTTACATAATACTACAAATACAATTATATGACCATAGGTTTGTGTGTAGAGATGAACAATATAGATTAGCCTACAACCAACAACGACAAGTGGATTTAAGCTTCAGTCAATAAAATAAAACAATCTGACAGCATGTTGAAGTTTTTATGCACATTCGATGACTGGATAAACATAAAGATTGAAATATGTCAAAAGCTATTTTTTGTCAGGTGAAGTCATTATCAAACACACGCACGCGGCGCAATGAGGCACAGACGCACGTGGGCGTGAGTGAAATTTCAATCGATTATTCTGTTTATGGTGTTGTAACCTCGTTTCACTTACCAATACTAGACACTCTTCCCCATCGTTCTTCTTGGTGGGTATTACGTGTATTAGCCTATATCAATTCAACAGTTCTGCTAATCCAAAGATCCGTGGGAGAAAAAAAAAAATATTATCCCACAACCCACTCACAAAAGTAAGGTCCAAGAAAGCCACAATCGAATGATGTTAGGGTCTACTCTGGGCTATGACTTGGTTTACAGTAGCACTGATATTGGTATAGCCATTCACTTGTCTTGGTCTTCTAAGACACACTTATTCTGGAGCAACATGCCGAACCTAAAAATACGAACAAAAATACTAGTAAAAAAACAGTCCAACTGAACCATTCAGGAATTATTCGGTTCGCGGGTAGTCCCTTCACTATTCAGATAATGGCTTCAACGCACAATAAAGGTGTGGTAATGTACGTTTCGAACAGATCACGGCTGTCCAGTCGGTGTCCACGGCCAGACAAAACGAGAGTGAGAGGCTACAACAGGGATTGACAGCACATCAGACGTCCTCAGAGCGCTGGAAGAGAGGAGAAAGAACTAACGACGATGAATAGAGAAATCCAATATCCTCAGCAAACAAGTCGCCTGCAAGTCTCTCTCTCTCGCTCTGTCTTTCTCTTTCAGTACACACACCCACATGCTCCAGTCCTCATCCCCGCCTCTCTTTACAGTAGCCTATGCAGCCTAAAGCTATTTCTTTCATCCTCTTCATATTGTGCATTATGCTATTGAATAGGTCAAATCCAATATATATTTTTAATTAAAATGTATCATAACACATTCATAAAAAAACATTCACTTTCATTTTAGTTTGCCGTTGTATTTGTGAGCAATCATTTTAATAAATTAATGACAATTCATTTTCACGTGAATTATTTACAGATTCGACAATGATTCACTGTTGTCAAATTGAGTTCATGTGTGTGTTGATATTGCCACTGAGTCAGTAGAAAACACCACCCAGTAATAAAGAGGAAAGGATTCAATAGAGGGCATTGTTTCTCTGCAATAAGTAACGTAAAATGAGCCTCCACATCTAGCCTATTGAAGAGAGAGAGCAAGTGCGAGAAAAGCAATACTACTATTTCAATATCTTCTGTTTCAGGCTTATCTTTGAGTTCAGACTACAAGTCAACAAGGTTATCCCAGACTAATGTTCTAATATATAATAAGATGGCCTCTCCTAATCATCATCGACTCCCATGTGAATGGCAGAGCAGAGCAGGGCTCAGTGCAATTAATTAATACATAGCTCTCTACCCATGACCCCTCAGAGAAGCCCACTATGCTAGCTCCTTAATATGTTAATATGCCTTTGACATTTAAAGATGCTGCTGAGAAAGAAAAAGAAAAGTTAATTAATAACATTAACCCAATTAAGGATGACAACGGTATGATGGTTAAAACCCTCTCTTGTGCCAGGGCTTGGGGTTGGTTGTAATGGTATTGTTGGATGTTGTTATAGAGAGCAATAGTAATGGTGTATTTTTGTAGGCACTACAGTGCATTCGAAGTGTTCAGACCCCTTGAATATTTCTACATGTTATGTTACAGCCTTATTCTAAATTTTTTATTTTTTTTTTAAATCCTCCCTCATCAATCTACACTCAATACCCCATAATGACAAAGCAAAAACAGGTTTTCTAAATGTTGTGCAAAATTATTAAAATAAAAAACATAAATATCACATTTACGTGAGTGTTCAGACTGTTTACTCAGTACTTCGTTGAAGCACCTTTGGCAGTGATTACAGCATTGAGTCTGCTTGTGTAACGGTATAGCTTCCGTCCCTCTCCTCGCCCCAACCTGGGCTTGAACCAGGGACCCTCTGCGCACATCAACAACTGACACCCACGAAGCATCGTTACCCATCGCGCCACAAAAGCCACGGCCCTTGCAGGGTAAGGGGAACAACTACTTAACGTCGCAGAGCGAGTGACGTCACCAATTGAAACGCTATTAGTGCGCACCACCGCTAACTAACTAGCCATTTCACATCGGTTACACTTGACACACCTGTATTTGGGGAGTTTCTCCCATTCTTCTCTGCAGATTCTCTCAAGCTCTGTCAGGTTGGATGGGAAGCGTTGCTGCACAGCTACAGTTGAAGTCGGAAGATTACATACACTTAGGTTGGAGAAATTAAAACTAGTTTTTCAACCACTCCACAAACTTCTTGTTAACAAACTATAGTTTTGGCAAGTCAGTTAGGACATCTACTTTGTGCACGACACAAGTAATTTTTTCAAAAATAGTTTGCAGACAGTTTATTTCAGTTATAATTCACTGTATCACAATTCCAGTGGGTCAGAAGTTTACATAAACTAAGTTGACTGTGCCTTTAAACAGCTTGGAAAATTCCAGAAAATCGATGTCATGCCCTTAGAAGCTTCTGATAGGCTAATTGACATCATTTGAGTCAATTGGAGACGCACCTGTGGATGTATTTCAAGGCCTACCTTCAAACTCAGTGCCTCTTTGCTTGACATCATGGGAAAATCAAAATAAATCAGTCAAGACCTCAGATATTCACAAGTCTGATTTATCCTTGGGAGCAATTTCCAAACGCCTGAAGGTCCCACATTCATCTGTACAAACAATAGTACGCAAGTATAAACCCCATTGGACAACGCAGCCATCATACCACTCAGGAAGGAGATGCGTTCTGTCTCCTAGAAATGAACGTACTTTGGTGTGAAAAGTGCAAATCAATCCCAGAACAACAGCAAATAACCCTGTTAAGATGCTGGAGGAAACCGGTACAAAAGTATCTATATCCACAGTAAAACGAGTCCTATATCGACATAACCTGAAAGGCCGCTCAGCAAGGAGAAATGTCCTCTGGTCTGATGAAACAAAAATAGAACTGTTTGGCCATAATGACCATTGTTATGTTTGGAAGAAAAAGGGGGAGGGTTGCAAGCCAAAGAACACCATCCCAACCGTGAAGCACGGGGGTGGCAGCATCATGTTGTGGGGGTGCTTTGCTGCAGGAGTAACTGGTGCACTTCACAAAATAGATGGCATCATGAGGGAGGAAAGTTATGTGGATGTATTGAAGCAACATCTCAAGACATCAGTCAGGAAGTTAAAGCTTGGTCGCAAATGGGTCTTCCAAATGGACAATGACCCCAAGCATACTTCCAAAGTTCGTGGCAAAATGGCTTTAAGGACAACAAAGTCAAGGTATTGGAGTGGCCATGACAAAGCCCTGACCTCATTCCTATAGAACATTTGTGGGCAGAACTGAAAAAGCATGTGCGAGCAAGGAGGCCTACAAACCAGACTCAGTTGCACCAGCCCTGTCATCATGATGCTGCCACCGCCATGCTTAACCATAGGAATGGTGCCAGGTTTCCTCCAGATGTGACACTTGGCATTCAGGCCAAAGAGTTCAATCTTGGTATCATCAGACTAGAGAATCTTGTTTCTCATGGTTGGAGAGTCCTTTAGGTGCGTTTTGGCAAACTCGAATTGGGCTGTCATGTGCCTTTTACTGAGGAATGGCTTCCGTCCGGCCACTCAACCATAGAGGCCTGATTGGTGGAGTGCTGCAGAGATGGTTGACCTTCTGGAAGGTTTTCCCATCTCCATAGAGGAATTCTGGAGCTCTGTCAGAGTGACCATCGGGTTCTTGGTCACCTCCCTGACCAAGGCCCTTCTCCCCCGATTGCTCCGTTTGGTGGTTCCAAACTTCTTTCATTTAAGAATGATGGGGGATTCTGTGTTCTTGGAGACCTTCAATGCTGCAGACATTGTTTTGGTACCCTTCTCCAGATCCGTGCCTTGACACAATCCTGTCGTGGAGCTCTACGCACAATTCCTTCGACCTTATGGCTTGGTTTTTGCTCTGACATGCACTGTCAACTGTGGGACCTTATATAGACAGGTGTGTGCCTTTCCAAATCATGTCCAATCAGTTGTATTTACCACAGGTGGACTCCAATCAAATTGTAGAAACATCTCAAGGATGATCAATGGAAACAGGATGCACCTGAGCTCAATTTCAAGTCTCATAGCAAAGGGTCTGAATACTTATGTAAATAAGGTATTTCTGTTTTCGCTTTGTCATTATGGGGAATTGTGAGTAGATTGATGAGGAAAACATTGAATTGAATCCATTTTAGAACGAGTTGGTAATGTAAAATAATTAGAAAAAAGGGAAGAGGTCGGAATACTTTCTGAATGCACTGTAACTACGCCATGGTTCGTTGTACAAAGCCTATGGGGAAATGAATGGAATCTTTGTCGGGTTTTTGGATAAACACCGAAAATAAGGCTGTGGTAAACAGGCTCTTCTGACTTTATTTTTGGCATTCCTCCCAAAACCCTATTCTTTTCCCATTAATTCTCCCCATAGAAATGGCTGAACGAACCAGAGGTAATTCATTTCCGGTGTTTAGGACTACAAGCTGGGGAGGTCTATTGATGCCATTGGAACTGATTTCAGCAGGTTTGAGACACAAGTTGGGGCATGTTTCCAGAAAATAAGGAGCAGAGGGAGAGAGTGAGGCACTTTTACTTCTGATTGTTATCATTTAACCATGGAGAGATCTAGAGAGAGAGAGGATGGAAAGAGAGAGGGAAGAAGAGAACAAGGGAAGGAGGCACAGATGAAAATAAAGAAATCAAATCAAATTAGATTTGTCACATGCGCCAAATACAACAGGTGTAGACCTTATCGTGAAATGCTTACTTACAAGCCCTTAACCAATAATTACATTTTAAGAAAAATAAGTTAAGAAAAATATTTACTAAAGTAAAAACTAAAAGAGCATCAATAAAATAACAATAACGAGGCTATATACTTGGGTACCGGTACCGAGTCAATGTGCGGGGGTACAGGTTAGTCAAGGTAATTGAGGTAATATGTACATGTAGGTAGGGGTAAAGTGACTATGCATAGATAATAGATAATAAACAGCAAGTAGCAACAGCGTAAAAAAAAAGGGGGTCAATGCAAATAGTCCGGGCAGCCATTTGATTAGCTGTTCAGCAGTCTTTTGGCTTGGGGGAGAAGAAAAGGACAGAGACTGTAATTAAAACAATAGCTATCCATGAAAAGGTCCTTGCTGTTGTAACAGAGGACACAGGCAGGGTGAGAACACAGTCATTGGGTTGAGATGGTCTCTCAGGAGTTTTAAAGCTCTGGACTTCTGGGGCTCTTGGTTGGGCCAGAGGAGTGCATGTCTGACATTGAAACATTTGAGCACAAAAACAGAGCTACACTCCCTCGATTGCTTGTGCTCGTGCAATGTGTCTGTCTGTCTGTCTATCTGTCTAATGTATCTCTCTGTCAGCATTTCAGTAATGGTTGGTGGGGCTTGTTGAAATATATTGTTTTGATGGTTAGCATGTCTATCACAGTTACAACCTCGTTATTCCTCCCTGCATCAGCATTCTGAACCCAGCTCACTGCCACTTCCCTATCTCAGTGTGTGTGTGTGTGTGTGTGTGTGTGTGTGTGTGTGTGTGTGTGTGTGTGTGTGTGTGTGTGTGTGTGTGTGTGTGTGTGTGTGTGTGTGTGTGTGTGTGTGTGTGTGTGTGTGTGTGTGTGTGTGTGTGTGTGTTTGCATGTGCATGTGTGTGTGTCTGTCAGTCTCCCTGTAAAAAATAGAGGCAAAAATGCTGATTACACAACACGACTGTATATCTCTCTCTCTCTCTCCACAGTATCTCTCTCTCACAACACGACTGTGTATCTCTCTCTCTCCACAGTATCTCTCTCTCTCTCTCCTTCCCTCTCTCTCCTTCCCGCTCTCTCCTTCCCGCTCTCTCCTTCCCGCTCTCTCAATTCAATTGAAGGGGTTTTATTGGCATGGGAAACATATGTCAACATTGCCAAAGCAAGTGAAGTAGATAATATACAAAAGTGAAATAAACAATACAAATGAACAGTAAACATCACATTCACAGAAGTTCCAAAGTAATAAAGACATTACAAATGCCATATTATGTATATATCGTGTTGTAACTATGTACAAATGGTTAAAAGTACAACATTTCTCTCTCTCTCTCTCTCTCTCTCTCTCTCTCTCTCTTTCATGTTCATTCTTTTTTCTTTTTTTCTTTCTCTCTCTCCTTCCCTCTCTCTCTTTCACTTTCTCTCTCGCTCTCTCTCTCTTTCACTCTCATTCTTTTTTTATTTATTTCTTTCTCTCCTCTCTCACTCTCCCCATCTCAACATGACAGGGCTCTAGTCACTCTTTCCATATAGCGTGTTGAAAATTGCAGAAGAAGGCAGATTCATTGTTGTGTCATTGCTGCCGACAGCTCTATTTGGCCGCATCATCACCTGACAGTGTCACTAGGTTTTATAAACAGTGTTGATATGAATGTCATTAAAAAAATTCATCGAACTGGGTGGCGCATATTGTAAGCCATGATCATTATCTGATCCATATTCATAGATTTCCGTTTTCAGTCGTTTCAAGCTTGACATACAATATTTTGTACTACAATGTCACGTTGGCATTTAGCACATTCATCTAAATCTATACTTGTAAATACTGTGCCATGTACAGTCTTACAGATTGCTCTGTGTTGTGAATGAGCTTGACATTGTCATAGGAAGTAACAAATTTAATCAGAATGAGTGCTACTTTCACAACCACCATCACAATCATTTCATTTTACGACCATACAAATGTCACTGCTTTTCTGACAGACAGAACTGCACAACCATTTTACAACCATAGAAATACACATGGATTCCTATGCAGGGTGCCATTTGGGACACAGTCCTAGAGGTGACCTCAGAGAGAGATTTTCCCCATCACTGAGTCTTCTCCAGGCAGCACAATTCCCGGCCTAGTGCTTTCTAAGTGGACCTTGACTTTCTCACGTGAAATCCCCTCTTCCAAGAGCAGCCATTTTCTCCTCCTTATTGATGCCCTTGGTTTGACTGTTGTAGACTCACTCCTTCCTTTTGTGTATCTGTGACTGAGTCTATGACATCATTCTAAGCGTGTTGATAACAGGTTGAATTTATAGTCTCAAAGCACTTCTAGGTATTTTACTCCATCCTTTACTAATGTGTAGCACCCACTCGTGAGATGTACAGCAACTACTACAGAAAGCTATACAACACCACACAATGCTTACCCTGTCAGACAAGAGAATGGGCAGAGTCCAAGACAGCTTAAGATAACAGATTCTGGGGGGTCCACATTTGTGAAGACTAGCTGTCACACAGCATTGGTCAACGTAATGGCTGGGAGGAGGTGGTGGCAGGGGTACAGGGGAAGAGGCATGGGGCTCAGCTATGAGGGGTGTGTGCCCCTGCCAGGCTCTCATCACCCTCCTGGCCCGACCAGTGTTCCAATGTTTCCGCCAGGCGCCTCTCTGTCGTCTCCCATCTGCGGAATCGATGAGTCTGCACCCCTCAGCCCTCATAGAGGGGGAACAAACAAGAGAGAGCAGAGGAAAACAAGAGTTCTCTTTGTGGAGAAGAGTGTCTGAAGAGTACAGGCAGTACAGACAGACCTCTTTGGCAGAGCGCTGTAGGCGTCAGGCCTTGACCAATGTTCTGTTCACTGGACAGAGATTAAAGAGTATTGGCTTGTCTGGGAGAGACTCCAAGCTGATCAGAGCACAGAGACAAAAGTCTTGATGGATTTGAGGATTGTCAGAGAGTAGTGTTTTCAGCACTGGGATTTGGGGGAAGATGAGAGAGAGAGTGAACCTGGAGAAGAGTCCCCTAAGCAAGCTGGTCCTGGGGCTTTGTTCACAAACACCAACAGACCCCACAGAGCTCCAGGACAGCAACACAATTAGACCCAACCAAATCATGAGAAAACAAAAAGATAATTACTTGACACATGATTCTGGGGGGGTCCACGTTTGTGAGGACTAGCTGTCACGCCGTATTGATCAACGTAATGGCCGGGAGGTGGTGATGGCAGGGGTACAGGGGAAGAGGCATGTGGCTCAGCTATGAGGGGTGTGTGCCCCTGCCAGGCTCTCATCATCCTCCTGGCCCGACCAGTGTTCCAATGTTTCCCCCAGGCGCCTCTCTGTCGTCTCCCCTCTGCGGAATCGATGAGTCTGCACCCCTCAGCCCTCATAGAGGGGGAACAAACAAGAGAGAGCAGAGGAAAACAAGAGTTCTCTTTGTGGAGAAGAGTGTCTGAAGAGTACAGGCAGTACAGACAGACCTCTTTGGCAGAGCACTGTAGGCGTCAGGCCTTGACCAATGTTCTGTTCACTGGACAGAGATTAAAGAGTATTGGCTTGTCTGGGAGAGACTCCAAGCTGATCAGAGCACAGATACAAAAGTCTTGATGGATTTGAGGATTGCCAGAGAGTAGTGTTTTCAGCATTGGGATTTGGGGAAAGATGAGAGAGAGAGATGAACCTGGAGAAGAGTCCCTTAAGCAAGCTGGTCCTGGGGCTTTGTTCACAAACACCAACAGACCCCACAGAGCTCCAGGACAGCAACACAATTAGACCCAACCAAATCATGAGAAAACAAAAAGATAATTACTTGATACATTAGAAAGAATTAACAAAAAAACTGAGCAAACTAGAATGCTATTTGGCCCTAAACAACGAGTACACAGTGGCAGAATACCTGACCACTGTGACTGAACCAAAATGAAGGAAAGCTTTGATTATGTACAGGCTCAGTGGGCATAGTCTTGCTATTGAGAAAGGTCGCGAGCTGCCTATGTTTTAATAAGGTTTGTATAACTAAACTAACTAAAGTCGCTAAATAACTTAATGAAGCACATTAATCCGCTTTACATGGGGTGTAGAGCCTAACTGACATACAAAAGCATACAGAGTTTCAAGTTTGGGGAAGATCATTTTTACCATAAAAATGCACCTTTATAATAAAAGCATTACATGCATAATTGCATTTGCAGTCACATTTTATAATGGTGTTTTCCGCTAATGGAACATTCACACTTATAGCCATGTTCGCATTGCTGTGCTTATAATGTGAAGAAATAGCCTAATAGTTTATCAACATTTTATGCTAAACGTTCTGATCTGTTGCATCAGCCACATTGCGTCAAAAAGTTTTTTTTGATGCTAGTGGTTATATTAATTTGGGATGTATCGCATCCCACAACAGACCCAGACTATGTTTGGAATATTTATTTCTCGCACTGTAACGGTTGTCGTCGGGAATAGAGGACCAAAACGCAGCAGGAATGTGGATGCTCATCTTGTATTTATTTTTAAATAAAGAGAACACCAAAATAACAAAAACAAAGATCTCATGAACAACAAAACAGTCTTGTTCATGCTCACACAGGCAAAACAAGAAACAATCTCCCACAACACTACACCAAACAATTACCCATATATAGGACTCTCAATCTGAGGCAACGAGAAAGCACCTGCCTCCAATTGAGAGTCCAACCCCCCATTAACCTACACATAGAAATACCACAAACCAGAAAGAACATAGAGATACAAAACATAGAACATAGACCAAAACCCGGAAGTAATAAATCAAACACCCTACTACAAAAATCACCACCGCGAACCACATAAACAAAATACCCTCTGCCACGTCCTGACCAAACTACCATAACAAATAACCCTTATACTGGTCAGGACGTGACACGCACAGAATAAAATAGGTCGAATTTTGTACTATGGGTTGGGTAGGTTACTTTCTAAATGTAATCCGTTACAGTTACTAGCTACCTGTTCAAAATTGTAATCAGTAACGTAACTTTCTCCTCCTCTTTAGCTGAAGCCTGCAGACTGATGGAGGTGTCACACATGGAGGGTCCTTTTCTTGAAGAGCCAGTTGATATTGAATCACAAATACTCCGCAGAAATCTCAGTCGGGAGAGGGTGATCAGACCCAGCTTGGATGTTTTATCATTCCCTGATGATTATCTGTTTGAGCGTTTCTGTTTTTCTGCACAATCGATCATTCATCTGAACAATATTCTCAGCCCTCATATCGTTCATATGGCTCATTGTGGACATGCTCTCAGTTCGGAAAACAAATTCTTTGTGTTGCACTGTTTTTTGCCAAGGGGAGTTTTCTATATAACATCGGTGACGCTGAGCATATTTCCAAGGCAACCGTCTGTCAGGCTGTCAGAAATGTGACTTGCACTGAAACGTTTACTGTACACTTTTGTGGTGTTCCCAAGTCACAGACCCACAAGACTCATCAAAGAAGAATTCCACAGAATTGCAGGTATCAGTCTAAGCAATAATTTATTTATTTGGAGACTTGAAGCACTAATCAGTTAATTTGATACATTTTAGGGTTTCCAGATGTGATTGACTGCATAGGAATATGAGTGCCATCTATCATAGCTCCTTCAGTAAATGAAGGAGTTTATGTGAATAGGAAGTCTTTCCACAGCATTAATGTGCAGGTAGGCCTAAATAGTAGCCTTTATCATTCCAAATGAAAATACTTCACAATACATCTACTCCAGCTAATTACTGTTCTGCACTGTGAAGATCATATGTGATGCAGCCCACATCATCAGCAACGTGGAAGCAAAGTGGCGTGGGTCTGTGCATGACTCGCGCATTTTTCGTGAGTGTACACTGAGCGCTAGATTTGCCCGTTGTGAGTTTATATATAAAGCTATATCCTATTATAATCGATATTTTGTTTCCTCCTATTGCAACTGAAAATTTAAACTGTATCCTCGCACTATCATAGGAAAGTTCAATGGTTACCTGCTCGGTGACAGAGCTGCCAGCCCTATTTTCTGACCCCTTACCCTGATCATGAGCCCGGCCCGCAGCAACGTTATAACTTGGCTCACTGCAGGACACGAGCCAGGGTAGAGATGACCATTGGGATGCTCAAGGCCCGGTTCCAGTGCCTTCGAAGGCTCATGGTCACCCCAGAAAGGGCATGTGACATTATTGTGGCATGTGTGATTCTCTACAACATTGCAAAAATTAGAGGAGAACAATGTCCTACTCAACCAGTGAACAACCCTGATAACGATCCTGACCACCCCGATGACGCACGAGATGGAAGAACAGTCAGAGACACAATATGCTACCATCATTTCTGATTGACCTATGACCTCCCCAGTGTCAAATAAAGACAATATGCCTTTCTTTTTATGAAGTCTTCTTTGTTTCCTGCAAGTACAAATGCAGTACAGTAGTTCATATTTTTTATGTTGTTCAAACAAGTAAAATCATCCACCTGTGGGTACCTCACCCACCTTTAACTGATATTCCAGCAGTTGTATTTCTATTTTTATCTTTTGCATCTGCAGCCTTATGTGGTCAATGTCTAAATTACATTTTTCAATTTGTTTCTCTAAGTACACCTTGTACAGCTGTTTCACAGGGAGCTATAGGAACACAAAAAAATGACATTTAATTTCATAGTGCAGTTCTACTTAGTTTCATTGTAAGTCATAGGCCAACGCTGAACAACATCTTACTGAGGTAAGTTGTGCTGTGGAGGTGGATGGACCCTCTTCCTCATTGTAATTTCTAGCATTGCTCTGTTGAAGAAAAATAAGGTGCAAGTTTTATTATGGTACAACGCTATCATCAACTGTTAGATGTTATTTTTAAGGTGTGAACCTCAATAGGCCTCTCTGTAACTTCCCTCTCTGTAGCAGCTGACAAGGTGTCTTCATCATTCTTCTGTAATGAAAATGTACACTTTTGGTGTTCTACTCTAACCCATTATGAAATATCTGTGGAGTATTAAGAGTACTTACACCTGTATGGAGGTCTGTTATGGCAGAAGGCTCCACCAGACAGATTACACCATCAGTAACTGATAGAAGATGAAGAAGATTAGACAGTTAAATTATACCTTTACCCAGAAAAGTGCCCCACCTAATTTTAATTTTGTTTTTACAACAGTGTGCAGGCCACATAAAATGTTTCAAATTTATACATAACTCTTGAGTCACCTTAAAATAGATGATGATGTCTGAAGGACAACTAAGAATCTGAAAAAGTAACACCAGTCAATTACAAAGAATTGTACCTCTACAAGAAAAATCAGTGTGCCAAGTTGTGTCTAAGATGGATGGGTGGGCGTCACTGAGGTAACACTGGCAAAAGGATGAATGTACATATATCATTAATTTGAATAACTAACCTCTTATTGCGGCCCTTGTGTCCTGGGGTGTGGTTGGGTCAGATGAGCTTCCTCCAGAGATGCCTTCAGCAATAGGTCACCCACTGTTTTGACTGAGGGTCCTCTCTTCAGCCTCTGTGAGTGGTGGTGGACCTTTTTTTGCTTAAAAGATTTAAATTACTACTTAAATATATCACATGTTGAATGTAACCACAGAATGCTGTTTAATTAGGTAGTGTAGGATAAACAACATCACAATTGCTTGTAATGAAATTATACCTTACCTGTTTGAAGTATATTTTTATATTTCATCTTCAGTTGCTGCCAAGTATGTTTTCTGCCTGTTGGGTTGCACCTGCATAAATATTAAACACGTGCACACACACACACGCACTACCGTTCAAAAGTTTGGGGTCACTTAGAAATGTTCTTGTTTTTGAAAGAAAAGCAAATTTCTTGTCTATTAAAATAACATCAAATTGATCAGAAACACAGTGTAGGCATTGTTAATTTTTTATTTATTTATTTATTTCACCTTTATTTAACCAGGTAGGCTAGTTGAGAACAAGTTCTCATTTGCAACTGCGACCTGGCCAAGATAAAGCATAGCAATTCGACACATACAACAACACAGTTACACATGGAATAAACAAAACATAGCCAATAATACAGTAAAACAAAAGAAAACAAAAAGTCTATAAACAGTGAGTGAGTATATACAATGAGGTAAGTTAAGGCAATAAATAGGCCATGGTGGCAAAGTAATTACAATATAGCAATTAAACACTGGAATGGTAGATGTGCAGAAGATGAATGTGCAAGTAGAGATACTGGGGTGCAAAGGAGCAAGATAAATAAATAAATACAGTATGGGGATGAGGTAGGTAGATGGGCTGTTTACAGATGGGCTATGTACAGGTGCAGTGATCTGTGAGCTGCTCTGACAGCTGATGCTTAAAGCTAGTGAGGGAGATATGAGTCTCCAGCTTCAGAGATTTTTGCAGTTCGTTCCAGTCATTGGCAGCAGAGAACTGGAAGGAAAGACGACCAAAGGAGGAATTGGCTTTGGGGGTGACCAGTGAGATATACCTGCTGGAGCGCATGCTACGAGTGGCTGCTGCTATGGTGACCAGTGAGCTGAGATAAGGCGGGGCTTTACCTAGCAGAGACTTGTAGATAACCTGTAGCCAGTGGGTTTGGCAACGAGTATGAAGCAAGGGCCAACCAACGAGAGCGTACAGGTTGCAATGGTGGGTAGTGTATGGGGCTTGGTGACAAAACGGATGGCACTGTGATAGACTGCATCCAGTTGGTTGAGTAGAGTGTTGGAGGCTATTTTATAGATGACATCACCGAAGTCGAGGATCGGTAGGATGGTCAGTTTTACGAGGGTGTGTTTGGCAGCATGAGTGAAGGATGCTTTGTTGCGAAATTTTGGATTGGAGATGCTTAATGTGAGTCTGGAAGGAGAGTTTACAGTCTAACCAGACACCCAGGTATTTGTAGTTGTCCACGTATTCTAAGTCAGAGCCATCCAGAGTAGTGATGCTGGACGGGCGAGCAGGTGCGGGCAGTGATCGATTGAATAGCATGCATTTAGTTTTACTTGCGTTTAAGAGCAGTTGGAGGCCACGGAAGGAGAGTTGTATGGCATTGAAGCTCATCTGAATGAATTGAATCCAAGATGGCATAGCAGTCAGACGTCCTTTGTCTTCGTCTTGTCGTGTCCCGTGTATATATATTTACATCTTTTCTTCGCATATCTTTTTATATATTTTTTTCTAAAAACTCAACTTCAAAACACTCCTGCAACCCGCCTCACCAATTGTTTAAAAAAAAGTATTATTCACCTCAAATCTGAACAACATGGTTGGTTAAGGCATATTGAGCAGGGCTAGAGGCTCTACAGTGAAATAAGACAGTAATCACTAACCAGGACAGTAATGGATGAGGCATATTGATATTAGAGAGGCATGCGTAGCCAAGTGAACATATGGGTCAGTGAGTGGTTGAGCTGACTGGGGACACGGCAATTCAGACAGTTAGCAGGCTGATGCTAACAAGCTAACAGTTAGTATGCCGGGGCTAACCAAGCTAGCAGTTAGCAGACCAGGGCTGGCAAGCTAGCAGTTAGCAGACCGGGGCAGGCAAGCTAGCAGTTAGCAGACCGGGGAAAGCAAGCTAGCAGTTAACAGACCGGGGCTAGCAAGTTAGCCTTTGGAGGACGTTGTGATGGGGGTAAGTCTGTTTTTGCCTCTTCGTGCGGTGACGTCGATAGACCAGTCGTGGAATTAGTAGGGTTCCAAGTAGCTCTAGGTAGCTAGTAGGCCGCGGTTAGCAGAATGGGCCTTCAGCGGACGTCGCGCCTGAGGGGCCTGTTGGAATCCTCGGGCAGATTATGTCGGTATTCCAGTCGTAGAGGATCGGCGGGGTTCCGTGCCCCGTACCGGCAGTAGAAGGGGTCCGGATATTGTAGCCCAGGAGTGGGCTTCGGTGGTAGCACAGGAGCCCTGGCCGGGCTAGCTTCAGGCTAATTGGTGCTTGCTCCTGGATGGAAACGCTAGCCAGGAGTAGTCACCCGGGATTGCGGTTAGCTAGTGAACATCCAGATGAAAATGTTCAGAGTTTGCGGTAGGAATCCGGGGATATGGGGGAAAAAATTACAAAATTATAATAGGTCCGCTATGCTCTGGTTTGAGTCACGTTGTTCGAACTGGCGAGAGCTTTCCGAGCTAAAGGTTAGCTGATGACCGCTGATGACCGCTAGCAATGGTTTGCTGACTGATAGCTGGTATGTAGTTAGCTGGCTAGCTTCAGGAGAGTATTTAGAAGTTGAGGTTTAGGAAAATATTTTTAAAAGATATGCGAAGAAAAAGATGTAAAAAGAGATACAAGGGACACGACAGGACCAAGACAAAGACGTCTGACTGCTACGCCATTTTGGATGTTGTAAATGACTATTGTAGCTGGAAACGGCATATTTTTTTATGGATTATCTACATAGGCGTACAGAGGCCCATTATCAGCAACCATCACACCTGTGTTCCAATGGCACGTTGTGTTAGCTAATCCAAGTTTATCATTTTAAAAGGCTAATTGATCATTCGCAAACCCTTTTGCAATTATGTTAGCACAGCTGAAAACTGTTGTTCTGATTAAAGAAGCAATAAAACTGTCCTTTTTTAGACTAGTTGAGTATCTGGAGCATCAGCATTTGTGGGAAACAAAGATATTTCTTCTGAAACTCATTAGTCTATTCTTGTTCTGAGAAATGAAGGCTCTTCCATGCAAGATATTGCCAAGAAGCTGAAGCTCTAGTACAACACCGTGTACTACTCCCTTCATAGAACAAAGCAAACTGGCTCTAACCAGAATAAAAAGAGGAGTGGGAGGCCCCGGTGCACAACTGAGCAAGAGAACAAGTACATTAGAGTGTCTAGTTTGAGAAACAGACGCCTCACAAGTAAGTCTTCAACTGGCAGCTTCATTATATAGTACCCGCAAAACACCAGTCTCAATGTCAACAGTGAAGAGGCGACTGGGATGCTGGCCTATGCAAGTTTGAGCATGTGTCCATTAGACCTATGAATTTTTTTTATCAGCGTGAATTAGATTGAGCAATTAATGCCCCACTTTTATTCCACTAGGCTTGGATCCGCACTACGCAGCTGTTGCAAGAGCGCATTTTTAACTGGCTGTCCACTGGTTTCAAAAACAATTATTGATAGGCAGCTTAAACTTCTTGAATTCAACCATTATTGGGTTTAAATACACATTTACATTTCTGAACAGCCATCCACAACAACCACAATCCGTAAGGCGCAACTATCTAAATGAGAGAGCAGCAGCGTGTTTCATATCAATGCGCTATGTACAGTTGAATTAATCGGTCGACCTCTAATATATACAGCTGAAGTCGGAAGTTGACATACACCTTAGCCAAATACATTTAAACTCAGTTTTTCACAATTCCTGACATTTAATCCTAGTAAAAATTCCCTGTCTTAGGTCAGTTAGGATCACCACTTTATTTTAAGAATGTGAAATGTCAGAATAATGGTAGAGAGAATGATTTATTTCAGATTTTATTTCTTTCATCACATTTCCAGTGGATCAGAAGTTTACATACACTCAATTAGTATTTGGTAGCATTGCCTTTAAATTGTTTAACTTGGGTCAAGCGTTTCAGGTAGACTTCCACAAGCTTCCCACAATAACCTGGGTGAATTTTGGCCCATTTCTCCTGACAGAGCTCGTGTAACTGAGTCAGGTTTGTAGGCCTCCTTGCTCGCAAACACTTTTTCAGTTCTGCCCCCAATGTTTCTATAGGATTGAGGTCAGGGCTTTGTGATGGCCACTCTAATACCTTGACTTTGTTGTCTTTAAGCCATTTTGCCACAACTTTGGAAGTATGCATGGGGTCATTGTCCATTTGCGACCAAGCTTTAACTTCCTGACTAATGTCTTGAGATGTGACTTCAATATATCCACATAATTTTCCTTCCTCATGATGCCATCTATTTTGTGAAGTGCACCAGTCCCTCCTGCTGCAAAGCACCCCCACAACATGATGCTGCCACCCCCGTGCTTCACGTTTGGGATGGTGATCTTCGGCTTTTGGATAAGGACGCGAGCAGTTGCATCTCCGATATGTCTTCACTTGTAGCCTGTGAGAAAGACCTGATCACGTGATGGAGAGCCATGTGAGTGAGAGGTGATTTGGAGCACTCAACGGCCACTGGCCGCAAAAGGCATGGATTTTTTTTGGGTGCATTACGGCCACACAAAGGGAATGCCGACGTGAAATTGTAGACATTATCAAGTGCTTGTCAAATTGTGAATGAGTGACTGATGTAGTGTGTACAGCCTGCGCAAAAAAACAAAGCCGAGCTCATGCCTTTCCAGCGACTTTTTTCGAATCATCATTAGAGTTGCATCATGCAGCCTTACAATGTATTAAAAATCAAAACATATAGCCCAACATTTGTAGAACAACTAAAGTTACATTAATAACTCTAAATTATAGGAAGCTTATAGGAATACCTATTTCTTTGTTAACCGCTCAACACAGAATAGCCGTATGTGCGCACTCCCTCAAATTGTTTGGAGGAAATTTCCTTTCTATTTTATTCAGCTTTGTTCAATTGTATTCTTCATACTATAAAATAATGCCACGGAATGCTAAGCAAATCTTGTCTGCTAAATGAACTAGTGTAGCCCACAGCCATTTGGCATAGCCAGATCAGGACCTAACATCAGGACAACTCAGAGTATGCTATTCTGTTCTTCTGAAATAGACTACATTTTCTTCATATCCTGCTTCTTTAGACCTGTCTAAAATACATCATGCTTTGTATTTTAGGCTATATTACATGGATTTATTAGACTTTTTAAAATGTAGATGTTCCAAAGTTCTGCTTTAGTGGATGTATGTGTGGAAGCCAGGAGATGCTTAATGAGTTTATGCTAATTTGCGGTCAGTTACTGTGAGACTGACAGTTATTTGCTTGACAATCACCGACTGACTAAATTTCATGACTGCCACAGTCCTAATCATGCCCACCAGATTCAATCTTGTCACACGTAAAAATGAGCCTACTGTTCCTGAAGTTGGCATCTTTAATCACTGTTATGTACAATACCCTGCCTCTTTCTCTCTTTTCTCATATCAATTTGGATTTTACACCAAGATCAGAAGCCTGATAGAATTCCCACTCTTCCCACTGGCTCCACCCTCTTCTTGGGACACCCAGGGAGGTAGGGTCTGTCTGCGATTAGTCTGCCCAGGATTAGGCTCTTCTGCTGGGCAACAGGCCTCCGCTGCTCCCCCTGTTGAGCTCCACACAGCAGGATAGGGGATTACACAGGCACACAGACTGTTGCTGTGCTCCCCACTCAAGGACGCAGTCGGGATTTGGTTTTAGGATTTGTTCCCAAGGCCTTCGAAGAGGCTTGGAGAGGGCCGGAATTATGGAATTATAGAATTAGGAAATTAAATGGCCAATAGATTGGAATGCAGATTGGAATCTCAGATGGACTCCTCTGCAGACAGTATCCCTGTCCCATAAGATATGGCCTCAGTTAATGTCTACATGTGCTACATCTCTGTGTCTCAGAGTGCACACATATGTGCAAGCATGCACACACTCAGGCATGCAAATATGCATATTCGTAATATTTATCATGTCTGATTTGTAATCCAACAACATAAATATATTACATTGGACAGAGATGGAAACAATGAGAGAGAGTGAGAGAGAGAGCAGAATTCCATGATCATCAGATGACATTGTTGGGTTTGACATCTCATGACATCTGTCAATGTCATGTCTTCAGTCATGACACTGATAAGTAGAGATGGGCTACGTGATGGCAGGTTCATGCACGGTTTCTGTGACAACAACAATAAGCATTGACAACTTTGTTTTTTTCAATGCCGATCCCCTGTCAATCCACATGGGGCTCTGGTCAAAAGAAGTGCACTAGACCATAGGCCAAGGGTATGATCTCTGGTCAAAAGTAGTGCACTAGACCGTAGGCCAGGGAATGGTCTCTGGTCAAAAGAAGTACACTAGACTATAGGCCAGGGTATGGGCTCTAGTAAAAAAAAGTGCACTAGACCATAGGCCAGGGTATGGGCTCTGGTCAAGTATTGCCCTGGGCCCTAGGGGCTCAGGTCAAAAGCCATTCTATAGGGAATAGGGTCTAATTTGAGAGACAGCGTAGTTATCTTTTGTTCGTTTTTTATTTGTATGATCCAGAGAGGTCTACCCAGGCTAAGTGCTGTCTCTATAGGCTGTCAGAGGAAGAGGTCTTCAGAAAGAGAGTTGCTTATTTAATGTGAGAGACTAGTGTTGATCTAAAAGCTATCAAGTCTCTCATTTAATGTCTGCCTCTCAGTAGGGGTGTTATTCATTATTCACTCCTTCATGCCATGCTCCATCAATCTGTCTCACTCGTTCACTCCTGCTCTTCATCATCCCTCCATATATCTAGTTTTCTCCATCCTCCTCTTCTATCATACTGCGTGATGGCGTTTTCTTCTAGCTCTTCCAGTCATTGGACTGGACGGCGACTCCTTTGCTCATTCTCTCCTCTCTATCCCTCTTCTCTATTTGTTTATCCATACTGTATCTCTCCTCTGTCTCTCTCTACCCTCTTCGTTTCCTCTCTTTACCTCTCCTCTCAGTCCTCTGTCTCTCTAATTTCCATACTTCGCCTCTTTATTAATCCTCTCACCTCAATCTCTATTTTCTCCATCTTTCCTCTCTTTCTCTCTCCTCTCTTTCTGGCTCCTTTGCCTCTCCTCCATTGATTCCTCCCACCTCAATCTCTCGGTTCTCCATCCCCCCCAGCTACATCCTCTCTTCCGCTGTCCTCTCTGTCCTCTGTCCTCTCTGTTCTCTCTGCCCTGTGTGTACTCTCGCTCTCTCTCTCACTCTCTCTCCCTCTCCAACATTGATCCTCTCACCTCATTCTCTCACCTCTCCATGAGAGACTCCAGGAGAGAGAGTTTGAGTGACAGTCCTGTTCTCTGTTCTTGCTGGATATGGTCCCCCCACCTACCGGTTGCCAGGGTGACGGATGGGTTCTCTCTGCTGAAATATTCAGTCTCCATCTCCGTCACCTCTCAGTGGCAGAGAGAGAGAGAAAGCAATAGAGAGAGAGAGAGAAAGAGCGAGAGAGAAAGAGAGGCTAAATATGCCGCACAATCTGTTCTTCAAATCATGCACCTTAGGCTCCATATTCTATATGAGCCTGTGCAGTGAATGTATTGTACGCCAGGTTAGGGCCTGTAAGGACTCGTCACTGACACACAAACATCCACCTCCACTACCACCTCCTCTGACAATGTTTAGACCGGAGACTGGAGACACCTACCTCTAGTAACATCCAGGAAGCTTTCATAGAACTATATCAGAACTATAGCGACTGTATCAAAAGAGACCCATCCCACTGGGGAAAAACTGGTTGAATCAATGTTATTTCCACGTCATTACAACCCCCCAAAATCTATGTGGTGATGTTGAATCAATGTGGAAAACTGATTGGATCTTGCAAAAAGTCATCAACATGAGTGCATTTCGTATTTTTTTCCATCCAACTTTTTACCTAAATCCAAATTCACATCAGTTGACAACTCAAATGTAAATCAAAACTAGACGTTGAACTGACGTCTGTGCCCAGATCTTTCTTCTACTAAGTAGCAGAGAAGGAGTGGAGTGGAAGTGGGGGATAATTAGGCACAATGGCCAAGGGCCATGTGCTTCAAGGGCCAAAAGATGGTTCTGGGAATGAGGTCATGGGTGTAAAAAAAAACAACAACAATTGTCTGTGTCTCTTCTCTGTCTTTTTCTTTGCCATTCTTTCCTTCCCTCTCTCTACTCCCCCTCTCCTCTTTCTCTCACTCATCACATTTAGTGTGATGCTATTAGCAAAACTTATCACTCAGACACGCATTACTTATGAAACATTAGGCTCATTAGCTCCCAATGACATGACATCACAGGAGATGACATCATACATGGTCGATGGCCCTTCAATCAGGATGATAACCATAGACACGCTATGATATCCCCAGCATTGATAAAATTACATTCTAAGCTTCCAGTTGATGACATAATATGCTGTGCATCAATGACATCAGCTTTGAGTCATTGGCACTGAGTCAGAGGCACTGAAGTCAGAGGCACTGAAACGATGACATCATTGACATCATTGGAATAGATTCAATTACATCATGTCTGAGTCCGTAAGAGTAAGTATAGCAATCTTTATTGTCCTTACACATCTGTACATATCTAACACATGTACTCAGAACCAGGTGTGTAGAGAATGACTCAAACCCGAACACGTTTCATACGCACACACACTCGCGAGCAAACATGCACACATTTTTTTTATACATTTCAGTACTTTAGCAGATGCTCTTAACCAGAGTGACTTACAATTAGTGCATTCATCTAAAGATAGTTGGGTGAGACAACAACATATCACAATCTTAGCAAGTACATTTTCCCTCAGTTATCAGCAAAGTCAGTGCTAGTAGGAAAATACACACACACACACACACACACACACACACACACACACACACACACACACACACACACACACACACACACACCACACACACACACACACACACACACACACACACACACACACACACACACACACACACACACACACACACACACACAGCTAGGTTAATTTAGAGTAACCCACAGAGCGCTGTAGTCTTCTAGCAAGTGTCTGTAGTCAGGTTTGGGTCTGGCGGTGAGGGTGCATGGAGGGTCGCGTGTTCAATTCTAGTGATAGGCAGTGCGGTGTCAACAAACATGTTGAAATTTGATGTTTAGAGCAACTTCAAAATTTGACATTCGGAGAAACGTGGACAAACGTCTAACTGAGACTGAGCTTGTTGCAGCACACACACACAAACTCACACACGCACGCGCACACACACAGTAGTACAGTATATATCATTCTCCTTCATGCTGAGATCACTGGCAAGTGAGAGGTTGCAGCCTGGTCTCATAGACTAGATGTAACATAGTGAACTAAAATCAGAGACAATCAAATTAGTATGATATTGAATAAAATGTTATTTGTCACATGCACCGAATACAACAGGTGTAGACCTTACTTTGAAATGCTTACTTACAAGCCCTTAACAATGTAGTTCAATAAATAGAGTTAAGAAAATATTTACTTAATAAGCTAAATAAAAAAAAACTATAAAAGTAACACAATAAAATAAAAATACAGAGGCTGTATACAGTTAAATAAAGGTTAAATAAATAAACACAAATAAATACAGGGTCAGGGGAGTAATACAGGGGAGTACAGGTTCGTTGAGGTAATTTGTACATGTAGGTGGGGGTAAAGTGACTGTGCACATATAATTAACATAACACACAGCGAGTAGCAACAGTGTAAAATCAAGGGGGGGTTCAATGTAAATAGTCCTGGTGGCCATTTGATTCATTCTTCAGCAGTCTTATGGCTTAGGAGTAGAAGCTGTTAAGGAGACTTTTGGACCTAGACTTGGCATTCCAGTACCACTTGCCGTGCAGTAGCAGAGAGAACAGTCTATGACTTGGGTGATTGGAGTGTTTGCCAATATTTTGGGCCTTCCTCTGACACTGCCGAGTATATAGGTCCTGGATGGCAGGAAGCTTGGTCCCAGTGATGTACTGGGTCGTACGCACTACCCTCTGTAGCACCTTACGGTCGGATGCCGAGCAGTTGCCATACCAGACGTATAACTTTTTGAGG
Organism: Salmo salar; assembly: GCF_965601325.2. NCBI lineage: Eukaryota > Metazoa > Chordata > Actinopteri > Salmoniformes > Salmonidae > Salmo > Salmo salar. Next base: position 40,812,369 of record NC_138295.1, on the reverse strand, counting down.
ATCTGGGGACCCATGACAAATCTTTTCGGTCTCCTGAGGGGGACACCACTGTCTTGGTGTGTTTGGACCATGATAGTTTGTTGGTGATGTGGACACCAAGGAACTTGAAACTCTCAACCTGATCCACTACAGCCCCATCGATGTGAATGGGGTGTGCTCAGTCCTCCTTTTCCTGTAGTCCACGGTCATCTCCTTTGTCTTGCTTACGTTGAGGGAGAGGTTGTTGTCCTGGCACCACATTGCCATGTCTCTGACCTCCTCCCTATAGGCTGTCTCATTGTTGTCAGTGATCAGGCCTACCACTGTTGTGTCGTCAGCAAACGTAATGATGGTGTTGGAGTTGTGCTTGGCCACACAGTCGTGGGTGAACAGGGAGTACATGAAGGGACTAAGCACGCACCCCTGAGGGGCCCCCGTGTTGAGGATCAGCGTGGTAGAAGTGTTGTTGCCTACCCTTACCACCTGGGGGTGTCCCATCAGAAAGTCCAGGATCCAGTTGCAGAGGGAGGTGTTTAGTCCCAGGATCCTTAGCTTAGTGATAAGCTTTGAGGGCACTATGGTGTTGAACGCTGAGCTGTGAACAGCATTCTCACATAGGTGTTCCTTTTGTCCATGTGGGAAAGGGCAGTGTGGAGTGCGATTTAGATTGTGTCATCTGTGGATGTTTTGGAGCGGTATGTGAATTGGAGTGGGTCTAGGATTTCTGAGATGATGGTGTTGATGTTAGCCACCAAGCTAATATTAGCCACAACAAATTGTAATTTGTAACATATTATACGTATTGCAAATTCTTAACATATCATACGTATTGCAAATTCGTAACATATTGTACAAATTGCAATTCGTAAACATATCATTAGAATTGTAGTTCGTAACGTATCATATAAATTGCATTTTGTAACATCTCATAAGAAACGGATGATGGACATCCACAAATGACTACATACTATACCAAACGTAACATACTAATTTGAGCATCCCAGATTTTTGTTTACTATGTTACGTCTACCCCTGAGGCCAGGTTGGAGGTTGAGACCTCCTATGAGACTCAATCTTAACTGTAGCTGTTGATGACTGGACCACAGGGGACAGGATAGAACTAGTCACACGTGTGTGTTTGTGTGTGTGTATCCTGGGAGAGGATGCCAGGGCGAGGCAGTCACCAGTGCTAAAGAGCAGGCGGGACCGAGCATGGAGAGGAGATCTTACTTTGTTTATATTACACAGATAGAGGGGAAGTGTGTGCGTGTGTGTGTGCGTGGGTTTTAGGCTAATAGCTCAGTGTGGATTAGTGTTTCCGATCTTATGTAGCCAATTACCAAACTTCCCCCTCAGCACGGCATGTTTAGTACAGTAAAGGCAACATTGATTCTGCCTGCCTTTGAAAGGGTGAGTTGTTCCACTAAAAGAAATATGTAGAAAACATTTAAAAGATTAATGGAAAGTGGAGCGAGTTCCCATGGAGTGTGTTGGAAATCTCCAAATAATGAAACAGACTAAACAAAGTAGAGTTATGCAAGGCACACACACACACACACACACACACAAAATAATTCATGCATGCACACGAATGTACGCACACACGCGCACATATGCACACGCACACACACACACACACACACCCACACACAGTACAGTATTTATCATTCCCCCTCCCTGCCGAGTTCACTGGCAAGTGAGAGGTTGTGACCTCCTGTGTGACTCAAACATAACTACAGCTGTTGATGATTGGACCACAGGGGACAGGATAGAACTAGTTGTGTGTGTGTGCGACAGCCCCCATTACCCCTGAACCCTGGCTGCAGGTGACAACCAGCACTGTGACATGCAACATGCACATAACACTAGCCAAAAGCTGTTTCTCACTTATTTGCTTTCCACCCTCCCCCTCTCTTTACACCTCCATTTCCCTCAGTCACTCTTTCTCGTTCTCCCTTTCATTGTTCTCTCTGCCCTCACTCTCTTTTATTCTGTCAGTCACTCTTTCTGTCCCTCCTTATCTCTATCTCTTTCTTCCTCTCAATCACTTCCAACTTTTTCCTTTTTTATTTCATTCTCTCTCTCCTCCTCTCCCCCTTCTCCTCTGATAGGTGGAGTGAAAGTGTATTAGTAACTCTGAGGTAAGTATTACCTTCCTTCCCTGTGGGAAGAGACAGGCGTGAGACAGACAGAACAGAGATTAGTCACAGGAGGTCAGCCAGACACACTCTCATATATATACTCACTTTCTTTCTTTCTTTCTTTCTTTCTTTCTTTCTTTCTTTCTTTCTTTCTTTCTTTCTTTCTTTCTTTCTTTCTTTCTTTCTTTCTTTCTTTCTTTCTTTCTTTCTTTCTTTCTTTCTTTCTTTCTTTTCTTTTTTTCTTTTTCTTTCTTTCTTTTTTTTCTTTTTCTTTCTTTCTTTTTCGCTCTCTCCACACACACACACACACACACACACAGACGTGTGAATCATGGTTTATGTAAGGAATTCATCATTGTTAATGTGGGTGTGTGGAAGATTATGCTCTCTGCATCGGCGTCTTCTTCATCCTCATAGACATTTGGCTGCAAGGCCTGGAAAAGGATCAGACAGAGACCAACCCCCGGCCATGTGAGGAGGAACACTGCATTATGGAGGAAGGAAGTTGTGGGAAGCATGGAGGTTGCTATAGTACATCCAGCAGAACTACCAACCCACTCACCCACCGGATGAGCTTTCATGTTGCCCATTGTCAAGATAACATATCGCACTAGTAACACTGTGAATATCTTCTCATACCGTATGGTTGGTATTAATGTGTGCTTTGCACAGAAAATGTGGATCGGTATTGTCACGATCCAATAGACATATTTGCAACCCACACACACACACACACACATACACTCAAAAAGATACATGCACTTACACACAAAAACAAAGCAACAGTAAACATGTCGTCCCCCACGAATGATGCAGCGCCCCTCCCTTGGGCCAATTGAGATACCGCGTGTGACTAACAAAATTCAGTGATCGTGTGTGACCACAGATTATCCATTATATTGACCAGGTACTCAAGTGTCTGCTCTAACAATGAAACTAAATGTCTTCAACAATGGAAGGCGGTCGAGATGAGGCAAGATCAGGTGGGACCATTCTAGCCAATGAGAGGACAAATACGCGTGTGAACAACAGGCACAACTCCGATAAAACATTTTTTTTACAAAGTGGCTGGGATGTCAAGTGTAGCAAATAAGCCATTGAATTTTTTGTTAACTAAATTTAACACTCTTATTGACCTCTATACAAAAACTTCTTACTTGATGAGCAAAAAAGAAAACTAAAAACGCCACCTGATGGATTAGACAGATTTTGGTCCCAGTTATCCCTCTCGCTTTGCCTCTTCCTGTCTGGTGTGACTCGCACATTTTCTGTTAATTACTAAATTTCCTGCCTTGGGCCAATCAGTGTAATTTTGTAAATGCCGGATCTCTATGGAAAGACGTATCATTCACCTAAATTTTGTCAGAATCAGGCTGGTGCTGTCTGAGATATCGCGCTTGATTAACATATGTGGGTACGTACGAACGAACGGACAGAGACCACAGTCGCGTGCCCGATTTCATCATGGGGGACAATCAGGCAATGTATTCATTCATACGTGCGATAGAGCTATATTCTGCCATGCTAAAACACGCACCCACGCACGCACATGCACACACACACACACACCCTCCCCTACACACACACACACTCCATTAAAGTCATTACATCTAATACATGTCATGAAGATGTAGAGGCCCCATTAGCAGTTCTCCATAGCTGTCATGTCTTCTCTGACACAACTGTAGCTTTACATCACTGCAGGGCTCTGGACTCTGGGCTCTGCTCTGCACTGCACCATCACCAAGTCAATGCTGTAGCAGGGACATCTAATACAGTTATGAAAGACTTTCTCCAAAGGAGATTTCTTCAAGGTAGTGTGGATGTGCCTGTGTGCTCGTCTATGCTGTATGTACGTGTGTGTGTGTGTCTCTATACTGTCACCTTGTCTGTGTCACAGCACATGTGGTGTGTCCAGCTGTTGTCATAGCTACCCCGCTGTAAGTACATCCTGTATTTGAAAGACTCATATCCTCTGGGGAAATTGCTCTGTGCGAGACACAACAGCTAACACACGATCAACTCACCCTCCCCTCAAACCTAATCTAAACAATCATGGGGGAAACATTGTTGTCTAGGTGATGTCGTTATTGCCCCGTGTGGCACAGTTGAGAGAGCAAGGTTCTGGGTTCAATTCCCACATGGGACCAGTACGAAAATGTATGCAATCACTACTGTAAGTCGCTCTAGATAAGAGTGTCTGCTAAATGACGTAAATGTATTGCAAATGAGAATTGGTTCTCAATTAACTTATATAGTTAAAAGGTTAAAGAACATTTTATCAACTGTAATCTACTCCCACTGTGTTGAATGAAACAATCTCCTTATACTGTACAATATAGGCTACTCTCCTGCTCTGATGGCTGGATGGTTTGACATGTACGGCAGGTAGCCTAGTGCTTAGAGCATTGGACTAGTAACCGAAAGGTTGCAAGATCGAATCCCCGAGCTGACAAGGTAAAAATCTGTCGTTCTGCCGCTGAACAAGGCAGTTAACCCACTGTTCCTAGGCCGTCATTGAAAATAAGAATTTGTTCCTAACTGACTTGCCTAGTTAAATAAGGGTAAACAAATAAAATGCACACACTTTGGAGGGGATAACCTTTTAATGCAGTCGGCTAAATAAGGGTCACACAGAGTGAATCTTGGTAGTCTTAAACAAATCTACTTTGAAACAAAAGTATACACCTCACACACATGGTTATCGGCTTAAAACAAAGAAGACACATGTATCATATCAGATATTGAAATGTATTCCATTTTAGTTTGCATCCAAATATTGCAGAAGACTTAAAAAAAAAAAAATGTTTAACATAGAAACACCAGATTTAAACAGGTTTTTTAAAGTAATGTTTATTAATATGAAATTATGAAAAATATGTATAACATTCCACCCATGGGGCCACTAGGGCATTTGACTACAAGAAAGGGCTACCATGACATGTATTGACAGTCGACACAGATTCTACACATTACACCTTCTCAAATTACCCAGTCATTTATTGAATTATTGACTCTTTTTCATCTTGAATGTTCTCTCTCTCTCCATCTTTCTCTTCTTGCCCTCTCTCTGTCCCAGCTGTACAATCTCAATTCATGCAAGGTGTGAGATGTCTGTGATGATGTGTAAGAACGTGTGAAACTCAGAGGTGATGCGTGGTTCTGAGACCTGTGAAGATAGCGCGTGTTAGGATACAGTATGTGGTGATGCAGCTGCTCTTGCTGAGAGAGAAACACAAAGAGCTACAGTGGTCTGCCACCCTCGGGATTCACACAGACAAGAGGATCAGCACTTAGCAAACCAAATGTATAATTAAACAGAGAGACGGTGGAGAGAGAGGATATGTACTGTGCCCCTCATTACCATAGCTGATTAACCCATGCCTCATGGTGATATCACTGAGTGGTTTCCTTCCTTGCCGGCAACTGAGTTAGGAAGGACGCCTGTATCTTTGTAGTGACTGGGTGTATTGATTTAATTTGATAAATGTAACCTTGATTTAACTAGGCAAGTCAGTTAAGAACAAATTCTTACTTACAATGACAGCCTACCAGGGAACAGTGGGTTAACTTCCTTGTTCAGGGGCAGAACAACAGATTTCTACCTTGTCAGCTCAGGGATTCGATCCAGCAAACTTTCAGTTACTGGCCCAACGCTCTAACCACTAGGCTACCTGCCTCCCCACATTGATACATCATCCAAAGTGTAATTAATAACTTCACCGTGCTCAAAGGGCAATTCAATGCCTGCTTTATTTATTTTTACCCATCTACCAATAGGTGCCCTTCTTTGCAAGGCATTGGAAAACCTCCCTGGTCTTTGTGGTTGAATCTGGGTTTGAAATTCACTGCTCGACAGAGACCTTGCAGAAAATTGTATGTGTGGGGTACAGAGATGAGGTAGTCATTCAAAGATCATGTTAAACACTATTATTGCACACAGAGTGAGTGCATGTAACTTATTATATGACTTGTTAAGCACATTTGTTGAATATTTATTGACTCAAGACATTTCAGCTTTTCATTTTTAATTAATTTGTAAACGTGTCTAAAAACATAATTCCACTTTGACATTATGGGGTATTGTGTGTAGGCCAATGACACACAATCTCATTTTAATCAATTTGAAACTCAGGATGTAACAACAAAATGTGGAAAAGTCAAGTGATCTGAATACTTTCTAAAGGCACTGTATGTGTTTTTTTGGACACAATAATGAGTATTTATTGGGCTGAGAGTGAGTCACTGTGTATTGGCCTGTAGGGTTAAGAGGGAGAGGGTCGACTATGTATATAGAGATGTCTGCATATCCATAGCTGAACATTCTGACAGTCCCTTCCCATGTTAATACTTATGTAACTATAATATAATGTAGAGTATGTGGGTGGGTGGAATCCAAGGGCTTAGATTTCCATTCTGGTGACTTCCTCTTCACTCCCACTCAATCTCAATACAACAGCAAATCCTATGATTTGAGATATATGAACATGTCCACCTTATAGTCAGTCAATTCAACTCAAGGGGCTATGGAGGTGCAAGATCAAGATATGCAAGTGCTCAGAGGAACTAGAAGACTTCCAAAATGGCAGTCGTCGAGGTGTGTTTGTGTGTGTGTGCGTGTGTGCGTTCATGTCCACGTGACCGCGTGTGTGTGCGTACGTGCATGTCTACACGTGTGCATGTGTGTGTGACAGTGCTGCTGTAGTGAACAGGCTCTGAGGTGTCAGATTGTTCCAGAGCCTGTTATCTGATGATAGCTCACCACTTCCACAGCTAACTGGGAGCTAAATTGCTTTTGTGTTGTTCCTCGGCTGCTGCTCTATTTGATTTGAGGCTGTGAAAGAGGATAGCTGTGATGCAGGAAGGGAATGGGCAGGGGCACTGGATCAGAGCATACTCTCTGCTAACAGCCGGTCTACTATGAGTCAGCGAAATATGAAAATGGCATGAAATGTCACGTGAAATGTCACTCAGGTCAACTCTTAGACAAATACTAAAAACCAATGCTTTTGGTCATGTCAATTCACCTTTATTTCTCTTTGTATTCTAGAAGTTCTAGAAAATATGTAATGTACAGGTAGTTTTTCTTGCTTAGTCTAAATATATGTAAGTCTACACAACACGTTATTATATATGTTTATATTAAATACTCTGTAATATCCTGAAACGGGACTGTGTCCTGTCTGTCAGACTTCTCCATGATTTGATTTGATGAATTGTATTATTATAGTTTTCTGCATCAGCATGCCCAGCCCACATGGGCTTACAAGACACTGTATTTTCTATAGCAAAATAAGATAATAATGTCAATATATGCACACATATGATAATACCAAACATTAGGAACACCCCCCCCCAGCCTCAATTACGAAAGGGCATGGACTCTACAAGGTGTTTAACCTCTGCAGGATGGGGTGTCCCTAAACTGGGATGGTTGTTGCTAATGTAATTCTAATGTAATTCTGACTAGAATTACGTTGTATACATCAGCCAACGTTCAGGGACATAGACATGTCTTATATGGGCAGAAAGCTTAAATTCTTGTTAATCTAACTGCAGTTTACAAATAACAGTAACTATTAGAGTGAAAAAAATACCATGCTATTGTTTGAGGAGAGTGTACAACAACAAAAAACTTTTATCACGGCAACTGGTTTGATACATTCACCTCTGAAGGTAAATAATGTACTTACATTCAGTAATATTGCTCTGATTTGTCTTCCTGAGGGTCCCAGAGATAAAATGTAGCATAGTTCTTTTTGATAAAATCAATTTTTATGTTCAAATGTAGGATCTGGGGTCTACAGTTTGAACCCCTGCTGTCTCTGGCTCCACACCCACCCCGCCCGGCCATCTAGATGTGTGAAAGTTAGTGTATAAGCTAATGATCCATCATGTATGACATTCCTGGGAGTGTGTAAACTTACATTTTGTATTATCATTGCATTTTTGTATGTTCTCTATAGTTATGTACTTGAAAATGTATCAATTGACCAATTCAGCACATTTGGACAAACAGGGATGCTTGCCCAAGTTGACTCCAATGCTTCCCACAGTTGTGTCAAGTTGGCTGGATGTCCTTTGGGTGGTGGACCATTCTTGATTCACACAGGAAACTGTTGAGTGTGGAAAAACCCAGCAGTGTTGCAGTTCTTGACACAAACCGGTGTGCCTGCACTTAAATCTTTTGTCTTTCCCATTCACCCTCTGAATGGCACTCAAACACAATCCATGTCTCAATTGTCTGAAGGTTTAGAAATCCCTTCTTTAGCCTGTCACCTCCCCTTCATCTATAAGGGATCATGGCTTTCACCTGTATTCAACTGGTCAATCTGTCATGGAAAGAGCAGATGTTCTTAATATTAATATTCTGTATACTCAGTGTATGTAAACATACGTTCTTGTGGGAGTGAAAAACAATTGAGAAAACAAAACAAAAACATGTTTTGGGCAGTTGGCATTTGGGAATGGGAGAGAAATCATCCAGCACTTCCCAAGACAGGTACCACTGGAATCTCTTCAGCATATCCACGACCATGCCATCTAGAATGGCCAACAGAGATACTGGAGCATCCATCTTACTGTAGAGAAGTAGACTCTAAACATAGAACAGCAGTTCAGAGCTGGATCTGTGCAACTTGGCATTAAACCTTGCATTGACATTAAACGTTCTATTAAATGCCTGGTGTTATATTTTATTGCACAACAATTTGACCAGCCCTTTTTATCAAAGTTAAACTGCAGCTCAAGGGAAATGGTCTGTGAAAACAGGAGAGAATACTCCTCTCTTTCATTGCGCTGTTGATACAGAACATTAGGCTACACACACGCACACAATTCCCTGTAGCCACTGATCATCTGTTTTCATTGCCAGGAGAAGGATTTGGGAGGGAGACAGCTCTGTTCATAGTACTGTATTAGAGTGAGAGATTAGTCCTATATACGTTTATATTATATACTATGTCATATTCTAAAACTGGACTCAGGCATTTCCGATGGACACCTGACAAAATCTCACTGTACCCAAGACTCCAAACCCTGGGTAGAGGGGCTCAGTGAAGGTGGCGTGGAAGGTGGGTCAATGTGTCAGAGAAGGACTCAGAGCCAGCCAGTCCACATACACTCCTACTCTGCAGGAGCAAAGAAAGGGAAAAAAACGTAAGTCTTTCTCTTATTGTGCACTGGAGTTGTTCCATACGTCACATTTTGAAGTTTTTAAGGTTAAGTTTAGGCATTAACTCCAAATGGTTAAGGTTTGGGATAGTGTAGTGGCCGGTTTCCACGTTATCTCTCAACGTCCTCACACATGGATTGACGTCGAATACTGACTTGTATCACGGGTGACCTGACTGGTTTTGTGTTGCACAACAATTTTGCCAGATCCTTTTTTTTTTTTTTTCAAAGCTGAACTGCAGCTCAGGGGAAATGGTCTGTGAAAACAGGAAAAAAGACTCTTCTCTATCATTGCTCTGTTGCTGATAGAGAAGAGTATACAGTATAGGAGTACATTAGGCTACACACACCCGCACGCACGCACACACACACACTTACAAACACACTTGTGCTCCTAAATGAATTCCCAGTAGCCACTGATCATAGCAGTTGACTATCATCTGTTTTCATTGACAGAAGCAGGATTTAAGAGGGAGGCAGCTGTGTTCTTAGTGCTGTATTAGAGTAAGAGATTAGTTCTAGCATGTTCAGCGCCCTACGCAGGATCCCTCATCACTAAAGCCGGGACGGCGTCCCAAATGGCACCCTATTCCCTTTATAATGCACTACTTTTGACCAGGGCTCTGGGAATAGGGTATGAGTAATGCATCCCCAGTTTCTACCACTGCAGCCCAGCCCATTCTCTATCTTGTTAAATGAGAAAGCCATTTCATTAGGCTAACCCCTATTCAATATGGGAAGGGACATTCAGATAGCCCCATAGGACTGATAGCATTGACCCATTCAAACCAATGCATCGGCAAGAACACATAGGCTACACACCGCACACATACACAACACATGCAAATACACACAAACACATGCATATATACTGTATATACACACATGCACAGAATTGAGCAAGTGCATACAGAGACAAATTTGAGCACACTGAGACAACTACTCTCATGAGATGCATCACACAGACTCCGACAGAGAAACATCAAACACACACACACACACACACACACATACATGAAAGCACAAGGCCAGCAGCAAGCACACACCCCAGGCTTGTCCCTGGCAGACTGCAGTGGGTGATATATGGAGCTCACTCTACATGCCTGTTATACTCAGGCCCTCCATTATTGACCAGAAAAAGCCCTCATGTAACTGTGTGTGTGTGTGTGTGTGTGTGTGTGTGTGTGTGTGTGTGTGTGTGTGTGTGTGTGTGTGTGTGTGTGTGTGTGATTTATAGCCTGTGTTTTAGGCTGATTGTGGTCCTGTGTGATTAATTCCATGTTCTGCTCTCCAAGGTCTCCCCCAGAGGGAATTGCAAAGGTCTCCAGTGTGAGAAATCCCTCCATCCCTCCACCCTGAGCACTGAGTAGGAATCCCCTTAACTGGGCAAGGGAAACACAAAGCCATGGAATAAATCATATATGAGTACAACAGAGGACGAGGAACGACTACTGTTTTACGTATTCTTTATTTTTGTTGCAGTATCATTGCCACTAAATAGCATTTGCTTTTGAGTTTTCTACTGTTTAGTGTTTCTATGCTTTTCTCATTCTTTATTTGATGTTTTGGGCACAGTAGCTGAAAAGTACATTAAACAAAGATAATTGTTTATCATGTATAGTTAGAGGGAGGCTTTCTGTCCAGTGGTTGTAATAAATAGATTGAAATAAATCAATTGTTTTTCCTAATGGAATACATCCAGTGTGTTTTCTGTTGATGCTCTGTACCTGATGTAGCGTATGATTAGCGTTACAATAGCTGAGGCACTTGGGTGTGCACAAGTGTGTGTGCGTGCGTGCGTGTGTGTGTGTGGTAAGCCATCACAGCCCATAATGGACTTCCTCTCTAGTCACCTACACCTCCCCTGTCTGGGCAATGACTTCACCCATAATGCACCAGTAATCTCATTTCTGGGGTCTTGTTGTGGTTCGTCATCAGTCATAATACGACTAGGGGGTTTATTAGGGAGAAATTACCGGTGTGTGGTCATAGACACAATGCCTAGAGCAGGATGGCATCAGCGTAGATCTCCCATTGTTTATGATGCAGACGCCACAGAAAAAAAGTGTGTCTGTGTTAGTGATACACCTCTGTCCATATACACAACTGGACCAGACATGGCTTCAAAGTGCCTTAGGGATGTTTATCTTAGCTTAGCTTTAGCCCTTGACTATGGAAATGTCAGTGTGACACTTGATGAATTAGCCTTCGTGCTAAAGCTTGACCTGTGTGTGTAAATACCCTTAGCTTATTTTAGCTTAGCTTTAGCCCATGGCTATGGCTATGGAAATGTCAGTGTGCCACTTGATGAATTAGCCTTCGTGCTAAAGCTGACGTGTGTGTGTGTGTAAAAAACTACTAGTCAATAAGCAGGCTGTCTCTGGGCATTCACCAGAATGACTAAAAGCTCATTAGATCCTCTGCTCCTGGAACAATCAGTTGCTACAGACTCAGCCAGCCACACAGAATGAACAATGAGAGACCTGCTCAGAATGCCAAACCACAACCCTAACCTTAAGCCTAGCTTCATGTTCACATCTCGGTTCAACCATAACCCTAGCCTCAACAACAACGTCTTCCTTCAACAATGGAGAGAACTGAGCATGTGTCTATGATCATTTGGCAAGTTATTGCTCTAATAAAGACGGCAGATGTGCGATAATCGAAGTGTGAAAGAGGGATGGGGGATTTCTAATCCAGGAGATCCTGTTATAGAACAGGTCAATATCCACAGGCTTAACCTTTACGTTCCCCACATTCTGATTATGTGGCGAGTCTATACAGAACACACATACGCGGACACACTTCCATGCACACGTTACACAACGGGAGCCGACACACACAGGAACACACACAGTCATTCATCGGCTACTAGAATAACAATAAAAAGTCAGATGGGAAATGAAGTAGAGTCTCATATGTTACTGTGGTCCCACAGAGCATGTTGTAATTATTAGAACATGGAGAAATGCACATGGGGTCTGCTGACTCGTCTCTCCTTACTATATTGATTCATATGGCCTTCCCGCCTATTCTACTGTAACCCATTATTCCCTTCCCTCCCCGTCCCTCTGTCACACACAGAATACAGTACATCCAAGATTCACAACTTAACATGCACTAATTCAGCATTTAATCAGTACGGCTAACATATACAGTACAGCCAAAGCCATTTTCTGGCATTCTTTTCCAAATCTGAAGCGAGTCAAACCTGTTATTTGGGGCACCAACATACTTTACCCAAGGCTTCAGTCAGAATCTGTGTCTGTTTGTCACATTGTGTTCCTTTGAATAAGGCAAACTGAAAATGCCCTTCGTTCAACTGGCCCTCAACTATGTAGGCTGTTGCCATAGCAACTCTTTCTCACAGAGCAGGGGCAAGGTGTGGTTGTTTGCTTGACATTTTGTCTTTATGTACTTTGCATTATTTGCATTCTATTATTTCTATTTGATGAAAGAGGTGGGTGAGTGCTCATCTCTCAGACTACACTGGAGGCTAGTCCATTTCTTGATCCACATCCATATTCTAAGCTAGACAATGTTCAGGTCCAGACCTGGACCCAGGGCAATAGGTCTATCTGTCTGTCTGGCAGCCTGCCACGAGAGAGCTATCATCCTGGCTGGAGACAACCATAGATGCTCTCATATCAACAAGCTCTCACAGTCTCACTGCAGAATTAGACATTCATTCCACGTTCTCCAAACGTCAAATTTCAAAGTTGCTCCAAACGTCAAATTTCTACGTTTTTTCGTTGCTCCTGCTGCTCTGTATCGTCCCATTTCTCCAAACATCACATTTCTAAGTTAAGGGTTAAGTTTAGGCACTCATTTCAAATGGTTAAAGCCAGACTCAGTAAGTCTCATTTATGCAGTGGTGTAAAGTACTTAAGATAAAATACTTTAAAGTACTACTTAAGTAGTATTTTTAGGTATCTGTACTTTACGTTACTATTTATATTTTTGACAACTTTAACTTTTACTTCACTACATTCCTGAAGAAAATATTTTTACTCAAATTGTATTTGTCACATGCGCCGAATGCAATGGGTGTAGACCTTACAGTGAAATGCCTACTTGCAAGCCCTTAACCAACAATGCAGTTTTAAGAAAATACAAAAAAAAAAGTATGAGTAATTAGAAAGCAGCAGTAAATAACAATAGCGGGGCTATATACAGGGGGTACCGGTACAGAGTCAATGTTCGGGGGCACCGGTGTCGAGGTAATTGAGGTAATATGTACATGTAGGTATTAAAGTGACTATGCATAGATATTAACAGAGAGTAGCAGCTGCCATACCAGGCAGTGATGCAACCCGTCAGTATACTCTCGGTGGTGCAGCTGTAAAACCTTTTGAGGATCTGAGGACCCATGAGAAACCTTTTCAGTCTCCTGAGGGGGAATAGGTTTGGTTGTGCCCTCTTTATGACTGTCTTGGTGTGCTTCGACCATGTTAGTTTGTTGGTGATGTGGATGCCAAGAAACCTGAAGCTCTCAACCTGCTCCACTACAGCCCCGTCGACGAGAATGGGGGCGTGCTCGGTCCTCCTTTTCCTGTAGTCCACAATCATCTCCTTTGTCTTGATCACGTTGAGGGAGAGGCTGGTATCCTTGCACCACACAGTCAGGTCTCTGGAATAATGGTGTTGATGTGAGCCATGACCAGCCTTTCAAAGCATTTCATGGCTACAGATGTGAGTGCTACGGGTCGGTAGCCATTTAGGCAGGTTACCTTAGTGTTCTTGGGCACAGAGACTATGGTGGTCTGCTTGAAACATGTTGGTATTACAGATTCAGACAGGGAAAGGTTGAAAATGTCAGTGAAGACAGTTGTTCAGCGCATGCTCAGAGTACACGTCCTGATAACCCGTCTGGCACTGCTCACTTGAGAATGTTGACCTGTTTAAAGATCTTACATCAGCTCACATCAGCTTCGGAGAGTGTGATCACACAGTCATCCAGAGCAGCTGATATTCTCATGCATGTTTCAGTGTTACTTGCCTCGAGGCGAGCATAGGAGTTATTTAGCTCGTCTGGTAGGCTCGTGTCACTGGGCAGCTCTCGGCTGTGCTCCCCTTTGTAGTCTGTAATAGTTTGCAAGCCCTGCCACATCCGACGAGCGTCGGAGCCGGTGTAGTGCGATTCGATCATAGTCCTGTATTCACACTTTGTCTGTTTGATGGTTTGCCAGAGGGCATAGCGGGATTTCTTCTAAGCTTCCGGGTTAGAGTCCCACTCCTTGAAAGCGGAAGCTCTACTCTTTAGCTCAGTGCGGATGTTGCCTATAATCCATGGCTTCTGGTTGGGGTATGTACGTACAGTCACTGTGGGGACAACGTCATCAATGCACTTACTGATGAAGCCAGTGACTGATGTGGTGTACTCCTCAATGCCATCATATTCATATATTCATATTTGCTAGCACATATTCCAGTCTGTGCTAGCAAAACATTTTCCTTGACGTCCTAAAGTACTCATTACAGGAAAATAATGAAATTCACACACTTATCAACCTAACATCCCTGGTAATCCCTACTGCCTCTGAGCTGGTAGACTCACTAAACACATATGCTTCATTTGTAAATGATGTCTGAATGTTGCTGTGCCCCTGGCTTTACGTACATTTAAAAAACAAGAAAATAGTGCCATCTGGTTTGCTTAAAATATGGAATTGGAAATAGATTTATACTCTTACTTTTGATACTCAAGTACATTTTAGCAATTACATTTACATTTGATACTTAAGTATATTTTAAACCAAATACTTTAGTAGAATTTTACTGGGTGACTTTTACGTGTGTCATTTTCTACTAAGGTATCTTTACTTTTACTCAAGTATGACAATTGGGTACTTTTTCCACCACTGCATTTACGTCATTTGTGATTCTGAAATACCAAATTGTCAGGGCGACAAAACAAACCCAGGCAAGACATAATGTAAACAAACCCAGGCAAGATGTCATAACGTGCTCTCTCTGAGAGTTCTCAAGCGCTGCTGGGCCATCCACCCTTCGATCAGTCAGTATCAGACAGCTGGTGTTCATGTTTGCTTGTAGCCTACAACAAGCATGTAGGTTACGCTACAAGTGGAGTCAGCTATAAATGTTACAGCAGTAAAATGTAATTCAACAACATAGGCCGACTACTGGAGTGCAACGGTAGCGCCGTTATGTGCTTGATCTCTTGCAGCACAAACACTTGCCTGGAAAAGTCGGACAGCAACAACTATAGGGTTGAATACATTTGCTATTAAAAGGTTGCAATAGTAAACTCAACATCCAAGAGGAAAATAATTAGCCGGCTAGCAACTCCCACGTGGGAGTGTCTATGTCTGTAAGTGTTAGCGTAACTAAGAGAGCGTTCGTCTGTGTGCGTGTGTCAACCCTGTTTCTCCATTAGATAGCATTAGATGTCACATCTTTGCTTCTTCCCATGGGTAATGGCCGTTTGAGCTGCATAGAATACCCACAGAGCACTGATGTGGCGTGAGGCCCAGTTTCTGAGGTGTGACTAATCTATAAATTCACTTCCTGCTGCGGGGGGAAGCATCTCCTGTACTTAAACTAACCCCAAACACACACCCCTCTCATACAATCCACACACCTCCCAAAGGTCTATGGGTTCCACTGAAAGGGCAGCCACACTATCTATTACTACAAGAAAATCCATTCTTTGTTCCTACTTTGATTGATTGGTGTCTCTTCCTCATATAATGACGAGCAATGAGAGTCTGACAGAGATTTTTAATGAGTGACCAGTGCAGGGGAAATAAGAGGAAGAGAGGAAGAGGAAGTAATGGCTGACTTGCTTAAAGTAGGTCACGGCATACAGGGCTTTAGTACATCTAATTTTACTATATAGATAGATGTCTCTCCTTCCCCCTCTCTCTGCTCATCTCTTCTTTCTTCCCATCTCTCCCCTTTTTGTCTGTTGCCCCGTCTCTCTCCCACTCTCACAAGAATACCACTCTCGCTCGGTCTCTCTCTCTCTCTCCCTCCCTCTGTCGCCCTCCATCTCTCAGAGTAAATCCCTTTAACAGAGTGGAAACCTTTTCCTCTCCTCCTTTCCTCCTCCAGGCATCCATTTGGTCAACTTAATGGAAAGATGAAAAATGACTTTGGGGCGGGGGAGGAGGGGTGAGCGGGGAGTGACGGGAGGTTCCATCTTTGTCTGTTAAAATAAGATGAATTTTGAGACCGGGGAAATCAAATCAGAGTTATTTAGAAATGATGTGGCTGGCCACATTTTGATATTCTCGCATACTCTCATGCTGGGATATATCCGTCTGAATATGGGTTAATCGGTGGATATAAAAGATATGAATCTTAATTTAAATATAACATCATAGTTAAGCCTGCTGCCTTACCCTTTGAGATTGCAAGGATGCAAATAACATAGCCTTCCCCAAAATGACAGGAATCTTTGGTGACAGATGTTCGTTCTCTCTCTCTCTCTCTCTCTCTCTCTCTTTCTCAAATAATGACGACACTGCTCCTTTAACTGCTGAGAGTCCCTTCTAATCTCTTCCAAGTCTCTTCTACTTGATTTCCTGGACACGGCGTAGCAACGCAGGCCTAAAAAGATCCGGGGGAATAGTCATTATGGGGCTTGGCTCGCTCAAATGGGTGTTGCCTCACCCTCTAACAAGGGCCTCGATGGAGAGGGAGGGAATTACATTCGAGGAAACCAAAATACCTCCACAGATCGGTTAAAACAAGCCTCCCGACAGATGATGCTATCGTTGAAGTGAGTCCGAATGAAAGGTTTATGTAGAGTAATACCCAAAGGGTTTGAAGAGAATTCGCAGCGTGTGCCTTAACACACTTCTAATGATTATGAGTTAGCCCCTGTAACAACCCAGCGGAAATCAGAGAGCTTAAAGTCTATTAAAAGAAAGACATGGTCGTGGCTTAGTAAAGTATTACAATGTGCTTTAAAGAAAGTGTTGTGAATGTGGCCCTACGGACACCCCCCGTTGAATGAATTTCAGTGGAATGCGAGCAAAGGGTTGTCCTGGTTTTGGTAGGTTATTCTAATGTGCAGAGCAAAATGTGAATATAGAGTCAGAATCATTGTATAGAGCAGATGTGAATTGGAACGCACTTTAAGTGTTCCATTTCTCCTCTCACTACACCACTTTATGGAGCAATGCCTCTCCTTAAAAAAAACGAGGACACACAAAACTAAAGATAGATGAAAGATATCTATCAATCTTTCTTTTAAAATCTCTATTCAGTCTCTCCCTATGACAGAGAAGGGTCACAAATCTGAGAGATTCTTATACGTTCCTCCGACTGATCTTGGAACTTTCAACTGATCTTACTCGTATGTTCTTCTTCGTCGTATTCATGTAGAATTGATACTACTTCATGTTTCAATTGTAATATATGACAGCTTCTCTAATGGAAATGAAATCTCTACATCTTCAAACAGCCCTCTCAGAGAATCAAAGGAAAGGGAAAAAAGAGGGGGAGAGAGAGAGATTTCTTTTAAGGGCGATATACAATTGAGCAGACATACAGTATTAAACAGACACACATTGTGTGTGTGTGTGTTTGTGAGTGTGTGTGTGTGTGTGTTTGCGTGTGTGTTACAGCCAATTTCCCTGTCTTTGCGTGAGTGAATAGAGCTGGTTCTCAGATCTTCCTCTCAGCCACTACAGAGCCAGCTAGCGTGGGAAGAAAGGACACTGTCAAACAATTTTCAAATGGCTTCCTCTACTTGTCCCCTCTACATTCGAACCACTAATGAGAGTAAGGACTGAATGGGTTTCCACTATGTTGCTTCCACTTACCGAGTCATGCCTGATCAGTTTGAATGAAAAGAGAAGGTGGAAAGGAGACCTTGGGTGACTACTGGAACATGAAAGTGATAAAAAGGCAGATTGGAAATATCTTTAGATGTGCCTTGCTCCTATCTCTTTATCTTCCCCTTTATTCTGTATATGCAAATGCAATCCTCCAGACTGGGCAGAGTAGGGTATATCTGAGTTAGAAATTAGCTGTGGATCTTTGCTTGGGCCCATGGATATAGTAGCTCTGGGCCTGAAGCTTAAATAAGAAGGTGTGGAATAATATTGAGGAGAGGTTCAGCATCTCATTGCCAAAAAGGCCTGCCACTGAGAGAGAGAGAGAGAGAGAGAGAGAGAGAGAGAACAAGAAAAAGACGAGGGAAAAAGACGAGAGAGGGAGAGAGAGAGAGTGCGTTCATATGTGTGTGTGTGTGTGTGTGTGTGTGTGTGTGTGTAAATCACAGACACACAGCGAACGCAGCCTGTGGGCATCTTGTGTTCCTCTCACCCGGTCTGCCTCGAGCCAGTCTTCCCTTTACCTTTCTATCCCCCATCTTTTCCCTCGTCTTTTTCTTGTTCTCGCTGTCTTTCAAAGTGAGTCAGAGTCAGTGGGAGGGCGAGATACAAACTGAACACATCCCACCAGGAATCACAACCAGTATTCAAAGCATACATGAATGCCACATTACGTAATGTGCCAGTGGAAGAAAATACATCTTATCTGGTGGTATGAAAATAAACATTTGAATTTGCATTCAGAGGAGTTGAGATTCTTATGCGTTGACACTAAATGCTTTGGCCACTCTGGGAAGAGGTCTAGTTTGATTAGTATGCTTCTCAGGTTCTCAAAATCACCAAATTGAGGTTGCTTCCCCCTCCAGCTACAGTGCTGCAAACACGTTTGATAAAGTGGGTCTGAGGCATATGCGGATTGAAGCTTTCTGCTATTTCTGGGCTCCGTTTGTGTGAAGAGAGGGGAAGGGAGGAGAAGGGAGGCATAAGGCCTTACCGTTTGTACCATCACCCTCTTGGGCATAAAGTGTTGCTGTCTACAATGCGTTCACATCTCTGTGTATAACAGCAGTTTACATTGAAGCTGAGCTAAAGCCAGAGGCATCGCAGCGAGAAACATCTAAACTGCAGCAGACGTAACTCTACAGTACAACAATATCCCACTCTACCTTCAAAAATACTGAACTCATTTACAATATATTGCACACACCAATGCCCTATATACTGTAAATGGCTGTTAAACATTCTGTACTGGAATGTGTGAAATCATTTAGTGTGCCGAGTGCTGTTTGACTTGTGGCATGGCCATACAAACTATAGGTTAATCCCACTGCAGGTGAACATTATTCTCAGCATATTTTTCTGGCTGACAGTGGCATTACCAAACCAACAAACAATACAAAAAGTTCAAATACTCTCCTGCTTGCACATTGATAAATCATCTTTATGAAGTCAGATAAACATTTTAATAGACTTTATTCATATTAATTGCATGGCTTTATTACAGGCTACATGTGTGGTATATATGACAAATATTACCCCACTACAGTATTTGGTGACCCCGACGTGATTTATCTTCTGTCTAATTTGGTATAAATTTGAGTTTATTCCATTACTTCCCGATACATAACGAACACACGATGGAAAATATGCTAGCAACCAATCTTAATGAGTTATTGCAATCGACCCGTGTCAATGATTGGGCTCAAAAGCTTATTAAAAGGAAGGTCTCAAATTGGGAGACCCCAAGCTAGCGGTGAACATGCTTGATACCACTGTGAGTTCCCAGAGGACCTCGGAGTGCAAAATAGAAGAGTTACAATCAGAACTGCAAGCATGCAACAACAAAAAAAGAGCATGAGCTGACTAGGTCATTTCTGCATGACACGCAGCGAGATTTGTTAGAACAGAGCGCAAATAGACCCGCAAGCGACTTCTCTGACTCGGACACAGATAGCGGGATGGGCGCACAGTCAATCCCACCGACCGGCGTGGTGTGCACCACACTCCTCTAGTGTGTGTGGGCAGGCCAAGCCCCCATTGCAGCGATTGGGACAGGTACAGAGACTAATCCCAAACAGCCCACAAAGCGTTGTTGTGATTTCTATAAAAGGGAAAGGCATACC
This sequence comes from Salmo salar, assembly GCF_965601325.2. Taxonomy (NCBI): domain Eukaryota; kingdom Metazoa; phylum Chordata; class Actinopteri; order Salmoniformes; family Salmonidae; genus Salmo; species Salmo salar. Next base: position 40,792,149 of record NC_138295.1, on the reverse strand, counting down.
GTCAGGCGCTATTGGAACCTTGTCAGAGGCAACCCTCCTGCGCATTTCAGGCAGCCTGACGGCCCAGAGTAGGACCAACTATCCAGTTCAATTTGGAGCCTTCTGCTGAAAACATAGGTTGTTGATTATTTGACAATGAAGTGTTAAGTATTTCTTGCCTTTACAACTAAATGGTTACTATATCCATTCGTGATGGCTATGTTACATTTGTGAATGTGTGTTCTTTGTATACAGATTGCTAGACAAATGACTCCTGTTGCACCAAGAATAATTTGTGATGCTGACGTGATGCTGCTGGGACCACGAACTCCTGGTTTGAAGATGTCCACAGTGTCTAGAGTGCTGGCTGTCCAGTTTGGTTTTGAACACTGTCTAATACAGTTTGCATCATAAAAAGGGAGGATTATGTAGGCCAGCCCAACCCCCAGTGTCACTTTTATTAATGCTCAATGCAAAAGGTTTTATTGTCTTCTCAGGAATGCAACCTTCTCTGTGTTGTTCACATCTGTGAAGCAGTAGCTGCTGTTGTGATGACATCCTGTTGGTCTGATGATGTGATTGGAAGTTCATTTTTACAGTATTCTATTGGTCAACTCCGATTTTGAATCCAAACAGTCAGATGTTATAAAAGGGTCTCGGATTCATTTGGTCTTTTCTCTTTAGGTCCTGACCTGCTCTAGTGCGATACCGACACTCTCTCTGTCTCTCTCCCTCCACTCCCAAGAGTTTTGGGACATGACTATAACTTCTCTCTCTCTCCCTCTCTGATCATGCCTAGATTATGAATGCTTTGTTAATAGAAGTATTGCCCTGTAATGTGAACCTTGTATAATGTGAAGCGTTCATTTTACAAAGAGATGAAATCTATTTGCTTTTAGTATTCCATTCTTAGACCTTTCTTGTTTTGTTCCTGTAACTCAACAATAGTCCTGATTGCACACTGCTAAATCGTCATTATGGGCTCAGATAAACATTTGAATAGATTTTATTCATATTAATTGCATAGTCTTATTAACAGCCGCATGTGTGGTATATATGATAAATATGACCTCTCTCCCCCTCTCCGCAGGTTTGTTTTGTGCTGGCGTGGCCTTGCTCACCTCCCAGATAGTGGGCTTACACCATCTCTCTTACACACACACACACACACACACTCCATCCCCCTCCCACACTCTCTCCTGTCTCTCTTTCTCTCCCTCACTCATTTACTCTCTCTCTCTTTCACTTTCTTCTCTACTATCCACCTATTCCTCCTTCTCACATTCTCTAGCATATTTGTCTCTCTGTGAGAGAAGATTCGGGTCTGTGTGTTGGATGTGTGAGATCATCCGAGTTCTCTGTCCCTGTGTCAATACTGACATATAGATTGTGGTCTGGTTCTGTGTACAGTGTAAACACAGAGTAATGTCCTGCACTACTGTCTCTCACTGGGAGATGGGGTTAGTCTACTCTGGGGACAATATATACACAACAGCCCATTCAGCAGCACCACTCTCATTGTCCCCAAATCCCCCTTTATCCTCTTCCTGTCCCAGGCCTGATATACAATGTAAATATATCATACACAGTTCCATTATCACTCTGTGAGATACGCTAATGTCTCTACCTTCCATAAAACACGCCATTTCCTCTTCTCGCTCTTTATAAACACACACAAACCACCTTACATCCTCATCGATACACAAATCCTTGTTTATTCCTTTAGAACGCATAGAGCCCAATGTCTCAATGGATATCTACAGTATAAATAAATTTGAGCTCCAGATTTCTCCTTGTCTATAATGAATGTAAACCCTGTTTAAACTCCGTGACTCAATTATAAGTACAGTAGCCCCACACACACACACACACACACACACACACACACACACACACACACACACACACACACACACACACACACAGCAGTCTGCCAGGGACAGGGTGGGGGAGGACATTTATGCTCGCTGATGGTGTTTTCATTTATGCATGCGTGTGTGTACGTGTATGTATGTGTGTTTGTGGAGCTGTGGAGATTGGGGAAGGCGATACCTCTCAGATATGTAATACACACAGCTGACCCCTAACCTGAGCAGTGGCCAATCGCATCGTTTATCACAGCACTGCGTTTACTTTCCCAGAGCCAATCAACAATCCCGGGTCTGTCTCGGTCGGCAACCACAGCTCAGACAGAGCAGTTTTGGGCAAATAAAATTGTCCAGGTTTCAAATATGCTTAACCACACACACTGACAGTATAGGAGCCTGAATTCAAAATACAGATCCTCTTTTTGAAAGGTCCTTCCTTCCATTTTCCTTCTTTATTTATTGTTATATCGTTCTTCTGTTCTTTCATTCTTTTTTTGCTTCCCTCCTTTTATCCGCCCAGTGTGATAGATCAGTGATAGCCCAAAGTAACTAGAGTTGATAGTGTCTTTGTGCTCTGGCTCTTACTGTTAAGTGCTGCCGAGTGTGCTGTGAAGTACAGGGGAGTTTGTAGAGTCTGTATGTCAGATCCACTTCTCCTTCCCTTCAGATTGCAGAACAGAGCAGTGCAGAGCAGAGCAAAACAGAGAAGAACAGTGCAAAGCAGAACATTGCAGAACAGACTAGAACAGAGCAGACTAGAACAGAAAGAGCAGACTAGAACAGAAAGAGCAGACTAGAACAGAAAGAGCAGAATAGAACAGAGCAGACTAGAACAGAGAAGATTAGAACAGAACAGAGTAGACTAGAACAGAGCAGACTAAAACAGAGCAGATTAGAACAGAGCAGACTAGAACAGACTAAACAGAGCAGACTAGAACAGAGAAGATTAGAACAGAACAGAGCAGACTAGAACAGAGCAGACTAAAACAGAGCAGACTAGAACAGAGCAGACTAGAACAGAGCAGACTAAAACAGAGCAGACTAAAACAGAGCAGACTAGAACAGAGCAGACTAGAACAGAACAGAGTAGACTAGAACAGAGCAGACTAGAACAGAGTAGACTAGAACAGAGCAGACTAAAACAGAGTAGACTAGAACATAGCACACTAGAACAGAGCAGATTAGAACAGAACAGAGCAGACATGAACAGAGCAGACTAGAACAGAGGAGACTAGAACAGAACAGAGCAGATTAGAACAGAGCAGACTATAACAAAGCAGACTAGAACAGAGCAGATTAGAACAGAACAGAGCAGACTATAACAAAGCAGACTAGAACAGAGCAGATTAGAACAGAACAGAGCAGACTAGAACAGAGCAGATTAGAACAGAAGAGTAGACTAGAACAGAGCAGACTAAAACAGAGCAGACTAGAACAGAACAGACTAGAACAGAGCAGATTAGAACAGAACAGAGCAGACTAGAACAGAGCAGATTACAACAGAGTAGACTAGAACAGAACAGAGCAGACTAGAACAGAACAGAGCAGACTAGAACAGAGCAGACTAGAACAGAACAGAGCAGACTAGAACAGAACAGAGCAGACTAGAACAGAACAGAGCAGACTAGAACAGAACAGAGCAGACTAGAACAGAGCAGAGCAGACTAGAACAGAGCAGACTAGAACAGAGCAGACTAGAACAGAGCAGACTAGAACAGAGCAGACTAGAACAGAACAGAGCAGACTAGAACAGAGCAGATTAGAACAGAGTAGACTAGAACAAAGCAGACTAGAACAGAGCAGATTAGAACAGAGTAGACTAGAACAAAGCAGACTAGAACAGAAGACAGCACCGCAACTTCAAACACAGCCTGTTTCGAAGAGAGAAAGGGAGGGAGAGCTTTAGAGGAGAGCTCAAGAGTAACAATAAATAAGTAATCAAATTGGCAGCGCTTGGCTTTTTACTTCGCTGTCTCGGTCCTTGTGCATCTCCACTTCCCACTTTCTCTATCTAATAAAAATTAATCATAATTTGATGGGTGTTTATACAGTTGAAGTCGGAAGTTTACATACACCTTAGCTAAATACATTTAAACTCAGTTTTTCCACAATTCCTGACATTTAATCCTAGTAACAATTCCCTATTTTAGGTCAGTTAGGATCACCAATTTATTTTAAGAATGTGAAATGTCAGAATAATAGTAGAGCGAAATATTTATTTCAGCTTTTATTTATTTCATCACATTCCCAGTGGGTGAGAAGTTTACATACACTCAGTTAGTATTTGTTAGCATTGCCTTTAAATTGTTTAACTTGGGTCAAACATTTGGTAGCCTTCCACAAGCTTCCCACAATAAGTTGGGTGAATTTTGGCCCATTCCTCATGACAGAGCTGGTGTAACTGAGTCAGGTTTGTAGGCCTCCTTGCTCGCACATGCTTTTTCAGTTCTGCCCACAAATTTTCTATAGGATTGAGGTCAGGGCTTTGTGATGGCCACTCCAATACCTTGACCTTGTTGTCCTGAAGCCGTTTTGCCGCAACTTTGGAAGTATGCTTGGGGTCATTGTCCATTTGAAAGACCCATTTGCAACCAAGCTTAAACTTCCCGACAGATGTCTTGAGATGTTGCTTCAATATATCCACATCATTTTCCTACCTCATGATGCCATCTATTTTGTGAAGTGCACCAGTCCCTCCTGCAGCAAAGCACCCACACACCATGATGCTGCCACCCCCGTGCTTCACGTTTGGGATGGTGTTCTTTGGTTTGCAAGCCTCCTCCTTTTTCCTCCAAACATAACAATGGTCATTATGGCCAAACAGTTCTATTTTTGTTTCATCAGACCAGAGGACATTTCTCCAAAAAGTACGATCTTTGTCCACATGTGCAGTTGCAAACGGTAGTCTGGCTTTTTAATGGTGGTTTTGGAGCAGTGGCTTCTTCCTTGCTGTGCGGCTTTTCAGGTTATGTCGACATAGGACTCGTTTTACTGTGGATATAAACTCAGCAAAAAAAAGAAATGTCCTCTCACTGTCAACTGCATTTATTTTCAGCAAACTTAACGTGTAAATATTTGTATGAACATAACAAGATTCAACAACTGAGACATAAACTGAACAAGTTCCACAGACATGTGACTAACAAAAATGGAATAATGTGTCCCTGAACAAAGGGGGGGTCAAAATCAAAAGTAACAGTCAGTATCTGGTGTGGCCACCAGCTGCATTACGTACTGCAGTGCATCTCCTCCTCATGGACTGCACCAGATTTGCCAGTTCTTGCTGTGAGATGTTACACCACTCTTCCACCAAGGCACCTGCAAGTTCCCGGACATTTCTGGGGGGAATGACCCTAGCCCTCACTCTCTGATCCAACAGGTCCCAGACGTGCTCAATGGGATTGAGATCCGGGCTCTTCACTGGCCATGGCAGAACACTAACATTCCTGTCTTGCAGGAAATCACACACAGAACAAGCAGTATGGCTGGTGGCATTGTCATGCTGGAGGGTCATGTCAGGATGAGCCTGCAGGAAGGGTACCACATGAGGAAGGAGGATGTCTTCCCTGTAACGCACAGCGTTGAGATTGCCTGCAATGACAACAAGCTCAGTCCGATGATGCTGTGACACACCGCCCCAGACCATGACGGACCCTCCAAGTCCACCCAATCGATCCCACTCCAGAGTACAGGCCTCGTAACGCTAATTCCTTCGATGATAAACGTGAATCCAATCATCACCCCTGGTGAGACAAAACCACGACTCGTCAGTGAAGAGCACTTTTTGCCAGTCCTGTCTGGTCCAGCATCGGTGGGTTTGTGCCGGTAGGCGACGTTGTTGCCAGTGATGTCTGGTGAGGACCTGCCTTACAACAGGCCTACACGCCCTCAGTCCAGCCTCTCTCAGCCTATTGCGGACAGTCTGAGCACTGATGGAGGGATTGTGCGTTCCTGGTGTAACTCGGGCAGTTGTTTTTGCCATCCAGTACCTGTCCCGCAGGTGTGATGTTCGGATGTACCGATCCTGTGCAGGTGTTGTTACATGTGGTCTGCCACTGCGAGGACGATCAGCTGGCTGTCCTGTCTCCCTGTAGCTCTGTCTTAGACGTTTCACAGTAAGGACGTCACAATTTATTGCCCTGCCCACATCTGCAGTCCTCATGCCTCCTTGCAGCATGCCCAAGGCACGTTCACGCAGATGAGCAAGGACCCTAGGCATCTTTCTTTTGGTGTTTTTCAGAGTCAGTAGAAAGGTCTCTTTAGTGTCCTAAGTTTTCATTACTCTGACCTTAATTGCTTACCCGTCTGTAAGCTGTTAGTGTCTTAACGACCGTTCCACAGGTGCATGTTGTTTATGGTTCATTGAACAAGCATGGGAAACAGTGTTTAAACCCTTTACAATGAAGATCTGTAAAGTTATTTGGATTTTTACAAATTATCCTCCAGCATCTTCACAAGGTCCTTTGCTGCTGTTCTGGGATTGATTTGCACTTTTTGCACCAAAGTACAATCATCTCTAGGAGACAGAACACGTCTCCTTCCTGAGCGGTATGACAGCTGCGTGGTCCCGTGGTGTTTATACTTGCTTACTACTGTTTGGACAGATGAACATGGTACCTTCAGGCATTTGGAAATGCTCCCAAGGATGAACCAGACTTGTGGAGGTCTACAATATTTTTTTGAGGTCTTGGCTGATTTCTTTTGATTTTCCCATGATGTCAAGAGGCACTGAGTTTGAAGGTAGGCCTTGAAATACATCCACAGGTACACCTCCAATTGAGTCAAATGATATCAATTAGCCTAACAGAAGCTTATAAAGCCATGACATCATTTTCTGGAATGTTCCCAGCTGTAAAGGCAGTCAACTTAGTGTATGTAAACTTCTGACCCACTGGAAATGTGATACAGTGAATTATAAGTGAAATAATCTGTCTGTAAACAATTGTTGGAAAAATGACTTGTGTCATGCATAAAGTAGATGTCCTAACTGACTTGCCAAAACTATAGTTTGTTAACAAGAAATTTGTGGAGTGCTTGAAAAATGAGTTTTAATGACTCCAACCTAAGTGTATGTAAACTTCCGACTTCAACTGTATGTGTCTTATTTCACACATGTACAAGTGTGTATTGTACACATGCATGAATTGGAAATGTGTTTTTTGCAGATCACAACTCTCCCAGAGGCACCCTCGGAAAGTGGGGCATGGCCAGGGTCTCTCTCTCTCTCTCTACCTTGTTGTTTCTCATGCTCCTTTCTACCCTTCTCTCTGTCCAGGGTATGTGTTATAATTGGTCTCCCCCGTGTGTCTCCTAGAGTTCTTCATCTGGAACATTCCCTGGTCTCATTGGGAAGTTATTCTCCCGACTGCTGGATACTCCAATAACAGAGGAAGTAGGGGGGACATTTCGGTAACTGGGGGGCCCTGTCATGTTTGGGTAATTGATTAATAAAAAATAAACTGCATAATAAATAAATGTGACTGGTCAATTGTGTGAGTCAGGTGCTGGGCCCTGGCTCACACAATTGACTCCATTTTTTTTTATAGAAAGCATAATCTAGCCACAGATCAAGTTTAAAAAGAAATAACTGGATTACATTTTATCACAAGTATACAGGTAACTGCCAAAATAAAGGAAACACCAACATAGTGTTGTAAGCCTTTCCTGCACTGGCAGTCAAATGACCAAAGCACCCTCTAGTGGCTTCATGGGTGGAAAGTTATGAATCTTTTTCATAATTAGTAAACATTATTTGAAAAAGCAGAACATCTGGTGTTTCTCTGTCAAATGGTTTTGTTATATTTCTGTTTTCTGTGATGTATATAAAGTGTAAAATTGGTGTGCAAACTCAAAATTGAATATATTTCAACTCTATATCTGACATGGTTCATTTGTTTTCTTTTTTGTACACCCATAACCATGTGGGTGAGGTGTATACTTTAGTTTCAAGGTAGATTTGTTTAAGACTACCAATAAAAATTGTTTGACCCTGGTTTAGCCAACTGAAGTAAAAGGTTTTGAAAAGGGTGTTTGGCCACCACAAACTGCCAGAACAGCTTCAATGCACCTTGGCATAGATTCTACAAGTGGACCTTAACCATGCCAGTAAAATGCACCCTACACCATAACATTTTATTTGTTTCCCCCATTTACTCAAGTGTTTATTTTATGTTGGCAGTCACCGGTTGCCTGCTGCTGGCAGTGGTGGATAAAGTATCCAACTGTCATACTTGAGTAAAAGTCCCTTAATAGAATAGTCACCCAGTAAAATTCTACTTGAGTAAAAGTCTAAAAGCATTTGGTTTAAAATATACTTAAGTATCAAAAGAATAAATCATTTCAAATTCCTTATATTAAGCAAACCAGATGGCGCCATTTTCTAACTTTTTTAAATTTAGGGAGAGCCACAGACACACTCCAACATTCAGACATAATTTACAAACGAAACGTGTGTTTAGTGAGTCCGCCAGATCAGAGGCAGTAGGGATTACCAGGGATGTTCGGTTGATAAGTTTGTGAATTGGACTATTTTCCTGTCCTGCTAAGCATTCAAAATGTAACGAGTACTTTCGGGTGTCAAGGAAAATGTATTAAGTAAAAAGTACAATTGTGAGCCCCCTCCCTTGGCTGAGAAGCAACCCCACACATGAATGGTCTTAGGGTGCTTTACTGTTGGTATGACACAGGACTGATGGTAGCACTCACCTTGTCTTCTCCGGACAAGCTTTTTTTCTGGATGCCCCAAACAATCGGAAAGGGGATTCATCAGAGAAAATTACTTTACCCCAGTCCTCAGCAGTCTAATCCCTATACCTTTTGCAGAATATCAGTCTGTCCCTGATGTTTTTCCTGGAGAGAAGTGGCTTCTTTGCTGCTGTTCTTGACACCAGGCCATCTTCCAAAAGTCTTTGCCTCACTGTGCGTGCAGATGCACTCACACCTGCCTGCTGCCATTCCTGAGCAATCTCTGTACTGGTGGTGCCCCGATCCCGCAGCTGAATCAACTTCAGAAGACGGTCCTGGAGCTTGCTGGACTTTCTTTGGCGCCCTGAAGCCTTCTTCACAACAATTGAACCACTCTCCTTGAAGTTCTTGATGATCCGATAAATGGTCGATTTAGGTGCAATCTTACTGGCAGCAATATCCTTGCCTGTGAAGCCCTTTTTGTGCAAAGCAATGATGACATGTGTTTCCTTGCAGTTAACCATGATTGACAGAGGAAGAACAATGACTCCAAGCACCACCCTCCTTTTGAAGCTTCCAGTCTGTTATTCGAACTCAATCAGCATGACAGAGTGATCTCCAGCCTTGTCCTCGTCAACACTCACACCTGTGTTAACGAGAGAATCACTGACATGTCAGCTGGTCCTTTTGTGGCAGGGCTGAAATGCAGTGGAAATGCTTTTTGGGGATTCAGTTCATTTGCATGGCAAAGGGGGACTTTGCAATTAATTGCAATTCATCTGATCCCTCTTCATAACATTCTGGAGTATATGCAAATTGCCATCATACAAACTGAGGCAGCAGACTTCGTGAAAATTAATATTTGTGTCATTCTCAAAACTTTTGGCCACGACTGATAAATATATATAGCCTCCTAATATAATACAATCTGTGTGTCACTTTATTGGCCTGAGCTATTGTTTTTTTGAATTCAAGAGAAGATTGATCTCAGTATGTCAATTCTGTCATTTGTGTGGTATTAAAAGAGATTCAGCTAATGCCTTTATCATGTAAATTATGTAAAAATAATAATAATCCGGCACTGGGAATTCCAGCTATAGGAATTCCATTTAATCCTCTCTCTTTCTTATATAAGATGGACGTCTCATCCAGTCATGTTCAGTGATGTGCTAATTTGAGTAAGATGTCAAACCTGTCAGGAATACAGATTACATTCGCTTAAAGCACCATGTCGGAATTTCTCTATTCCCCAGTCGCCAATCATATTCTAAAAGAAGATGTTCCCATGGTAACACAGCCAGATCTATCACTATACTGTCAGATGCATGTTTTATAACTTAAAAAAAAAAAAAGTAACTAAAATAAAAAATATATAAAAAAAATACCTTTTTACATTAGGACAAAGGAACGCTATAATCTCAAGAGACTAATGAAATACTAAATGCAAAGCGACACAGAAATACGTGGTTTATTGATATCATACTGGAGAGACACCTACGGATGTATCTGTAAGCAGTGTTGAATCTAGCTGCTAATCTAATTATGGCGTGATAATAAGCAGCTACCCACACATGGGAATGCATAACATATCTTCTACAATGTATATATACACACACCACATCCCGTGTGTGTATTCATGCCAACGTTCTGACAGGGGATGTCTTGTTCTGAGGGATGACTCTGTGTGGAGAATGAAGGATGATATTTTTGTTTTCGACAATAAACACTCTAGATAAGGTTTGGATGACAGTCAACAGAAACCCAGCAGATAAGGTTTGGCACAGAGGCATATGGATAACAGTGACAAATAACACTTCATATACTGTAGATGGTATTATCGGTTGAGGCTTTATGGCTGTGTGACATTGGTGATAGGCCTCTCTACCTAGAACTCTAAAAGCCTTGTGAATAGAAAGCCACATTTCTGACGTCAAAGGATGCAGCCTGAAAACCCCGTTGAGCTTTCATTTCCAGGATGAGAAGTATTCAGAGGAATCTTCAAATGGACAGAAGGGCTTAATAAGACCTGAGTAAACAGAACTGGGGGGGAATTTGAATGGAATCTGCTGCTACAATACAGAACAGCACATCAGGGTACACAGGCTAAAGAGGAAACAGCAGAAGAGGAGGGGGGGGGGGGGGGGGTAATCTCACAGAAATGTAACTGTGCGTAGACATACATATCATAATCACACAAGTCTCTCACTGCGTTCATCGCCTTCCCTTCTCACTCACTCACTATTTCTCTCTATCCTGTGGAAGGATCTACAGCTGCAGTACATCACCTCATATGGTTGCCCTAGCTACAGTATGGTTCTTCTCTATATGCTATTCAGTAGAAAGATGCCCAGACAGCTCTTACAGAATACGTCTCCTCTCTCCCTCCAAGGCCTCTTGCGTTAACAGGGCCTGCTCCCATGCTAACAACAGCCCTCCTCAAATTACACTCCATCAAGCAACAGTCTGCACTAACCACTGAGCTCTCCCCTCACCACAACCCTGACGCTTTATTATTTAAAACACAAGGATCCGAGTTGCCAGAGGCCCCTTAGTCGTCATGGCTACAAACAACTGCGTAGATGTAAGGAGCGGGAGGACGGGTGAGGAGGTGCCTGAAGGCCTCGGAGAGAGGTTAACCTCTGCAGGGCTGAACTTTCCATCTTCATAAAGAAGTCACTGGCCTCTGAATAAGAGGTTAAAGAAGAGAGGTCAGCTTTAAATATTGTTTAAAAGACACTGGAAGGTCAAACTGTAATGTCAGAAGCAGTGATAACGGTGAAGATGCACATTTCTGTCATTCTAGCTGCACGTCTCCTTCCGAAGTCACTGGTCTCTAAGAGACAGGCCAGTTCAGAACCTTGGACAGGGCTATGTGCTTTGCTGGACTCAGCTGAGCCACCAAGACCAGAATGTATCCTCTCTGTTTTTCTACAGTAATTGAAGTGACTGAAGACTATACTCGATGTGTAGGCTTGAAGGCCAAAGGGTGATTTACATAGGACAGATCAGTCTACAGTTCTACCAAAGGAGCAACACAAGCTGACTAAATTACAGAGGAGACTCCAAAGTAGATCCCCGTCTATCCCATGGCCACGTCGATAGAATCTTGCAGATCTATTCCAAAGTCCTAATTCTATAAAGCATTCTAGGTCAACCCATGATTCCTCTCACTACTGCACTGCAAATTATCTGATCATTGCCGCTGACCTGACCTGAGTTGAGCTGAGGTGAGTTAAGGGAAAATATCGATCCATTATATGGCTGTTTCCTGTGATCTAGGATCAGTGTCCCTGATAAAGACAGGGTTGACCCTGCCCTGCAGCTGAAGCAGAGGAGGATCTAACACTGGATCACTGATCAATACTGGATCGATAGGTGTGATCTGATGCTGGAAACCGTGTTTTAACCCTAAATCGGAGGGAAGGGAGAAGCTGGTGGTTAAAGAGAGAATGTGTCCTGATAGCTCTTTGTCCTTCATTAGACAAGTAGGGTCCTACCAACCATTCATGGATTTAAAAAAAGAGAAACAAACCGAGCACCTACGTTTCATGTACAGTGCTAGAAAACGGATACTGTGATTCAGATTAGGTTTGGAAGATGATGGAAGCAATTCCTGCCTGTTACATTTTTGCTGACGACAAGGTACACCACCCATTGAAAACACACTTTCCATATAAAATAGCTAATAGCCCCATCTGGTGGTCAAATGTTCCATAGCAACATCTGTGTGTGTGTGTGTGTGTAGGTGGCTATGGCTTACCTCCAGAACTCAGCTCTCTAGCCTGCAGTGAGTAAGGTGCATTAACAAACTGTACTAAAAGCATTCAGTTCTAATTAAATGTTTCTCTTTGCCAATGTTTAAGTGACTCATAATAGGGAAGCTGTATCTCTCTCTGCTTCTGTCTCCAACCTCATTTCTCTCTCTAGTTAAACTGTAAAATAAACCCTCTTCTACTTATCACATTTTCACTATACAGTAAACCAACATCTCAGTCTAAATTCCCTCTCTCCCACTCTGTGTACTCAGGGTAAAAGCTATAGTCTAGGAGTTGTGAGACTGTATGATTCGTTTCCTGTACGCTATGTTGGTAGCCGCCCACTGGTTCTGAGTACGCTCTGTGTGAGCGTGTGTGCGTGCGAGTACCCTCCATAGATCAGCTGAATGGCCTGGGCTAAACTGTGGGGTGACTGACCACCATCACTCTCCTCACACTGTTAAATGCGCCTGACACTTGGTTCACTGCATCCCACAGCATTAACATGGACAGGTGCCATAAACCAAGAGAGTGTGGGAGAGAGAAAGGGGGAGGGGATAGAGAGAGATAAACAAACAGGGAAGGAGAAACAGATTGACTGAGATAGAGAAACTACCATATCTATTGGGTGAAATACCAGTGTGCAATCACAGCAGCAAGATTTGTGACCTGTTGCCACAAGAAAAGGGGAAAGGGGAACTGAGTGTCAATTGACACGGTGACGTGTAAGCCAGGCCAGAAGTGTGCCAGCATTTGTGCCATTGTACCCCGGTAAAAGGGGAGTGTCTAACCCTGTATGCTCCAATCAGGAAGCATTGCCTGGCAACCACTTTCATTCCTCTCCAGTGTCGGGGGGTTTATTGCAGTGTGTGTGCCCACATACAGTATCTATTTTTGTGGTTGTAGCTAGTTCTGAATGTGTGTGTCTTCAGGAATGAGCCAGGCTGAGTTACACTCTGGTCACTCCCTCAGGAGCTGTTATGGTGCAACAGCTGAAGTCAGGGCTGCTTAAAGACACACACACACACACACACACACACACACTATTCCACACAGCTGCTGAGTGAGAGCTGCAGTCCTTTCCTCAGACGGCCACAGTACTCCTGCTACCTGCCGCCCACCAGCCGCGCCAAGGACACCGAGGAGAACCAGGCAGGGGGTCCTACACAAACTTCCCTCCCAAGGACGCGGCACTCCTTCCAGGGGACAGCCAGCAGGGACCCTCCCTTACACCTCCAGACACTTACAACCAGATTTCAGATCTCTCCTTGACTAAACTGACAGCAGAGCAAGGTTTCACTACTGCACCCCTCGAACCCTCAGCACCCCCCCCCCCCACCGTGCCGGACCCCCCTAGGGTGAGGTAGTGACATGGAGCTGCCCTGCCTGCCCACCGAAACCCCCACCACAGCCAGCTCCTGCTCCACCGACCCCCTGTACGACAACTGTCTACCCCATGCCGGGAGAGGGAGGGATAGAGGGTTTAGGGAGATGGAGAAGGAAATAAAAAGGGAATGTGGGGGACTTTGCAACCCTGCTGTAACCGGAATCCTTCACCCCTCCTCCCCCCCTGGCCTGGCCCCAGCTGCAGCTGTGGTTCCCACACTGGGAAGGGGGAGAGATGGAAGAGGAGGGGTGAGAGGGGCTGGCGTGCTGCCAGCTCACAGTCACTGCAGCTGGGGAGGCCTGGGAAGGCAGGGCTGGGACATGGGGACAAACAGAGGAGAGAGAGGACGAGAGAGAGGAGGAGGGAATAAGGGAGTGCAGGAGGTGGAGAGCGTTCGGCATCAGCAGAGCCCCAGCCCGAGCCACAGCGACACACACGAGAGCGCTCTTTCCGTCTACGACAACCTCCACGCTGTGACCCCCACCGAGGACGCTGCCATGGAAACCACTGTGACCTTCCCCACGCCCCAGCGCTTCCCGAGGATCCCGGTGCCGGTCTCGGTGTTGATGGAGGATGGAGGGGTCAGCGGGGAGAGTAGCTCCTGGTCTTCCTGTGAAATCCTCCTTGCAGGGAGCAGCGCCAGCAATGGACCAGACCAGTACCAAGACCTGGACTTTAACCAGGACGAGCCCACGTTCCAACTCCAGCCATTGATCCAACCACAACCCCATCGACCAGATAACTTCTCCCATCTCCAGCCCCTTGTCCCACCTCTACAGGCTTCTGCCGCCCATCCAGTAGAGCCTCTCCAGCCTTCTGGTCCTATCCCTGTCCCTGGGGCCCGGGTTCCCCCTCCCCTGCCCTTGGCAGACCCCTCAGCCAGCGCCCTCCGCAGCCTCCTCACCAGCCTCCAGCAGCAGATAGCCAGGCAGAGAGAGGAGTATGAGGAACGCATACACAGGTAAGAACTTCATATCATCATCATCTAATGTGCACACATATAATAATAATTTTTAAAAAACATGGTGACAAGCACATTTTGGCTTGCTTTTGGAGTTACATGATTTCTCTGTGTACTTTCAGTGATAAGGAGTTGCAAAGGCTTTCTATCCAGATATGACCCCCCCCCCCATCCTGTTTACTGACAGAGATCAGTCATGGAATATTCCACAAACATTTTCCTGCATTCTCTTCTATATTTATTTGACATGTCATTAGTACGCACACAAGGAATGAATGCCATATTAAAAAAACACCGGAATTCAAAACCGACAATTACACACTTCATGAAATTGTTTCTTCGGGTGGAGTAATATTATGCTTAAAAACACAATGAGGCCATGACTGTTTGTGTAGCGGTGGATGGAAAAAGAGCTATAGGAAGGGTCTGGGCTAACCTAGACACTAACACATACCTCACTAGTACTGATATAGACAGACAGGGGATGCCTGGTCAAATTGAGACTAACTGGCCATACAACTAAAATTAGGAGCATACAGTACACAGAGACAAAGAATGTCTGACTGTCACATAGGCTAATTCATCACCCTTAACCCTAACCTAAACCCAAGATGGATGCCCCCAAAGGGTACTCGATCGAGGTGTTGGCTCAGGACCTCTCTCTTCCTTACCCTTTTCGCTCTCCTCCTCCTGTCCCCCTTACCCATTCTCTCCTTCGAACACTTAAGGAAATAGAATTGAGATTCTCCCTGATCCCTCATGCCTTCGCCTTGCCATTTCAAGAGGCGAGAGGATGCAATGAACCAAGGAAATGCAATTGAGATTCTCACTAACAGTCTGGAACAGAGGAGTGAGGTGCCACAGGGAGAGGTGTTTGACCTGAGGACTAACCTGGCTCAGCAGAGTTACTGTGTCCCCCACATTTACCTAACCTTCTCTCTCCCCCCCCCCCCCCCCCAGTCTGGAAGAGAGGAACGAGGCTCTCCAGGTAGAGGTGCTTGACCTGAGGGCTAACCTGGCTCAGCAGAGGCGGTGGTACTCTGTGGTCCAGGCTAAGATCTTGGAGTCAGAGAGGGGCCGGGCTGCAGCAGACCTCCGAAACGCAGCCCTGCAGAGGGAGATGGAGCAGTTCTTTGACACCTTCGGAGAGCTCAGCAACGAGGCCAAGAAGACGGAGAAAATCGTCAGGAGTTTCTGACACTGACCTTTGGCTGTATGTGTGGGAGGGAATGAAGTATGTATGGTGAGATTGGAAGTGATAAGACACAACTCTGTCTTTAAGACTATTTACACAATCTTTAAGGCCAGCTGGAGAGGAAACATTCGAGTATGAAGCCTTTAGGAATTCTAATGGATTATGGAAAGGTTAATTATCATAAATGTGCATATTCATAAGCTACAGTATATTGTCCATGGATTCAGACCACGGGCTCATACACCTTTATCTTACGTCATGTTTGCCTCATCTTTGATGATTATATCACACCTCTCTATTAGCACTTTCTAGTGCTGGGTCGGGATCTGAAACAGCCGATTTGCCAGTTCGGTGGGGAAGTGCAAGAGGCGCTCACACATCTGGAAGGTTCTGAACTGGTATTGATGTACAGTACCTCTGCATTTACAGCAATTAACATCACATTCTTTGAGTTGTCCACTTTTAATTGATGGGGAAGGACAACATGAAGGCAAAGTGGTATTGTGAAACAGCATGCCATTGCAGACAGTACATTATGAAAATAAAAGGAAATGAACAAGATAAACCATGAAATGTACAGTTTGTACACAGTGAATATTTTAAACATGGTACACACACCTCAGTCCTTATCAAATAGGATGTAAAGAGTGAGCTGGACACTCCTCTGGTCATTTAAGGCATGATGAATGAAAAAGGTTGTCATGGTTTGAAAGGAAAACAAATATGGAGTACAGTCCTCATCTGATTACATCATGTCTGTTTGTGCATATCCATCATTCAACAGAGTTACTTTTCATCAAACTCTGTTTAGTTCTATCTATGCTCAGAGTTCTGCTCCAGAACTTCAAGGTCCAGAATCACACTAGGTATTGGACAGTTATGTGACATGTCCACATTCCAAACCAACAGCTGTGCTCCACCACTGTCAGTGTCCTTCAGGTCCATATAGGCATTCATCTACTAATGTGGTTGTCCTTGTCTTGAAGGAGCAAAATCCATTAGAGGAACGATGAGAGGACAGCATGGTACCGATATAGCACACACATGAGAAAAGTACAGTGCATGTGCCGCCATGCAAGTTGAACAACCATTGTTAAGTTGCTACATCTCTAGATACTAAATTTCAATATATGTTTTATGTCATGATTTCCAGTACTGATGGAATGGTTTAGAATAAGAGGCCCCATGCATTTGACCCCATGCATTTGATCATCAATAAAACGTTTCACAAGGGTCTTGTTTTGTATGGGTCAAACATCGTCAGTGGTGTGCAACATTTAGCAAAGAACTCAAACTAAAACACATGGACCTGTTTTTTGTACTCTCAAAATGTACAGGATAATGATATTTCAATATACACATTGTACCTTATGGCATACGGGTTGATTGTACTATATGAAGATGTTTCTATGGGTACATTGAATGTCTAATAAACAAATATGCCTAGCTACATATCTACGTGCATGATCAGAGCTTTAGCTTGATACTATTACATACAGTACATTTATAAGGAAATAAAACCTTAACATTGAAACCACAGCCACCCCTGGAGGTCAGGAGGAGTAACAGCTCCAAGCCACATCACTCAAGACAATTAAAACACTATACTCAACACAGGCACCACTCTCACTTGTTCTGAACACTGCTACCTAACTAAAACAATCTAAAAAAAAAATGTGATTAGTGGTTGCTCATCAGATGAACATTTGATGGTTTGATAATGTGACCAGAGCCTTGTTTGTGTCGCTGTAGCATGCAGAAAGCAGCTGCTCAAATCTAATGACACTCCTGTCTTTAGGTTAAAATCTTTGTAACCTTAATTGGAAAAAAAAAAAAAAAAGTAGGCAAAGTAAATATCAAGTCCCTTGCCAAGAATTCTCAAGACAGATTCAAAATGGAAGAATATTACAGAATACTTCAAATATTAATAAAAAGGTTATTAACCCAATATAGATATTGTAACTTGCGCCTCTTACACACAGTCAGAAAAATAAGGCTTAGGATAGAAGTGAAACACTGCTCTGGGGTTACAGCTAAACTATACGTGTCCAAGATCACACAATTTTTCTTTAGAAAAATAGACCTATGCATGGAAGTTAGAGAAAAAGAAAAAAAAGAAGACGGAAAGAAATATAAAGAGGTGAGCGAGACAAAGCAAGCTAGAAAATAGAAACAGATACACTTCCTGGTGCGATATCATTGGCTCTCGTCCAGGGGTCCAGTGAGTGTGTCAATGCTGCTGCTGTCAGTGTCTGAGGCCAGGGTTTGCTCTGTTGACATGGACGAGATGTCATTGGCTGAGGACAACTGGGAGGCCAACCCCGTCACTGCCTCTATCACAAAGACAAACAGACAGCGAGAGAGAAAAAAAATATAATAGGGTTTATACGGTATGTCTAATGCAGTGGTCACCAACCTTTTCAAGATCACTTTCGCAGTCAAAAAGCAAGCCGAGATTTACTGTTCAGCTAAAAAAAAATTTTTTTAACAACCTAATAAAAACTGTTCTGTAGGAACAGTAGGCCTAATACATCACAACATATTGGCTAAATGCTTAGCAATATTGTTCATCTCAGACCATATTATATTTCAAAACTCAAGCTTTGATAATAAAATAGATCAGTTGGTGTAGCACTTGATCTTCAGGTCGGAGCTCTAGAAAAGATGCCCGAGTTTCCGAATTGAAATTCAGAGTTGGATGACCGTTCAAAACAATGTTTCCCCAGACGGATCAAATTATTTTCCCCCCGACTTCCCAATTGTCTTGAACGCACTGAAGTCAGAAGTAGGACATTTCCGAGTTCCCAGTTGTTTTGAACACATTAGTCTCAGCGGAGGGAGGGAGAGAGCAGCAGAGGGTCCGCCTCTCACGGTCCCTGCTCTCTCCTTCCTTTCCTCTGGTGAGACTGACCAGAGAGGGGGGACAGTCTTCCATCTGATGGCGAAACTCGAGTCGCACCTCATGTGATAAACATTTTAGTTGATCTGTCTCATGCACAAATTCATGTTGTTCCTATGACCAGAGAAAATGAAATAATAATAAATTAGACATGACGAGCTGCTAATAACAATAATAATTTTAAAAAGCATAGCTACTAATTCATTGCAGCTGCAGCGCGAGTGGACATAGGGAGAAGCGCATTTTATGTTTTGTAGTAGTGTTGAATAAAAACTTAAAGATATGAACTCACAAAAAAAACTAATTGACAGTCTCTCTCTGGTCATGGTTTTAAGTCATGAAATGTCACGTAGGCTAGTATAAAACTTTGTGGCCGGGGGAAGCTGTTGGCAAGGTGATTTAAGCTATCCGATTGGCCAGCGCAGTAGGCGCACTCCCTTTAGCCGGTCCACCGGGAAGGCGGAGTTTGTCTTTTTAGACAAATGAAATGGTTCCAAATGGGTAAACTTTGCCTACCCAGTGTGCAGGGATTCCGAATCAAGTACACCTTCGGCCAACAGCACAACATAAAATAAAGAAAAGAACGCAACCTTCTGTACAGAAATGTTTGGTGATCGATGAGGAATGCCTTGAAGACCAACGAGTTGATCTCGATCCACAGGTTAGTGACCACTGGTCTACTATATACACACACCAGGTAGGGATGGACATTTAAATATCACTATTCAAATAATACCATGAGCCAATTTCTTTTTAATAAAAAAATAAGTTACACTCTAGAACAATCAGAATGACGCATAATGCCACAACAGCAGTTGTTTTCAGGGTGCTATTCTCCAGTGTTTTTGGCTAACAGTAGCCTAGGCTAACAGCAACAGTGAAAGAGAAGTCTGACGTTCCCCATAATAGAACTAATTCTGTTTCAAAAGGTGTTTTGCATTGATCTGTGTCAGGTCTTATGCACCGTCTGTTGGTGCGCGACTATAGGCTAACTGCTATTTGAAGTGAGGAAAATAGCATACCATTGTCAGAGCCAACCAGTGGGCTAAATGCGCTATTATAGTAAAACGCTTTTTCATGTAAATGCAACCCATAGCCCATGTGAGAGAAAATTTGCTTTAAATTCAAACAAAATCATTTTATGCATCCTCAGAACTGTAGGCTACATTTACCGTTGGCAACAGTAAACAATTTACTTTCAAAACCATCTGAAGCAGCAGTAGCTCAATGCATGTACATAAACACTACATTTTTGTGGTTATATTTAATTAAGATTTTCAAGTGGCATTGTATATCCTTGTGTGTAACAATTTTTCATTGTTAAAATAGGCCCATTTTGTGTTGTTTTGAATACTAATGTTCATTTGGATATTAGAATATGCGAATAACCATGCCCATCCCTAATACCTGGCAGGGTCCACCAGGGTTGGGGTCAATTCCATTTTAATTAGACATTTCAATTCAATTCTTGAAGTGGAGAAGTTACGTTGAATTGAAATTTGAATTTCAACAACCTTCAAGTTGCGGAATTTAATTGGAATTAGACTGTTAGAATTTCAATTTTTTTTTCTTGGAATTGAATATTTGTACATTTCCCAGTTGATGGAATCAGCGCACTTAGTATCAAAAATGGACAGCAGGATTGGTTTAAAAACATTTAAACTTTTATTTCCATTATAGCTAGGCTGTCTGAACAGTGACATGATGAGGGATTTGAATTCTAAATTGGAATTATTGGGGATAATATTGAATTGGGAATGTCATTCTTGGAATTTACTTAACATTAAAATTGAGGAGTTGAATTCTCTCTGAATTCAAAGACTGAACTTAAATTACAATCGAATTTGTGCAATTAACCCCAACCCTGGGGCCCGGTCCACTAACATTCACCACTGTGTCACAGAAACAGTCACAACAGACCTAGAGGACTTGTTATATAGTACATTAAGATGTGATCTTGTATCTGTGTATTGTGTAAAGAGTTACCTGACTCTTCTTTCATCACTCCATTCTTGTTCCTCTCCTCCCAGTCTATCAATTCTTCATAAATGAGCTCTGAGGAGAAAGAGTGATTCATTTCATCCATGTACAGTCATCTACACTGTGTGTGTGTGTGTGGTAATGTACTGTATCAGAACAGGTGAGAGTTCTGTCCCTAGAGGGAGCCACTCCCTACCTTTCCACTGTTCGATGCTGTGTTCCCTCTCCTCTAGCTGCTTGTCACAGATCTGTGGGGGAGGCTATTAGATACAACATAGACAACACAGTGACACACATATCAGACCAAACAAAATGTATTCCCCATATATACACACTTTAGCAAAATACATTTAAACTCAGTTCACAATTCCTGACATTTAATCCTAGTAAAAATTCCCTGTCTTAGGTCAGTTAGGATCACCACTTTATTTTAAGAATATGAAATGTCAAAATAATAGTACAGCAAATTATTTCTTTCTTTCATCACATTCCCAGTGGGCCAGTCGTTTACATACTCAATTAGAATTTGGTAGCATTGCCTTTAAATTGTTTAACTTGGGTCAAACGTTACGGGTAGCCTTCCACAAGCTTCCCACAATAAGTTGGGTGAATTTTGGCCCATTCCTCCTGACAGAGCTGGTGTAACTGAGTCAGGTTTGTGGGCCTCCTTGCTCGCACACACTTTCAGTTCTGCCCACACATTTTCTATATGATTGAAGTCAGGGATTGTGATGGCCACCCCAATACCTTGACCTTGTTGTCCTTAAGCCATTTTGCCACAACTTTGGAAGTATGCTTGGGGTCATTGTCCATTTTGAAGACCCATTTGCGACAAAGCTTTAACATCCTGACTGTCTTGAGATGTTGCTTCAATATATCCACATAATTTTCCTGCCTCATGATGTCATCTATTTTGTGAAGTGCACCAGTCCCTCCTGCAGCAAAGCACCCCCACAACATGATGCTGCCACCCCCGTGCTTCACAGTTGGGATGTTGTTCTTCGGCTTGCAAGCCTCCCCATTTTTACTCCAAACATAATGATGGTCATTATGGCCAAACAGTTCTATTTTTGTTTCATCAGACCAGAGGACATTTCTCCAAAAATGACGATCTTCGTCCCCATGTGAAGTTGCAAACCGTAGCCTGGCTTTATGGCGGTTTTAGAGCTGTGGCTTCTTCGTTGCTGAGCGGTCTTTCAGGTTCTGTCGATATAGGACTCGTTTTACTGTGGATATAGATACCGTTGTACCCGTTTCCTCCAGCATCTTCACAAGGTCCTTTGCTGTTGTTCTGGGATTGATTTGCACTTTTCGCACCACAGTACGTTCATCTCTAGGAGACAGAACACGTCTCCTTCCTGAGCGGTATTACGCCTGTGTGGCCCCATGGTGTTTATACTTGCGTACTATTGTTTGTACAGATGAACGTGGTACCTTCAGGCGTTTGGAAATTGCTCCCAAGGATGAACCAGACTTGTGGAGGTCTACATTTTTTTTCTCTGTCTGATTTCTTTTGATTTTCCCATGATGTCACGCAAAGAGGCACTGAGTTTGAAGGTAGACCTTGAAATACATCCACAGGTACACCTCCAATTGACTCAAATTATGTCAATTAAGCTAATCAGAAGCTTCTAAAGCCATGACATTGTTTTCGGGAATTTTCCAAACTGTTTAAAGGCACAGTGAACTTAGTGTATGTAAACTTCTGACCCACTGGAATTGTGATAGTGAAATAATCTGTCTGTAAACAATTGTTTGAAAAATTACTTGCGTCATGCACAAAGTAGAGGTCCTAACCGACTTGCCAAAACTATTGTTTGTTAAGAAATTTCTGGAGTGGTTGAAAAACAAGTTAATGAGTCCAACCTAAGTGTATGTAAATTTCCGACTTCAACTGTATACATCTCTCAAAAATGTGGAACAGTCCACTCACCGCATCTGCCTCTCCTGGATCGTACCACACATGGATATACGGGTGATTCAGGGCCTCTTCCACAGAGATGCGGCTCTCGGGATCGATCACCAGCATTTTGGACAGCAGGTCCCGAGCTTGACCCGCTGTCATGGAAATGAGAGAATGGCACATTCACTGCACTGTTTCTACAGCAACCAAGACTATCTTGACATCATTTCATTAAGATAGACCCCCGTGGTCTCTATGTGACCGCTTAAGCCCACACAAGGTGTTAGGTAAGAATACTGATCCAGCTTTCAACTAGATCGATTTGATACAGCAACACACATGTCGCTGGATAGTGTTCTTCACTCCTGCTCTACAATGTGAGTGATATTTTATTCCAGCCCAGCACTAACACACCGGTTTCAGCTTATCCATTCATCACTATGGCCTTGGTCAGCTGAATCTGGTGTCTCAGTGATGGGCTAGAGCAAAAGCCTGAGATACTAGAGCCCTCCAGGACCAAGAACTAAAATAAAAGTAAAAAATAAAAACAAAGGTCAGTGGGGAGATATCTTACTCTTGAGTCTGTCGTGTTCGGAATCAGAGGGGAAGGCCCAGTCAGGAAATAGTTCAGCGAAGTTGACCCCTGGGTATTGAGGCTTGTTCATCACATAGTTCCTCACCGTCTCCATCAGCCGGTTCATAAACTCCATGGAGGGAGTACCCAGCACCTCAATCACCTTGTTCCACTGGTCTATGTCTGGACAGGCACCACAGTTAAGGAGAACATGGGTGTGTGTACTACATCAACTAAAAAATGTGTGAAGAAGACAGACAGGACAGACAGAGCCCAATCCCATTAGAAAAGGTGAAACAGGCAGCCAGTATAAATGCTAATCGGAGTCATCCCAGTTCTTCTTTCATGATCAAGGGTCACTGGTTGAGGAAAAACACAATGTGGTCTCAATCATCCATGTGGATCTAACCAAACAGCAAGCCAAAGTATAAATACTTATGGAGACAATGGAAGAATCAAGTGTCAGAGAGGAGTGGAGATAGAGGGATGAGGAGAGGGATGAGGAGAGGGATGAGGAAAGGGATGAGGAAAGGGATGAGGAGGAGTGAGATATAGAAAGTAAAAAAAAAAAGAGTGGGAGAGAGGTGGATGAAGGATACGGTCGGTGCCCTGGAAGATAACGTTGCCCTTCACCATTTCTCCCATGATGCACCCCACTGACCAGATGTCCACTGGGAACAGGAAGAAATCGAAAACAATGTTCAAACATGGTTGGTTGTCTTTATAACACAAATCATCAAAATCATAGAAAGACATATGGCAGAGGTTAAATTATATGTTAATGGCAGAATAATGCTTTAGAGTTATGAAATGGTTCAAATGCAGGATCAGGGACATACACCAGGCTGTTCCCATTCAGAGAGCACTCATTAGGATGGGAATGACAGACTAACTAACTTCAAACACAGCCTTTCAGGCTCCTCTCACATGCTTAGGAGCACTGCTTATCAGCTCACACAGCCGTTTCGGTTTCCCGATTTGCAAGTCGAGGATGAAATAACGTGTGTCCTTACTGGACACTTTGAAGATGTGAGAATAACTGTCCACATTTACTTTTCCTCAGCCAACAAGACGAGTAACGAACAGCAAAACCACCAGCCTATGCATAGGTGGCGTTTGAGTTTCAGCACATTTTTACCAGAAAAATGCACCTTTAAAATAAAGCATTGAATACATAATCGCATTTACAGACTTATGTAAGATAGCCTACTATGCATAATGGGATGAGTAGATTGGCCATCATAATTTAGGCTAATAATATAACAACTCGGTCACAGTTCGCAAAAAAAATGTACAAAAAAAAGACAGAACGTGTATATCGTCGAGTCCTGGGCTACATCAGATACGTTTATTCTTTCTTTGCATGGGAAAAACACATTTCATGCAATTCTACTATGCTTTATATGGACTGGAGACATAAGCAGAATCTTTTTTTAATACAACAAATTACAAGGTAGCCTACTCTGCTGACACTGAAATGGATAAAACAACGTTGTCCATATAAAAGGCCTATGAGAAGGGGGAGACGCAAATAGAATATGACATCCATCTAAACCGGAGGAGGAAATTGTCCAAAAACAAACTTAAGTGGCACTGACCGAACAATGAGAAAGAGTGAACACGCGCTGTGCGCACTCTCCGCTGGTGCAAATAAGATAAGCTATAGGCCTACTGTTCAATTAGGTTGAGAATTTGGTTACTAAAAGACAGATGTTCATTGTCTTCTCTTTACAGCAATAGCCATTTTGTTTTCCCAAACTATGTTTTATTTCTGTATAGACAGGAGTAGGCTAATTAGGCTATATAATTTAAGTTACTTAGGGAAAGCTTAGATTCCCCTAGCCTTATGGATGCGTCACCTATGAGCCTGTGTCAATCTACTATTCCCCATAGTAGAAAGGTTTACTGTTCTATTGGCCAGCTTGTCGAGAAATAAATAGCCCAGTCAGTCTCTGGGACAGTTGTAGGAAGATAGATCCCAAATTCATACAACCACTAGGCCTAGGCTATATAAAAATAATGTTGACAAGCAATGAATAGATGCAACCGATCATAACATTTAGCTTAAAATGTAAAGTATTATTTCTTAACATAATTAGCGCAGTAATGTGCACAAGGCATTTGGCTACCTGGACAATGGAAGTAAATTTAAAACCTATAGCACATGAGATAAATGGGCTTCTGGTTTCAATGGCATATGCCCAGGCTACTTTGAAGCAATGTAAAACATGCCTCATAATATGTAGTAAAATGTTCAGGTTTTAAACAATTAAGTAGCTATACATTTTCAAAATGCATACTGATTCCAGCTCATTGCGAAGTGGTGTGTGACGCGCTGATGAAGCCTGACTTCCGTTGCCAATGCATTTAAATAGTGAATGGGAAGCGCGCTTCAATTACCAGCTGAGGAATAAAAATAGCAATTTTTAAATCGTGGTCACAAAACTATTTTTAACACGTGATTGCATTGAGAATTGTTGGAAATAATAAAATCGCTGTCCGACAGATTTTCCGCTCAAAGGCACTGTATCTATAACGAAAATACACACGTACCAATTAAATTCCACTAAATTATGCAAATTAACCCATAGATCGATAAGCATGACTGGTCAAATGGATTTACGTCAACAAATAGGCAGTGGCGTAAAGTACTTAAGTAAAAATAGTTTAAAGTACTACTTAAGTCATTTTTTGGGGGGAGTACTGTACTTTACTATTTTTGACAACTTTTACTTCACTACATTATTTTCTTCAGTAATGAACTTTTTACTCCATACATTTTCCCTGGCACCCAAAAGTACTCATTAAATTATGAATACAGGAAAATGGTGCAATTCACACATCAAGAGAACATCCCTGGTCATCCCTACTGCATCTTATCTGGCAGACTCACTAAACACAAATGCTTCATTTGTAAATTATGTCGGAGTGTGCCCCTGGCTATCCGTAAATTAATCGGTTTGGTTTGCTTAATAAGGAATGTAAAATTATTTATACTTTTGATACTTAAGTATATTTTAGCAATTACATTTACTTTTGATACTTAAGTATACTTAAAAACAGATACCCTAATTGAAAATTACTGTACTTTCCACCACTGCAAAGTCAAAAAAGCATTATTTTGCAATTGGATTTTTTTCTCCCAGACAATAGCCTGCCGCCAATTGTGCTTACTAACATTTTTTAAATAAAATAAGGCCAAAAGCCGGATATTTCTGGATAACACAAACCCTGATGTGTACGAGTGTGTGTAGCTGGTACAATAGGATGTGGTCAGGGCGTGGATAGTAATTGCTTTGGACTGTGTGCCTTTAACAAATGTTCTTAAACCCCTCCCCCTTTCCTGTATTTCAGCCCTGATGACGACTTAGAGGTATTTTCCTTTGATAAGGTCAATAGGAAACTTCTAATGCACTGGAAAAATATGCCTTAACTTCCTACACAGGAAGTAGGTTTGACTACTATACATCGATAAACAAAAACATAAATGGAATACCATTCACTATGCAACACTGCTACATACAAATTCTCATAGAGTGATGCGTCATAAGTGGAACGAACACGCACGCTCTCACACGCACAAAGGATACAGTCTTTTCCAGGGAAGAGGATTTTGTGTGCAATCATCTCAGCCATGATGCAGCCAACAGACCACAGGTCAACTGCAGAGCAGCACAGAACCGTCAACATTCAACAACCATCATCAATATAAACATGATCAGTCACTTATCTAATCTTGATCAGCCACCACAACAGTTTAGTAGAATCACTAACTATGATCAATAAAAAGATTCATCCAACCCTTCAAGGTCCTTGGACACACCAAACATGACCAACAGCACTCCATTTTAAAACCAACCCACTGTGATGGACATTTTTCATGTTTGTTCTTCTCTAATAACCAATTTCTGTGTTCCGTTTGATGCTTTTCTATAAACCAATTTCTGTGTTCATGCAAGTGACTGATTGATAGTGAGGATTCGTTCAGTATCTGCAATTTGGCAGTACGCCCAGAACCTTGTTTAGAGAAAGGGATTTTGCAGTTTCAAGGTCTCAGCTTAGAGAGAAGAAGCCTTGTGAGGTATTGGTCTGTCACATGAATTAAGCAAACATTAATTATGAATAAGCTAAAATCATGCAAATATAACTTGTTAGTATATAAGGGAACTAACGGGACTGCCCAGTTAGAGCTCCTAATCGACATGAGTACTTGGTGCATTAAGTTTGTTGGAACCTCTCCAGTGCGCTGATAATACACAATGATTAATTTAAAGATTGACTTAGAGAGTGTCCCTGTGTAAGAATTTCCAGTGGAGGTCTGCGAGAAAAACCACCGGCGCATTTTATGAAGCCTGAGGGTAAATTCCCATCTGACCAAAATATGAGACCTGCCCAGACCCTTACTGTGAGCTGCCCAGGTGGAGACATCCGCGAACAATTGAGGGACGGCAACTGATTTCAGTAAGTCCATTTAAATGAATCTGAATAAAAATATGAAACATAAAATCACGGTGAATAACGCATTAAAAAAAAAAAAAAAAAGGTACCCATAGTCTTATAGAGAGAAGGCTATTCACTAGTTTTATGAGAAGACTAGCGCGAGGGCATAACGGTACCATGGAAAGCCCCGCTAACAGCCATCTATAGGCATTTATAAGAAAAGTCTACGTGGTCTGCAGCCACTACAAATAACATGGTGTTTTTGAATACGTGGTGTTATTAAATATGTACGGAAGATATATATGGTGCAAAGTAAGTAAAAAGAGAGTTGTTGAAGATGCACAAGAGTAAATAGGCAAATTGATTTTCTTCACATGCCTGCCTGTAAAAAGGGAAAAAAGATGTTGGAAATGGTTGACAGTTCACCTCAATCCATTTGGATTTTCCACACATCAAGTGATGTGTATTGCTGTGGTCTTCTCGTTCTTGTCTTGTTTCAATAACACATATCACCAGATTGGGTCTGTTGAATGGTTGGGATTTCTCCTTTAGGATTAGCCCTCTAACTCCCTGACCTGTAACTCTACAGTGAGTTCACCAAGATGATAGGGGAGTATAAGCCAATTTGAAAAATCTCTCTCTCTAAAATAAACTCACCAACAAAGAGAAACATCCTCACTGTCAACTGCGTTTATTTTCAGCAAACTTAACATGTGTAAATATTTGTATGAACATAACATTCAAGAACTGAGACAAACTGAACAAGTTCCACAGA
Source organism: Salmo salar (assembly GCF_965601325.2). NCBI lineage: Eukaryota > Metazoa > Chordata > Actinopteri > Salmoniformes > Salmonidae > Salmo > Salmo salar. The sequence goes on along the minus strand of NC_138295.1, from coordinate 40,763,749 downwards.
CATGTGACTAACAGAAATGGAATAATGTGTCCCTGAACAAAGGGAGGGCCAAAAAGTAAGTATCTGGTGTAGCCACCAGCTGTATTAAGTGCATCTCCTCCTCATGGACTGCACCAGATTTGCCAGTTCTTGCTGTGAGATGTTACACCACTCTTCCACCAAGCCCTCACCCTCCGATCCAACAGGTCCCAGCCTTGCTCAATGGGATTGAGATCCAGGCTCTTCGCTGGCCATGGCAGAACACTGACATTCCTCTCTTGCAGGAAATCAGCCATACTGCTCGTTCTGTGCATGGTAGCATTGTCATGCTGGAGGGTCGGGATGAGCCTGCAGGAAGGGTAACACATGAGGGAGGTCTTCCCTGTAACGCACAGCATTGAGATTGCAGGCAATGACAACAAGCTCAGTCCGATGATGCTGTGACACACTGCCCCAGACCATGACGGACCCTCCACCTCCAAATCGATCCCGCTTCAGAGTACAGGCCTTGGTGTAACGCTCATTCCGTCGACGATAAATGCGAATCCGACCATAACCCGTGGTGAGACAAAACCGCAACTAGTCAGTCCTGTCCAGCGACGGTGGGTTTGTGCCCGTAGACGACGTTGTTGCCGGTGATGTCTGGTGAGGACCTGCCTTACAACAGGCCTACAAGCCCTCAGTCCAGCCTCTCTCAGCCTATTGCGGACAGTCTGAGCACTGACGGAGGGATTGTGCATTCCTGGTGTAACTCGGGCAGTTGTTGCCATCCTGTACCTGTCCCGCAGGTGTGATGTTCAGATGTACCGATCCTGTGCTGGTGTTGTTACACGTGCTCTGCCACTGCGAGGACGATCAGCTGTCCGTCCTGTAGCACTGTCTTAGGCGTCTCAGTACGGCCATTGCAATTTATTGCCATGGCCACATCTGCAGTCCTCAATGCCTTCTTGCAGCATACCTAAGGCACATTCACACAGATGAGCAGGGACCCTGGGCATCTTTCTTTTGGTGTTATTCAGAGTCAGTAGAAAGGTCTCTTTAGTGTCCTAAGTTTTCATAACTGTGACCTTAATTCCCTACCGTCTGTAAGCGGTTAGTGTCTTAACGACCGTTCCACATGTGCATGTTGATTAATTGTTTATGGTTCATTGAACAAGCATGGGAAACAGTGTTTAAACCCTTTACAATGAAGATCTGTAAAGTTATTTGGATTTTTACAAATTATCTCTGAAAGACAGGTTTGTTCCTTTTTTTGCTGATATATATATAAAAAAATGGTTTCAACTGTGTTGTTATTCTCTGACATTTGTTTTAGAAATCTGTATTAAGAATATTGGTAGCAGTAACAGTTTGTCATACAATAAATAATTCGTCTGGATTTCCTGAATCAGAAATGCCCTAAACTAAAAACTGTTGTTCTGGTCTCTCCTCTATGCCAAAAGTGACTACATGCATGGAAGGGATAATTTGACCAAGAATAGTGTGAACCCCCCCATCCCATCCCATCCCCAACCAGCTGAAGCAATGGCGTTCAGTATGGTCCTTCACCACTTCTACCGTGAGACCGGAGTCCGAGCCAGCATGTACACAGCATCCAGTCGAAGCCATCAACTGCCTTTTAGAATGGTAGTCCTTAGAACCAACTTGACGCACGATCACTAATTTAAGACCCTCAATTTAGCACACTGTGCCCGTAATTCATTTAGGCTTATCCAAAATTGTTTATTTGAAGTATCAGGTTGATTGTGGCAGTCTGCACACTGAGAAATGTATAGTTATTTTGACTAAGAATGAATTGAGATACCAAATCTGTCATTGCCACAAGGGATGAGAATAGTTAATACTGGAAATATAAGATGAATATACTGTATGTCAATGTACATTCTGCCAGTATCGGTGTGTGCTAAGTTGAGGGTCTTAAATTAAAGTGATCGTGCGTCAAGTTGGTTCTAAGGACTACCATTCTAAATTTGGGTTGGACAATTTATCAATAGTTCTAATTATGGTTTGGAAAGGCGAGGCTTCTATAGACAGAGCTATACACCTAAAATGTGAGGAGAGCCACTAGATTGGGGCAAGGTTAGCCCAAGCTGCAATCTCATTCTTATCAAGGTTGGTGTGAAAACTGTTATAACATGTGTCCTCTCTCTTCCCTGTGAAAGTTAATATGCATGTGCCCTAGACCAAATTTGGGAGATCTCTAGAGACGTAGAGAAAATTGGCAATGTCTAAAGAATTGCGTAAATTGGCTCCGCAAACAGTGAGGCTCTTGACTATCTCTTGGCAGTTCAAGGGGGCACTTGTGCAATCATTTGTATTTATTATGGATCCCCATTAGCTGCTGTTATTCCTCCTGGGGTCCAGTGAAATTAAGGCAGTTTGTATTGTAATGTTTTTAAAATGTGTATATTCACAACACAGTGTACCCTCAGGCCCCTACTCCACCACTACAGTACTAAATCCATGTATAGTGCGTGTGTATATTGGCGATGAATTTTGTACTTTTGTCCCAGATCACTCTCCTAATAACTGATCTCACCGAATACATTGCCACTGTTGCTAAGAATAATTCCCCACAACCAGAGGGGACGCCTGCAACTTGTTTGGAAGTTGGGGATGCCAAATTGCCAAAATGGGCTGCAGCAAGTTTTTTTTCTTCCTAGTTTGTCTAAATTGTGTTATTTAACATGCTGTGTATGTTTGATAAATGAATTACCATTAATAGAAGTATAACCTTTATTACGATGATAGTATTACCATACTAATTAGATTGTATAACACAGAACGAAGGGTTTGTAGTGTCTGGTTGTGTGTGTTGATTTCCCGTACTTGAAAAGAAATATGATATAGAACAAAAAACAAAATGCTTACATTAAAATGTAATGATTGTGATAAGATGAATGTGATGGGCATTTTTATGTTTGTTCTTCTCTAATAACCAATTTCTGTGTGTTCTGTTTTTCTATAAACCAATTTCTGTGTTCATGCAAGTGACTGATTGAATGAATCCTCACTATCAGCATCTGCAATTTGGCAGTATGACCAGAACCTTGTTTAGAGAAAGGGATCTCAGTTTCAAGGTCTCAGCTTAGAGAGAAGAAGCCTTGTGAGGTATTGGTCTGTGTGGCTATTGACAGCACTATGAGGAATTCCAATCAATAACACATCAGCACCTTTAGGAATGGGACAACTCTGTTCAGTGGTACACAATACACACAGGACCCAGGACTTGTTAGTGGGTTAGTCAGATTTGTAGCATGCAGATACAAAAACATATTGTACATTAGGCTGTGTCCTAAATGACACCATTTCCCAAGTTCAATACTTTTAACCAAAGCCAGAGGGTCAAGGGTAGTGCACTACAGGGGAAATAGGGTGTGGTTTGACACACAGCCATAGCCTTGTTCCCACTTACCATTCTCCTTGTACTTCATGCCCAGGATGACTTCTGGAGCCCTGTAGTACCTAGTCACCACATAAGGGGTCATCATGAAGTTGGTGCAGGCCGTTCTGGCCAATCCAAAGTCCAGGATCTTCAGAGTACAGTCTGACTTGACAACTATGTTACTGGGCTTCAGATCCTATAGGGAGAGAGGGATAGAGCATACGGCGCATTCGGAAAGTATCAAATCAAATTTTATTGGTCATATACACATGGTTAGCAGATGTTAATGCGAGTGTAGTGGAATGCGACACTGGCATTCAGACCCCTTGACTTATTCCACATTGTTACGTTACAGCCTTATTCTAAAATTGATTCAATCCCCCCCTCAATCTACACACAATACCCCATAATGACAAAGTAAAAACAAGTTTGACATTTTTTGCAAATGTATTCAAAATAAAATACCACATTTACTTAAGTATTCAGAACCTTTATTCAGTACTTTGGTGAAGCACCATTGGCAGCGATTACACCCTCAAGTCTTCCTGGGTATGACGCTACAAGCTTGGCACACCTGTATTTGGGGTTCTCATCATTCTTCTCTGCAGATCCTCTCAAGCTCTGTCACGTTGGATTGGGAACGTCACTGCACAGCTATTTTCAGGTTTCTCCAGAGATGTTTGATTGGGTTCAAGTCCAGGCTATGGCTGGGCCACAAGGACATTCAGAGACTTGTCCCGAAGGCACTCCTGCGTGGTCTTGGCTGTGTGCTTAGGGTCGTTGTCCTGTTGGAAGGTGAACCCTCGCCCCAGTCGGAGTTCCTGAGCAGGTTTTCATCAAGGATCTCTGTACTTTGCTCCGTACACCTTTTCTTCAATCCTGACTAGTCTCCCAGTCCCTGCCGCTAAAAAAACATTCCCACAGCACAATGCTGCCACCACCATGCTTCACCGTAGGGATGGTGCCAGGTTTCCTCCAGACATGACGCTTGGCATTCAGGCCAAAGAGTTCAATCTTGGTTTCATCAGACCAGATAATCTTGTTTCTCATGGTCTGAGAATCCTTTAGGTGCCTTTTGGCAAACTCCAAGCAGGCTGTCATGTGCCTTTTACTGAGGAGTGGCTTCCGTCTGGCTACTAACATAAAGGCCTGATTGTTGGAGTGCTGCAGAGATGGTTGTTCTTCTGGAAGGTTCTTCCATCTCCACAGAGGAACTCTAGAGCTCTGTCAGAGTGACCATCAGGTTCTTGGTTACCTCCCTAACCAAGGACCTCCTCCCCCAATTGCTCAGTTTGACCGGGTGGCCCGCTCTAGGAAGAGTCTTGGTGGTTCCAAATTTCTTCCATTCAAGAATGGAGGATTCTGTGCTTTTGGGGACCTTCAATGCTGCAGAAATGTTTTGGTACCCTTCCCCAGATCTGTACCTCCTTCGACCTCATGGCTTGGTTTTTGCTCTGACATGCACTGTCAACGGTGGAACCTTATATAGACAGGTGTGTGCCTTTCCAAAAAAATTGATCTTTTTTTAATTTCACCAGGTAGGCTAGTTGAGAACAAGTTCTCATTTGCAACGGCGACCTTTCCAAGATAAAGCGTAGCAATTCGACACACAACACAGAGTTACACATGGAATTAACAAAACAGTCAATAATACAGTAGAACAAAAGAAAACAAAAAGTCTATATACAGTGAGTGCAAATGAGGTAAGTTAAGGCAATAAATAGGCCATGGTGGCGAAGTAATTACAATATAGCAATTATACACTGGAATGGTAGATGTGCAGAAGATGAATGTGCAAGTTGAGATACTGGGGTGCTAAGGAGCAAGGTAAATAAATAAATACAGTATGGGGATGAGGTAGGTAGATGGGCTGTTTACAGATGGGCTATGTACAGGTGCAGTGATCTGCTCTGACAGCTGGTGTTTAAAGTTAGTGAGGGAGATATGAGTCTCCAGCTTCAGAGATTTTTGCAGTTCGTTCCAGTCACTGGCAGCAGAGAACTGGAAGGAAAGGCAGCCAAAGGAGGAATTGGCTTTGGGGGTGACCAGAGAGATATACCTGCTGGAGCGCATGCTACAAGTGGGTGCTGCTATGGTGACCAGTGAGCTGAGATAAGGCGGGGCTTTACCTAGCAGAGACTTGTAGATAACCTGTAGCCAGTGGGTCTGGCGACGTGTATGAAGCGAGGGCCAACAAACGAGAGCGTACAGGTCGCAATGGTGGGTAGTGTATGGGGCGTTGGTGACAAAACGGATGGCACTGTGATAAGACTGCATCCAGTTTGTTGAGTAGAGTGTTGAAGGCTATTTTATAGATGACATCACCGAAGTCGAGGATCGGTAGGATGGTCAGTTTTACGAGGGTATGTTCGGCAACATGAGTGAAGGATACTTTGTTGCGATATAGGAAGCCGATTCTAGATTTAATTTTGGATTGGAGGTGTTTGATGTGAGCCTGGAAGGAGAGTTCAGTCTAACCAGACACCCAGGTATTTGTCGTTGTACACGTATTCCAAGTCAGAGCCATCCAGAGTAGTGATGCTGGACGGGCGAGCAGGTGTGGGCAGTGATCGATTGAATAGCATGCATTTAGTTTTACCTGCGTTTAAGAGCAGTTGGAGGCCATGGAAGGAGAGTTGTATGGCATTGAAGCTCGTCTGGAGGTTAGTTAACACAGTGTCCAAAGAGGGGCCAGAAGTATACAGAATGGTGTCGTCTGCGTAGAGGTGGATCAGAGAATCCAGACAATTGGCCCTCCGATTTGACACACTGAACTCTATCAGAGAAGTAGTTGGTAAACCAAGCGAGGCAATCATTTGAGAAACCAAGGCTGTCGAGTCTGCCGATAAGAATGTGGTGATTGACAGAGTCAAAAGCCTTGGCCAGGTCGATGAAGACGGCTGCACAGTAATGTCTCTTATCGATGGCGGTTATGTCGTCGTTTAGGACCTTGAGCGTGGCTGAGGTGCACCCATGACCAGCTCTGAAACCAGATTGCATAGCGGAGAAGGTACGGTGGGATTTGAAACGGTTGGTAACCTGTTTGTTAACTTGGCTTTCGAAGACCTTAGAAGGACAGATATCAAAGACAGGGTAGGATAGAGGTCTGTAGCAGTTTGGGTCTAGAGTGTCATCTCCTTTGAAGAGGGGGATGACCGCGGCAGCTTTCCAATCTTTGGGAATCTCAGACGATACGAAAGAGAGGTTGAACAGGCTAGTAATAGGGGTTGCAACAATTTTGGCAGATCATTTTAGAAAGAGAGGGTCCAGATTGTCTAGCCCGGAGAAATGGTGGGTGCTTTGGCGGGTTGCTGTGGAGGGTGCCGGGCAGTTGACAGAGGTAGGGGTAGCCAGGTGGAAAGCATGTCCAATCAATTGAATTTACCACGAGTGGACTCCAATCAAGTTGCAGAAACATCTCAAGGATGTTCAATGGAAACAGGATGCACCAGAGCTCAATTTTGAGTCTCATAGCAAAGGGTCTGAAAATGTAAGGTATTTCGTTTTTCCCATTTGTTATAAATTAGCAAACATTTCTAAAAACCCGTTTTCGCTTTGTCATTATGGGGTATTGTGTTTAGTTTGCTGAGAAAAATAATATTTAATCAATTTTAGAAATAGGCTGTAAAGTAACAAAATGTGGAAAAAGTCAAGGGCTCTGAATACTATCTGCAGGCACTATTTATTCAGTGTGTATGCTGGTGTGTGCGTGCACGCGTGCTGCATTCATGCAAGTGTGTGAGCGTGCGCAGGTGTGTGTGAGCGTCCGCAGGTGTGTGTGTGCTCCTCACCCTGTGGATGATACCAGCGGAGTGCAGGTGTCTGATGCCACAGAGGATCTGGTAGAGCAGGTAGGACATCCTCTCATGGTCCAGGTCCATGTGGATCACCTGGCACAGACTGGCATCCATTAGCTCCATCACTAGGTAGCTGGCACAGAGACCGGGAGAGGAGAGGGAAGGAGAAGACATAAGAACAAGCAGAGATTGAATAGTAGAAGACTGGAGAGAACGTCTATCAGCAAACCTATGGGTATTACTGTATCAAACTGGATTTGAGTTGAAGACTAGGGCTCTGTTTCAATGTCCACACTCGTATAGTACACGTAGAATTACGTCACGCATCGGAATGTAGCGCAGAACTACTCAACAATAAAAGAAAGATCACAGGTACAAGAAGACTTACAGGTCCTGAAACTCCTCCAGTGATTTCTGAGGCGTGAACACATTGATCAACCTGATAATCTGAGGACAGACAAACACCGCTCATCATCTGAATAGATTAATAGAATATATGTTATAAAACAGGTAATGAAACGTAATATCAAGTTATTACTGATGATTACTTTATTGTATCTATTAGGTAATTATTTTTGCATCATACGACATGTGTCAGCTTAAAATAGACAATCAGCTCAATAGACTGGGAAGAGGGCATTCAAACAGTAGCTTGTTAAATCGGGTGCCATACGTTTTTGTGGTTGACACATTTGAGTAGCACCAGTTCCCTGTAGGCCCGCTTGGCATGAGTCTGGTTCTGGAATGGCCGACACAGCTTCTTTACTGCCACGGGAAAACCTAACACTGAGTCTAGAGCAGAGCTGGAGAGGGTGGGGTGGGGTGGGTGGGAGAAACAGAAGGGTGAAAAAGGAAGAATGAGGGGTGGGGGTAAAGGGAGGATGGAGAGAAATGTGTGCGCCATGACTCATGAGAGCAAGGCTAAGAGACATACTCATGGAACCTTTCATTCTTGTAGAATAGAGAATAGTAAACAGTAAACCTAGTTCTAGGACTACACAACCTACGGCCCAATCCCAAATGGAATGCACTTGTGGAGATAGAGGATTTGACTGGTATAAACAATTAAGTGTAACTTTCACTTAGCCTATTAGAGGGCATATTGCTCGTCTACATAATGGTTGTCTTACCAGACAATGCCCTGTGCCCCAGAGCCGATGGCCCTGAGCTCCTGGTAGCGCTTCAGAACAGTGAAGGTGGAGTCTCCCACCTGCACACTGTAGAACTGGCCCTCACCCACACTCATACTGCTGCTGCCTTAGTCAGGGGCCTCTGTGCTGCCTCAGGGGCTGGAACCAGTCTAGGAGACAGATCAATATAGTAGGACTTGTCTTACTATAATTCATAATGTATGTCTCAGTGAAATTTGCAAAGCATCCTTCCAGCCATCCAAGTTCTGTTAATCTAAGCAGAGTGTGTGAGGGGTCTCTGTGTGTGCGTGAGGGCGAGAGAGAGAGAGAGTTTAAATGCAGTATAAGAGGACAGAAGCAGTGAGAGGCTAGCTGACAGATTGGGAGCGCCTAGGGCCTTTGTCTAAACACTGCTGTGCCTGCTCCAACCCAGTTACACAACATTACTCCCTTGCAACCTCTGGCAAAACACATGCAGCTTGACACATTTTTGGGGTGACCTGACCAAATTCACATAGAAATGAGTCATTCGCATTGAAAGCATGTGCACTATTTCTATGCTTCGTTTTTGCGTCTTTTACTTTCGGTTTTGAACACCGGTATCAAGCAGCTGAAAACAATATTGTTGGTTATGGGAAATACACTGCTCAAAAAAAATAAAGGGAACACTTAAACAACACAATGTAACTCCAAGTCAATCACACTTCTGTGAAATCAAACTGTCCACTTAGGAAGCATCACTGATTGACACATTTCACATGCTGTTGTGCAAATGGAATAGACAACAGGTGGAAATTATAGGCAATTAGCAAGACACCCCCAATAAAGGAGTGGTTCTGCAGGTGGGGACCACAGACCACTTCTCAGTTCCTATGCTTCCTGGCTGATGTTTTGGTCACTTTTGAATGCTGGCGGTGCTTTCACTCTAGTGGTAGCATGAGACGGAGTCTACAACCCACACAAGTGGCTCAGGTAGTGCAGCTCATCCAGGATGGCACATCAATGCGAGCTGTGGCAAGAAGGTTTGCTGTGTCTGTCAGCGTAGTGTCCAGAGCATGGAGGCGCTACCAGGAGACAGGTCAGTACATCAGGAGACGTGGAGGAGGCCGTAGGAGGGCAACAACCCAGCAGCAGGACCGCTACCTCCGCCTTTGTGCAAGGAGGAGCAAGAGAAGCACTGCCAGAGCCCTGCAAAATGACCTCCAGCAGGCCACAAATGTGCATGTGTCTGTTCAAACGGTCAGAAACAGACTCCATGAGGGTGGTATGAGGGCCCGACGTCCACAGGTGGGGGTTGTGCTTACAGCCCAACACCATGCAGGACGTTTGGCATTTGCCAGAGAACACCAAGATTGGCATATTCGCCACTGGCGCCCTGTGCTCTTCACAGATGAAAGCAGGTTCACACTGAGCAACGTGACAGAGTCTGGAGACGCCGTGGAGAACGTTCTGCTGCCTGCAACATCCTCCAGCATGACCGGTTTGGCAGTGGGTCAGTCATGGTGTGGGGTGGCATTTCTTTGGGTGGCCGCACAGCCCTCCATGTGCTCGCCAGAGGTAGTCTGACTGCCATTAGGTACCGAGATGAGATCCTCAGACCCCTTGTGAGACCATATGCTGGTGCGGTTGGCCCTGGGTTCCTCCTAATGCAAGACAATGCTAGACCTCATGTGGCTGGAGTGTGTCAGCAGTTCCTGCAAGAGGAAGGCATTGATGCTATGGACTGGCCCGCCCGTTCCCCAGACCTGAATCCAATTGAGCACATCTGGGACATCATGTCTCGCTCCATCCACCAACGCCACGTTGCACCACAGACTGTCCAGGAGTTGGCGGATGCTTTAGTCCAGGTCTGGGAGGAGATCCCTCAGGAGACCATCCGCCACCTCATCAGGAGCATGCCCAGGCGTTGTAGGGAGGTCATACAGGCACGTGGAGGCCACACACACACACTACTGAGCCTCATTTTGACTTGTTTTAAGGACATTACATCAAAGTTGGATCAGCCTGTAGTGTGGTTTTCCACTTTAATTTTGAGTGCGACTCCAAATCCAGACCTCCATGGGTTGATAAATTGGATTTCCATTGATTATTTTTGTGTGATTTTGTTGTCAGCACATTCAACTATGTAAAGAAAAAAGTATTTAATAAGATTATTTCTTTCATTCAGATCGAGGATGTGTTGTTTAAGTGTTCCCTATATTTTTTTGAGCAGTATATATTTCACAATGGTTTAGATGGTACAATGATTCTCTATACTATACTTGCTTGTGTTTTGTCAAACTGAAATTAGCCTATTAGAATTTATACAACCAGGAAATGGCAGATCAATTTCTGCATAGTGCATCTTTAAAAAGAAAAGAAAAGCATGTATACACAAACTGACAAAACGATGAATCTATGCTGATGGAGATCCATGTCTGCCTGTTGGTGTGTGTTTCAGGACCTCAAAGAAAATGTGTGGGCATGCAATAGCTGATGCTTCTAGCAGGAAGAAAGAGGAATGTTATTATTGGCTGTGTATGTGGGGGAGGCGTGTTTGTGTCAGTGTGTGTGATTGCAGATGCCCACACTGTTGTAGCAGTGTGTGGGTACCATGACAAATCCCCCACAGGTGAATTGGACTAGGCTACATTACAGGCTTTCAGTCAGGCAAATTGCCAAAAGAAAGAAGGCAAGGTACAGGGGATATCGTATCCCTTTATAAAATGATTATTATTTTTCTTTAAATAAAATGCACTCACTGCGACAACACTCACAGACAATGACACTAAACACAGAGGTACACATGGAAAAGACATGCACTCATGTTATGCATCTACAACCGCATGTGAAACCACAGGAGCTGTTGGCGCACACACACACACACACGTTGTGCGTGCGCACATACAAGGTTAGGGAGAAACGGATTACATGTAACAGATTATTTAAACAAATAACTAGTTACGTTACCAGGTAAAATATTGTAATCAGATGACAGATACTTTTGAAAAACCAGATTATTTTGAATTAAAAAAAGAATCTTTGACACCGTTCTACACAAAACAAAAATATAAAAACGCAACATGTAAAGTGTTGGTCCCATGTTTCAGGAGTTGAAATAAAAGATCACAGAAAATGTCCATATACACAAGCTTATTTCTCTCAAATTGTGTGCACAAATTTGTTTACATCCCCATTAGTGAGCATTTCTCCTTTGCCAAGATAATCCATCCAACTGACAGGTGTGGCATGTCAAGAAGCTGATTAAACAGCATGATCATTACACAGGTGCACCTTGTGATGGGGACACCAAAAAGCCACTAAAATGTGCAGTTGTCTCACAACACTAAAGGTCGACCGATTAAATCGGAGTGGCCGATTAACTTGAAATCGGCCCTAATTTTTATAACAATTGAAAATCGTCAATTGGACGCCGATTTATTTTTTGGGGACCTTTATTTAACTAGGCAAGTCAGTTAAGAACACATTCTTATTTTCAATGACGGCCTAGGAACGGTGGGTTAACTGCCTTGTTCAGGTGCAGAACGACAGATTTTTACCTTCTCAGCTCAGGGATTCAATCTTGCAACCTTACGGTTAACTAGTCCAACGCTCTAACCACCTGCTTTACATTGCACGCCACGAGGAGCCTGAATGTTACGCGAATGCAGTAAGAAACCAAGGTAAGTTGCTAGCTAGCATTAAACTTATCTTATAAAAAACAATCAATCATAATCACTAGTTAACTACACATGGTTGATGATATTACTAGTTTATCTAGCCTGTCCTGTGTTGCATATAGTCGCTTAGGTACACGTTGCTCCAACCATAAACATCAATGCCTTTCTTAAAATCAATACACAAGTATATATTTTTAAACCTGCATACTTAACTAAAAGAAATCCAGGTTAGCAGGCAATATTAACCAGGTGAAATTGTGTCATTTTGCGTTCATTGCACGCAGTCAGGGTATATGCAACAGTTTGGGCCGCCTGGCTCGTTGCGAACTAATTTGCCAGAATTTTACGTAATTATGACATAACATTGCACAACCTTCAATGTAACAGGAATAACGTTTTGTTTGAGATGATAGTTTCCGGATTCGACCATATTAATGACCTAAGGCTCGTATTTGTGTGTTATTATGTTATAATTAAGTCTATGATTTGATAGAGCAGTCTGACTGAGCGGTGGTAGGCAGCAGCATGCTCGTAAGCATTCATTCAAAATAGCCCTTTCGTGCGTTTTGCCAGCAGCCCTTCGCAATGCATTACGCTGTTTATGACTTCAAGCCTATCAACTCCCAAGATTAGGCTGGTGTAACCGATGTGAAATGGCTAGCTAGTTAGCGGGGTGCGCGCTAATAGCGTTTTAAACGTCACTCGCTCTGAGACTTGGAGTAGTTGTTTCCCCTTGCTCTACATGGGTAACGCTGCTTCGAGGGTGGCTTTTGTCGATGTGTTCCTGGTTCAAGCCCAGGTAGGAGCGAGGAGAGGGACGGAAGCTATACTGTTACACTGGCAACACTAAAGTGCCTATAAGAACATCCAATAGTCAAAGGCATATGAAATACAAATCGTATAGAGAGAAATAGTCCTATAATAACTAAAACCTAAAACTTCTTACCTGGGAATATTGAAGACTCATGTTAAAAGGAACCACCAGCTTTCATATGTTCTCAGCAAGGAACTTAAACGTTAGCTTTTTTACATGGCACATATTGCACTTTTACTTTCTTCTCCAACACTTTGTTTTGCATTATTTAAACCAAATTGAACATGTTTCATTATTTATTTCAGGCCAAATTGATTTTATTGATGTATTATATTAAGTTAAGTGTTCATTCAGTATTGTTGAAATTGTCATTATTACAAATTAAAAAAAATCTGCATCGGCTTTTTTTGGTCCTCCAATAAAATCGGTATCGGCGTTGGGGGAAAAAAATAAATAAAACAAATTTGGTTGACCTCTACACAATACCACAGATGTCTCAAGTTGAGGGAGCGTTTAATTGGCATGCTGACTGGAGGAATGTCAACAAGAGCTGTTGCCAGAGAATTGAATGTTCATTTCTCTACCAATGTCGTTTTAGAGAATTTGGCAGTACGTCCAAGCGGCCTCACAACCGTAGACCACGTATAACCATGCCAGCCCAGGACCTCCACATCCGGCTTCTTCACCTGCGGGATCATCTGAGACCAGCCACCCAGACAGCTGATGGATCTGTGGGTTTGCACAAGCAAAGAATTTCTGCACAAACTGTCAGAGTCTCAGGGAAGCTCATCTGTGTGCTTAGCATCGACACAAAGGTCTCGACCAGACTGTAGTTCGGCAGGTAGCCTAGTGGTTAGGGCGTTGGACTAATAACCGAAAGTTTGCAAGATCGAATCCCCGAGCTGACTAGGTAAAAATCTGTCGTTCTTGCCCCTGAACAAGACAAGTTAACCCACTGTTCCTAGGCCGTCATTGAAAATAAGAATTTGTTCTTAACTGACTTGCCTAGTTAAATAAAAGGTTTAAAAAAAAACGACTTCAGTGGGCAAAATGCTCACCGTCGATGGCCACTGGCACGCTGGGAAAATCGTGCTCTTCATGGATGAATCCCGGTTTCAACTGTACCGGACATATGGCAGACAGAGGCGTGTGGGCGAGCGGTATGCTGATGTCAATGTTGAGAACAGAATGCCCTATGGTGACGGTGGGGTTATGGCATGGGCAAGCATAAGCTAAGGACAATGAACAAAATCTATGCAAAGGAGATGTCGCAAAGCATGAGGCAAATGGTGTTCACACCAGACTGGTTTTCTGATCCATGCCTCTACATAAAAAAAAAAAAAAGAAAACAGTTCTGTATTCCCAGTCATGTGAAATCCATAGATTAGGGCCCGAATTTAATTTTATTCTGCCTGAGCGAGTCTGACCACAAGTCAGAGATCAGTATGATGACACTAAATGTGTTTGATGGATCGTGGGAAAGAGCAGGAAAAGGCTTTTGTAGGCTACAGTCCAAGCTATGTCTTCCAAAGATGTGACAGCTGTCAGCATCCAAAGATTATCCAACTTGAATAAACGCTTAGTTGGAGGCAAGGGCGACAGCAGTGGTGTTGCCTATGGAAAATGCTGTTATCACTTATTATTGATATCTACATGGCACATTGACGTGCACCGCTACGCTCTCATTTAGCTATTTGCGCCTTACAGATTGTGGTTGTTGTGGATGTCAAATACATCCAGTACCAGTCAAATGTTTGGATACACCTACTCATTCATGGATTTTTCTTTCTTTGTACCATTGTCAACATTGGAGAATAATAGTGAAGACGTCAGAACTATGAAATAAAGTAGTAACCAAAAAAAGGTGTTACATTTAAATTGTATATATATATATATATATATTTGAGATTCTTCAAATAAGCCACCCTTTGCCTTGACAGCTTTGCACACTCTTGGCATTCTCTCAACCAGCTTCACCTGGGATGATTTTCCAACAGTCTTGAAGGAGTTCCCACATACTGTATGCTGAGCACTTGTTGGCTGATTTTCCTTCACTCTGCGGTCCAACTCATCCCAAACCATCTAAATTGGGTTGAGGTCGGGTGATATGATGCAGCACTCCACTCTCCTCCTTGGTCAAATAGCCCTTAAACAGCCTGGAGGTGTGTGTTGGGTCATTGTCCTGTTGAAAAACAAATGATCATCCCATCTGGTTTGCACTTAGTGGGACTGAGTAACGCTGCAGAATGCTGTGGTAGACATGCTGGTTAAGTATGCCTTGAATTCTAAATAACTCACTGACAGTGTCACCACGGTGGGAACTGTGTGAATCAGTCCTTCAAACAGTTGATGTTGAGATGTCTGTTACTTGAACTCTGAAGCATTTATTGGGGCTGCAATCTGAGGTTCAGTTAACTAATGGAGCTTATCCTCTGCAGCAGAGGTAACTGTGCGTATTCCTTTCCTGTGGTGGTCCTCATGAGACAGTTTCATCATCAGCAAACCCACAGATCCATCAGCTGTCTGGGTGGCTGGTCTCAGACGATCCCGCAGGCGATTGATGGTTTATGAGGCTTTCCGGATTGACTGACCTTCATGTTTTAAAGTAATGATGGACTGCCGTTTCTCTTTAATTATTTGAGCTGTTCTTGACGTAATATGGACTTGGTCTTATACCAAATAGCGCTACCTTCTGTATACCACCCCTACCTTATCACAACAAAACTGATTGGCTCAAATGCATTGAGGAAAGAAATTCCACAATTTATCTTAAATGAATCTTTAAGCTGACGTATAACACTTGTATTTTTCAGAAAGTTTATTATGACCATTTCTGTATTTTGAGTTTGGCGCTCTGCAATTTCACCGGATGTTGTCGAGGTGGATCGCAAGCGGAAAGCCTGCGCCAGAGAGGTTAACAAACCTCCAAACGAGCTTCAATGCCATACAACACTCTTTCCGTGGCCTCCAATCGCTTTTAAATGCTAGTAAAACTAAATGCCTGCCCTTCAACCGATTGCTGCCCGCCCGACTAGCATCACTACTCTGGACGGTTCTGACTTAGAATATGTGGACAACTATAAATACCTAGGTGTCTGGCGATACTGTAAACTCGCCTTCCAGACTCGTATTAAGCATCTCCAATCCAAACTTAAAATCGGCTTCCTATTTCGCAACAAAGCCTCCTTCACTCACGCTACCAAACACCCTCGGAAAACGGACTATCCTACCGATCCTCGATGTCGGCAACGTCATTTACAAAATAGCCTCCAACACTCTATTCAGACTGCATCCAGTTTGCTATCACAGTGCCATCCATTTTGTCACCAAAGCCCCATATACCATCCACCACTGCGACCTGTATGTTCTCGTCGGCTGGCCCTCGCTACATATTCGTCGCCAGATCCACTGGCTCCAGGCCATCTAAGTCTTTGCTAGGTAAAGCGCCACCTTACCTTAGCTCACTGGTCACCATAACACCCACCCGTAGCACGCACTCCAGCAGGTATATCTCACTGGTCATCCCCAAAGCCAACACCTACTTTGGCTGCCTTTCCTTCCAGTTCTCTGCTGCCAATGACTGGAAAGAATAGCAAAAATCACTAGAGTTGGAGACTTATCGCCCTCACTGACTAAGCGTCAGCTGTCAGAGCAGCTTACCGATCGCTGCAGCTGTACAAAGCCCATCTGTAAATAGCCCATCCAACTACCTACCTCATCCCCATTTTTTTTAACACCACTAATTCTATCTGCACATCTATCACTCCATTGTTAATTTGCTAAATTGTAATTACTTCCGTATTATTGGCCTATTTATTGCCTTACCTCCTTACTCCATTTGCACACACTGTATATTGATTTTTCTATTGTGTTATTGACTGTACTTTTGTTTATCCCATGTGTAACTGTTGTTTTTTGTCGCACTGCTTTGCTTTATCTTGGCCAGGTCACAGTTGTAAATGAGAACTTGTTCTCAACTGGCCTACCCGGTTCTGGTTAAATAAAGGTGAAATTAAAAAAATATTAAAAACATAACAATTTTCTGGAATTTTCCAAGCTATTTAAAAAAGGCACAGTCAACTTAGTATATGTGAACTTCTGACCCAATGGAATTGGGATACAGTGAAATAATCTGTCTGCAAACAATTGTTGGAAAAATTACTTGTCATGCAGAAAGTAGATGTCCTAACCGACTTGCCAAACTCTTGTTTGTTAACAAGAAATTTGTGGAGTGGTTGAAAAACTAGTTTTAATGACTTAATGAATTTCATGAATTAAACTATTTTTTTTGACAGTATGGAGCACAATACCACTGAGGAGTTTAGAATGTAAGAACTCGCTCAAACTTGTATTCCGTAAGCTGGGATCTGCACTATGCAGCCGTTGCAAGAGTGCATTTTCCTGGACTCCCGAGTGGCACAGCAGTCATAGGCACTGCATCGCAGTGTGGAGGCGTCACTAGAGCCTCAGGCTGTCTCACAACCGCACAATTGGCCCAGCGTCGTCCGGATTAGGGAGGGATTGGCTGGGGGGGGGTTGTTACTTGGCTCATCTCGCTCAAGCGATTCCTTGAGGTGGGCCGGGCGCTAGTAGGCTGACTTCGGTCATCAGTTGAGCGGTGTTTCCCCTGACACATTGGTGCAGCTGGCTTCCAGGTTAAGTGAGCCAGTGTTAAGAAGCGCGGTTGGCAGATCATATTTCCGAGGATGCATGACTCAACCTTTGCCTCTCCCGACCCCATTGGGGAGTTGCAGCGATGAGACAAGATCGTAATTGGATATCGGGGAGAAAAAGGGAGTGGAAAACAAAAGATTGCATTTTTTTTACTGGCTGTCCACTGGTAGCAAAATGATGATTCATAGGCAGTTTTACTTCTTCAATTCAACTATTATTGGGTTAAAGTACACACATACTGTACCAGTCAAAAGTTTGAATACCTACTCATTCAAGGGCTTCATAATTTTTGCTATTTTATACATTGTAGAATAGTGAAGACATAAAAACTATGAAATAAAACATGGAATCACATAGTAACCAAAAAGGTGTTAAACAAGATTCTTCGAAGTACCCACCCTTTGCCTTGACAGTTTTGCACACGCTTGGCATTCTCTCAACCTGTTTCTTGAGGTAGTCACCTGGAATGCATTTCAATTAACAGGTGTGCCTTTTTAAAAGATAAATTGTGGAATTTCTTTCCTCAATGCATTTGAGCCAATCAGTTTTGTTGTGACATGGTAGGGGTGGTATACAGAAGGTAGCGCTATTTGGTATAAGACCAAGTCCATATTACGTCAAGAACAGCTCAAATAATTAAAGAGAAACAGCAGTCCATCATTACTTTAAAACATGAAGGTCAGTCAATCCGGAAAGCCGCATAAACCATCAATCGCCATGATGAAACTGTCTCATGAGGACCACCACAGGAAAGTAATACGCACAGTTACCTCTGCTGCAGAGGATAAGCTCCATTAGTTAACTGCACCTCAGATTGCAGCCCCAATAAATGCTTCAGAGTTCAAGTAACGGACACATCTCAACATCAACTGTTCGTGAAGGCCTGATTCACACAGTTCCCACCGTGAAGCATGGAAGAGATGGTGTGGGGGTGCTTTGCTGGTGACACTGTCAGTGAGTTATTTAGAATTCAAGGCACACTTAACCAGCATGGTTACCACAGCATTCTGCAGCGATACTCAGTCCCACTAAGTGCAAAGCAGATGGGATGATCATTTGTTTTTCAACAGGACAATGACCAACACACACCTCCAGGCTGTGTAAGGGCTATTTGACCAAGGAGGAGAGTGATGGAGTGCTGCATCATATCACCCGACCTCAACCCAATTTAGATGGTTTGGGATGAGTTGGACCGCAGAGTGAAGGAAAAGCAGCCAACAAGTGCTCAGCATACAGTATGTGGGAACTCCTTCAAGACTGTTGGAAAATCATCCCAGGTGAAGCTGGTTGAGAGAATGCCAAGAGTGTGCAAAGCTGTCAAGGCAAAGGGTGGCTAATTAAACAAACCAAAACATATTTTAGATTCTTCTAAGTAGCCACCCTTTGCCTTGACAGCTTTGCACACTCTTGGCATTCTCTCAACCTGGAGGTGTGTGTTGGGTCATTGTCATGTTGGCAAACAAATTACAGTCCCACTAAATGCAAACCAGATGGGATATCACTGCAGAATGCTGTGGTAGCCATGCTGGTTAAGTGTGCCTTGAATTCTAAATAACTCACTGACAGTGTCACCAGCAAAGCACCCCCACACCTCCATGCTTCACGGTGGGAACCACACATGCATAGATCATCCGTTCACCTACTCTGCGTCTCACAAACACACAGCAGTTGGAACCAAAAATCTCAAATTTGGACTCATCAGACCAAAAGACAGTGCTTGTGTTCCTTGGCCCAAGCAAGTCTCTTCTTATTGGTATCGTTAACTTCTTTGGGATAGAGGGCAGCATTTTCACGGCCGGATAAAAAAACGTACCCGATTTAATCTGGTTACTACTCCTGCCCAGAAACTAGAATATGCATATAATTAGTAGATTTGGATAGAAAACTGTTTGAATGGTGTCTGTGTATAACAGAACTCATATGGCAGGCCAAAACCTGAGAATATTCCATACAGGAAGTGCCCTGTCTGACAATGTTGTCTTTCTGTTGCATCTCTATCGAAAATACAGCATCTGTGCAGTAACGTGAAATTTTCTAAGGCTTCCATTGGCTCTCTAAAGCCGCCAGAAAGTGGAATGGGGTGTCTGCTGTCTCTGGGCGAAAAACAGCAGGAGAGTTTGTAAGTGGTCAGCCTGGGGACAGTGAGACTGGAGACACGCGGTCACGAGACTACTCCATTTTTTTCTTTCAGCCTTTGAATGAATACAACGTCGCCCGGTTGGAATATTATTGCTATTTTACGAGAAAAATAGCATAAAAATTGATTTTAAACAGCGTTTGACATGCTTCGAAGTACGGTAATGGAATATTTAGATTTTTTTGTCACGAAATGCGCTCGCGCGTCACCCGTCGGATAGTGACCTGAACGCATGAACAAAACGGAGCTATTTGAATATAACTATGGATTATTTGGAACCAAAACATTTGTTGTAGAAGTCCTGGGAGTGCATTCTGACGAAGAACAGCAAAGGTAATCCAATTTTTCTAATAGTAATTCTGAGTTTAGTGAGCCCCAAACTTGGTGGGTGTCAAAATAGCTAGCCGTGATGGCCGAGCTATGTACTCAGAATATTGCAAAATGGGCTTTCGCCGAAAAGCTATTTTAAAATCTGACACCGCAATTGCATAATGGAGTTCTGTATCTATAATTCTTAAAATAATTGTTATGTATTTTATCAATGTTTATCATGAGTAATTTAGTAAATTCACCGGAAGTTTGCGGTGGGTATGCTAGTTCTGAACATCACATGCTAATGTAAAATGCCGTTTTTTGATACAAATATGAACTTGATTGAACAAAACATGCATGTATTGTATAACATAATGTCATAGGAGTGTCATCTGATGAAGATCAAAGGTTAGTGCTGCATTTAGCTGTGGTTTGGGTTTATGTGACATATGCTTGCTTGGAAAATGGCTGTGTGATTATTTGTGTCTATGTACTCTAACATAATCTAATGTTTTGCTTTCGCTGTAAAGCCTTTTTGAAATCGGACAATGTGGTTAGATTAACGAGAGTCTTATCTTTAAAATGGTGTAAAATAGTTGATTGTTTGAGAAAATTGAATTGTGGTATTTTAGTTGGTTTTGTATTTCGCGCCGTGCGATGCCATTGGCTGTTGGCTAGGGGTTCCGCAGGGGAAACGGGGTTCCGCTAGCGGAACGTCTCCTCAACAGGTTAAGTAGTGGTTTCTTTGCTGCAATTCAATCATTTATTTGAGCTGTTCTTGACATAATATGGACTTGGTCTATCTTCTTTATAACTCCCCGACCTTGTCAAAACGCAACTGATTGGCTCAAACACATTAAGGAAATGAAGAAATTTCTAATTAACAAGGCACATCTGTTAACTTTACTACGGAAGGGACAGCATTCGGAATTTTGGATGAAAAGCGTGCCCAAATTAAACTGCCTGCTACTCAGGCCCAGAAGCTAGGATATGCATATAAGTGGTAGATTTGGATAGAAAACACTATAGTTTCCAAAACTGTTAAAATAATGTCTGAGTATAACAGAACTGATATGGCAGGCAAAAACCTGAGGAAAATCCATCCAGGAAGTACTATTATTTTGAAAGGCTGTTTTTCCATTGAAAGCCTATCCACCATACAAAGACTTGGGACCCAGTTCACGATCTCTATGGCTTCTTCTACATGTGGCCAGTCTTTAGGCATTGTTTCAGGCTTTTACTCTGAAAAATGAGGGAAATACAGCACTTTCAATGAGTGGACAGTGGAAATTTCCAGACATGAAGCCAGCGCGTGATCGGGAGCACGCCTTTCTTGTTTCTCCTTTTCTATTGACGAAGCTTTTGTCCGGTTGAAATATTATTGATTATTTATGACAAAAAACCTGAGGATTGATTTTAAACATCGTTTGACATGTTTCTACAAACTTTTATTGTACTTTGACTTTTCATCTGGATGTTGAGAGCGCACTTTGTGCCTTTGGATTACTGAACTAAACGCACCAACAAAACTGAGGTTTTTGGACAAAGAGGGACTTTATTGAACAAAACAAACATTTGTGTAACATGGAGTCCTGGGAGTGCCACCAGATGAAGATCAAAGGTAAGTGATTCATTTAGTCGCTATTTCTGACTTTTGTGAGTCTTCTCCTTGGCTGGAAAATGTCTGTATGTTTTCTTGTGGCTAGGCGCTGTCCTATCATAAATCGCATGGTGTGCTTTCGCCGTAAAGCCTTTTTGAAATCGGACACTGTGGTTGGATTAACAAGAAGATTCTTTAAAATGGTGTATAACACTTGTTTGAGGAATTTTAATTATGGGATTTGTTTGAATTTTGCGCCATGTAATTTCACTGGCTGTTGTCGAGGTGGGACGCTAGCGTCCCACTGATACCAGAGGTTAATTGACATGAATATCAAATATATTTTGATTACTACATGATTCCATGTGTAATTTCATAGTTGACAGTAAAAATAAAGAAGAAACCCTGGAATGAGTAGGTGTGCGCACCCCACCCCTGGCTTAGTCTTATGGGTTAATGTAAAGATATAACCTCATCGTTTTATCTATAGAAAGTAATTGGTTAGAAGAAGCCTAACATAACCAACCCATAAAGTAAAATGAAACATCAATTTCTGGCCAGCTATGTAAACTAACAGTTTTATCCTGCAATAGATATTGGTAAATTGGCTATATTAATTTGTGTCTTCTTCTAATGTCTCTTAAGGGGAAAGTAATTTGAAAGTAACAAAGGACTACTAAGAAGGTATCAGTCGCATTAAAATCATACTTAAATTAAGGGGTTGGCACTGATTTACTATAGCCTAGACCACGCACTAAACTATTATGTGAAGAGTTTGTTTTAGACAGAGTATAAACACATATCCTGTGTGAGCGTGAGCATCTTCACAGCTAGCCCTGTGTGATACACATGGACCCCTGGGGCAGGATGCGATGTGGCTCCCTGGAGCCAACTGACTGGAATATCAGATTATAATACAGCAACACACAAAGGCAGTGCTTCTCTGTATGGAGCGAGAGTCTTAGAAAAAGGAGTCACGACACCAAGAGAGGATCGACACTCGTGTCATGGTTTGGTGGATTGAAAAAAAATCTATTGACTAAATGAGCAGTGAAACAGGTTATAAGTGAACAGGGTTGGAATGACTTGACCATTGGTGGTGCATAGGAGGCCCGGCACCCACCTAGCCTAACTCATACCCTAAAAGGCGACTGGGTTCAGAAAAAAAAAACTGGATTAGGCAGAGAATGTGATAGTGAAGCATCCAAAACAGTGCATCTTCTTCTGCACTAACATTAGGCTAGACTATATACACACCAAACAAATTATAAAAAACGCAGCATGCAACAATTTAAAAGATTTGACTGATTTACAGTTCATAAGGAAATCCCAAACATGAGTAGTGAAATGTCTGGTGAGTATGCAGGCCATGGAAGAACTGGGACATTTTCAGCTTCCAGGAATTGTGTACAGATCCTTATGATGAAACATGAGGTGACGGATGAATTGCACGACTATTGGCCTCAGGAGCTCGTCACGGTATCTCTGTGCATTCAAATTGCCATTGATAAAAAGCAATTGTGTTCGTTGTCCGTAGCTTATGCCTGCCTGCCCATACCATAACCCCACCATGGGGCACTCTGTTCACAACGTTGACATCAGCAAACTGCTTGCACACATGACGCCATGCACACTGTCTGCCATCTGCCCAGTACAGTTGAAACCGGGATTCATCTGTGAAAAGCACACTTTTCCAGGGTGCCAGTAGCCATCGAAGGTGAGCATTTTCCCACTGAAGTCGGTTACGACACCGAATTGCAGTCAGGTCAAGACCCTGGTGAGGACGACGAGCATGCAAATTAGCTTCCCTGAGATGGTTTCTGCTGTACTTCTTCGGTTGTGCAAACACACAGTTTTGTCAGTAAGTCTAAGCCAGAGTGTCCTGGGCTGGCGTGGTTACACGTGGCCTGCGGTTCTGAGGCCGGTTGGACGTACTGACAAATTCTCTTAAAACGACATTGGAGGTGGCTTATGGTAGAGAAATTAACATTCAATTATTTGGCAAGAGCTCTGGTGGACATTCCTCCAGTCAGTATGCCAATTGCACACTCCCTAGTGTTATGCAAGACAACTGCACATTTTAAAGGGACCTTATTGTCCCCAGCACAAGGTGCACCTGTGTAACGATCATGCTGTTTAATCAGCTTCTTGATGTGCCACACCTGTCAGGTGGATGGATTAATTTGGCACAGGTGAATTGCTCACTAACAGTGATGTAAACAAATTTGTGCAATTTCTTTTTTAGAGAAATTAGCTTTTTATGTATTTGGAACATTTATGGGATCTTTTATTTCAGCTAATGAAACATGGGACCAACACTTTACATGTTGCTTTTATATTTTTGTTCAGTATATGATATTCTCCTGAGAGAAGAAATGAAAGCTATGGCTTCTCTCCTCAACAATAAATACATTATAAAAGAACACCACACAGGATATTGCATCATTCAGAACCTAAACAAGTGGAAAATGACAATCTTCTCAAAAGCACAAATGAATGAACCTCAAATGCAGTCATTGAGTTGGCTCAAGAAAGCGTGAATAATGTAATCTCATTCCACGTAGGCTACGTGGAAATTTACTTCAGACAAAAATAAGCCATAGAATAGGAGATCGTCCGTCAACACTGAAACGCCCTATAGCATAGTCTACTTCCCCCAAGCGTTAACCCCGCTATTTCGTTCCCATTCAATTCCTAGCTGGTAAACTGAACTGGCACACACAAACCGGTTGATTGAATGATGAAGTCATCGCCCATCTTCTCCTCGACCCCCGGTATATGACACCGCATACAATCGGCAATCCGCTATACCCTACCCTAATGTCAATCAGAGGTTTGCTAAAACTCACGTTTTCTGGTGTGCCACTTATTATTCGCCAAGGCCCTGGCTTTTCCGTTTCTATCACTCCTAGTTGACAATGCGGTAGCAGGAATGGAAAACGGACGGACAGCGGGCAGAATCATACGACACCTACCTTCTCCCTTCGCTTCTCCTATGTCACTCCCATGCATGGAAATGACGAGATACCAGCTCCTCTCCCTCCTTGGGAATTAAGTAAAGTTATGAAGACCAGTTTTCCTAATTACCAATAGAAATGTGAAAATGCTTCCCGAGTTTGAAACTAAAATTACAAACTCCTGCACTATCAGAGGCGGAGGAGGGTATGTCGGGTTCAAGTGCTTGTCGAAACGAAGAAACTCGGCAATGCCCGACTTACTAATTGGTTGTAGTTAAACACGTGCCACTTTCAACCAGTTAGCAAGTCGGAAATGTCCATGTTTCCTAGTTCCGACGAGTACTTGAACGCGGCAGTAGTCTCGACACAACAAGTGAATGACGTAATCACGTTGTTTCACGTTGGACTCCTGAAAGTTTGACAAACTTTTTGTATTGTCGAAAGAAACATTACATATGTTTCCATTCAACTGGCGACAGATTTTAAGCGAATATTATAAATCCGCAGAAAGAAAATATTTTCCCACCAGTAACCACGTTTCCATCCACAGTTTTTATGCGAGTAAAGTCATACCTTATTACAAAAATGGAAACAGGAAGTTTTGGTACAATTTAATAAATGCAGACAGATAATTTGTTCGTTCTACATGTCTACATGGTTGCATCTTTTTGTATCGGTAAAATGTATTATGCGAGAAATGGCGGTGGAAACGCCTTTATGCGCAAGTATTGATATAATAACTATCATATCGAAGTAAACTTGGAGTCACGTGATGATATGTCTCGGGGAACCATGCAGTTTAAATTAGCCTGCAGGAAATAAATTAAGATGAACTTCACAGGGTGGTGAAAGTGCATGGTATGAGCTTGGTGCTCCTTTCCAATAAATGTCGAGGATCTTATTTTGGTGACATGATCATCGATGCTTGACTGACGTTTTGACAAATACAAACATTCTTGCTCTTATACATATAGTCTCATCATGTAAACTTGCCTACCCACACTGTATCTGCAAGCTGTTGACTAGAGTGCATGTGCCAAGACGCGAGTAGGCACATTTTCTATTTAACGCAACAGTTGTGACAAAACTATCCGTAGAGTCGGTGCGAATTACGGGGGAATGAGACCTTAGCTCCCATAAATGCAACAAAAGTGTGTAAATAATGCTAATTTAACCATTATCATCTTTCTTTAAAATGTAGTGGTAAATATGTTTTACAGTGGTAAATATTAAAATAAAAGCTTCCAAATGAAAATACCACCCCACCTCTCTGTTATGGTTTAAACCATTTATTTCTACGTGGAAGTAGCCGAGCTTCTTTATGCATAAGATTTTCCTTTGTACTTCCTCATTTCCGCCATTTGTTTGCCAGACATTCTTGATAAATGTACCTATGCCTTTATTCCAATACATTAGATTTATCCATTGATTTATCATTGTTTGCTTTTGTTAGTCAGCTGTTTAGAGCTCTCATTGCTTTGTTTTTCAAGTACCCAGCTGGTTCTCCCTGACATCCTTGGCCAAAAGTAGTACACCATTTATTTACCTTTATTATTTTCTATCAATATTTGTTTTCTTACCTGGATCAGCTGATGAGGTCGACAATATCACTAGACCCCTAGCCTACAGCTAGACACCAATTCTCATCCAATCCATCCAACAAGTATACTTTAATGACAGTAGGCCTATAAGGTGATTTTGCATTTGATTTTGCAATAGCATAGGCCTACATTATTTGGGATTTGTGTGCCCATGAGAACTGTTATATGGCGAAACATAATTAAATGTTACATACACATAGTTACACTTACGGTGCACTTACATTGCATTTTATAAATGTTTAATAATGACAAATAACATTCATGAATGCCATTAATGTAATGAAAGAAATGTAGTGTTTTATGTCACATGATCTGTGAAGACTCCAAGCATTAACTCATGAATTATAAACAACTCATGAACTAGGGTGTAAAAGATGTTCTTTAATTAAATGTAATATTTTGAATGTAGGCTACCTGTTCTGCGTGTGTTCATGTGTGTAAAATTGCCTCGGCTGAGAGGGTAGGCTGTCGGCAGTGGTGTAGGCCTAGTGGAGGGTAAACAGTTTTCCCACTTTTTTCAGAAAAATGCATTGAAAGTATAGGGAGCGTAATGGTGATCAGAGTTTACCCACCTTTTTTTTACCACTACATCACTGGCTACCGGTAGGCCTATTTGAAGTTCATGGTCATACACATTGTAGCCTAGTCTAGTAAATTGACAGTGTTTTAGGTTGACCATCACCTTTTTCCTGGGACAGTTTCAGCCCCATTTCACGTGTCCATATTTTTCAGGCTACAAAAAAGGCACATTCTTCAGCAAAACGCATCAATTAATGTAGGTCTAATCAGTGGCAATTGCTGTATGTCATTTGGCACACTTTTTAGTGTTTTGTAACAGATGTCTATTTTCATTCATCAAATGGCATAAGAATAAAATAAAATAGTATTTGTCACATGTGCCGAATGCAACAGGTGTAGGTAGATCTTACCTTACTTAAGAGTCCTTAGCCAACAATGCATAGTTTAAAAAAAGCAAGTAAGAACATTTTGCTAAATAAGCTAAAGGAAGAATAGTAACACAATAAAATAACAATAACAATGCTACATACAATGGGGTACCGATAGTGAGTCAATGTGCAGGGGTACGGGTTAGTCAAGGTAATTGAGGTAATATGTACATGAAGGTATGGGTAAAGTGACTATGCATAGTTAATAAACAGAATAGCTGCAGCATATGTGAAGAGTGTGAAGGAATGTGAACGTATGCATGTGTGTGTGTGTGTGTGTGTGTGTGTGTGTGTGTGTGTGTGTGTGTGTGTGTGTGTGTGTGGCATCAATTTGCATGTGTGTGTGTGTTTTGTGTGTGTATCCGTTTGCGTGTGTGTTGGAGTGTCAGTGTAGTATGTGTGAGTGTGTGGTTAGAGTCCAGTGAGTATACATCGACTGTGAAAAATAATAATAAAATAAGGGGGTCAATGCAAATAGTCTGAGTAGCCATTTGATTAACCATTCAGCAGTCTTATAGCTTGGGGATAGAAGCTGTTCAGATGCCTTTTGTTCACAGACAGACGCTCTGATATGGCTTGCTGTGCGGTAGCAGAGAGAACAGTCTATGACTTGGGTGGCAGGAGTCTTTGACAATTTTTAGGGCCTTCCTCTGACACCGCCTGGTATAGAAAAACACTTATTTCCCTCATTAAAATGCTAATCAATTTATAACATTTTTGACATGCGTTCTTCTGGATATTTTTGTTGTTACTCTGTCTCTCACTGTTCAAATAAACCTACCATTAAAATTATAGACTGATCTTTTCTTTATCAGTGGGCAAACGTGCAAAATCAGCAGGGGATCAAATACCCTTTCCCCCCACTGTAGCTTGTTTTTGGTCCAAGAATGGCTGAAGAATTGCAACATTTACCTGCAGCGAACTCTGCAGATAGCACTACTGGGAGATTTGAGAAGACATAGTCAATCGATTAATAATAATATGAGAATAGAAAGGTTCCGAACTTTTGTGAAACATCACAGCACAGTTGAAAAATATATGGCAAAGAAATACAATATGGATGGTGTTAAGAGATAGATGGGAGGGTTTGAATGGAGATGAATGGTGTGACATAGTATGTATAAGCTGGAAGTAAAAGCCTTCGTGTTGTTGTCCATTAGTTTACTCCAATTAGGGGAGGGATGGTAGGGTTAGTGGAAAATAATAAAGGAAAATACATTTTTAAAATATTTGTATGTACAGTATATATATATATATACACACTGCTCAAAAAAATAAAGGGAACACTTAAACAACACAATGTAACTCTAAGTCAATCACACTTCTGTGAAATCAAACTGTCCACTTAGGAAGCAACACTGATTGACAATACATTTCACATGCTGTTGTGCAAATGGAATAGACAACAGGTGGAAATTATAGGCAATTAGCAAGACACCCCCAATAAAGGAGTGGTTCTCCAGGTGGTAACCACAGACCACTTCTCAGTTCCTATGCTTCCTGGCTGATGTTTTGGTCACTTTTGAATGCTGGCGGTGCTCTCACTCTAGTGGTAGCATGAGACGGAGTCTACAACCCACACAAGTGGCTCAGGTAGTGCAGCTCATCCAGGATGGCACATCAATGCGAGCTGTGGCAAGAAGGTTTGCTGTGTCTGTCAGCGTAGTGTCCAGAGCATGGAGGCGCTACCAGGAGACAGGCCAGTACATCAGGAGACGTGGAGGAGGCCGTAGGAGGGCAACAACCCAGCAGCAGGACCGCTACCTCCGCCTTTGTGCAAGGAGGAACAGGAGGAGCACTGCCAGAGCCCTGCAAAATGACCTCCAGCAGGCCACAAATGTGCATGTGTCTGCTCAAACGGTCAGAAACAGACTCCATGAGGGTGGTATGAGGGCCCAACGTCCACAGGTGGGGGTTGTGCTTACAGCCCAACACCGTGCAGGACGTTTGGCATTTGCCAGAGAACACCAAGATTGGCAAATTCGCCACCGGCGCCCTGTGCTCTTCACAGATGAAAGCAGGTTCACACTGAGCACGTGTGACAGACGTGACAGTCTGGAGACGACGTGGAGAACGTTCTGCTGCCTGCAACATCCTCCAGCATGACCGGTTGTCTTTATTTTTACTATTTTCTACATTGTAGAATAATAGTGAAGACATCAAAACAATGAAATAACACATATGGAATCATGTTGTAACCAAAAAGGTGTTAAATAAATCAAAATATATTTGAGATTCTTCAAAGTTGCCACTCTTTGCCTTGATGACAGCTTTGCACACTCTTGGCATTCTCTCAAGCAGCTTCATGAGGTAGTCACCTGGAATGCATTTAAATTGACAGGTGTGCCTTGTTAACAATTAATTAATGTAATATCTTTCCTTCTTGTTCCGTTTGAACCAATCAGTTGTGTTGTGTCACTGCCTGACCAGCAGAGGGCGTAATTGTATTAGTTTTGGTCAGGACGTGGCAGAAGTTTTGTGTTATGTGTTAGTTAATTGGGGTTGGACTCCCAATTGAAGGCAGGTGTGTTGAGTTGCCTTTGATTGGGAGTCCTATATAGTAGTGTGTGTTTTTCCTTGGGGTTGTGGGTAAATGTATTTCTGTTTAGTGTTTTTGCACCTGACAGGACTGCTTGGCTGTCGTTTTTTTCTCAGTTGGTTTTGTATAGTGTTCTCTTTTCATTAAATATCTAATGATGAACACATCCTCCGCTGCACCTTGGTCTTCTTCCAGAGACGACCCTTACAGAATTACCCACCACAAAAGGACCAAGCAGCGGAGGAGGAGGGAGCAGCGCCAGGAGGAGCATCGGGTTGATGAATGGACATGGGAGGATATCCTGAACGGCAAGGGATCCTACACATGGGCGGAGATCCTGGCTGGAAGGAATCGCCTCCCATGGTAACAGGTGGAGGCACTCAGAAGAGCGGAGGCAGGAGGACAGAAGAACCAACGGCAGCGGTATGAGGGAACACGGCTGGGTAGGAAGCCCGAGAGGCACCCCCAATAATTTTTTTTGGGGGGGCACACGGGTAGTTTGGCTAGGCCAAGGAGGAGCCGCAAGCCAGCTACCCGTGATTACATGGAGGAGCGTATGAGGTGGAGGGCGCCATGTTTCGCTGAGGTGCGCACTATCTCGTCGATACGCACGCACAGCCCAGTCCGCCCTGTACCAGTGCCCCGCAGGTGCCAGGGTGAAGTGAGCATCGAGCCTGAAGGGGTGATGCCAACCCTGCGCTCAAGACCGCCAGTGCGCCTCTACGGTCCGGTGTTTCCTGCTATACGCACTAGCATTGAGGTGCGTGTCTCCAGGCTGGCACGTCCAGTACCAGCCCCACGCATCAGGCATCTAGTGCGTCAGCCCTGCCTCGCCAGTCAGGAGCTGCCAGAGCTGCCCGCCAGTCAAGAATCGCCAGAGCTGCCCGCCAGTCAAGAGTCGCCAGAGCCGCCCGCCAGTCAAGAGTCGCCAGAGCTGCCCGCCAGTCAAGAGTCGCCAGAGCCGCCCGCCAGTCAGGAGTCGCCAGAGCCGCCCGCCAGTCAGGAGTCGCCAGAGCCGCCCGCCAGTCAGGAGTCGCCAGAGCCACCCGCCAGTCAGGAGTCGCCAGAGCCGCCCGCCAGTCAGGAGTCGCCAGAGCCGCCCGCCAGTCAGGAGTCGCCAGAGCCGCCCGCCAGTCAGGAGTCGCCAAAGCCCGCCAGTCAGGAGCCGCCAGAGCGGCCCGACTGCCCGGAGCCGCCAGAGCGGCCCGACTGCCCGGAGCCGCCAGAGCGGCCCGCCTGTCCTCCGGCCCAGCCCGAGTGGCCCGCCTGTCCTCCGGCCCAGCCCGAGTGGCCCGCCTGTCCTCCGGCCCAGCCCGAGTGGCCCGTCTGCCCGGCGCAGCTATCGGCATCACCGAAGTGGACGACGCCGAAGGTGGAGCGAGGTTCCCGTCCCGCACCTGAGCCACCTCCAGGATAGGTGGGTTGGGGGAGGGAGGGTGTAGCACAGTGCGGTCGTTGACGGCAGCCACCCTCCCTTCCCTCCCTTATTGTTTAGGGGGTATTGTTTATTGGTTTTGTTGGGGTATTGGGGATTTTTGTGTTTTCTTTTTTTAAGGTGCATTCCGGGGTACTGTCACGTCCTGACCAGCAGAGGGCGTAATTGTATTAGTTTTGGTCAGGACGTGGCAGAAGTTTTGTGTTATGTGTTAGTTAATTGGGGTTGGACTCCCAATTGAAGGCAGGTGTGTTGAGTTGCCTTTGATTGGGAGTCCTATATAGTAGTGTGTGTTTTTCCTTGGGGTTGTGGGTAAATGTATTTCTGTTTAGTGTTTTTGCACCTGACAGGACTGCTTGGCTGTCGGTTTTTTCTCAGTTGGTTTTGTATAGTGTTCTCTTTTCATTAAATATCTAATGATGAACACATCCTCCGCTGCACCTTGGTCTTCTTCCAGAGACGGCCCTTACATGTTGTGACAAGGTAGGGTTGGTATACAGAAGATAGCCCTATTTGGCAAATGACCAAGTCCATATTATGGCAATAACAGCTCAAATAAGCAACGAGAAATGACAGTCCATCATTACTTAAAGACATGAAGGTCAGTCAATCCAGAAAATTTCAATTTTGCAGTCGCAAAAACCATCAAGCGCTTTGATGAAACTAGACCCAGAGTTACCTCTGCCGCAGAGGATAAGTTCATTAGAGTTACCAGCCTCAGAAATCGGCAATTAACTGCACCTCAGATTGCAGCCCAAATAAATGCTAAATGCTTCACAGAGTTCAAGTAACAGACACCTCTCAACATCAACTGTTCAGAGGAGATTGTGTGAATCAGGCCTTCATGGTCTAATTGCTGCAAAGAAACCAATACTAAAGTAAACCAATAATAAGAAGAGACTTGCTTGGGCCAAGAAACATGAGCAATGGGCATTAGATTGGTGGAAATCTGTCCTTTGGTCTGATGAGACCAAATTTGAGATTGTTGGTTCCAACCACTGTGTTTTTGTGAGACGCAGGGTAGCTGAACGGATGATCTCCGCATGTGTGGTTCCCACCGTGAAGCATGGAGGAGGAGGTGTGATGGTGTGGGGGTGCTTTGCTAGTGACACTGTCAGTGATTTATTTAGAATTCAAGGCACACTTATCCAGCATGGCTACCACAGCATTTTGCAGCGACACGGCATCCCATTCGGTTTGCGGTTATTGGGACTGTCATTTGTTTTTCAACAGGACAATGAACCAAAACACCTCCAGGCTGTGTAAGGTTTATTTGTGACTCACCACCTGGATTCGGTCTTATGTAGCAAGATGTGAAATGTTGTTTTTTACATTGGATAAAAGTAGAGACTCAGAGCTACAAAATGGTATATCATACACTGTATTTGAGGAACAATGGGAAAGTAATTCTGCTTTGAAAGTTGATCAACTTGTAAACTCACTTTTGAGAAAATCGCCTTCTAGTGAAGTTCTCTTTGTCTATACTCATTCAGCATCGTTCACACCCTCTTAAGCTTTAGCCCCACCCATCTCATTTCGCCCTCAAAGCGAGCACTTGACGCTCTGACCGATGATTTGTTTACCTCTGGATAACATGAAAACAATCTAACCAGCTCTGCTGGCAACAATTTCATTACACTTGTTTGTAGATGTTTACTGACACCGGCCATACTCAACGGGTGTTGTACACACGTCACATAATGTTAGCTAACGAGTCAGCCAGCTAGCGTTAGCTAGTTAAACAACAAGGAAAAAAGTGCCAACAATGCCATAGTGCTGGGAGCTAACCAACCACGTCAAATGTTAGCTAGCTAACATTTGGCTCTAACTAGAAAAGAAAACGTCTCCGAGAAACATTACAATAATAGTCAGCTAGGGAGCAAGTCAATTAACATTAGCTAGCTAACAATACACTTTAGCTTGAAATGAAACCACTTTGTCAAAATTAGAAACGTGTAATATCTGAAAATGTAGCTAGCTAACGCTAGACTATCTTAACTGTATACATCATCATGCATGATGGATGTGTCTCCTTGTCAGGAATGCCATACCACAGTTGCCCTTAGTTTGAAGATGCAATCAGGAGACAGGTGTTTTCTCCATCTCTTTAGCTATCATACTCTAATTCCACTGATTTCAAAACTTGATCTTCTAGAAAGTGAAGAGCAACACTTATGCAGCTCAACTACACAATACTTTAAAAAAGTTTTTCTTTTAAATAAGAAAACCCTTGAATAAGTAGGTGTGTCCATATTTGTGACTGTTATGCAGACAATGATGCAGACAATTACAATGATGGAAGCTAATCTATCTGCAATATTAAAGCTGATCTACCCACTAAAAAAATAAAAAAATATTTTTTTATTATAATCAAAATTAAAAAATCTAAAATTGGTCCAGTCCAGCAGTTGGCTGTCCCAGAAGAGGTCAATGAGCTAGTACATACCTTAAGTCACTCCATCCCCTGGGCACGGCACATGGGAAAGCACAAAACCATAGACCGCATGATTTTCCAATGGCCAGGCTTACAGGCTGACATTTGTGTATTCTGTAGGAGTTGTCCTCGGTGCCAACAGACGTCAGCCAGAGGCAAAATCAAAGTACCTTTGCAACCCTTACCTGTCATCAGTCAGATCTGAAACAAGTATTAATGATCAGGACAGTGGAGGATGAGGAGGAATTAGAAGAGCAATACTTAACTGGTCAGACCCCCTCCAGTTCTGTCTTGGATCTCAGCCACCTCTCAGAATACCAGCAGACCCAGGTGAGAGACCTTTGTGATCCAGTCATTTTCCAAGAAGTCCCCAGGCACACAGACCTGGTTGAGCGCGACATAATGCTGAAAGAACATGCTTTTGCCAGATGTATGAGTTACCGTATCCCTGAGCGCCTCCTGGTGGCACTGAAGAAAAAATTGATGGAGTGAGTGCTGCAGTCCTGTGGTGCTGGTGCCAAAGAAGGATGGCACTCTCAGGTTCTGCATTGACTTCCGGTACTTGAACTCACTGTCGAAGTTTGACTCCTATACAAACCCTCGCATTGACGACCTCATCGAATGCTTAGGTAAGGCCAAATTCCTGAATACCATTGACTTGTGTAAAGGCTACTGGCAAGTTTCCTTGAGTTCCAGTTCCAAAGAGCTGACGGTGTTCAGGGCCCCCTGGGGGCTGTTCCAAAAATGCAGTTTGAATGTCACGGAACACCGGCAACCTTCCAGCAGCTCATGGATCAGGTACTATCTGGTCTGTCCGCTTTTTCTTCTGTCTACCTCGATGACGTTATCATCCTTCCCAGCCCCATCTGGGAAGAACATCTGCAGCATCAGAAGGTGGTCTATGGGATTCAGGCAGCCGCCAATCAATTCATGCAAATGTGCCTTCGTCAAGACAGAGACAAAATACCTTGGGTATGTGATCGGGAATGGTGTCATCAGGCCATAGGTGACGAAGGTCATTGAGACGTCCTCTTCCTCAGACCAAGAGCCAGGTCTGATTGTTTTTGGGATGGCAGGTTGGTACCGTAGGTTGGTACTGCCGTCCTTACAGATCTGACCAAGAAGACCTGTCTAAACATGGTCCAGTTGACAAAAGTGGCGGAGATCACCTTCGAGGACTTCAAGAAAGCTCTGAGTAAGCAACCTGTGTTGTACAGTCCAGATTTTGACAAGACTTTTACCGTGCAAACTGATGCCTCTGAGTGTTTTAAGAGCTGTTCTTCTGCAGGGTGAGCAAGGGGACTGCCATCCTATTGCCTACATTAGCCAGAAGCTGTTCCAAAGAGAGGCTCGGAATTCGACAGTGGAGAAGGAGTGCCTGGCAGTCAAGTGGGCTCTGGATTCATTCAGGTACTCTCTCCTTGGCAGAGAGTTCTTATTGGAGATGGACCACCGGCTCTGCAGTGGATGTGTAACAGTACTCTTCCAGCGTTGTGTACAATCAATCATCGACACAATCTCCAACTTGTAGCACCAGTCATGGAGATTTATTCTGATAGAAACAGCACAAAATTGCACGTCATGCAATGCTCGGATCACCATCCAACACTGCACTCACGCACGCTGGTTTGGTGCATGTTCACTGGGCAATGTAGTTACCAAAATAATACAACAATTACAATATAATATTTATAACAATGTACCTGATAGAAACTGCACAAAATTGCACGTCATGCAATGCACGGCTCACCATCCAACTCTGCACTCATGCACTGTACAAAATATATGAACACTCCCAGCAGACACAGTAAGTTACTAGCTAGTATTAGATGGAATTCTCTACAACAAATTTTCACCAAAAACGCTACATCTTATGTGTGGTGTTCTAATAACATTTACAAACAAATTTATATAAATTGTACATTTTAAATCATCACTTGGGAGTATAAAAATCCCTTTTGACGTACAGTGCTTAGCCACCATCAACTTACAGCTGTTTTGGTGCTTGTTCACTGGGACGATTCTAACTGAAACATCCTCCCTCGTAAGCAAGCTTCGCAAACCAGCCAATAAGATGCCATGTTGAGTAGGTGAAGGCAAGACAAAAATAAAGCCAAAAACCCATTGGCTTAACAATAAAATGGCACGGGGAATCACCAATATAACCCTGTTACAGATGGACAGGGTGAAAGACTCCATTGCCTGCATCCCCCACTGGTACCTTTCCATGCAGCCCTACAGGTTCACCATCAGCTATGTCCCGGGCAAGGACAATACCACAGCTGACTCCCTTTCCCACTGGCCCTCCAGCTGGAAACCAGAGGAGGGGTGTGTGGGACTGCCGCACCGTGGGCGGCACAGTAAAAACTTCTGCCTAACAAATATCTTTTTCATTTTATGCACGTTAACACTGTCGTGACGTGACTATCATTAATGTGATGACTGCTATTCATAGAATAATTACCTACTATGTTTAATTATTACTCAATTAAATTAATCATGTAACAATTAACTCATTAGGAATTTGGGGCACCACGGGAAAAGTTTATTTAATGAGTTACCGTTTCCCAAATAAACTCAAGAATATATCGATATCATACCAGTCATCAATTAATAATTTCCTCATATCAGTCTCATTCTGAACGTCGTTGACTTTGTAAATCTGCACGAACCCTAACCTAAGTGATGAATCAGCGATACACAAATTGGCTTAATTATTTATTTACTAACTAACTAAATAATCATACATAAATACATAAACACACACACACACATGGTATAGGTTATTGATTACTAACATAATGCAAAGAAAAGTCCCTAGTGGACTAACACGATATGACGGCTTGTTACACAATGGAAAGGGGGTGGGGATAGAGCAGGACAGACAAAGAGAGTGGACTTATCATACATACATTTGGAAACTACACTCACCTTAAATATGAATATTTAGCACCATAATAACCGCTCATTTGGATTAGAAATGAAACATATATTTAAGCGTAGATGTCCTTCTCTGCCATCTCTCTGTTGAAACCACTCGGACCGTCTATGGGAAGTAGTTCGATGCAAGTCTCAGGTTGTCCACCAGAGGTTACAATGTCCTTAGCTGTAGGCTTCTTTTGTTCTGGAATGGATACATCAGATGTACCACACGGTGGTGAGAGAGAACTGTTCTTCCCTCCTGTCTTGGGTCAATTGTCCTAAACTACTTCACATGCAGAGCTGCAGACTGTGCATGTTTTGGTCTAGTCTTCACCTTCTTCACTCGTTGAGAGTTTCAGAGGGTCTTACCATTTTCTGATCTTGTAGTTTTAACCATTTCAACGTGTGGACCACGTCCTCACATTGTCTGGTCTGTATTTAAATTCTCAGCAAGTCCTTTTAAGCACTCTGGCCTCATTAGGAGCATGGCTCAGATAGTATGCAACAGACATGAACAAGCATTATCTCATTAGAAGACTAAACTCACATTTCTATCTTTTCAAATAGTTTCATTGTTCTTCATATTGTATGAACATCCAATAGGGTGGAAACTTTACAGCTAGAATGTGTTCCTTCCTAAGTTACAGTATTTCCGTTATATAGTCTTTCAGATCATTTTAATGACATAACAAAATAGACATACATTTTCTATATTCCATCCCTCATCATCCCCAACATTTGAATGTTGAAATATATTGCCCCAATGTCTGTTTCTCTCTCTTGCCCCAATGTCTGTCTCTCTCTAGACACAGCACATTCCTTTGTTCAATACTGCAGGGCAAGATAGAGAGTTTATGACCGGCGTTACGTCAGAAAACCGGCCCAACTCCCCCCTTCCTCTCTGGTGGGAGAGAGAGGGCTATCTGGCAGCCCTGTGCAGAGCTGATCTGGCGCCTTTGATCCTCACCAAGGAGAGAGAACCATGACAACACTCACTTTGCACTATACACATGGCGAAACACATAATATATACTGAACAAAAATATAAAGGTAAAATGCAACAATTTCTAAGATTTTACTGAGTTACAGTTCAAATAAGGAAATCAGTCAACTGAAATTCATGAACTGGGCCCTAACCAAAGGATTTCGCATGACTGGAAATACAGATATGCATCTGTTGGTCACAGTTACCTTTAAAAAAGGTAGGGGTGTGGATCAGAAAATCAGTCAGTATCTGGCAGTGGTGTAAAGTACTTTAAAGTAAAAATACTTCAAAGTACTACTTAAGTAGTTTTTTGGTGGTATCTGTACTTGTATCTGTACTTGTACTGTACTATTTATATTTTTGATGACTTTTACTTCACTACATTCCTACAGAAAATAATGCACTTTGTACTCCATACATTTTCCCTGACACCCAAAAGTACTCATTACACACTCATTACATTTTGGATGCTTAGCAGGACAGGAAAATTGTCTAATTCACACACTTAAAGAGAAAATCCCTGGTCATCCCTATTGCATCTGATCTGGTGGACTCATTAAACACAAATGCTTTGTTTGTAAATTTTGTCTGTGTTGGAGTGTGCCCCTGGCCATCCGTAAATTTTAAAAACAAGAAAATTGTGCCGTCTGGTTTGCTTAATATAAGGAATTTGAAATGATTTATACTTGTACTTTTACTTTTGATACTTAAGTATATTATAGCAATGACATTTACATTTGATTCTTAAGTATCTTTAAAACCAAATTCCTTTTTACTTTTACTCAAGTAGGATTTTACTGTGTGACTTTCAATTTTATTTGTGTAATTTTCTATTAAAAAACCTCTAGAGGACCCCTTCGAGATATAATCCCGTTAACGGGATTGGTTGGACAACAACCAGTGAGAGAGCACGGAGCGAAATAAAAAATAAAAAAATCTCAAAATTAAAATTCAAGTATTATACGGCATTTTAAAGATACTCTGCTCGTTAATCCAATCACATTGTCCGATTTCAAAAAGGCTTTACGGTGAAAGCAAAACATTAGATTATTTTAGGATAGCACATTAGCAAAAAAATTTAAAATTCTATTTTCCAAGCAGGGATAGCCGTCACAAAACCAGATATACAGCTAAAATTAAGCACTAACCTTTGACAATCTTCATCAGATGACACTCCTAGGACATCATGTTAGACAATACATGCATTTTTTGTTCGATCAAGTTCATATTTATATCCAAAAACCCAATTTTTACATTGGCGCGTGATGTTCAGAAAATGTTTTCTCCCCATAACTCCCAGTGAATAGGCACATACATTTACAGAAGAACTCATAAACGTTGACAAAATGTATAACAATTATTTAAAGAATTAGAGATAATCTACTCCTTTATGCAACCACTTTGTCAGATTTCAAAATAACTTTACGGAAAAAGCACATTGTTCAATATTCTGAGTACAGAACTTAGCCTTCAATGCTAAGCTATACAGTTAGCCTACAACCACGGCATCGAAAAATCTCTAAAAATATGTTTGAAATATTTTCTTACCTTTGCTGATCTTCGGCGGAATGCACTCGGAAGGGTACCCACTTCCACAATAAATTTTCATTTGTTCTGCAAAGTCCATCATTTATGTCCAAATGCCATGTGGCGTGGACGCAAATCCATAGACGAAATGGTCAAAAGTTCCATTACCATTTGTAGAAACACGTCAAACGATGTTTACAATCAATCCTTTAGGGTATTTTTTAACGTAAGACACCTGTCCTCAGACTGGCCAGTGATTGACTGAGCCACAATTTTCTGCCCGGTAACAGGTGACGGATGAAACCAGTTCCTAAAGATTGTTGACAGCCAATGGAAGAGTTAGGAGGTGCAACGTAAATCCTATGTCACTGTAGTTTTTCAAGGGATTCAAAAGAAAAACTACATTTCTAATTTCTCCCACTTCCGGATGAAATCTTTCTCAGGTTTTTGCCTGCCATATGAGTTCTGTTATACTCACAGACACCATTCAAACAGTTTTAGAAACTTCAGAGTGTTTTCTATCCAAATCTACTAATAATATAGATATTCTATTTTCTGGGCCAGAGTAGTAACCTGTTTAACCTCTATGGGCTAGGTGGGACGCTTGCGTCCCACCTACTCAACAGCCAGTTGAATCCTGTGGCGCGTTATTCAAATACCTGAGATATGATATTACTTACATTTTTCAAAAATATGACTATTTTACACCATTTTAAAGATAAGACTCTCGTTAATCTAACCACACTGTCCGATTTAAAAAAGGCTTTACAACGAAAGCAAAACATTAGATTATGTCAGCAGAGTACCGAGCCAGAAATAATCAGACACCCATTTTTCAAGCTAGCATATAATGTCACATAAACCCAAACCACAGCTAAATGTAGCACTAACCTTTGATGATCTTCATCAGATGACAACCCTAGGACATTATGTTATACAATACATGCATGTTTTGTTCAATCAAGTTCATATTTATATCAAAAACCAGCTTTTTACATTAGCATGTGACTAGCATGTGACTAGCATTCCCACCGAACACTGCCGGTGAATTTACTAAATTACTCACGATAAACGTTCACAAAAAGCATAACAATTATTTTAAGAATTATAGATACAGAACTCCTCTATGCACTCGATATGTCCGATTTTAAAATAGCTTTTCGGTGAAAGCACATTTTGCAATATTCTCAGTAGATAGCCCGGCATCACAGGGCTAGCTATTTAGACACCCAGCCGGTTTAGCACTCATCAAAGTCAGATTTACTATAAGAAAAATGTTATTACCTTTGTTGTCTTTGTCAGAATGCACTCCCAGGACTTCTACTTCAATAACAAATGTTGGTTTGGTCCAAAATAATCCATCGTTATATCCAAACAGCGGCGTTTTGTTTGTGCGTTCTAGACACTCTCCTAAAGGCTAAATAAGGGTGACGAGCATGGCGCAATTCGTGACAAAAGAATTCTAAATATTCCATTACCGTACTTCGAAGCATGTCAACCGCTGTTTAAAATCAATTTTTATGCCATTTTTCTCATAAAAAAGCGATAATATTCCGACCGGGAATCTGCGTTTAGATAAACAGACAAAGGAAAAGAAACCATTCGGTCGAAGCGGGCAAGCGCCTAAGCCCATAGTACTCTGAGTGGCCACTTGCCAAAAGCGATAAAGTGTTTCAGCCAGAGCCTGCCTCGATATCGTTCAACGTTTTCCCGGGCTCTGAGACCCTATGGAAGACGTAGGAAGTGTCACGTTATTGCACAGATCCTGAGTCTTCAATAAAAAGAGCCAAGATGAAACACTACTTCTCAGACAG
Organism: Salmo salar; assembly: GCF_965601325.2. NCBI lineage: Eukaryota > Metazoa > Chordata > Actinopteri > Salmoniformes > Salmonidae > Salmo > Salmo salar. The sequence continues at coordinate 40,723,101 of NC_138295.1, read as the reverse complement.
GCCACTTCCTGCTTGAAATCTTCTCAGGTTTTGGCCTGCCATAGGAGTTCTGTTATACTCACAGACACCATTCAAACAGTTTTAGAAACTTTAGGGTGTTTTCTATCCAAAGCCAATAATTATATGCATATTCTAGTTACTGGGCAGGAGTAGTAACCAGATTAAATCAGGTACGTTTTTTATCCAGCCGTGTCAATACTGCCCCCTAGCCCTAACAGGTTAAATTGGGTACGTTTTTCATCCGGCCGTGAAAATACTGCCCCCTAGCCCCAAGAGGTTTTAAGGCATCTTTACTTTTCCTCAAGCATGACAATTTGGTACTTTTTCCACTACTTGTATCAGGTGTGACCACCATTTGCCTCATGCAGCGCGACACATCTCTTTCACATAAAGTCACACTGTTGATTGTGGCCTGTGGAATGTTGTCCCACTGTCTTACACGTAGATCCAGAGCATCCCAATGGGTGACATGTCTGGTGAGTATGCAGACCATGGAGGAACTGGGACATTTTCAGCTTCTAGGAATTGTGTATAGATCCTTGCGACATGGGGCTGTGCATTATCATGCTGAAACATGAGGTGATGGTGAGGGATGAATGGCACGGCAATGGGCCTAAGGATCACGTCACGGTATCTCTGTGCATTCAAATTGCCATCGATAAAATGCAATTGTGTTCGTTGTCCGTAGCTTATGCCTGCCCATACCATAACCCCACTATAACCATGCGGCACTCTGTTCACAATGTTGACATCAGCAAACCGCTCGCCCACACGACACCATACACGCTGTCTGCCGTCTGCCCAGTACAGTTGAAACCAGGATTCATCCGTGAAGAGCACAATATTTTTGTGTGCCAGTGGCCATCGAAAGTAAGCATTTGCCCACTGTATGAAAATGGTGCAGAAAGATAGGGCTGCCGTGCTTCTAGCTCTTCGGAAAACCTTGCAGTATTTTGTTTTATTCTGTGTTATTTCTTAGATTATTAGCACAGGATTTTTTTTGTGTTATTACATACAGCCGGGAAGAACTCTTGGATATTAGAGAAGCGGTAACTCACCGCCATTACCAGCATTAAGACCAGGAATACAACTTTCCCGAATCGGATTCTTTGTTCGTACCCCCCAGGGCAATTTAACTGATTCCAGAGGCTGATCCAAAACACCGCCTGCAGAAAAGAGGTACTCGGAGTAGACTTCTTGTCCGACTCAGGAGGCGCACACACCACCCACCGCTTCAGAGTATATTATTTCCAAATGTTCAGTATCTGGATAATAAAGTTGACATCAGGGAATGTAACATACTCTGTTTCACGGAAACATGGCTCCCTCTGGATATACTGTCTGAGTACGTACAGCTAGTTGGGTTCTCAGTTCATCTCGTGGACAGGAATAAATCTCTCCGGGAAGAAGATGGGCAGGGGTGCATGTTTCATGATTAACTACTCATGGTGTGATTGTGATAACATACAGGAACTCAAGTCCTTTTGTTCACCTAGAATACCTCACAATCAAATGCCGACCATATTATCTCCCAAGAGAATTCTCTTCGGTTATAGTCACAGCCGTGTATATTCCCTCTCAAGATACCATGACAGCCTTCAAAGAACTTCACTGCACATTATGCAAACCACATATCCTTAGGGCACATGTATTGTAGCTGGGGATTTTAAGTTCCAAATATCTCTAACGGTCGCCCCAGCGTGAGTTTTTTTATGCACGTGATGTTCGAACGTTCTCTCCATTCCAGGATGTGATTGTTACATAAACAACAACACTGAATGGCTCAGAGTGGGAGTGAGAGGTTACCGTGATTGACTGCCTAAACGCGCAATTTGTATCAATAAATCACTATCAGAAAATGTTTTGTGTGGTATTATTGATATATTTACTATTTTATTTACGTTTTTCAATTACCCGTGATAAATCATGCGTTCCGATTTTTGCATAAATTGTAAAGGGCGCATAGTATGTGTGTAAAATAATGTTTTGAAGGTTGTACTGATTATGATGAGCTAAGCTAATTCCAGCTTTGTGTATGGAGCCATGTTTGTTGACATACAATGCATTCTGGGTTTCACTTGATCGTCTGTCGGACCAAAGATGCTATAACAAAATGAGGTGAGTAAGGGTTCACTAATTTTTTGAGAACTTCAGGAAGTGAATGTGGGATGTGAATGATGGTAGACCACACCCCTTCAACAACTCATCTTGTCTTCTCTTATTATCTTCGGTTTCTGTGAGGTAAAAAAGCATGGCTGCGCGCTGAAACTAATCGTCGGATTACTTTCGATTTCTAGAAAGTGTTTTACTCAATTATTTTGATCAACGGTGAGCTCACCCGTGATGTGATTAATTGTACATAGTAATTGCTATTAGCTAATTCATAGTGTAGTTTATGTCAGCCGAGAGTTAGAAAATATGACCGCTTGTGTTGCGTCAATCTTTCCTCAGCGCTAGGACAAATGTAGCCTACATTTTTCCGGTTAGGATGATTGTGTTATGCTATAGATACTTCTGTGAATATCTGAACATTGCATCCAAAAATAAACTGCTCACATTCTGGACATAACTTTGTAAGGACTGTGTTTGTGTAAATAGTTTCTGAAAAAAGTGTGGCCAGCTCAAATGTTGATTGTTGGGTCATTCGAAACTGGCCGTTCTAAATGAGCGTTCTAAATGAGTGTTCTAATCACACGGGGTGTGATCGTACGCTTCAGGGACCACTGTATAACGATCACATCCCGTGTGATGGTACGTGTGAAAGGGTTAACAAAGCAAATTTGAGAAAAATGCTACTGAAGTTCTATCAACACATTGACTGTAGTACTCGTGCTGCTAAAACACTCGACCACTGCTACTCCACATCCGGGATGTCTACAAGGCCCTCCCCTGCCCTCCCTTTGGCAAATCTGATCATGACTATATTTTGCTCTTCCCTTCCTATAGGCAGAAACTGAAACAGGAAGTACCCATGCTAAGGACTATTCAAAGCTGATCTGACCAATCGGAATCCATGCTTCAAGATTGTTTGGATCACGTGGAATGGAATATGTTCCGGTTAGCCTCCGAGAGCAACATAGACGAATACACTGATATGGTGACTGAGTTGATCAGGAAGTGTATAGGAGATGTTGTACTCACTGTGACTAATACAACCTACTCTACCCAGAAACCGTGGATAGATGGCAGCATTCGTGCTAAACTGAAAGCGCGACCCATCGCATTTAACCATGGAAAGGTGACTGGGAATATGGCCGAATACAAACAGTGTAGTTATTCCCTCCGTAAGGCAATCAAACAGGCAAAACGTCAGTATAGAGACAAAGTGGATTCGCATTTCAACAGCTCAGACACAAGACGTATCTGGCAGGGTCTACAGACAATCACGGACTACAAAGGGAAAACCAGCCACGTCGTCTTGCTTCTGGGCAAGCTAAACACCTTCTTCGCGCGCTTTGAGGATAACACAGTGCCATCGACGAGGCCCGCTACCAAGGACTGTGGGCTTTACTTCTCTGTGAACGACATGAGTAAGACATTTAAGCGTTAACCCTCACAAGGCTACCGGCCCAGACAGCATCCCTAGCCGCGTGCTCAGAGCATGCGCAGACCAGCTGGCTGGAGTGTTAACGGACATATTCAATCTCTCCCTATCCCAGTCTGCTGTCCACACATGCTTCAAGATGTCCACCATTGTTCCTGTACCCAAGAAAGCAAAGGTAACTAAACTAAATGACTATCGCCCCAGAGCACTCACCTGTCATCATGAAGTGCTTTGAGAGACGAGTCAAGGATTATATCACCTCTACCTTACCTGACACCCAAGACCCATTTAATTTTGCTTACCGCCCCAATAGATCCACAGATGATGCAATCGCCATTGCACTGCACACTGCCCTATCCCATCTGAACAAGAGGAATACCTATGTAAGAATGCTGTTCATTGACTATAGCTCAGCATTCAACACTATAGTACCCTCCAAGCTCATCATTAAGCTTGAGGCCTTGGGTCTGAACCCCACCCTGTGCAACTGGGTCCTGGACTTCCTGACGGGCCGCCCCCAGGTGGTGAAGGTAGGAAACAACATCTCCACTTTGCTGATCCTCAACACAGGGCCCCACAAAGATGCGTGTTCCGCCCCCTCCTGTACTCCCTGTTCACCCATGACTGCGTGGCCACGCACACCTCCAAACCAATCATCAAGTTTGCAGATGACACAGCAGTAGTAGGCCTGATTACCAACAATGATGAGACAGCCTACAGAGAGGAGGTGAGTGCCCTGGGAGTGTGGTGCCAGGAAAATAACCTCTCACTCAATGTCAACAAAACAAAGGAGATGATCGTGGACTTCAGGAAACAGTAGAGGGAGCACCCCCCATCCACATCGTTGGGGCCGCAGTGGAGAAGGTGGAAAGCTTCAAGTTCCTCGGCGTACACTTCACTGACAAACTGAAATGCTCCACCCACACAGCCAGTGTGGTGAAGAAGTTGCAACAGCACAACTTCAACCTCAGGAGGCTGAAGAAATTTGGCTTGGTACCTAAAACCCTCACAAACCTTTACAGATGCACAATTAAGAGCATCCTGTCGTGCTGTATCACCACCTGGTACGGCAACTGCACCAGCCGCAACCGCAGGGCTCTCCAGAGGGTGGTGTGGTCTGCCCAACGCATCACTGGGGGCAAACGACCTGCCCTCCAGGACACATTACAGCAGCTGATGTCACAGGAAGGCCAAAAAGATCATCAAGGACAACAACCACCCGAGCCACTTCCTGTTCACCCCGTTATCATCCAGAAGGTGAGGTCAGTACAGGTGCATCAAAGCTGGGACCGAGAGACTGAAAAACAGCTATCTCAAGGCCATCAGACTGTTAAATAGCCATCACCAGCACATTAGAGGCTGCTGCCCTATATACATAGACTTGAAATCACTGGCCATTTTAATAATGGAACACTAATTACTTTAATAATGTTTACATATTTTGCATTACTCATATACTGTATGTATTGCGTGTATTGTTGTGAAATTGTTAGATATTACTTGTCAGATATTACTGCACCGTTGGAGCTAGAAACACAAGCATTTCACTACACCCGCAATAACATCTGCTAAACATGTGTATGTGACAAATACAATTTTATTTGGATTTGCTTTGAAGTCAGTCACGACGCCGAACTGCAGTCAGGTCAAGACCCTGGTGAGGATGACTAGCATGCAGATGAGCTTCCCTGAGACTGTTTTTGACAGTTTGTGTGGAAATTATTTGGTTGTGCAAACCCACAGTTTCATCAGCTGTCCGGGTGGCTGGCTGCCTAATGGGCGGGCCGGCCATGCTGTCTGATAACACATTCTGAGTTCATTGAGTGAGTGTTGGAAAAAGATCTTGGTTCCTTTTTAAATATAGCAATGTGAATGCAAAGAGGACTCGGACCACAAAATAGGTTAAGTGAACTGGCAAAAGAGTTGAGTCCTCATTCAATGGCAAGGGCAGTGTGAATACAAAGAGAACCTAGTTATTTTGCTTGTTTTTTACCCCAGAGTTCACTTTTATAAGTACTGAGATCTGTTATTTTAAAGAGGACTATATGTGAAAACACCCAAAGAGAGCTTCATAAGCTGTTTATTTGCCTGTGTGGTTTGAATAGTGTGAGAAGACAACATATTTGGTGAGAATCACGATATAGGGTACAAAATCAATTCTAGCTCTTAAAGGGGCGGTAGCCTACATTCGTGTAAAATTGTTAATTAAAGCATTATTTAATGCAGTTATTCTTCTGCTATTTGTTGTTACCAATAATATTAATGGTATCTTCTGATTTTATTATTATGTCTCACCATTTTGAGGGCACCCAAGTGGTGCTGAGGTCTAAGGCCCTGCATCTCAGTGCTAGAGTCGTCACTACAGACCCTGGTTCGATCCCGGGCTGTATCACAACTGGCTGTGATCGGGAGTCCTATAGGGCGGTGCACAATTGAGACAGCATCGTCCGGGTTAGGGGACAGTTTGGCTGGGGTAGGCCATCATTGTAAAATAAGAATTTGTTCTTAACTGACTTGCCTAGTTAAATAAAGATTAAGTAAAAAATTCAAATAAAATCTTTTAACTAAATGCAATCTATTAGCTTCCAAAATGTAAGTAGGTATATATACTGTAGCTGTCTGATTCACATTCTGCTGGAATGGCTTTTCCTGCACATTTTAAAAACCCAACATAGCAATGTGAATGCAAAGAGGAGTCGGACCACAAAATAGGTGGAGTGAACAGGCAAATAGAGTTGAGTCCTCATTCCTAAAAGTCATCCATTCATAGAAACAATCAGCAGTCTCCTGTCGCCAAGCACTTCACAGAATTCAAACAGGACATTACAACACTCAAGTTCATTGCGATAGAGAAGGTTCACATGCTCCTTAGTGGTGGGGACATTGATAACCTACTAAAACTTAAATGCTTCTGTATCCACTACCTGTACACTGTCTTCCCATGGGGGGGATTAATGAGGAACTCGATCTCAGACATTTTTTTTGTATCATGGACATGTTTTGATCTATTTTTATCCATATTGTATTGCAAGTTATGGGAGCATTGCTTTGAAAAAAAGGTGCCCTATCTATAACATGTTGACCTATGATTCTGTCTAAATGTATTGTCTAATATGAATACTAATGCCTTGCAAAAGTATTCAGCCCCTTTGGCGTTTTTCCTATTTTGTTGCATTACAACCTGTATTTAAATGGATTTTTATTTGGATTTCATGTAATGGACATACTCAAAATAGTCCAAATTGGTGAAGTGAAATGAAAATATTACTTGTTTCAAATATGTATTCACCCCCTTTGCTTTGAAGCCCCTAAATAAGATCTGGTGCAACCAATTACCTTCAGAAGTCACATAATTCGATAAATAAAGTCCACCTGTGTGCAATCTAAGTGTCACATGATCTGTCACATGATCTCAGTATATATACACCTGTTCTGAAAGGCCCCAGAGTCTGCAACACAACTAAGCAGGGGGCACCACCAAGCAAGCGGCACCATGAAACCAAGGAGCGCTCCAAACAGGTCAGGGAAAAAGTTGTGGAGAAGTACAGATCAGGGTTGGATTATGAAAAAAATATCAGAAACTTTGAACATCCCACGGAGCACCATTAAATAAATTATAAAAAATTGGAAAGAATATGGCACCACAACAAACCTGCCAAGAGAGGGCCACCCACCAAAACTCACGGACCAGGCAAAGAGGGCATTAATCAGAGAAGCAACAAAGAGACCAAAGGTAACCCTGAAGGAGCTGCAAAGCTCCACAGCGGAGATTGGAGTATCTGTCCATAGGACCACTTTAAGCCGTACACTCCACAGAGCTGGGCTTTACGGAAGAGTTGCCAGAGCAAAAGCCATTGCTAAAAGAAAAAAATAAGCAAACACGTTTGGTGTTCGCCAAAAGGCATGTGGGAGACTCCCCAAACATATGGAAGAAGGTACTCTGGTCAGATGAGAATTTATTTTTGCTTTTTGGCCATCAAGGAAAACGCTATGTCTTGCGCAAACCCAACACCTCACATTACCCCGAGAACACCATCCCCACAGTGAAGCATGGTGGTGGCAGCATCATGCTGTGGAGATGTTTTTAATCGGCAGGGACTGGGAAACTGGTCAGAATTTAAGGAATGATGGATGGCGCTAAATACATGGAAATTCTTGTGGGAAACCTGTTTCAGTCTTCAGAGATTTGAGACTGGGATGGTGGTTCACCTTCCAGCAGGTCAATGACCCTAAGCATACTGCTAAAGCAACACTTGAGTGGTTTAAGGGGAAATATTTAAATGTCTTGGAATGGCCTAGTCAAAGCCCAGACCTTAATCCAATTGAGAATCTGTGGTATGACTTAAAGATTGCTGTACACCAGCGGAACCCATCCAATTTGAAGGAGCTGGAGCAGTTTTGCCTTGAAGAATGGGCAAAAATCCCAGTGGCTAGATGTGCCAAGCTTAGAGAGACATACCCCAAGAGACTTGCAGCTGTAATTGCTGTAAAAGGAGTCTCTACAAAGTATTGACTTTGGGGGGGGTGAATAGTTAGTTATGCACGCTCAAGTTTTCAGTTTTTTTTTGTCTTATTTCATAATAAAAAATATTTTGCATCTACAAAGTGGTAGGCATACTGTGTAAATCAAATGATACAAACCCCCCAAAAAATCCATTTTAATTCCAGGTTGTAAGGCAACAAAATAGGAAAAATGCCAAGGGGGTGAATTCTTTCGCCAGCCACTGTATCCATAAAAATGATGCCAGCTGATTCATGATTTCAACTGGCTGAGAAATGCTGGCCTTCTAGGCAGTTGCAAAGAAAAAGCCATATCTCAGACTGACCAATAAAAGATTAAGATGGTCAAAAGAGCAGACACTGGACAGAGGAACTCTGCCTCAAAGTCAGCATCCCAGAGTCGCCTCTTCTCTGTTGACGTCGAGACTGGTGTTTTGTGGGTACTATTTAATGAACCTGCCAGTTGAGGACTTGTGAAGCATCTGTTTCTCTAATGTACTTGTCCTCTTGCTCAGTTGTGCACCGGGGCCTCCACTCCTCTTTCTACTCTGGTTATAGAGCCAACTTGCGCTGTTCTGTGAAGGGAGTAGTACACAGCGGTGTACGAGATCTTCAGTTTCTTGGCAATTTCTCGCATGGAATAGCCTTCATTTCTCAGAACAAGAATAGTCTGACAAGCTTCAGAAGAAGAAAGGTCTTTGTTTCTGGCCATTTTGAGCTTGTAATCGAACTCACAAATGCTGATGCTCCAGATACTCAACTAGTCGAAAGGCCAGTTGTATTGCTTTTTTAATCAGGACAACAGTTTTCAGCTGTGCTAACATAATAGCAAAAGGGTTTTCTAATGATCAATTAGCCTTTTAAAATGATTAACTTCGATTAGCTAACACAATGTGCCATTGGAACACAGGAGTGATGGTTGCTGATAATGGGCCTCTGTACGCCTATGTCGATATTCCATTAAACATCTGCCTTTTCCAGCTACATTAGTCATTTACAAAATTAACAATGTCTACACTGTATTTCTGATCAGTTTGATGTTATTTTAATGGACAAAACTGCTTTTCTTATAAAAACAAGGACATTTCTAAGTGACCCCAAACCTTTGACCGGTAGCGCCCTTGCTGTCTCTGCCTGGCCGGTTCCCCTCTCTCCACTGGAATTCTCTTTCTCTAACCCTATTACAGGGGCTGAGTCACTGGCTTACTGGTGCTCTTCCATGCCGTCCCTAGGAGGGGTGCGTCACTTGAGTGGGTCGAGTCACTTTCGTGGTCTTCCTGTCTGGGTTGGCGCCCCCCCTTGGGTTGTGCCGTGGCAGAGATCTTTGTGGGCTATACTCGGCCTTGTCTCAGGATGGTAAGTTGGTGGTTGAAGATATCCCTCTAGTGGTGTGGGGGCTGTGCTTTGGCAAAGTGGGTGGGGTTATATCCTGCCTGTTTGGCCCTGTCCGGGGGTATCATCGGATGGGGCCACAGTGTCTCCTGACCCCTCCTGTCTCAGCCTCCAGTATTTATGCTGCAGTAGTTTGTGTCGGGGGGCTAGGGTCAGTCTGTTATATCTGGAGTATTTCCCCTGTCTTATCCGGTGTCCTGTGTGAATTTAAGTATGCTCTCTAATTCTCTCTTTCTTTCTCTCTCTCGCAGGTCCTGAGCCCTAGGACCATGCCTCAGGACTACCTGGCATGATGACTCCTTGTTGTCCCCAGTCCACCAGGCCGTGCTGCTGCTCCAGTTTCAACTGTTCTGCCTGCGGCTATGGAACCCTGACCTGTTCACTGTCATTACTATTATTTGACCATGCTGGTCATTTATGAACATTTGAACATCTTGGCCATGTTCTGTTATAATCTCCACCCGGGACAGCCAGAAGAGGACTGGCCAACCCTCATAGCCTGGTTTCTCTCTAGGTTTCTTCCTAGGTTTTGGCCTTTCTAGGGAGTTTTTCCTAGCCACCGTGCTTCTACACCTGCATTGCTTGCTGTTTGGGGTTTTAAGCTGGGTTTCTGTACAGCACTTTGATATATCAGCTGATGTAAGAAGGGCTATATATATATATATATATACACATTTGATTTGATTAGTGTATATTATAAAATACAATCATAGTTTGTGATAAACCAGCCAACTTTCTTTAACCCCCATAAAAAAACAGATAAATACATTAACTAAAGTACATCTCAATATAACATGTTTTACCCTATACAGTACAAAACTACAATTCATACCACTTTATGCATATCAGTCTTATATTGAGATGTCAAGGGAAGTGCCTCACATTTTCGACAACAAGAGTTAGGGCATGTCAATATTGCCGTTGTGGATTACACTCTGGGAGATTAAATCCACTATAAAAGTAAGTGCAACCAATTGGTTTCATACATAAATAAGCCAATGGACCCCAAACAGTCTTCATAGAATAGGACAGAGATGTCTCTCACAACGCTGCATGACAGACAACATAATATGATTGCAATGATGAACGCCATACAATGACTAAACTGAGAATAATGATTAATGAAAGGGTAGTGAATGAAAGGAAGTATAATTCTTATAGTATCTTACAAGCCTGTAGCAGTATCATCCGGCCCTTTTCAACAGATTGGAGTGTAGATGAACAGTAATCCCCTCATGAGTAAAATCATATTAGATTCACTCTGACAAAGGAGTGATAAAAAAAAAGTGCCCCTTGATTATGGGACTACAAGGAATGAATTTTTTGTGTACAGTACACCAAAGCAATGTGTGTAGGCCCTACATCACAAGTGATATATCCAAATAGCCTACATAGAGCTTTTCAGAATAGTTCCCTACAATATGCTAGCTATTGGCTCTGCTGGATAACAGAATGCTATGGAATAGCCTACACTCCCCAAGATGCAAAGCTAATAAACTCCCACGGGACAGAGAACCCATTTAACAACGATAATATTATCAAACATTCACAATGCCTCCCATATTGCACAATTGTAAGCACTTCAATACACCAACTAAATGCATTACTCCTACACTATGTATTTTTGGCTCAACTGTTTGTGGACAAGGCACAAATTTGGTACAAGGCACAGTGTGCACAGTACTGTATAGTGAAAGGATCTTGCTTTGGAGGCATTATTGGAGATAATGCTGATTTGACAGATGGTCAAAGTTTTGTGAGATATAGATAGAGAGAGCAAAAGGCCCAAAAGGTCAATGGCATCGCCTCAACAGTGTGTCAATAGGACTTCACATTTCTGTGCTTTAAAAATGTCACTTCCCTCTATTCACACACGCACACATACACACACACACACACACGTTTGTTTTAATATCCTTGTGGGTACCATAAAATTGATTTCCATTCAAAATTATATTTTCCCTAACCCTTAACCCCTAAACCTAACTCTTAACCCTAACCCCTAACCTTAATTCTAACCCTAACCCTAATTGTAACTCTAACCCTAAACCTAACCCCTAAGCCTAAAATAGCCTTTTTCCTTGTGTTGATCAGCAAAATGTCCCCCCTTATCCCAATTTGCCTTGTTTTACTATCCTTGTTTTACTTCTAGTCCCCACAAGGATGGTCAAACCAAAAACACACACAAACACCTTCTACACACATAATTGCACTTTGATGGCTTCGCCTCCTCTGTCTCTCTCCTCAGCAGAGCAGTGATGTTGCCTCTACTGCCTTCTGCCTGGTTCTACTCCACTGTGACAGACTTGGCCAGGTTCCTGGGACAGTCCACCTAGAACCAGAGGAAAGAGAGACACAGCCATTAAACCAGCTCAAAACTGAGGAGTAAAGGAAACAACACAAGACTAGATAAACATACAGCATAGTTGATTTTGTGAGTAACTGTCGATTTTAATGCTTGTTGCAATGAAATCGAAATAAAATCAGAGTAAATACTGGGAGTGAAAAAGGTACGGTAATGGATGTCTGTGAGCAAAGGAAAAGATTGCAGTAAGACAAGGTAGGTTGTAGTGGTAGACTCACGTCGTATCCTCGCAGCACAGCCAGGTGAAAGGACAAGAGTTGCAGAGGGATGACACTGAGCATGCCCTGGAGACAGTCCACTGTCTGAGGCAGCTCAATGGTCTTATACGCATTCTTAGACACCTCTGGGTCATCCTGGCAACACAGGATAATCGGCCGCCCCTGAGGGTGAAAGAGATTATTCAAGGCTTTTGATAGTCAGGCTGTGTGTGTGTGCCTGTGGTTGTATGCATGTTTGTCTTGGTGCAATTCCATGGTAACAGAATGATGCTGAGACTCAGATGTTTCACTTTAAAAGTATGATAAACAAAAAAAACATTGATTGCAAAGTTAAACAAACCATACAACTCTATGCACAATGACTACTTTTAACAATTACCACAGAAAATTTGACGAAAACACATTTACTCTAAAAACAGTGCAGATGTAACGTTTGGTAACAGAATGAAGGTCAAACCTCCCTCAGTTCTTTATGTGACCACATTTTCCAAAAACCTTGTGTTGTGAAAAAATATATTTTGGTGTTTGAACTACAGTAAGTGAAGAAGATTAACACCCGGTAACAGAATGATGGTAACAGAATGACATCATGGGTCCCTGATCTGTTCTATACAGAAATGCATAATAATGAATGTCCCAATGTTTTTCTAGAAAGGTAGAACATATCCTATCCTCCTTTGCATGTTTGGGTATTTTTCTGCACACTGGCTATTATTCAAATGAGCTCCATCCTCAAACAAGACCACATTTGGTTAGTCCAGACCAGAACAAATCTGTACCAATCATAGACGTCCATGTTCCACAAGTTTGGACATCACAGTACAGCAAAGCACAACAAAGTAGAGTACAGTACTGTACAGTATAGTTCAATACAGTAGAGTACAGTAGAGTTTAGTACAGTACAGTAGAGTTTAGTACAGTACAGTAAAGTACAGTGCAATATAGTCAATTATATTGTCGTCTACGCTAGTGTGCTGTACTGTACTTTACTGTACTAAACTTTACTACAAACTACAGTAGAGTACTGTATTGTACTGACCTACAATCAAATCTACTTTTCTTTACCGATTTGGTAACAGAATGAAGCGTTTTAATCACTTAATAAATCATAAACAAATTGTTATCAGTAAAAACACTATAACTAATTGGCAGGTTAACCTTCACTTGTTACTTCTGTGAACTTTATTATCCTCCCTCATGAGAGAAATTGGAAAATATCTTCAAGATATGTGGGTTTTTGTAAAAGAATGATAAGACACTAGGCAATATTTCTTAAACTTACAGAAGGCAAATCATTTCAACAAAACTAAATGTAAATGTTGATATTAGTTGGCTGGGGTCTTTACTTCAGCATTATTGTGTTTTGATGTATTTCTAATACCTTTTTAAGACGTTTTCTAAGGCCCCCTTTCCATCTGTTTGACCAGAAATTAAAGCCTTTGCCTTTCCCACATTTTTATGGGAAAGGCAAGACAGTTGGGCCAGTAACTGAACGGTTGCTAGATCAAATCCCCGAGCTGACAAGGGTAAAAATCTGTCGTTCTGCCCCTGAACAAGGCAGTTAACCCACTGTTCCTAGGCCGTCATTGAAAATAAGAATTTGTTCTTAACTGACTTGCCTAGTTAAATAAAGGTTAAATAAAAAAATCATGATTAAAAAAAATGGACTTTTAGCTTTAATTTGACACCAAATGTGATATACATTTACATTTTAGTCATTTAGCAGACGCTCTTATCCAGAGCGACTTACAAATTGGTGCATTCACCTATAATATCCAGTGGAACAACCACTTTACAATAGTGCATCTAAATCTTTTAAGGGGGGGGTTAGAAGGATTACTTTACCCCAAAGAGAAGCACTTATTCTTCCAGCAAAAAATGATATGCTCCTATGAACTTTACATGTTAGTGCTCATGGGACTTTTTACATCGAAATGCCCCTACTGAGCAAGTTTTAGTTGTGGGTGTGTGTATTTAGTTGTGTATCTGAATATGTGAATAAGGTTGCGTTGATAGACAGGCAGCCAAATTCGGATAATTGGTCTCCAGCGCTGAAAAAAATCTGATGTAAAAAGATCTGATGTGATTGGTCAAAAGACCAATTAATTTGGCTGCCTTTCTAAATGCAGCCTATGTGAGTGAGTAATGTGACGTACCGATCTGGCTGTGACTTGCTGCAGTGCGTTTTGACACTTGGTGTAGCAGGCGTCTCTCATGATGATCATGATGACCGGCATGTGCTTGTCAATCAGAGCCAGAGGACCGTGCTTCAGCTCCCCAGCCAGGATGCCCTCTGAATGCATGTAGGGGATTTCCTTGATTTTCTGTATGGGAAGAATCAATCAGTTAAATGACATAATAATCAGTATTATCATGTCAGAGTGTGCATATATTGTGTGTATATATAGAGGTTTAATGGTATATAAAGAAGCGGAAAAGAGGAGAAAATGCCAAACATTGCCCCTAGATGGACGCTGACCTAAGGTCAGTTTTTCATGTTTCCTATAACGGTTGAGGGTTAGTATTTGGGGTGGGTAAGCTAATGCTAGATCTGTTCTCACCAGTGCCCCCTCTAGACAGGTAGCGTAGTTGAAGCCTCGGCCCATGACCAGCAAAGACCTCTGCTCATATAGCTCATCTGCTATGGACTTGATGTTCTTATCCAGAGTCAACACTTTCTTGATCAACTCTGAGAGAGGGAGGGGAGGAGAGCGATAGAAGGTGAAAAAGAGAGGTTTAGTAAAAACAACAAAGTGGTGTTTTTGCTGGTGAGATCAGGCAGTATATTGGTTAAAGTGGGTTAGTCATAGTGATATCATGTTGGTTACAGTGAGAAGGTTATAATGGGTTAAACATTATCACAGTGGGTGTTGTGGTTTATAGACTCACCTGGGAGTATCCTGAGTCCATTGATGATCTCCAGCCTCCTTGTCTGCAGGGAGATCCTGTCCTCACTCATCATCAGACCAAACATGATGAGAGCCACAAACTGGCTGGTGTAGGCCTTGGTGCTGGCAACCCCTATCTCTGGCCCAGCATTGATGTGCACCCCGCAGTCTGTGTCTCTGGAGATGGAGGAGCCCACTGTGTTGGTGACCCCCACCGTCAGAGCACCTCTATCCTTACAGTACCTCAGAGCCATCAGGGTGTCTGCTGTCTCACCTGAGGGGAGGAAGGAGCAGAGGACAGAGGCAACTTAGCATTCATACAAACACTAGAATTCTCCCCTATCCAACAGATTTTAGTCTCTGTACTAGCATTCTCTTTTATCAGAGTATCCACAGTCTCCACCATAGAGAGTAAAATAACAAAAACACTAGCGTTTTATGAAACACTAGCAATAAAATATAAATAGCAGTCTACCCACCAACGCAGTATGGCATTACCTGATTGGCTGATGTAGAAGCAGACGTCGTCTCTGAAGACGGGCGTGTTGCGGTCTAGGAAGTCGCTAGCCAGCTCCACCATGACAGGGAGCTCTGTCAGCTCCTCCAGAACTTGTCTGGTCTGAGAGGTGAAGGGGAGAGGGGAAGAGAAGAAGTCATCACCATCATCATCATCTTTCCTTTCTCCTTCGCAATCGCACTTCTGGTTGGTTCACTTACAGCCACGGCAGCATGGAAGCTGGTTCCACAGCCAATCATGATGAGGCGTCTGCAACGTTTGATCTCCTTCAGGTGGTCCTTCAATCCCCCCAGGATCACTGAGGACAAGACAGGACAGAAGAGAGGAGACCATCAGCATATAGAGCCAAGAGGTGAGAGGGATATTGTTCAGATATTTAGGGGTTTTATGTGAATATGTTGGAATTGCTTTGACAATGTTTTTATTTGTCCAAAGCTGTTTATTCTACCTTTTTGCTTTAACATATAATAATAATTTTAAAAAGATGATGCATTTTATTTTATTTTTTTGGTTTTAATATCTGATGCTCGGGAATAGGGGGTCACATAGTAAGTGAGTGTTTGTATTGGTTTATAAATAAATGTTTTGCAGTTGTGGCACATCTCCAGTCTTACAGCACAGTAGGCCTATACTTCCACATAGTAACTGTTAATTATTGTCACGTAGGCTTTGGTTGAAGCTCAATGTTATATTCAAATGTCCCTATCATCATATCTAATCCAATATGATACCAATGTCGATGAAAATGGTGAAGGGGAGAGTGCAAATCACCTTGAATGTGCAAATCACATTCAAGGTGATTGGAGGCACACAACACATTCCCTGCCTCTCGTCATGAACCGTCAGACCGTTACCGAGAACCGCATACCGGATTTTGAACAGGGTCGATAGCATTAGGAAAAAATATGATTTGTTGCCCCGACCTAGCTCAATGTCTAGGTGTCGGATAAGAACAAGACTACAGGTCCATAACGTGACCATTACACTTGCTACCTTTCTGACTGAATAAGTTTGTAAGGACAACAGTTTTGATTACATTTATAAGTTATCGCTCTCACGTGCCAAAAGAGAACCAACAAGGTGCTACCTTTTTGGCTGAGCTAAGACCTTCAAAAGTCAATCGGAGTTGCTTTGAATGGGAAGTCATTTTACAATGTAAGACTGTCCCAATCTAGTTAGTTCAAAACTGATTTTAGAGGGCAACATTCAGCAGACCAGGGTTTAAACCAGCAACCCTTGCAGTTATGCAAGCACACCACCTATGCCACTAAGATCCAGACATTGTGTTACAGGTTAGAACAGCATTTCCAATGACAGCCTTTTGGTTGCTAAAAAGATCTGCCTTTGTGTGTGGAAATGTTGTATAATTCACCATTAACATAAAATCACCTTCCAGTGTAAAAAACGATGTTTTAAATGAGAAGTTGGCATTGGTCTGAAGCCTGAAAATAGAGGAAATTTCTGAGCACCACAATGCCTACTTCAACCATGCTCTACTAAGGTTTTCCAGCACACAGCTTTGACCTACTAGAGTAACTATTTTGGTTAATTGTACTTAAAAAAATGTGTAGGCATGTTGCTTGGGATTCAAACCTTCTCAAACAGCCTAATTTGTACTCTTCAGTGGGATTATGGACTTTACAGTAAAATAGTGTGTGTGTATATATATACTGCTCAAAAAAATAAAGGGAACACTTAAACAACACATCCTAGATCTGAATGAAAGAAATAATCTTATTAAATACTTTTTTCTTTACATAGTTGAATGTGCTGACAACAAAATCACACAAAAATAATCAATGGAAATCCAATTTATCAACCCATGGAGGTCTGGATTTGGAGTCACACTCAAAATTAAAGTGGAAAACCACACTACAGGCTGATCCAACTTTGATGTAATGTCCTTAAAACAAGTCAAAATGAGGCTCAGTAGTGTGTGTGGCCTCCACGTGCCTGTATGACCTCCCTACAACGCCTGGGCATGCTCCTGATGAGGTGGCGGATGGTCTCCTGAGGGATCTCCTCCCAGACCTGGACTAAAGCATCCGCCAACTCCTGGACAGTCTGTGGTGCAACGTGGCGTTGGTGGATGGAGCGAGACATGATGTCCCAGATGTGCTCAATTGGATTCAGGTCTGGGGAATGGCGGGCCAGTCCATAGCATCAATGCCTTCCTCTTGCAGGAACTACTGACACACTCCAGCCACATGAGGTCTAGCATTGTCTTGCATTAGGAGGAACCCAGGGCCAACAGCACCAGCATATGGTCTCACAAGGGGTCTGAGGATCTCATCTCGGTACCTAATGGCAGTCAGGCTACCTCTGGCAAGCACATGGAGGTCTGTGCGGCCCCCCAAAGAAATGCCACCCCACACCATGACTGACCCACCGCCAAACCGGTCATGCTGGAGGATGTTGCAGGCAGCAGAACATTCTCCACGGCGTCTCCAGACTCTGTCACGTCTATCACATGCTCAGTGTGAACCTGCTTTGATCTGTGAAGAGCACAGGGCGCCAGTGGCGAATATGCCAATCTTGGTGTTCTCTGGCAAATGCCAAACGTCTTGCCCGGTGTTGGGCTGTAAGCACAACCCCCACCTGTGGACGTCGGGCCCTCATACCACCCTCATGGAGTCTGTTTCTGACCGTTTGAGCAGACACATGCACATTTGTGGCCTGCTGGAGGTCATTTTGCAGGGCTCTGGCAGTGCTTCTCCTGCTCCTCCTTGCACAAAGGTGGAGGTAGCGGTCCTGCTGCTGGGTTGTTGCCCTCCTACGGCCTCCTCCACGTCTCCTGATGTACTGGCCTGTCTCCTGGTAGCGCCTCCATGCTCTGGACACTACGCTGACAGACACAGCAAACCTTCTTGCCACAGCTCACATTGATGTGCCATCCTGGATGAGCTGCACTACCTGAGCCACTTGTGTGGGTTGTAGACTCCGTCTCATGCTACCACTAGAGTGAAAGCACCGCCAGCATTCAAAAGTGACCAAAACATCAGCCAGGAAGCATAGGAACTGAGAAGTGGTCTGTGGTCCCCACCTGCAGAACCACTCCTTTATTGGGGGTGTCTTGCGAATTGCCTATAATTTCCACCTGTTGTCTATTCCATTTGCACAACAGCATGTGAAATGTATTGTCAATCAGTGTTGCTTCCTAAGTGGACAGTTTAATTTCACAGAAGTGCGATTGACTTTGAGTTACATTGTGTTGTTTAAGTGTTCCCTTTATTTTTTTGAGCAGTGTGTGTGTGTATATATATATATATATATATATATATATATATATATATGTACGTACGTACGTACGTACATATATATATATATATATATGTATGTATTTATGTACGTACGTACGTACATATATATATATATATATATATATATATATATATATATATATATATATGTACGTACGTACGTACGTACGTACATATATATATATATATATATGTACGTACGTACGTACGTACGTACGTACGCACACACACACACACAGTGCCTTCAGAAAGTACTCAAGACTCCTGGACTTTTTCCACATTTTGTTAAGTTACACCCTTATTCTAAAATTGATTAAAATAAAAAAAATCCTCAGCAATCTACACACAATACCCCATAATGATAAAGCGAAAACTGTTTTTATTTTTATTTTAGCAAATGTATTAAATATAAAAAACTGAAATTCAGACCCATTGCTATGAGACTTGAAATTGAGCTCAGGTGCATCCTGTTTCCATTCATCATCCTTGAGATGTTTCTATAACTTGATTGGAGTCCAACTGTGGTAAATTCAACTGATTGGACATGATTTGGAAAGGCACACAACTGTCTATATAAGGTCCCACAGTTGACAGTGAATGTCAGAGCAAAAACCATGCCATGAGGTCGATGGAATTGTCAGTAGACCTCCGAGACAAGATTGTGTCGCGGCACTGATGTGGGGAATATCTGCATCATTGAAGGTCCCCAAGAAAACAGTAGCCTCCATCATTCTTAAATGGAAGAAGTTTGGAACCACCCAGACTCTTCGTAGAGCTGGCCGACCAAACTGAGCAATCGGTGGAGAAGGGCCTTGGTCAGGGAGGTGACCAAGAACCCGATGGTCACTCTGACAGAGCAAAAGAGTTCCTCTGTGGAGATGGGAGAACCTTCCAAAAGGACAACCATCTCTGCAGCACTCCACCAATCAGGCCTTTATGGAAGAGTGGCCAGACGGAAGCCACTCCTCAGTAAATGGCACATGGCAGCCCGCTTGTAGTTTGCCAAAAGGAACCTAAAGACTCTCAGAACATGAGAAACAAGATTCTCTGATCTGATGAAAACAAGATTGACCTCTTTGGCCTGAATGCCAAGCGTCACGTCTGGAGGAAACCTGGCACCATCCCTACAGTGAAGCACGGTGGTGGCAGCATCATGCTGTCGGATGTTTTTCAGCGGCAGGGACTGGAAGACTAGTCAGGATCGAGGCAAAGATGAACGGAGAGATCCTTGATGAAAACCTGCTCCAGAGCGCTCAGGATCTCAGATTGGGGCGAAGGTTCACCTTCCAACAGGACAACGACCCTAAGCACACAGCCAAGACAACGCAGAAGTGGCTTCATGCCAAGTCTCTGAATGTACTTAAGTGGCCCAGACTTGAACCCGATCGAACATCTCTGGAGACCTGAAAATATCTGTGCAACAACCCTCCCCATCCAACCTGCCAGAGCTTGAGAGGATCTGCAGAGAAGAATGGGAAAAATTCTCCAAATACAGGTGTGCCAAGCTTGTAGCGTCATACCCAAGAAGACTCAATGCTGTAATCGCTGCCAAAGGTGCTTCAACAAAGTACTGAGTAAAGGGTCTGAATACTTTTGTAAATGTCATATTTCCGATTATTATTTGTAATAAATTTCGAAACATTTCTAAAAACCTGTTTTTGCTTTGTCATATTGTGTGCAGATGTGGGAAAAAAACTATAAATCAATTTTAGAATTAGGCTGTAAAGTAACAAAATGTGGAAATGTCAAGGGGTCTGAGTACTTTCCGAAGACACTGTATACAGTACCAGTCAAAATTTTGGACACCTACTCATTCAAGGGTTTTTCTTAATTCTACAATGTAGAAAATAGAAAAAATTAAGAAAAACCCTGGAATGAGTAGCTGTGTCCAAACTATATATATATATATATATATATATATATATATATATATATATATATATATATATATATATATATATATATATCGTTAGGCTGAATGTATTTTTTGATATAGGCCTATTGTAAATGTCTATTATTGTAGCGTCACCATCTTTATTGCAAAAATAAATACAAATACAAACATAACTTTGGACTACATATTCACTGCCCATTGATCAGTACAGCAATTGGTAAAACAGGCCCATGTATGCAAAACAAGTAGTTGTGAGCACATGACAATATTACACAGGTAAACGGTTACAGAAATCAAGAATGCAGACAGGCTCTATAGACCTCTATATCTACAGTATATGAGTGACATGTTGTTATGTAGGCCACCTACTGACCAAAAAAATATGAAATATTTTGCTAAGAAAAATATTTAATGAAATCCCAGGAGGCACCACATTACTACAAGACAAAACAGCTCACTCTATCAAGCCTGATGATCTTGTAAGTATAAAAGCTTGCTGTCATATAAACAAATAAACCTTGAAAAGGTAGTGGAATGGGATAATGTCTTAGTGTGGTGTGTAAAGAATCCAATAATTTACCTGGTATGCAGTACAAGTCACATTATTGTGGGTGCACCTCATCTTAAGACTGTGAATTAGGCTGTTTGAGAAAGTTTGAATCCTAAGCAACCTGCCTACACATTGTTTGAAGTACAATAGACCAACATGGCTCCAGTAGTAGGTCAAAGCTGTGTGCTGGAAAACCTTGGTAGACGTTGACGTAGGCATTGTGGTGCTAATGTGAATTTCCTTTCTTTTTTGGCTTCAGACCAATGCCTACTTCTCACATAAAACATAGTTATTGTTTTTAATAACGTATGCCTCTATGAATTGCTGTGCTAATATTGATTGAGCCTAGGGCACTGTGCCATCAGCATCCTGGAACAATAGGGAGGGACCGGATCAGGATATGACATCGTCATGGTAAGCTACCTTTGTTGGTGTCGAAGCAGATCCGCCCCCTCATGGTGTTGAACACAGACTCTGGCTGTTCAAAGATCTCCTTTTGCATGAACGCCTCAAAGTTACCTGCACAGAAAAGATAAGGACACAATAGGGACAGTGGTTAGGTCACAGGTGTAGTTACTCACTAACGTCAGCAGAGGGAGATCTTATTCTAGTGT
Organism: Salmo salar; assembly: GCF_965601325.2. Taxonomy (NCBI): domain Eukaryota; kingdom Metazoa; phylum Chordata; class Actinopteri; order Salmoniformes; family Salmonidae; genus Salmo; species Salmo salar. Next base: position 40,701,359 of record NC_138295.1, on the reverse strand, counting down.
TCTTAGAGCTATAGCAGCTTCAGTACAGTATGTGTGGCCAAATGGGTATGTGTTCTCTGTGTAAAATCAGACATTTCACTAGTATGACATTAGACCTTATCTTTGACATGTGTTTGTGAATGGGAAGGTATCGATACTGACCGGCTCTAGGTTTAAGGTCCCCTTAGGTACATACTGAGAATCAGCTTTCCCTCCTCAAATCCAAAATATTGCACCTTAACCTTGCACAGAACTGACCCTAGGTCAGTGTGTAGGGCCTGGGACCCTCTAACCTACTCCTAATTAACCCTTAGGTTTCCAAGGCGACGAGCCCTATGACCTCTAACCTCTGACCTTTCATGATCTCCTGCAATTCCATCTGGAGGGTCTGGATGGCCCGGACAGGAACCTCCCCTGCCAGGCGGTTCAGCCTATGGAGGGACAGCTTCCCCCCTACAACCGCTGCTATATCATCATCCTCCAGGTAGATCACCTTGTTGGTGTGCTCTATGATGGCACTGGGCAGGGAGAGCGAGAGGAGGAAGAAAAAAGGATCACGAGACAAGCACAAATGCATGCGCCACACACACACCGTGCACGTATTCACACACACACACACCTAGGGCTTTCAGCTCACCTAGCGTCAGAAGCAAAGTAGTACTCCACAGCCTTGCCGTCTTCAGCGGAATTCACAGCATTGGCGATATCTGGCCGGTTATGGCTGTTCTTTTCCTGGACCCCCTCTTTGAACATAGCTACTCGACAGAGGGCAGGGAGTATAGGGCAGGGGTTAGGGTTCATGGTTCAAACTGAGCACTGGAACAACCAGAGATGGATCACTGAAATCAACACTTCTGCTATACTTGAACTTTCCACCTAAAATATTTTGTCATTTTTCATAAACTGGTAACAGCTGTTTTAACCCAATAATTGCAAACCAAAACAAGTTCATGATTGTGATTGACAAACAACAGTGGAGAGGAGCCATCTGAGCCAAGGCTCCTTTGACCATAAATGAACATGCCAATCATCTGGTTACATTTACATTGCTTCAGAAGATTCTGGAATTAATAATCAGATGGAGGTTCAAACTGCCATCCGTATTGATTTGTCACATATTATTTATAAGGTGACTGAACGCAGTTGAGGGACGTTTGCCCTTTAGTACAGTTACAGTAGAGCACTGCAGTCATGATGGGGCCAGGAGTATTAGTCCCCAATAGCGATAAATGACCTTGTTCTCTCCTCGTCTCTTTTCCTTCATCTGTACTCCACAGGAGAATTTACAGTAGGCATCCACTATATTGCTTTCACCTATCCTGTGTTTTAAAAGAGATGAGGGAAAGGAGCAGAGAGAAGGAAGCCACTTTATAGTATTGAGAGAAGCAACCCATTATCTACTTCTCTTCCTCATTCCTTTCTCATTGGACTTTAGACCTGACCCCAGTCTCCATCTAGAAACTGCAATAATAAATCTGAGCGTAGTTAAGTAAACAGGTGAAGACACAGTCAACATACCTACAGGGTGTTCTGTCTCCAGATTGTTGATACACACAAAGAGAACATAACACACCAAACCCATGACTGTTATTAACTGAATGAGTAGGTAAGGGGCAGATTTATTGTGACACACATGTCAAGAAACATATTTTAAATGTATAATTTGGAGAGGGCTATGATATCCCATAGAGGTTGAACACAGCATTGGCATTTCCACAAGAAGCAAGGGTGATTTCTCAAACACATACAGTACCAGTCAAAGGTTTGGACACACCTACTCATTCCAGGGTTTTTTGTTTATTTTTACTATTTTATACATTGTAGAATAATAGTGAAGACATCAAAACTATGAAATAACACATATGGAATCATGTAGTAACCAAAAACGTGTTAAACAAAGCAAAATATATTTTATATCATCAAGGCAAAGGGTGGCTACTTTGAAGAATCTAAAATATATGTTTAACACTTATTTGGTTACTACATGATTCCATATGTGTTATGTAATAGTTTTGATGTCTTTACAATTATTCTACAATGTAGAAAATAGTAAAAACCCCGAATGAGTAGCTGTGTCCAAACCTTTGACTGGTACTGTATATATTTTTTAAATATGAATCTTGTCATTTTTGCACTTGACTCTTTGAAGAGTAGTCTCATGCAATCATGCAGCAGTTGATTCATTGGAGACATTAGTCTGATTTAAGGGTATCTGATTGTTGTGAGTCATGCAATTCTTAATCGGTGGTTCAATCAAATGTTATTAGTAAAGTACACATATTTTGCAGATGTTATCAGGTGCAGCGAAATGTTTATGTTTTTAGCTCCAACAGTGCAGTAATCTGAACACCAAGTCAGAGATCAAGCCACAACACCCAAGTGTTTATTCGGTAGTTGGCGCACATATGGGCTCAGTGGCCCTCTGTCCCTCTGGGACCACTGGATTAACTGCACAGTCCCTCAGGACAGAGTAGTACGGAGCTACGGACAAAACGGGATTAGCCTTAGATTATGACATGTTATCACACACAGGAGAACAGGCTTTCATAACCATTAGTCTGGATCAGATGGTAAGTACTGCAACTGTTAAGTGTTAGGACACAGATACAGATACTGCTCACAAACACAGATAGCTCTGACGGGCGTCAGCTTGACTGGTTGGTTGGTTAGCTTATGAGTTGGTTAGTTAATTAGTTAATTTATGGGTGTTTCATATTGACCTGAATCGGGACTTGAACTACAGACATATAACTGAACTTTTCATGCAAATCTCATGTGCAATATTTATGCGTCAGTTCGAGTTACGCCCTCGTATCTCAAATTAAGAGATCGGTGCGTGAAGATAATGTAACCGAATGTGTTGCGATGTGGTTTGATTGAAATACGATGTGTTTAAGGTTGATAACACAGTCAAGTTTCTGTGGGAACAGTGACTGAGAGGTTTAAGATCACTGTAACTGAGAGGTTTAAGAACACTGTAAAGTGATCATGTCTGATAGAGGGGAACAGAGCTCACCAGTGTTGTACTGGATTGGAATGTGCTCTGCAGACAGCTCATACTTGCTCCGCACACCAATGAGCAGAGGACTTCCTCTCCTGAAGGATATAGACAGAGAAAGGGGGATGGATAGAGGGGTAGGGGGAAAGGGGGAAAGAGGGGGCAAGCATGAGAAAGACAGAGGGGTTAGGAGATAAATTGTTAGATTTGTGAGAGAGAACAAACACAAATGCACGTGCACACACACTGTGGAAGCCGTTTAGGTCTTTATGTGTCAAAAAAGATACATGTTAAATACATGCTCCCGAGTGGCGCAGTGGTCTAAGGCACTGCATCTCAGTGCAAGAGACGTCACTACAGTACCTGATTCGAATCCAGGCTGTATCACATCCGGCTATGATGGAGTAGGCCATCATTGTAAATAAAAATGTGTTCTTAACTGACTTGCCTAGTTAAATGTTTAAAAAAAAAACACACTATTTGACTCGTGAAATAAGCTTGTTGACCAAGCAGGACCTGACTATGACTGCACGTCACATAATAATTTAACACGTTCATAAAAAATGTTACGTCGTTATTACACATTGTTTACACTATCACTCGTATTTCATTTGACACAACGATTCACCGATTGGTATGCTATGATGCTGGTAAAGTTTTGTCTCGCGCACTTGCCGCTGCCGTACGAGCGCAGACACTTCCCCAAGCTCTGTACAGTGCTGGTCATAAAAAAAGCTAGCTAGCTGATGGATGCAAACAATGTTCTTCCCCAAAAATATAGCAAAACGACATAATCTGTTTCAGTAGCTACAGTTAGCTAGCTAACTATATAGCTAGGTGTCATCATCTAAAATACCCCTAATTTATATGACAGATCTTATTTGATTAATGGTCGGACCCACCTATGTGAAGCTGGCCACAATAAGAATTAGCCACAATAGTGGAACGTGCGGTTCGCCATCAAAATAAACGTCTGTCAAAATAAAAGTCTGTCATTGACAGTGATACAAATTAATACGTATAGTGGAATTATGCCATAATTGAATAGATCATGCCAAACTAGGTTGGAATGTTAAAGAAAATCAACAAAATACAATAATTTGACAAATCTGTTGTAATAACAATGGCTGTATTAGACTTTAGAATTGCATATGGATTGTGGATCAATGACATGGGTTATCAGTCTACTCAGTGACACCCAGAGAACATTAGCGTCATAGCTCTTATTGCGGGACTCTGAAACCACTGAATTGAGCCACATTTATAGTACCAGTCAACCTACTATGTGTATTGAACACTACTCCAGAGGAAAAACAATACAACGTGGACGTTTTGGAGTCTGAGAACTCTGAGGAGGACGTTGGGGAAAAAAGCACTAGGGTACTGAGTAGACTGATACACCATTTAATTCATCCACAATCCTTAAGTAAGGCTGTACAGTGTAATATGACTGTCAGTACCACAATAGGCTGACTTTTGAAGTGATTTCCCTCAAAGTCCCTGATAAGAGCTATGATGCTAATATTTGCATAAACTCTTTACAGTTGTGTTCTGTGGGTGTCATTGAGTATACTGATACCCCATTTCATTGCTCCAAATTACAACACTCCAACCTTGTTTTAATATTATCTAGTCTAAATATTGCGTCGCTTTCAAAGAGGGACTTTTATTTTGAAGGCCACCTGCAATTTCCACTATTGTGGCTAGCTTCACAACACATAACCCGGTCCGGTCAAGCTTCACTGCTTATTTTATTTTATTTAACTAGGCAAGTAAGTCAAGAACAAATTCTTATTTACAATGACGGCCTACCCCGGCCAAACCATAACTCGGACGACGCTGGGCCAATTGTGCACCGCCCTATAGGACTCCCAATTACGGCCGTTTGTGATACAGCCTGGAATCGAACCAGAGTCTGTAGTGACACCTCTAACACTGAGATGCAGTGCCTTAGACCGATGCGCCACTCGGGAGCCTTTGGGCAACAAATGCTAGCTATCTTTTGATTATTCATATTGTAATGACCTGACTTGATCATAAAGGAACTATTGTCCAGACAGAGAGTTAAGTTTACAAATTGACGGTTTATTAATCCAACTTTGCACAGGCTACTGTTTGGCCGTAGCCCACGCCAAATAAATGAACGATACCCCACAAACCAACCGTGACCTTCTCTTGTGAAGGCCAGACGTAAGAAAAAGAACAATTGCTACACCTGGTCTTAACTTCCAATGCTCCATCCCCCTGCCCAACCCTCCTCTGCCAACCACCAGCATGCCCGGCATCAGAACATTCCAGGCATTCCCGTGATTGGCTGATAGCAGGTTGATTGGCATGTCGGACCCCGCGAACACTGGTAAGTATAACACAACCCACTAATAGCCTAACACACTGTCTGTGCCGGACCCATCACTACTGGACGCTCTGGAGTAGAGGTGATCCGAGCGTTCAACGGCAGTCAAGCACCCAAGCTAACTGGCTAACGTTGGCTAGCTACTTCCAGACACAAATGAGAGAACACCTCACTCTGGCCATTTCTCTCGCCCAGCTGGTTAGGCTGTTTTAATGTAATCCAGAGCATTGGTGAATGTAACTGTGCTGCTGGCATCAATTTAATTACGCTTTTTGTGCCGACGTTTACCGACACTGGCCATATTCAACTGGTGTTGAGCGTTAGTAAATTAATCAGTTATTCGGCGCTCTGGCACTCAGATGAGAGTGCTATTAACTCAATTGAAACGCACACGACTATACCACTTAGCTAAGCATGATATGAATAATCAGGTCAATAAACGTTGGGTAGTTAGTTAGATAGCAGATAGTTAATATACTGCCTGGAAAGTTCGATGTATTAGTAGCCAACTACGTTAGGTAACTAGCTAAAATACCGGTACATACTGCTGTAATGCTGTGGTTCGTAAGGATAGCGTAGCTAACAAATTGTCAGCCAACATAACGTGTAACTTATTTGAAAAGTCATTACTTTATTACATTGCTCAACATTTTAACATTTGTCATAATTAGTTTAAGAAATTAATTTGTATCCGCTTTCGTTGGACTTCGGTCGCATATTTCCGCCATTTTCTTAAACTCAAAACGTTGTGAAGCCGCGCACACTTTCTGAAGAATTGCATTATGGGCCTTGAAAGTTGGGAAATAGTGTCCACTGCATGTATTTTGGCAAATTAAAACCTGTTGGGGCTACAGGTTAGCAATGAACCCCGAGTCGGGATTGCTAACAAGGCTGGAAATTCAAAACATCAAAAATCTAATAATTTCAATTTCTCAAACAAACAACTATTTTACACAATTTAAAAGATAAACATCTCCTTAATCTAACCACATTGTTCGATTTTCAAAGAGGCTTTACGGCAAAAGCATAAAGTTAGATTATGTTAGGACAGTACATAGCCACAAAAGTACAAACATCCATTTTCAATTCAAGGTCAGGCGTCACCAAAAGCAGAAACCAGCTAGAATTATGCACTAACCTTTGTCAATCTCCATCAGATGACACTCCTAGGACATTATGTTATACAATACATGCATTTTTTGTTCCATCAAGTTCATATTTATATCCAAAAACAGCATTTTACAGTAGCGTGAAATTCAGATTTTTTTTCTTCTCTGAAATGCTTCCGGTGAACATAACAAAATTACTATTCGAAAACATTGGTAAATTATAATATTGTCATTCAAAGAATAATATATTATCATCTCGTAATTGCTACCGAATGGCCAGATCTCAAAATAACTTTACTGGGAAATCACATTTAGCAATAAACGGGGTGCTATGCTAAGAACAATAAGCTATGCTATACAGTTAGCATCATCTAATATCGATAATAACATTGTAAATATCCCCTTACCTTTGATTATCTCCATCAGAAGGCAGGCATCCCAGGTCCGGAACAAATGTGGTTTCTTTTGACAAAGTTCATAATTTATGTCCAAATAACACCAAGTACTTAGCGTTCATTATGCTCCCACAAAACGTGGTGGGGGGAATGTAAAATCACGCCGAAAAGCAAAAAAAAACCTAGTAAATAATCTATTTACGTTCGTTCAAACATGTCAAATGTTGTTTAGCATTAATCTTTTGGTCAATTTTTAACGTTAAACATCAGTAATATTTTCACACAACCTATCCTATGTCTAGATAAACAATGATGACAAACTCACGCTTCTCAGATTTATGCGCAGGCGCAAAAAAATGAAGTGATGACTTGTCAACTTCCTTGGATTCTAATTTGCTCTCTGTTTATCATAGACGCTTCAAACAACTTTATAAAGATCGTTGACATCTAGTGGAAGCCGTAGGTGTTGCGAAATGAATCCTTTCTCACTATGGTATCTATAAAACAATGACACTAAATAGTACAGTCACAAAATTCACATTTTTTTTTGATCTATTTTTCACAGGTTTTTGCCTGCAATATGAGTTTTGTTATACTTACAGACACCATTCAAACTGTTTTAGAAAATTCAGAGTGTTTTCTATCCGAATGTGTTAATAATATGCATATCCTAGCTTCTGAGTTGGTGTAGGAGGCAGTTAAAAATGGGCACATATTTTTTTCAAAATGTCTCAATACTGCCCCCGAGCCCCAACAGGTTTTAAGTAGTGATGGCTCGTTCGCGAACGAGTCGTCTTGTCACGCCTGCTCCCGCTCTTCCCGGGACTGCCCTGCATTACGCCACCATCATTTACGCACCTGCCTTCCATCGTCACGCGCCTCAGCGATATTGGACTCACTCAATCACCTGTTTATTACCTCCCCTATATTTATCAGTTCCCCAGCTCTGTTCCCCGCTGCTGCATTGTTTGTCGCCTGTCTTTGTGTTTCCCAGTTCTGACGCTGTTGCATGTCCGTTCCTAATTAAATGTCAACTCCCCGTACCTGCTTCTATTCTCCAGCGTCATACCTTACAGAGTCGGCTCTAAGACCCGGCTCGCATATCAGAAGAGCCGAATCTATTTATATATATATATTTTTTTAAAATAAGATATGAATAATCAAAAGATTTAAATTAATAGAATTAACTAATTCAGAGCACTTTGTTTGTATACATTAAAAAGTTATACTTTAAATGCAAATGTTTAATAGCATTATTTTTCATACAAACCAATGCATTTTTAAATACATTGTGGTTAAGGTAGAGTATGATTTCATTTAATAATTTAATTAGATTTGTTTTAACACCAATCATAGTCAAACTATCGCAAACTGTTTGACTTGAAAAAATACAATACATTTTTTTAACGAGCCGTTTGGGAGCCAAAAGAGTCGGCTCTTTTTGGTGAGCTGAGCCAGCTCACTGAAAAGAGCCAGAATGCCCATCACTAGCGTCCAGTGTGCGCGCTGAGAGCAAAACGCTCTGAATTTATGAACTGACAACGATCTGGGTTTACCAACGCCCAGAGCGCACTCTGACCCTCCAGATTAAATTTAATAACACACTTGTCATAAAATGTCTAGCTAGTAATTTGTTATGCTAACAAGCTAGCAAGAGCATCAATTTCCAGTGGACAAGCTTTGCTCTAGTATGCTCAACTGAAATTATACTGTTCGTTTACAGTATACTAAAATGACCTAATAGTATGTTAGTATGGGTATTCGAACAAAGCTTTGCTGTCTCTCTTCTTTTCTTTTCTTGCACTTTCTTGCTCCTTTTCCACCCTCTCCCCTACAGTTGGATGAGTTCAGTTCCTGCTCATCTTTCTAGCCTTCTCATCCCCATTACTCTATGTGTGCTTCTCTGATTGGCTGATACAGGTGCAGATGGGTGTGACAGCAACAGGTAAGGGGAGAGGGTGTGGCAAAAATAACCTGAATATAGCTCAAGCCTTTATTCCTACAGTGTCAAATAGGACCTATGACAGTGTGTACACAAAGCACCCGATAAAAGTACTCAAACATAACATAACACTCCCATAAAAAAAACGACAATCATAAATCTCTAAGTCATTGTTGTGCTTGACAGCTTAATTCCCACCTGAGGCTTAAAGAAAACAGGCACGTTTCTCAATTACGCTATTTTTTTCCCTTCTGTTTACTGTATCCTTCTCTTCTCTGACAGTTCTTTATGTTGGGCAGGGAGCTGTAGCTAGGGAAGAGTGATGTCATCATACATGACGCATTAATTAGATGGAATAGAAGCTTGGCAGAGACACAGTCTGAAGATCAATGTAGGGCTATATAGAGTCAAGCTGTTATTGCTTTATTGTGGCAATAGCTGAGACGACGAGTCAATGCCAATGGGTGTTGATCCTTTCAAATCAAATTTTGCACACAAATTTCGTGGATGTTATCGCGGGTGTAGCAAATGCTTCCCAACAGTGCATTAATACCTAACAATACAAAACGATAAATGCAAAACCAATAAATACAAATAAATGAATTAAGAAATATAGAAATATTAGAATGAGCAATATAAATATATACTGTATGTATACCATGGTGTGTATAGATTATGGAAAGTATAGGAATAGAAAAAGTGTGTACAGAAGTAGTTATATAAGCCTTGACTAGAATACAGTATATACATATGAAGTGGGTAAAACACTATGTAAACATTAAAGTGACCAGTGTTCAATGACTAGGGCAGCAGTCTCTATGGTGTAGAGTTGAGTACCTGGTGGTAGCCGACTCGTAACAGTGACTAAAGTTCAGGGCAGGGTACTGGCCGCAGGCAGGCTAGTGATGACTATTTAGCAGCCTAATGTCCTGGGATGATTATGTTGTTTTAGTTGGAATGATTATGTTGTTTTAGTAATGTTTCCTACTTTAGTGTGTGAAGGCCAGACAGACAGACGTATGTGAGGTCATGGCATAGGCCAGACAGACAGACGTATGTGAGGTCATGGCATAGGCCAGACAAACAGAGACATGTGAGTGGACATGGATACTGACCTGGTGGCTACCGCCTCTCCGGGGAAATAACGGCTTTTAAACATCAGAGCGAAGGCCCCCTCCTAAGACAGGATGACAAAGAGGAGAGAATACAAACATGTATGTTAGGGTCCATGATGATGATGATGAAGAGGAGAAGGTTGAAGATGAGAAGGAATTGTAAAAAGAAGAAATACAGCGAAGGAAAATGTAGATGACAGTTTCAGTCGAACAGACCGACAGTGACCTTACAAAACAACATTCAAATGTCCTATTTCTTTTTGGAGACAGTCTTTCCATCTGTTTCCCCTCGTGGGGGGGGGGGGGATGTGTGGAAGGGATGGGGGGGTCGATGTTCAGGGAAGTTAGGAGGAATAAGACCTCTATTGTATAAAACCAGCTCTGTTTCCAACACACTGCCAGCACTCTTACCAAGGGTGGGAGAGAGATGGAGGAGAGGGGGAGGAGCAGTGGTCATTAGGATGTAAGGGGTCTGCTCTGGTTCCTATTAGCCAAAACCCACTGAAGCTGTACATTTTATCCTCTGTGTTCTTTTCAGAGCTTTTACAGTGAGCCAGGGAGAGGGGAGATGGGGCTGAGATAGGACTGGCTCCAATAAGACCAAACTCAACAACAAGAGTGTGTGAAGAACTGAGCGAGACAGAGAGAAAGAGAAAATGAATGAGCAATCTAGTTGTTGCAAAACGGATTGAAAAAGTGTCTCGCTCCTGTTCACCAGATATACAGATTTCGATGTCACTAAAGATGTTGTTGGGGTGGTTGCCATGGTGACTGTTTTGGCGATGACGTAACACTATTAATGGGACGGCCAAATTTGAGGCCAGACTGGACAGTGCAAGGATGACATCATCAAGGGGAACTGGGGGAGATTGTTGCTCTGTTGAAAACACCCTTCCAATGCTGTTTCAGAGATGAAATTCATCATAAGGCCAGATGGGATCTGAGGGGATGTTTTGTCATTTTTGTTAAGCAATTCATTTTTGTTTCGTAGTAGTAGCAGAAGCAGCAGCCGCAGTCGTCGTCATCGTAGTAGTTTTTGAAGAGTACTTTAAATAAATCTCACGGTGCCTCTGACACCCCTCCCCCAAACAGAAAATAAAAACGTAAACACTTATTTTCCCACTAGTACTGACTTTGCTGATAAATAATTTGTTGAGGGAAAATGTACTTGATACGATTGTGATGTGTTGTCTCACCTAGCTTAAGATGAATGCACTAATTGTAAGTCGCTCTGGATAAGAGAGTCTGCTAAATGACTAAAATCAAAAAATGTAGTAGTAGTAGTAGCAGCAGCAGTAGTACTATAGTAATAACATAGTAGTACAGTAGGTGTTGGCAAAGTGGGTGGGGTTATATCCTGCCTGGTTGGCCCTGTCCCCCCCCCCCCCCCCCCCCCCCCCGTCTCAGCTTCCAGTATCTATGCTGCAATAGTCTATGTTCCAGGTGGCTAGGGTCAGACTGTCCTATCTGGTATATTTCTCCTGTCTTATCTGGTGTCCTGTGTGAACTTAAGTATGCTCCCTCTAATTCTCGCATCGCTCTCTCTCTACTCCTGGAGAACCTGAGCCCTAGGACAATGCCTCAGGACTACCTGGCCTGATGACTCCTGGCTCTCCCCGTCCCTAGTCCACCTGGTCGTGCTGCTGATCCAGTTTCTGCTGTTTTGCCTGTGGCAATGGAACCCTGACCTGCATTGCTTGCTCTTTGGGGTTTTAGGCTTGGTTTCTGAATAAGCACTTTGTGACATCTGCTGATGTAAAAGGGGCTTTATAAATAAATTGTATTGACTGATTGAGGTGTCCCAGTACTCACCAGCTGTTGAATGACCCTCTCCACCAGGGTAGAGAAGGACAGGTCTTCTCTCTCTCGGTTGTCGTAAACGTATTTGATCAGTTTAGGGATGACCTCTGTGTCCGTCTTTGACTCAAACTCATAGCCCTTGGAGTTCTGAAAGAGGGTGGGGATCAGAATGAATATTACAAGCTTACTGAAGCAGCACTCCCGGAGATGCCTCTAACTTTTATTGTGTAATTGCTGGGCTTTTCATGCAAGGCTCTCTTGGTCTCAAATGGACTCCCTGCCTAAATAAAGGTTAAATGTGCATTAGCTAGCATAATAACTCCGCTAGCATAACACCAATAGTCAGAGGAGTTGGCTACAGCACAAACAGATCTAAGAGGAGGTAAGTACAGTCAGCATGGTTCACAAAACATGATTTATTGTAACTTATTTTACTGTCTGCTAGGATATAATTGCATTGGGATGGGTATCTGCTAGGATAGGTAAGAACAACATTCTATACCCTAAGAATTATGAGTGATAACTAGCAAAACCAGTAGAGGTAGCTATCAGTTACTATTCAGTATCTCCTGCTTGCATCAATTTATACCCATTATAGCTGAGGAGAAGGTACCCAGCTAGCACATTTGGTTCCTTGGAAGTTGTGGGAACTAATGTTTTTGGTTTCACATTGGTTGTGGGTGTCACGTCCTGACCAGTAAAGGGGTTATTTGTTATTATAGTTTGGTCAGGACGTGGCGGGGGGTATTTGTTTTATATGGTTTTGAGTATGTGTTTATGTAGAGGGGTGTTTGATTTATGTATTCCGGGGTTTTGGTCATTGTTCTATATTGTATCTTTCTATGTCTGTTCTAGGGTGTTTAATTCTATGGTTAGGTATTTGGGATTGGAGCCTTCAATTGGAGGCAGCTGTGTATCGTTGCCTCTGATTGAAGGTCCTATAATTAGGAGTGCTTGTTTTGGGGATTGTGGGAGGTTGTTCTTAGCACTGCGGTATTTAGCCTGCAAGACTGTTAGTTTGTTTTGTTTATTTAAGTGTTCACTAATAAAGTTAAGATGAGCACTCGACCCGCTGCGCCTTGGTCCATTTACTACGACGAACGTGACAGTGGAATCGAAGCCATACGTTTCCTGACCAGTAAAACAGAACGTTTTTTAAACGTTCTAAGAACAGAAGTGAACATTTTGCCGGTTCTGGGAAAGTTTATTTTTAAGTTGCAGGGAGGTTCTGAGAACATTTTACTCTGGTTCCTTTCAAAGTTTTCCTGAGAGGATATATTAATGCTTTGAGAATGGAAATTATAGGTTATTTGGAAGGTTTTGAAAAACTTAAGACTTTTACTAACACTGCAAGCTTATTTGGGGTAAACCTTTTGTAACAAGCACAGATGGGATACATTCACTTCCTTAGACATTCATCATGTGAATACATTTATTTTTTTATTGTGATACGGCATCAGTAAAATTCAAACTTATGATCTTCTGTTCTTAAACCATGGAAGTCCACTGCACCACCAGGATGGAGATAGCATGCCATGTTCTTTTACGCATACGAAGCTGTTTATTTTTGTCTACTCAAACAGACCCCTTTTGAAAGGAAACAAGAACTCATTAAGATCAGGTGTGACCAATTAGTTGGTGCGCTGACACACCTAAACACACTTAAAATGATTGAGGATAGAGAGATTTTGTTTGATACTGAGAACCAAATGTATGCTTTTAAATAACATTCTTAGAATGTTCTCTGAATGTTACAACATTTTTCTTGTGTTTTTTATGGAAAGTCTTCTTAATGTTCTGAGAAAATAATGTAGAGTTTATTGATGTTAATGTGTACAATTTCCTTATTTTTTTTTTACATTCCCAGAATATTGCCAAAAGAGAACCATACGTTATCTGAACGTTCTAAGAACATCGCTAAAGTCACACCATTTTTATAACTTCACCAGAATATAATAAAATATGACATGAAATAGAACCACACGGGAACTTGTGTGAAATGTTCTGTGGAAGTACTGAAATTCCCACAGAAGAATGTTGTTTCTTAACATTCTCTGAAATATTTGAGAACATTCCTAATGTCAAACCAGTTAGAGAACATTCCTAAAACATTACCAAAATTGAAATTAACTGTAACTATGTTTAAACTTTTAGAAAATCTTCTATTAAAGCAATGAAATACCAAGAAAATAGAATGTTCAAAGCCAAGCAACTATCATGCACCATTCCCAGAAAGTTGTGGGAAGGTTGTATGCAAAATAACCATAGGACAACCATGCTCTCACCAAGCTCTAAGAAACATATGGTTCTCCGAATATTATTCGTTATGTGCTAGCTGGGCAGAACCAGCAAAACTCGACTGACAAAACAAGACAGACAAAAGGCAAGCTGACTCAGAGGATAAAAGATATACTGTATGAATTCCACTTTGGCCTAAGCAAACATTGCCCATTGCTACTTTGTCAATGCCATTTCAATTCACTTGCATTTGTGTAGAACAGTGCAAGAGTCATCGGTCAAAAAACCCAAAACAAAGGACCCAGGACTAAGATCGTCAAAGGCAATGGATGACAGAGGACTTGAAACCCTATAACCCTTCTGATCATATCTCGGTCCATTACCAAGGGTGTGACCCAAAACTAGCTGAACTTTACGGTGGAGTAATTTATACTGAAATAGAGTAGAACTATAGAAATACAGACAGCAGAGTGGAGGGGTAGAGTAGGACTTGTACTTACCAGGTACTTCTTTAACTCTTTGTAGTTGGTGATGATGCCATTGTGGATGACAACAAACTCTGAGGGAAAATAGAGACAGCAAGAAATCAGTCAGGAAATAGAGACAGTGAGAAATCAGTTAGGAAATTTTCTTAACATACACTATATGGGCAAAAGCATGTGGACACCCCTTCAAATTAGTGGATTCAGCGATTTCAGCCACACCCATTGCTGATAGGTATATAAAATCGAGCACACAGACATGCAATCTCCATAGTAAACATTGGCAGTAGAATGGCCTTAGTGAAGAGCTCAGTGACTTTCAACGTGGCACCATCATAGGATGCCACCTTTACAACAAGTCATTTAGTCAAATTTCTGCCCTGCTAGAGCTGCCCCAGTCAACTGTATGTGCTGCTATTGTGAAGTGGAAATGTTTAAAAGCAAAATGTTTAAGAGCAACAACGGCTCAGCTGAAGCACTTAGCGTGTAAAAATCGTCTGTCCTCGGTTGCAACACTCACTACCGAGTTCAAAACTCCCTCTGGAAGCAACGTCAGCGCAAGAACTGTTAGTCGGGAGCTTCGTGAAATGGGTTTACATGGCCAAGCAGCCGCACACAAGCCTAAGATCACCATACACAATGCCAAGCGTCGGCTGGAGTGGTGTAAAGCTCGCCACCATTGGACTCTGGAGCAGTGGAAATGCGTTCTCTGGAGTGATGAATCATGCTTCACCATCTGGCAGTCTAACAGATGAATCCGGGTTCGGCGGATGCCAGGAGTACCCTACCTGCCCAAATGCATAGTGCCAACTGTAAAGTTTGTTGAAGGAGGAATAATGGTCTGAGGATGTTTTTCATGGTTCGGGCTAGGCCCCTTAGTTCCAGTAAAGGGAAATCATAACGCTACAGCATACAATGACATTTTAGACGATTCTGTGGTTCCAACTTTGTGGCAACAGTTTGGGGAAGGCCCTTTCCTGTTTCAGCATGACAATGCTCCTGTGCACAAAGAGAGGTCCGTGTACACATTTTTTTGTTGAGTTCAGTGAGGAAGAACTTGACTGGCCTGCACAGAGCCCTGACCTCAACCCCATCGGACACCTTTGGGATGAATTGGAACGCCGACTGCGAGCCAGGCCTGACATCACTAATGCTCTTGTGGCTGAATGGGAAGCAAGTCCCCGCAGCAATGTTCCAACATCTAGTGGAAAGCCTTCCCAGAAGAGTGGAGGCTGTTATAGAAGCAAAGGGGGGACCAACTCCATATTAATGCCCATAATTTTGGAATAAGATGTTAGACGAGCAGGTGTCCACATACCTTTGGTCATGTAGAGTATCTTAACAGCAATTCCTGTAATTCCTGCCTGATTGCATAGTTAAGGAGTGTATCCTGAGTGCTGACACACGCACACACACCTTTGCATGTGGCAGTCAGAACTAGGAATTTATGCATGTGAAAATGACTCTGAACATAGTTATCTTTAGCACAAAGAACTGTCATGATGTTGGCCTGTGGGTAAGGTTTATGACCCCCCCATAAATACCTTTCTCCCTTCCCCTCTCTTTCTGACCCTACTGAAGGACTGCTGTCCTGAAGGACTGCTGTCCTGTTAAATATAGAGAGTCTGGGAACATCAAACAAATGGGGAAAGGAACCATATTTTGGTAATAAAACCAGTTGGAAATATGCTTTGGAACGTAATGAGTATGGATGTCAGTTCGGTTGTCATCTGAGACATTATGACTGATGACAGGACGACACAAACTGTACCTGGGAAAGTATACACCCTCTAGTTATCAGAGTCACATGGAATTGTTATGCAATTGAAATGTTTGATATTGAAATTGTTTGTTAGGAGATTAAATGTAATTTTAGCTTCCAAATGAGAGAATTGGGTTTTCATAAGGAAAGTGCCCTGCTTGATCAGTGGCCCACCCCTGTGAAGAGACAGGGGTTATAAACGATGAAATACATCCTTCCCCCTCTCCACTATATAAGCCTTTGACGAAAAGATAACCACATGTTCCAGTACGTGAGGTCTGCAGCCTCTACGTTAGAAGGACACACGTCAAGTACAGAACTAAGCCAACCTCGGCGTGAGCTTTGGTGGCGAATGGTATGAACTTTGAGCTTATTCACTACAGAAGTGATACTTCCTAGCCGTTGAGTTACATTTACATTTAAGTCATTTAGCAGACGCTCTTATCCAGAGCGACTTACAAATTGGTGCATTCACCTTATGATATCAAGTGGAACAACCACTTTACAATAGTGCATCTAAATCTTTTAAGGGGGGGGGGGATGGTTAGAAGGATTACTTTATCCTATCCCAGGTATTCCTTAAAGAGGTGGGGTTTCAGGTGTCTCCGGAAGGTGGTGATTGACTCCGCTGTCCTGGCGTCGTGAGGGAGCTTGTTCCACCATTGGGGTGCCAGAGCAGCGAACAGTTTGGACTGGGCTGAGCGGGAACCGTGCTTCCTCAGAGGTAGGGGGGCCAGCAGGCCAGAGGTGGATGAACGCAGTGCCCTTGTTTGGGTGTAGGGCCTGATCAGAGCCTGAAGGTATGGAGGTGCCGTTCCCCTCACAGCTCCGTAGGCAAGCACCATGGTCTTGTAGCGGATGCGAGCTTGAACTGGAAGCCAGTGGAGAGAGCGGAGGAGCGGGGTGACGTGAGAGAACTTGGGAAGGTTGAACACCAGACGGGCTGCGGCGTTCTGGATGAGTTGTAGGGGTTTAATGGCACAGGCAGGGAGCCCAGCCAACAGCGAGTTGCAGTAATCCAGACGGGAGATGACAAGTGCCTGGATTAGGACCTGCGCCGCTTCCTGTGTGAGGCAGGGTCGTACTCTGCGAATGTTGTAGAGCATGAACCTACAGGATCGGGTCACCGCCTTGATGTTAGTGGAGAACGACAGGGTGTTGTCCAGGATCACGCCAAGGTTAGCAGTTAGCAGCGGCCGCTGTAGACGTGGGCTAGGAAAGGACGGACGACGGATCCAGTCTAACAAACAGACGAAGATACCACCACGTATCCAATTTACCGCCAGAGACATTCTTCCGAGGACAGGAAGATCTGTTGGCCAACCCTGCCAGCATCTACAACCAATCTACCGAAGCGCAGCTCAGAGTAAATATTTATTGCATTTTCCTTTTCCAGATGGGCGGTAATTTAGAATGCATAAGATACTGTATTTACGATAGCATAGCTGCTGTTTCTTTGTTCCTAAGTCTTCCCGCTCTTTCATTCAAGCCCAACCCCCTTTCCTTTGTGTAACCAGCCATCATACAGGTTCCGTCTACCAGGGATGTTTTCTGTATGACATCATTTGTATTCTGTGTATTTGTAATTCTGTGTGATTAGTTTAGGTATTTAGTAAATAAATAATTAAACCCAATTTTGTATTGCTGATTCAACTTGTTAGCCAGGGTTCGTGAAGATAGCCAAGAATTTACAACTTTCATTATGAGACTGAAAATAAGATAAGGGTTAATATTGACTGCTATCGATATAAAATATTACTAAGTATTTTAAGAGTTTATTCGGAAGATAACGGCTCTATAAACGTTCTTCTGTGGTGCCCCGACTTTCTAGTTAATTACATTTACATGATTAGCTTAATCAGGTAATATCAATTACAGAGAAAGAATTTTATAGGTTAGCATGTCATATCACTTAATCCGGCATAGCCAAAGACACGACAGAACACATGAAAAGGTGTGCCTGAGGAAGGACATGGCTATGTTTAAAGTCAACTGAACAAGACCCTGTCTGTCTGGCTGGCCTCTGTGAAAGGCTGATTCTCTCTGTCCATCTCATGTCCTACGTTTGGATGTGTGTAAATAAATACTCCTTTCACTGAGGCCTCCCACACTCCCCTAGAACTCTCCCTATAAGAGAGAGCTTTGGGGAGGCAAGGGCTGGTCACAGTATGTTAGGTGTGTTTTACACATTCATATCTCTGGCCAATCAGTAACCAGAACAAAACTAGCTCACTTGTCAAAGCCATGACAGAGCAGTGGGTTGGTGTGTATGTCTGCGCTGTATGTTGTGTGTAGGTAGGAACTGTGTGTGTGTGTGTGTGTGTATACACAGGTGAGTGTGTGCGTGTGAGTGTGTACACAGGTGAGTGTGTGTTACCATTGTTCTTGTCGGAGCGGTGGGGATGGCTGTTGAGGGCGCTGGGTTCTCCGTGTGTGGCCCAGCGTGTGTGAGCCATGCCAAAGTGTGTGTCCAACTCTACCTCCAGATCCATGCAGTCTTTCTCTGATCACAAAGCACATCAAGCACTGATCAACAATACGAACAAAGGTATTCTATCAATGATTGAACAGTAACATGATACGACTTAACATCAGTCAATAATGGGTACAGTGATAGGGTAAAGCTGACAGAAGACTGACTACAATAGTCTGGTAATTCAGCCGTGCTCAATGTCTTACCATAACCCTTACACCCGTACCATAACCCTACACTGTACCCTCTTTCATTAAAGAGGTATTTGGTTAGGACAGAGCAGAAGGGAAAGCTTGAGGAGAGATAGAAGAGGGAGAGAAGTGCACTAGAAGGGTCTTGAGGCAGAAAAGGAGTTACCAAGAAGAGAGGTACAGGCATTGGAATCATATATCTGACGCTGGAGGAGAGGAGTGTGATGTAGGGAATGAGAGAAATGTATCCATAAGACCTACTGTAGAGCTCTTCATCCAGGGCCTTGACTTTGCCTTTCTTCTTAATGAGAACGATGTTGTTGTTGTTGTTGATGCCATCTGTCGTTGTGTTTTTGTCACCATCCACAGCGATGCCTGAGACCAGGGAGAAAAACTACTGAGGCAAATGTATAGCAATACCAACCATAAACCAATCATGGTCAATGAAGGCTAAACTTGCTGGCTAGCAGGCTGCAAGGCTATTCAATGAATCAGTTCAACTTCAACTGAGGCAGTGTTCATGTCCAATTTGAAAACTTGTTTGAAAGACTCCAAATCCATCCTACTCCATAAGAAACACTCAATTAAAGAGATTGAACAAGATCTGAAGAACAACAAATTCATAACATATTGTACAAATTGGATTTGTAACAATATCATACGAATTGCTAAATATATATTTACATTTTTTGCAGGACGTCACATATCATACAAAATGGATGTCATAGTACACCATTTCCGGGGACCTGTTGTGGCTCATTAGCACTACTTTTAAAACTACTGCCTGAAATAATACAAAACCTTTGTAACGGACCTTTCTGAGGAAAGAGCTGATTACTGTGGAATCTCTTGTGAATATCAACCAGCTTACGTCACAAGGGGTGTGTGTGTGTGTGTGTGTGTGTGTGTGTGTGTGTGTGTGTGTGTGTGTGTGTGTGTGTGTGTGTGTGTGTGTGTGTGTGTGTGTGTGTGTGTGTGTGTGTGTGTGTGTGTGTGTGTGTGTGTGTGTGTGTATGTATGTGTGTGTGTGTGTGTGTGTAAGGTGCCTTCAGAAAGTATTCACACCCCTTAACTTTTTCCACATTTTGTTGTGTTTCAAATGCATTGCATATTTTGTCAACGATCTACACAAAATTACTTAAAAAAATAAATCTTTTTTTTTTTTATTAATGTAAAATAAAACACTAATGTATCTTGATTAGATAAGTATTCAATCCCCTGAGTCAACACATGTTAGAATCACCTTTGGCAGCGATTACAGCTGTGAGTCTTTCTCGGTAAGTCTCTAAGAGCTTTGCACACCTGGACTATACAATATTTGCCCATTCTTTAAAAAAATGTCAAGCTCTGTCAAGTTGGTTGTTGATCATTGCTAGACAGCCTGTAACTGTAACGAGGAACATTCAATGTTGTCTTGGTAAGCAACTCCAGTGTATATTTGGCCTTGTGTTTTAGGTTATTGTCCTGCTGAAAGGAGAATTTGTCTCCCAGTGTTGGAAAGCAGACAGAACCAGGTTTTCCTCTAGGATTTTGCCTGTGCTTAGCTCTATTCCGTTTCTTTTTATCCTAAAAAAAAAGTCCCTAGTCCTTGCAGATGACAAACTATGAAGATATGAAGACTGGTACTCAGTGATGTGTTGTGTTGAATTTGCCCCAAACATAACGCTTTGTATTCAGGACAAAAAGTTACTTTCTTTGCCAAATATTACTTTAGTACCTTATTTTTATTATGTTGATTATGTCTTTCTTCTTTTCATTCTGTAATTTATGTTAGTATTGTGGAGTAACTACAATGTTGTTGATCCATCCTCAGTTATCTCGTATCACAGCCTTTAAACTCTGTAACTGTTTAAAAATCCCCATTGGCCTCATGCTGAAATCCCTGTGCGGTTTCCTCCCTCTCCGGCAACTGATTCAGGAAGGGCACCTGTACCTTTGTAGTGACTGGGTGTATTGATACACCATCCACAGTGTAAAATGTATAACTGCACAATGCTCAAAGGATATTAAATGTCAGCTTTTTTTTGTTACCCTTCTACCAATAGGTGTCATTAATGCGAACCATAGGAAAACCTCCCTGATCTTTGTGGTTGGATCTGTGCTTGAAATTCACTGCTCGACTTAGGGACCTTACAGATAATTGTTTGTGTGGGGTACAGAGATGCGGTAGTCATTTAATAATCATGTTAAACATGTGCCAAAGCAATAGTAAATATCAGTGAGGCAGATATCACTGGTGTATGGTCAGGCTCAGAACAGGAATAGGGGCAACAGATTCTCTCCTCACATGTTCAGGACTCTCTACCACTGCATTCTTTGCTTTTTGGGTTCACCTCATCTCATTTAACTGAACACTGTTGACCGATGCCCTGTCCCAAAATCAACCCCTACAGTGGTTCCTCCTTTAAAAGTTGTGTCATACTGCGGCACACCTTGCGGGCTGCTGCAGCATTCTGTGGCACGTTATCTAAACTCAGCAACAACAAAAAACTTCGCTTTTTCAGGACCCTGTCTTTCAAAGATAATTCGTAAAAATCTAAATAACTTCACAGATCTTCATTGTAAAAGGTTTAAACACTGTTTCCCATGCTTGTTCAATGAACCATAAATAATTAATGAACATGCACCTGTGGAACAGTCGTTAAGACACTAACAGCTTATAGACGGTAGGAAATTAAGGTCACAGTTCTGAAAATGCGTTCTGTCTCCTAGAGATGAACGTATTTCGGTGCGAAAAGTGCAAATCAATCCCAGAACAACAGCAAAGGACCTTGTGAAGATGCTGGAGGATACAAAATATCTATATCCACAGTAAAACGAGTCCTACATCGACATAACCTGAAAGGCCGCTCAGCAAGGAAATAAGCCACTCTTCCAAAACCGCTATAAAAAAGCCACACTACGGTTTGCAACTGCACATGGGGAAAAATATCGTACTTTTTGGAGAAATGTCCTCTGGTCTGATGAAACAAAAATAGAACTGCTTGGCCATAATGACCATCGTTATGTTTGGAGGAAAAAGGGGGAGGCTTGCAAGCCGAGGAACACCATCCCAACCGTGAAGCACGGGGGTGGCAGCATCATGTTGTGGGGAGTGTGCGAGCAAGGAGGCTTACAAACCTGATTCGGTTACACCAGCTCTGTCAGAAGGAATGGGCCAAAATCACCCAACTTATTGTGGGAAGCTTGTGGAAGGCTACCCAAAACGTTTGACCCAAGTTAAACAATTTAAAGGCAATGCTACCAAATACTAATTGAATGTATGTAAACTTCTGACGCACTGGAAATGTGATGAAAGAAATAAAAGCTGAAATAAATCATTCTCTCTACCATTGTTCTGACATTTCACATTCTTAAAATAAAGTGGTGATCCTAACTGACCACTAGTTTACCACTCCTAACAGCAGGAGTGGTAAACACTGTTGAAGTGTTTAATTGTAATACACACATGCAGACACAGCATCATTCAAAGAATGGAGTTAGATACATCTGGTATTGGATATGACTGAAAAAAAACTTGCTAAATAGCGATTTTCGTAAATTAACTTTATGACAATAGAATATGCACAATCGTTTGTCTCTACATTAACCAACATATTCCTCTCAATTGTAAAAAAATTTCTTGATTCGTTATGATGTTATAATTACTTAAATTAGCTTCCACTGGAATGTTTTGTCAGCCATCTTTGCTGAAGAAAGTCACCAGAGACAGGTGGCTCGTGTCAAATTCGTCATTGGAACCACGCAATATGATTGGCCATATAAAAAGCTTGGGACCCAAATGCATAATGAGTGCTCTAACTCCCCCTTGTGGTGGTCTGGAGCAATGAAGCCGTGACGCTGGGTACCTCTGAGACCCGCGGTGTAAGCTCGCAACTTTTAAAGGAGGAACCACTGTAGCCGAGATCCTACTACCCAATGGATCATCAGATGGGTGGAAGTAATAATGTATTAGAGCTACCTTTTGCCCAATGTTACACCAGCTAGATGGCGTGTCCACACCCAGTTTCAAATGGACCATGTGATCACATGTGTACACCTGCTTCAACAGTACCTGCATGTCAACATAGCAGGACAATGTACTCATCGGCATAATAACCGACAGTAACCGGCAGCCCTCAACTGTAAGTGATTAGATACCATACTTTTAGTACCACCACACAGAGTCTCTGTATCAATATTCTCACTGCTTAACCGCCCTGAAGCACAGAGTAAAGGAATAACTAGTCTTTGGGGTTTTACAGTGTAATGACAGTGGTTTTACTAATGTTTGTCATAACTGTGCTTGAAGCCGTATACTGCCTGTGCAGTTCCAAAGTAAGACTGGAATAAACATAGTGAGATGCAGGTGCGAGAGTGGTACTCTGTGGGCTTTAGTGTGAAGGATCTGTTGTGTGTGCGTGTTCAGGGTGATACCCAGGGCCTTACCTGCTGAATCGTAGCCTCTGTACTCCAGCCTCTGCAGTCCCTTCACCAGTGTCTCGAATATTTCCTTTCTGGTGCGAGGCACACAGTAATTCAGGTAGGCAAAGATCCCTGCAATGAGTTTGAAAAAGAGGGGATAAAGGGGTGAAGGAGGGGGAGGGAGGGGAGAGAGAACAAGAGAAAGACTATTTACTTATTTCACCCTCTCTTTCGGTCTATCTTTACAGTCAACTCAAGCTGTTTTATGAGTACTTTCACTGAAAGACTTGAGCAGTGTGTAGGTGTAATGTAGACTATCCATTCAGTACTAGACTATGGTCTAGAAAACAGTTGAGGAGGCAAGTACTGTACAGCAGTCAGTATCCCAACAGTTTTTTGTTGTTCATAATACTCTATTCCTGTGTTTGGGAATATGATTCTCTATAATGTGTTGTGAACATGGAGACAGTGGCCTACGCATATAAATTACCGACATGGCCAACTGGGACAGCTTAGACATGAATGGAAATCAAAATATATCATTAAAAGTGTATATCAACAAACTAATCCCTGTCCAACTGGAGAAATAATGGAATCATATAATCAAAGCTTTGGAAATAAAAAAAGCCACTTCATGGGAGATTCATAGTGGTGCAAATGAATCATCAGTGTTGACGATGAATGAGTGTAATGCTGAAAATAGATTTAGTGTTTTCCACAATGTTTACTATATTTAAGTTTTTGTGGCACTCAAGGTGTGGGTTGATGGTCAATAAACTTGTAATGAATTATTCTCATATCAATTGATAATGATTGATGCCAGACAAAGGACACACGGATTATTCACTGTTGTATTCTATGAAGGACATTCTGTGAACACTGACTCTGTAGCCGCTGTCAGTCACTGACTTTTTGATTTCCTACCAGCATCTCCCGCTGTTGTTTACAGAACATTTGAGGCTGTCTGATTGGGATATAAAGGGCCTGTCTCAATGAGCAACCTTACCGATGATTTAATTAAATATCCATTACAGTTACATAGGTTTCTGATCAAAAGCGAATGACACATAATGCTCTGGAGAGCGCCTCAAATGGTCGTGACGTCTGCAATTTAAGGTCCCAGTATGTGCACCACGCTGGAGGGAGTTTGGAATCAGAGCAACACAGGTGGCCATTGAAAGGAGCACATTGCGTGCAGTGTTCGCCTCGACTAGGTAGTCTAACTTTAGGCCGGGGCCCGGGGGAGATCCCGGGAGGAAACTAACAGACCTAGATTTACAGTCGAGAGATGCCAGGAAGAAACTAGCCGACTTACATTTACAGTTGGCTGTAAAGCTTTGCTTGGATTGCTTCACTTCGAGGCAAATAGTTACTATTAAAACCCTAAAGCATTTAAATAGCATACAATCATATATTTTTTGATAATGCAAAATCATATTTAAGCAACATAAATGTGCATAGGCCTAGAGTCCAACGACTCGGATGAGAGTACATCTCTTTAAGCATAGCCTAAATTTTGTTAAATTGAATATTTGGGAATGATGCTCCTGGGCTGATGGTATCCTATTGATGTAGACTATCATCATAATCTGATCATAATACAATGTTGCCCGGCCTGTCATAGCCTACAATGTTGCCAGACCTGTCATTAATACCCCAAGGAGCTACATTGACACGTAGCAGCTCAGAACATGCCATGAGACTGACATGTTAATTGTCTAAAGCGGAAGGATTGTCGTCCAACCAAGATATGGACCGCTGCAGAACACTGATAACCTATTTTGTTATTACTAGAAGTAATACAAGTTATATTTATATATAATCTAGGTTTATATTTAAGTAATTGGCCTACGCTGACATTTAAATTGCCTACAAGGATGGCACCTCATTGACAGTGTCAGAGACACACACAAAAACTGTTTGCCTTGGTACGGCTCCCAACGGACTGGTTTTAAATTACAATAACAACATAGCTAATACTATTGTACTATTCCAATAGTCTCTACTAGACGAGCCTACTGTAGGCTATTGCTTGTTATGCGTAATGCGTAATTTGTCTCCCGATTATCTAGATTAGATGTAGGCTATCCGTTCTTACCACACATGGTTCTGATTGTCTTGTGTTCAGGGCGACGGTCGGTACCTGGTTGTTTTCCCTGGTACTATACTATGTAGCCTAGTTCAGTGTAAAATCCAAATGAGACTGTGTAAAACCTCTCACTCCAACGACATATTTAAAGGCAGTTTCCGCGAGCGGCGGCCCCACCCCCGTCTCCAAGGCAACTAAAGAACTTCACTGTCTTTAACCTACACCAACTTTGTAGCCTATTGTTGATGTGAAACTACTTCCTTGAACTCTAGTTTTACTGTTAACCTGTCCTTACATATTCCAGAGACTTCCATCACCATAATTAGGACATTAATGTGCATTGTATGGAACTAGTAATAATTATCAAAAAGAGCCAAAGGCATGTTTCCTGGAAGCATATTTTCCATCATCAGTGATGGTTATGAAGAATCAGGAAATGTAACTTGTGATGAACTGTGAAATGAATTTTATATGGAAAGTCTTTAAACATCCTTATCACCCTCATCATCATCAGCAGCATCATCATTATTCAATGTCCTTGCATATAGACTGGTTTAGCTCAATTGCCTGTTTTACTTGGCAACCCTAGCAGTCTGGATGACCACCTGGGAGTCAAACCTGGGTTGTCAATACACCTCAAGACCATGTTAGTCCATGGAGCTAAAGGCTCGGGTCTTCAGGTCTCAGGTCAGATCACTCACCATGCAAGCACAGTTTACTGAACCACCTCCGTTCCACATGTACACAGAGATACAGATAGCAAGAGCAACTAGCCCAAGCATGCCAATCTGCCTAGCCAATGGAGTCTATATGTAAGGATATAAACCCGAGTCTCCCACGGGAGAAACCAACATCTTAGACCATTAGACCAAGAGGAAATGTTATGTTGGGTGAGGGCAGACACAAATCTTGAAGTTTGCAGACTAGGCTACCTCGTCACATGATCATTAGCGACTCGTGTTTGTAGTCCAGTTCAGTTCGTATCAATGGGGCACTGAAATCGTCCAATTACTGTAAATCACTGTCAATGGGGCACTGATGTCGTCCATTTCCTGTAAGTTTACAATCTTGACATGGCCAGCATATAACTTTGTAGAGTTTGCCTAGGCAGGACCCACCTTAATTCGATGATAGTGGATTCACAAACAGTTGATGCTCACAAAACCATCGATGGTCACCAAATGGTCGATTGTGATTGACTGGTTGATCTCCAAGTTTGTGTCTAAACTTGACACCTACCTGCGACTTCTGCTATCAGAATATGAAGATTGCATTGAAACGCACAAAAGTTGCTTTGTGGTCTAATTGTGTTCAGATCTGGCTGACCACTTCAGGCTGTGGTCAGGGATGCATTGTGTGCGGATTTCTCCTTAGTCTGGACGCAATCAGGCTACCGAAAGTGCATACAGTGGGCGACGTCATCAGCACTCCTCCCACAAGTCTCCAGAAAAAGTGTGTTTTGGGACTGAAAGGCACCTTTTCATTGGAGGAAGTGTTTACTGGCCTCATAAAATGCTAGCCCGCTAGCGAATATTTAGGAGAAGAATAAGTTGTTTGGCTGGAGTTCTGCTAACCCGTTTGCAATCCATCTAGCGTTGCTTGCTAGCTTGCTGGCTAACTACAGAGGTTAGCTGGCTAGTTAGCTACAGTAGTTAGCTACTGCCATCAGTTGTTGTGTTATTATCATATTTAGCCTATTCCACCGTTTGTGGAATGCATACTGGCATTTGAATATAGTGTGGGAAATGGGAATCCGGAAACACTGTGGACATGGTAGACACATTTAAATGTAGGTGTAGATGCATGGTGCGCTCTGAATTCCATGATTACAACTCTATAATCAGAATACTAAAGCTGCATGAACTCTCAAGAATAGACACAGCCTCAGATCACCATGTCTGACTGCAGCTTCCTTGAGCGCACAGCAAAGTAAGACGATACTGTAATTTCAAAACATCTAAAACCATGACTAAAGAGAGACTGTCAATGAATACAGCAAAGAGCTGCTGTTTTTACGAGTGAGTTCATATTAAAGTTTTATTCATCACTGTCAACACCTTTTTATTCAACATTTTTATAAGCCATGAAATGCACTTCTCCACTCACACTGCAACCAGCACTGGTCATAGGAGTAACAACATGAATTTGTGCATGGGGCAGAAATAATGCAGTCTGACTTGAGTTTTGCTATCAGCTTGAAGACGGAGTCCTTTTCTTTGGCAGTGGCATGTATTTATGGATTCCCCAAAAAATTTACCAAGAAAAAAAAGATACTAAATAATTTATCTTTTGTCTCTATGTGTTTCATAAATTTCTAAGAGGCTGAATGTATCTCACCGGAAAAAGCATCTGAGCGAACGAACAGCGCCCCTCTGTCTCAGCATGTGTAGCGTATCTATCTGATGCTGTCTGGTCAGAAAGAGTATGACATTGTTGTCGCCTGTAGCAGTGAATGCAAGGGAAGCCAGCGAGTATTTGGCCTCCCTTGATCATAAAAAAAAAACTAAAATAGCCAATCAGCGTTGTGCTCAGCTGAGTGAGCTCAGCTCTGAATGGTCCTGACGCACCCAAAAAAAGTGTTAAGGGAAGACAGTTTGGATTTGGCTTCCGAACAATCACATC
Organism: Salmo salar; assembly: GCF_965601325.2. Taxonomy (NCBI): domain Eukaryota; kingdom Metazoa; phylum Chordata; class Actinopteri; order Salmoniformes; family Salmonidae; genus Salmo; species Salmo salar. The sequence continues at coordinate 40,673,407 of NC_138295.1, read as the reverse complement.
ACAAACGTTATTATTGACAACAAAAAAACTTGAATTGTTGCATCTCGTTGTTGTTGTCCTCCGGTGGCTAGATAGCTAGCTAAAATCAGCCCTGTCCTAAATTAGCCATGGATGGAGATAGGGATTTGGACTTGTAGTTTTACTTAATTCTCAGTACTGGCCAATGATTATAACGGATCTAACCATAAATTCATACATTGTTCCCCTGGCATGAAATGATGGAAGTTAAACATGTAGCTAGAAGTAGTATGCTAATGTTAACTAGCTGGCCTGGCACATCGTTGCCCATGAAAGGTAGTTAGGCTAGCGAGAAAGCATTTTACCAGCTAGCATAGGACAACAAAAACTTAAAGTGTGTACTGTATGACAGCCATAGACCATTTAGGCAACAGGAAAGAGGAGGATAGCATTGGCGTGTCTCTACAAGTAGGGTGACTCAACATGTTTTTTCTACTTGCACGCACACACACACACACACACACACACACACACACACACACACACACACACACACACACACACACACACACACACACACACACACACACACACACACACACACACACACAATCAGTACAATGGACAGCCACATCATATTTAGTTTACATTGATTGTACTAAATCGTTTTTGGTATCTTTTAGTTGTCACTGTACTAGACTAAGCATAGGTGATTACATGATGTTGAAGTTGAAATGTTGCTGGATTAGTGGAGGCAGCTTCTGTTTTCTTTGCGACTCTCCATGGTTCTTAATCAATAGCTGTTTAGTAGTCCGAAAATGTCGGAAACATTACCTTGCTTGACCATGCTGTAGGTCATGTAACTGTTTGTTACATGCAATATGTTTTGTTGACTTCACCGGACAGATGTTGCTCTCCAGTTTTGTGATGATACAAAGGTGTGGTTAAATGTATTTTGCTACTCTGTCTTCTTATTGTCTCTGTATCACAGTTTCAAGGGATATGAACTAAAAGGTTATAGAGCAAACAACGCAATTATCACAACACATAGGTTGTAATATATATTTTGGTCAGTCTTGGCGGAGGGGGGATAGCTGAGAGATGGTACTATGGTGAGAGGCAGACCCTCTGATGCTCTCCCTCCACTGAGACTGATCATCAGATTGAAAGCATAATCAGTCCAGTAAAATAAAGAAAGCACATTATTTGAATTTATGCTCACTCAGCTGTGCCTCACAATACGACAAATTATGATATATTACCAGTGTGATCGTATGCCTTAAGTTTTGAAATATCATTTTGAAATGCTCTGAGAAGAATAACCTTGGCAGGGCAATTCAAGCATAGCCAATATGCAGTGATAATGTATTGGGCATATAGCCTACTACAAACATCATTGTTTTTAATAGGTTAATAATGTTGCATAGGCTTACGTCTTTTAAGTCATGTTTCTAAAAAATTCTGAGGGGTAGATCTCTGCCTTCATTTTGACTCAGAAAGTGATCTCGACTTTTTTGAGGACCACTGATTTAGGACCACTGATTTAGAGAGACAAAGAGAGACAGAGAGAGTGGGCAGAGAGTGTAAGAATGAGAGAGACTGTAACAAAAGATCCTTCCTGTCAGCCAATAAGTGTGCCCAAATGGACATTTGGACTCTGGTCCCTGCCACTCCAGTTTAGAGGGGTTATCGTTGTCAGAAGATGAAGACGCAAGTTGGCAGACGGCCTGGTGTAGGATTGTTTAGGGACAAAGTTGTGGGATAGGGTGGTGGATTTTGGGGATAGTGTATAATGTGCAGGGTTAGATGGTTGTGCAATCTAAAAAATGACCTTCTCATTTTCCCTTTTTTTGTGACAAATTTGCAATTGACCTTGTGAAAAGCAGCAATACGCACCACAGCGTCTAGTCTGCCAGAAATTCACACAAACATTTTATGCATATCAATGTGCAGGTCCATTGTTCCTATGTTATGATTCCACTTCCAAATTAGGTTCTAGTTCTTGTTGTACCTCCAGCAGAGGCCTCAGCCCGTCCTTTACTGCTGGGGATCTCCCCTCACCATCTGCTTCGTGTTAGGCCTGGAGGCTGGGGTCTGGAGGACCTGGCCTGGTGGATTCTGCTTCTCAGCGGGAGAGCCTCTCAACTGCAACCCTCCTCTAAAGACAGACCACATAATCAGAGGTCCATGGCAGGGCTCTAAAGTAATCCTATGACTCTGGAGGTTGTGTGTTGAATTCCATTTGTGGACACTGTTTTTTTATTTTTGGTTTTAACACTATCCCAAACTTTAACCATTTGGAATGAGTGCCTAAACGTAAACCTTAACCCTTACCTTAACTATTCGGAATGAGTGCCTAAACCTAACCCTTAACTTAGAAATGTGATGTTTGGAGAAATGGGACGATACAGAGCAGCAGGAGCAACGAAAACACTTAGAAATGTGACATTTGGAGCAACTTTGAAATGTTAAGTTTGGAGAACGTGGATGAATGTCTAATTCTGCATTGAGACAGTGAGAGCTTGTTGCCTCATCATCCTATCACATCCACCCCAAAGATCAAAGGTTTCCTAATCGCTATGGTGATATGAAATGATGGGTGTCCGTTGTGCACTCACCCATATCAATGAGACTGGGAGGGTTCACTTAAACATTCTTCTTCATCTTAATTTTTAAGCCTTTCGTCGAGAACATATTTAGCTTTTATATTTGGGATGGTGTGTGTCTGTGTGTATGGATGAGCCATTAACTTGAACTCTGAACCTATTTTGTAGTTCCTCAAACATTGATTACTCTATGTTAGCATTGTAAATATGGATTAACAAATTATTAATCAGGATGAAATTGTCAGTTATAATCAAAACTCAACTCGCCTCAACAAAGTAGGTTTGTCTTTCTGACCATAATTTGTTCCTCACTCTTCCATCTTTTATTTTCCTCTTATCCTCAGCCCGTCCTTTACTGCTGGGAATCTCCCCTCACCATCTGCTTTGTGTTAGGCCTGGAGGCTGGGGGCTGGAGGACCAGACCTGATGAACTCTGCTTCTCAGTGGGAGAGCTTCTCAACTGCACTCTTCCCCTAAAGACAGACCACAGAATCAGAGGTCCAGGCAGGGCAGTCTGACCAGGCCTGGAGGTTGGAGGCTGGAGGACCAGACCTGATGGACTCTGCTTCTCAGTGGGAGAGCTACTCAACTGCACTCCTCCCCTAAAGACAGACCACATAATCAGAGGTCCAGGCAGGTCAGTCTGACCAAGGCTCTAAAGTGTGACAATTTTGGTCACATATGCTCCTAGATATTTTGCTGTGGGACCTGATATTTTATTTTGGGAGCACCAGTGCGACCAGGAAAAAAAATCACCCAAATAATAATTGTATTGATAGGCTTCACTGTGCAGTTGTTTCCGAATGCCCTAGTGAAAAAAGAGAGTGCAGATTCGTTCAATCCAAAGCCTACATGTAAAGAATATTAGAGAATGCATCAGCAATTTGTATTTCTTTCAACTTTCTGAAGACGTAACTGCATGGTAATTCATGAGTCTACCACTTTGTAGCCAGTTAGCGATGCGAAACAGTCATTTTTAAAGGCTTTCCATAAAACCAGGGCCTGAGAAACTGGTCAGAATTGAAGGAATGATGGATGGCGCTAAATACAGGGAAATTCTTGAGGGAAACCTGTTTCAGTCTTCCAGAGATTTGAGACTGGGATGGAGGTTCACCTTCCAGCAGGACAATGACCCTATGTATACTGCTAAAGCAACACTTGAGTGGTTTAAGGGGAAACATTTAAATGTATTGGAATGGCCTAGTCACAGCCCAGACCTCAATCCAATTGAGAATCTGTGGTATGACTTAAAGATTGCTGTACACCAGCGGAACCCATCCAACTTGAAGGAGCTGGAGAAGTTTTGCCTTGAAGAATGGGCAAAAATTCCAGTGGCTAGATGTGCCAAGCTTATAGAGACATACTCCAAGAGACTTGCAGCTGTAATTGCTGCAAAAGGTGTCTCTACAAAGTATTGACTTGGGGGGGTTGAATAGTTATGCACTCTCAAGTTTTCAGTTTTTTTGTCTTATTTCTTGTTTGTTTCACAATAAAAAGTGGTAGGCATGTTGTGTAAATCAAATGATACAAACCCCCCAAAAATCAATTTTAATTCCAGGTTGCAAGGCAACAAAATAGGAATAATGTCAAGGGGGTGAATACTTTCGCAAGCCACTGTACAGGAGTAATTTTCTAAAGATTGACAACGTTTTTATCCGTTCGACAGTGGTGGATTTTTCTTTTGTCGAACTTTATTGTGACAAATGATAATGGAAACAATGATGATTGCTGAATAATTTACGCGGAGCACGAGATGTCATCACATAACTATAAAGCACCACTCTACATTTAATTATAAATGCCTTCTGCTTACTAAATATATTTTTAAACTATAAAAATAATGTTTCATAGAGATCCTGGTTCGAGTCCAGGCTCTGTCGCAGCCGGCCGCGACCGAGAGACCCATGGGGCAGCGCTCAATTGGCCCAGCGTCATCCGGGTTAGGGGAGGGTTTGGCCGGCAGGGATGTTCTTGTCCAATCGCGCACTAGTGACTCCTGTGGCGGGCCGGGCACAATGCATGCTGAGACCTTCGCCAGGTGTACGGTGTTTCCTCCTACACATTGGTGCGGCTGGCTTCCAGGTTAAGCGATCAGTGTGCCAAGAAGCAGTGCGGCTTGGCTGGGTTGTGTTTCGGAGGACGCACGGCTCTCAACCTTCGCCTCTCCCGAGTCCATACGGGAGTTGCAGCGATGGGACAAGACTGTAACTACCAATTGGATACCACGAATTGGGGAGAAAAAAGGGTAAAAAAATTATAAAAAATTAAAATAATGTTTAATTGCAGTACAAGGATTGCCTTGAATTTCAAGAATGCCTGAATTGCTTTGCCTGGCTTTTCTGGTTGGCTGGATGCAAATTTCACCATCCAATTATTTCAGATCTACAGGAGTGCAAGTCTCACCATGGCATGGACCATGGCCATACGTTGGCACATGAGAATGATTAGAATGTGGCAAAATTAGTCAATTCTTGCATTCTATCCATGCTGGCTTTTGCGGGCTACCTGAAACATGAAACAGATAGGTGGAAGGGTATAATTAGCCTGGATGACGCGCAACCCACATGACTACACAGCAAGCTGTGACTCACTGGTCTGGAAACTCTGGCTTGTAAATTCTAAGCGACTATTTGATTTGTTGTTATATGCACGCTATTTGCATGCGCAACGCCCCCCACACTTCCTCATCAATTTGCTACACCTGCACTAGAGAGGCAAACCAAGCTAAAGTTAGGCTAGCTGCCTAGCTAGCCTAGCTAACTAAAGCTGTGGGGAGAAAAACTCAGTGATGGAGCTTTCTGAAATGGAGATAGAGCGACAACACTGCCACATAGTAATGACCAACTTAGGGATAAAATTAAAATAGTAGCAACTTGAAGCTTTTCAAGCCTTTGTGTGAGGGAAGGATGTATTGGCGGTCTTGCCAATGGGCTTTGGAGAAAAACCTAATATAGCTGTTAGCTAGCTAGTTCTAAGAAGCTAGGAAAACAGCCTCAAATTCTGACAGTCATGTCCCCACTAAAGGCTGTGGTGGACGGACGACCAAATCCACAAGGCAACAGCCCTGGGTCTCAGAGCGATGGTTGTGGAGGAAGACAAGAACACTATATGGGCGGGTGCATGCAACCTTGTCTTCGGAACCCCCCACATAACATTTTCTTGCGTAAAAACTATTAGCGATGAGGAGAAACTGAAATGTTTTTTTGTCCATTGTGTATTTCCGTTTATGGAATATTTAGATGAAGGCTGGAATAAAATAAAATATACCTATAATTAAATAATACAAATATTTAGCTTCTATATAGCAAATGGCACATATGTATATAGTTTGTATGTAGGCCTGTCTCCTTCTTGAATCTTCTCTTTGTGCCAGACTGGGTTCAAATGCCTTCCCGTTTCATATTTCTCTATTTATTTGTCTGTACATGTATGTAAAGTCGTGTCCAAAAGTTTTGAGAATGACACTAATATTAATTTTCACAAAGTCTGCTGCCTCAGTTTGTATGATGGCAATTTGCATATACTCCAGAATGTTATGAAGAGTGATCAGATGAATTGCAATTCATTGCAAAGTCCCTCTTTGCCGTGCAAATTAACTGAATCCCCCAAAAAGCATTTCCACTGCATTTCAGCCCTGCCACAAAAGGACCAGCTGACATCATGTCAGTGATTCTCTCTGTTGTGTCATTCTCACAGGTGTGAGTGTTGACGAGGACAAGGCTGAAGATCACTCTGTCATGCTGATTGAGTTCGAATAACAGACTGGAAGCTTCAAAAGGAGGGTGGTGCTTGGAATCATTGTTCTTCCTCTGTCAAACATGGTTACCTGCAGGGAAACACGTGCCTTCATCATTGCTTTGCACCAAAGGGCTTCACAGGTAAATATATTGCTGCCAGTAAGATTGCACCTAAATCAACCATTTATCAGATCATGAAGAACTTCAAGGAGAGCGGTTCAATTGTTGTGAAGAAGGCTTCAGGGTGCCAAAGAAAGTCCAGCAAGCGCCAGGACTGTCTCCTAAAGTTGATTCAGCTGTGTGATCGGGGCACCACCAGTACAGAGCTTGCTCAGGAATGGCAGCAGGCAGGTGTGAGTGCATCTGCACGCACAGTGAGGCGAAGACTTTTGGAGGATGGCCTGGTGTCAAGAAGGGCAGCAAAGAAGCCACTTCTCTTCAGGAAAAACATCAGGGACAGACTGTTATTCTGCAAAAGGTACAGGGATTGGACTGCTGAGAACTGGGGTAAAGTCATTTTCTCTGCTGAATGCCCTTTCCGATTGTTTGGGGCATCCAGAAAAAAGCTTGTCCGGAGAAGACAAGGTGAGCGCTACCATCAGTCCTGTGTCATGCCAACAGTAAAGCATCCTGAGACCATTCATGTGTGGGGTTGCTTCTCAGCCAAGGGAGTGGGCTCACTCACATTTTTGCCTAAGAACCCAGCCATGAATAAAGAATGGTACCAACACATCCTCCAAGAGCAACTTCTCCCAATCATCCAGGAACAGTTTGATGACGAACAATGCCCTTTCCAGCATGATGGAGCACCTTGCCATAAGGCAAAAGTGATAACTAAGTGGCTCGGGGAACAAAACGTCAATATTTTTGGTCCATGGCCAGGAAACTCCCCAGACCTTAACCCCATTGAGAACTTGTGGTCAATCCTCAAGAGGCGGGTGGACAAACAAAAACCCACAAGTTCCAAGCATTGATCATGCAAGAATGGGCTGCCATCAGTCAGGATGTGGCCCAGAAGTTAATAGACAGCATTCCAGGGTGGATTGCAGAGATCTTGAAAAAGGGGGGGGGGCAATGCAAATAGTCTGGATAGCCATTTGATTAGATGTTCAGGAGTCTTATGGCTTGGGGGTAGAAGCTGTTTAGAAGCCTCTTGGACCTAGACTTGGCGCTCCAGTACCGCTTGCCGTGCGGTAGCAGAGCGAAAAGTCTATGACTAGGGTGGCTGGAGTCTTTGACAATTTTTAGGGCCTTCCTCTGACACCGACTGGTATAGAGGTCCTGGATGGCTTGCGGTCGGAAGTTGAGCAGTTGCCATACCAGGCAGTGATGCAACCAGTCAGGATGCTCTCGATGGTGCAGCTGTAGAACCTTTTGAGGATCTGAGGACCCATGCGAAATCTTTTCAGTCTCCTGCAGGGGAATAGGTTTTGTCGTGCCCTCTACATGACTGTCTTGGTGTGTTTGGACCATGTTAGTGTGTTGATGATGTGGACACAAAGGAACTTGAAACTCTCAACCTGCTCAACTACAGCCCCATCTATGAGAATGGGGGCGTGCTCGGTCCTCCTTTTCCTGTAGTCCACAATCATCTCCTTTGTCTTGATCACGTTGAGGGAGAGGTTGTTGTCCTGGCACCACATGGCTAGGTCTCTGATCCCCTCCCTATAGGCTGTCTCGTCGTTTTCGGTGATCAGGCCTACCACTGTTGTGTCATCTGTAAACTTAATGATGGTGTTGGAGTCGTGCCTGGCCATGCAGTGATGAGTGAACAGGGAGTACATGAGGGGACTGAGCATGCACCCCTGAGGGTCCCCCGTGTTGAGGATCAGCCTGGCGGTTGTGTTGTAAACTACCCTTACCACCTGGAGGCGGGCCCGTCAGGTAGTCCAGGATCCAGTTGCAGAGGGAGGTGTAATCAATGAATAGCATTCTCACATAGGTGTTCCTTTTGTCCAGGTGTGAAAGGGCAGTGTGGAGTGCATTGGAGATTGCATCATCAATGGATCTGTTGGGGAGGAATGCAAATTGGAGTGGGTCTAGGATTTCTGGGATAATGGTGGTGATGTGAGCCATGACAGCCTTTCAATGCACTTCATGGCTACAGAGGTGAGTGCTATGGGTCGGTAGTCATTTAGGCAGGTTACCTTAGTGTCCTTGGGCACAGGGACTATGGTGGTCTGTTTGAAACATGTTGGTATTACAAACTCAGACAGGGAGAGGTTGAACATGTCAGTGAAGACACTTGCCAGTTGGTCAGCGCATGCTCGGAGTACACGTCCTGGTAATCTGTCTGGCCCTGCGGCCTTGTGAATGTTGACCTGTTTAAAGGTCTTACTCACATCGTCTACGAAGAGCATGATCACACAGTCATCCAGAACAGCTGATGCTCTCATGCATGTTTCAGTGTTACTTGCCTCGAAGCGAGCATAGAAGTAATTTAGCTCGTCTGGTAGGCTCGTGTCACTGGGCAGCTCGCGGCTGTGCCTCCCTTTGTAGTCTATAATAGTTTGCAAGCCCTGCCACATCCGACGAGCGTTGGAGCCGGTGTAGTACGACTCGATCTTTGTCCTGTATTGACACTTTGCCTGTTTGATGGTTTGTCAGAGGGCATAGCAGGATTTCTTTTTAGCTTCCGGGTTAGAGTGCCGTCCTTGAAAGAAGCAGCTCTACCCTTTATCTCAGTGTGGATGTTGCCTGTAATCCATGGCTTCTGGTTGGGGTATGTATGTACAGTCACTCTGGGGACGACATCATCGATGCACTTATTGATGAAGCCAGTGACTGATGTGGTGTACTCCTCAATGCCATCGGAAGAATCCCTGAACATATTCCAGTCTGTGCTAGAAAAACAGTCCTGTAGTTTAGCATCTGCTTCATCTGACCACTTTTTTATTGAGTTGTTGTCTCTGTGTCTGTGCGTTTTAGTCTCAAACAAGTACATGGTTGCTGTAGTTCGACAGATCAGTCATCCTCCCTAGGGTCTCAAGTTGGAAAAACACATAGGCCGCTGTGAATAAATATATTTTATATTTGAGATTGTTCTCTCAACCACCTTCACCTGGAATGCTTTTCCAACAGTCTTGAAGCAGTTCTTATTCTGCAGTAAGTCAGCATCCCATTTGGTTTGCGCTTAGTGGGACTGTGTGTAAGGACTATTTGACCAAGAAGGAGAGTGATGGAGCGCTGCATCAGATGACCTTGCCTCCACAATCACCCGATCTCAACCCAATTGAGATGGTTTGAGATGAGTTGGACCGCAGAGTAAAGGAAAATCAGCCGAAAAGTGCTCAGCATATGTGAGAACTCCTTCAAGACTGTTGGAAAAGCATTCCAGTTGAAGGTGGTTGAGAGAATGCCAAGAGTGTGCAAAGCTGTCATCAAGGCAAAGGGTGGCTACTTTGAACAATCTCAAATATAAAATATATTTTCATTTGTTTAACACTTGTTTGGTTAATACATGATTCCATGTGTGTTATTTCATAGTTTTGATCTCTTCACTATTATTCTACAATGTAGGAAATAGTAAAAATAAAGAAAAACCCTTGAATGAGTAGGTGTGTCCAAACTTTTGACTGGTACTGTACATCTTCTGGTGCTCCTAGATTTTAGGTTGTGCTCCTAACTTTTTAAAATTGGGAGAACCAGTGCTACCAATGAAAAACAGTAATTTAGAGCCCTGAGCCAGACACTTATGGATAGGTAAGATGTGTGAACCCACAATCACAAACATGCACGCTTGACAGATTTAACAGATTTAAAGACTGGAGGATCTGGTGTCAAAAAGGTTTTAATTTCACAGTTAAAGAGGACAACTTACTCAGCGCTCCCCTCAATATAGCATAACCTTTTCAAGTTCATAACTGTATACTCTAGTATGGTATTTTTTCACTGTAATATCTACTGTAAATTGGACAGTGCAGTTAGATTAACAAGAATTTAACTTTCTGCCCATATCAGATATGTCTATGTCCTGGGAAATGTTCTTGTTACTTACAACCTCATGCTAATCACATTACCCTATGTTAGTAAGAAAATATTATTGTATATTTTTTTATAGTAATAATTAACCTTGTTTTGTTTAAGTAACACAGTAAAATAACAATAACGAGGCATTATACAGGGGGTACCAGTACCGAGTCAATGTGTGGGGGTACAGGTTAGTCAAGGTAATTGAGGTAATATGTACATGTAGGTAAGGGTAAAGTGACTATTCATACAGTGCACATGAGGTTGGTGGCACCTTAATTGTGGAGGACAGGCTAGTGGTAATGGCTGGAGCAGAATAGAGGAATGGCATCAAATACATCAAACACATGGAAAGGCACACACCTGTCTATATCAGGTCCCACAAATGACAATGAATGTCAGAGCAAAAACCAAGCCACGAGGTTGAAGGAATTGTAGAGCTCTGAGACAGGATTGTGTCGAGGCACAGATCTGGGGAAGGTTACCAAAAAATGTCTGCAGCATTGAAGGTCCCCAAGAACACAGTGGCCTCCATTATTTTTAAATGGAAGATGTTTGGAACCACCAAGACTCTTCCTAGAGCTGGCCGCCCGGCCAAACTGAGAAATCGGGGGAGAAGGGCCTTGGTCAGGGAGGTGCCCAAGAACCCAATGGTCACTCTGACAGAGATCCAGAGTTCCTCTGTGGAGATGGGAGAACATTCCAGAAAGACAACCATCTCTGCAGTACTCCACCAATCAGGCCTTTATGGAAGAGTGGCCAGACAGAAACCACTGCTCAGTATAAGGCACATGACAGCCCACATGCAGTTTGCCAAAAAGGCACCTAAAGGAGTCTCTGACCGTGAGATGCCACAAGATGCTTTGGTCTGGTGAAACCAAGATTGAACTCTTTGGCCTTAATTCCAAGCATCACGCCAGGAGGAAACCTGGCACCATCCCTACAGTGAAGCATGGCGGGGGCAGCATCATGCTGTGGGGATGTTTTTCAGTGGCAAGGACTGGAAGACTAGTTAGGATGTAGGGAAAGATTAACAGAGGAAAGTACAGAGAGAACCTTGATGAAAACCTGCTCCAGAGCGCTCAGAACCTCAGACTGGGGCAAAGGTTCACCTTCCAACAGGACAATGACCCTAAGCAACCAGCCAAGACAACGCAGGGGTAGCTTCGGGACAAGTCTCTGAATGTCCTTGAGTGGGCCAGCCTGAGCCTGGACTTGAACCCGATCGTACATCTCTGGAGAGAACTGAAAATAGCTGTGCAGCGACGCTCCCCATCTAACCTGACAGAGCTTGAGAGGATCTGCAGACAAGAATGGGAGAAACTCCCCAAATACAGGTGTGCCAAGCTTGTAGCGTTATACCCAGGAAGACTCAAAGGTGCATCAACAAAGTACTGAGTAAAAGGTCTGAATGCTCATATAAATGTGATATTTACTTTTTTTTATACATTTGCTAAAATTAGTAAAAACATTTTTTATGCTTTGTCATTATGGGGTATTGTGTATAGATTGATGAGCAAAAAAACGATTTAATCAATTTTAGAACAAGGCTGTAAGGTATCAAAATGTGAAAAAAGTTAAAGGTGTTTGAATATATTCAGAATGCACTCTAGATAATAAACAATGAGTAGAAGCTGTGTAAAAAAGGGAGTAAATGCAAATAGTCTGGGTAGCCATTTGAGTGACTTTTTAGCAGACTTATGGCTTGGAGGTAGAAGCTTTTAATAAGTAACCTTTTGGACCCAGACTTGGCACTCTGGTACCGCTTGCCATAAGGTAGCAGTTAGAACAGTCTATGACTTGGATGGCTGGAGTCTTTGACAATTTTAAGCCATTCCTCTGGGCCTTTCTCTGACACCGCCTCGTATAGCTATTTCAATCATATTGAAATAAATGTAATTGTCGTGACTTGACTTTAACATTAATTTGAAGACTTATGTATCTAATTAACAAACTATGTTTAATTATTACACAATTAAATTAATTATGTAACAATTAACTCTTTAGGATCTGGGGCACCACGAGAGCAGTTCTTTAAAGAGTTACCATCTCCCGAAGAAAACTGTAAAAGTTCTTTACCTATCACATCTATAAACAGCCAACTTATTAATCGTAACCTCGTATCATATCATCATTCTGAACAGTTGTAACCTCCTTGCGTCTGCAAAAACCCAAGCCTTACTTATGATTCAGTACTACACAAATTGGTTTAATTATTTATATACTAGCTAATTAAATGGGAACACAGGAAAACATGCACACTGCACCGGTTATTGACTGGAGAACTAATACGCTGAAAACAGGTCCCTAGTGGAATGATAACAACGTGGATGCTTGATAAAGAAGAGATGGAGAGGGAAAGAGAGAGAGACAGAGACACTTAACATTGCAACATTCAGAAACTACTATCACCTACAGTAACCATATACTTTGCACACGAACCGCTGCCCACTTTGAGAAAGAAATAATGGATGTATTTGCGTGAAATGCCTGGGTTCACCGGGGGTCTTTCGGTGAATCGGGCAGCCTTGGAAAGGGGGTTGGGCCTTTTCGCGGCACACTTGTAAGGTGCTGATTGTCCAAAATGGTTCCAACAAGTCTTCTACTGTTGTCCTACTTCGTAATTGTCCAGTATCCGGTGACTTGTCGTGTAGTCCTGAACAGAACTACAGAGTTGATTTTCCTTCCATTCGCTCTTGAAGATGTTTCTTTGAAGATAGGCTAGTCAGCCGTATCGATGGTTCCCCAGTGGGGTGATGAGAGTAGCGTAATACAATGGTTTGAGCAGAGTAACAGGATGGTGCTACTTAAATTCGCTTTTGAAGAAACTTTACTTAGAACAGCTTTTCAGATGCACCAATTGTCCTCATGCTGAGATTCAAAGTTCAAACCATTTTAAACGTGCAGCTGCAGCTTCACGTTTTTCTGGTCTAATGTGTTAACTTCTTAACCCATCCTTTATACATTTTGCTCGAAAGGGGCGGTTCCAGCAGGTCCCTGACCTCACTGTGCAAAGTTATGGAAAACAATTAGCTTTTATAACTTCTCAAATCACATCCCTCTCTTAACAAAAACACTTTCAGAATTTTTCATATTACATGCAAAATACATAGTTTGGAAACTTCATAGTGGGTATACTTTCCAAGTTACAGTATTTCCTTTATAACATTTTTAATGACATCACAAAATAACAAACAAAATTACATTAGTGTCCTACGTTGGATTTTTTTTTCCCAGTATTTGTTTTGAATGTGTTAGTTTCAGCGGGAAAAAGGTTTGTTGAGTCAAAGCACATTCCTTTAGTGAATTTGGAGAGTCTAGGCCTGGATCTTCTCCCTTGATTTACAACAGGACGTGAGTTGTTAATCCCCACTAGTTATTTCCTTCCCCCTCTATGGGTGAGAGGGGGTCTGATTGAAGTTACTCATTGCAAACCTGATCTGACCTATTTAGATTCTCGTGGACAGTCATGACATAATGTTAAAAAAATGTAGTTCTAATTTGAGACTAGGCTACTGTCTGTAATTTTTTGCCTCAATGTGTTTCATGATGTGTGACAACATGTGTGCAATGATGTGCCCAATCTGTGATTTAGTGCATTATTATTGGGTAAGCCGCCTCAAATTTCAATCAAGATCTCAGCGATCACTGCCTCATTGCCTGCATCCGTAATGGGTCTGCGACCAAACGACCACCCCTCATCACTGTCAAACGCTCCCTAAAACACTTCTGCGAGCAGGCTTTTCTAATCGACCTGGCCGGTGTATCCTGGAATGACATTGACCTTATCCCGTCAGTAGATGATGCCTGGCTATTCTTTAAAAGTGCCTTCCTCACCATCTTAAATAAGCATGCCCCAATCAAAAAATGTAGAACTAGGAATAGATATAGTCCTTGATTCACTCCAGACCGGTCTGCCCTTGACCCGCACAAAACATCCTGTGGTGTTCTGCATTAGCATCGAATAGCCCCCGTGATATGCAACTTTTCAGGGAAGTTAGGAGCAAATATACACAGGCAGTTAGAAAAGCTAAGGCTAGCTTTTTCAAACAGAAATTTGCATCCTGTAGTACTAACTCAAAAAAGTTCTGGGACACTGTAAAGTCCATGGAGAATAAGAGCACCTCCTCCCAGCTGCCTACTGCTCTGAGGCTAGGAAACACTGTTACCACCGATAAATCCACTATAATTGAGAATTTCAATAAGCATTTCTCTACGGCTGGCCATGCTTTCCACCTGGCTACCCCTACCCTGGTCAACTGCCCGGCACCCTCCACAGCAACCCGCCAAAGCCCCCACCATTTCTCCTTCACCCAAATCCAGATAGCTGATGTCCCGAAAGAGCTGCAAAATCTGGACCCATACAAATCTAGACAATCTGGACCCTCTCTTTCTAAAATTATCTGCAGAAATTGTTGCAACCCCTATTACTAGCCTGTTCAACCTCTCTTTCGTATCGTCTGAGATTCCCAAAGATTGGAAAGCTGCCGCGGTCATCCCCCTCTTCAAAGGGGGTGACACTCTAGACCCAAACTGCAACAGACCTATATCTATCCTACCCTGTCTTTCTAAGGTCTTCGAATGCCAAGTTAACAAACAGATTACCGACCATTTTGAATCCCACCGTACCTTCTCCGCTATGCAATCTGGTTTCAGAGCTGGTCATGGGTGCACCGCAGCCACGCTCAAGGTCGTAAACGACATCATAACCGCCATCGATAAGAGACATTACTGTGCAGCCGTCTTCATCGACCTGGCCAAGGCTTTCGACTCTGTCAATCACCACATTCTTATCGGCAGACTCGACAGCCTTGGTTTCTCAAATGATTGCCTTGCCTGGTTTACCAACTACTTCTCTGATAGAGTTCAGTGTATCAAATCGGAGGGCCTGTTGTCCGGACCTCTGGCAGTCTCTATGGGGGTGCCACAGGGTTCAATTCTCGGGCCGACTCTCTTCTCTGTATACATCAATGATGTTGCTCTTGCTGCTGGTGATTCTCTGATCCACCTCTACGCAGACGACACCATTCTGTATACTTCTGGCCCCTCTTTGGACACTGTGTTAACTAACCTCCAGACGAGCTTCAATGCCATACAACTCTCCTTCCGTGGCCTCCAACTGCTCTTAAACGCAGGTAAAACTAAATGCATGCTATTCAATCGATCACTGCCCGCACCTGCTCGCCCGTCCAGCATCACTACTCTGGACGGCTCTGACTTAGAATACGTGGACAACTACAAATACCTGGGTGTCTGGTTAGACTGTAAACTCTCCTTCCAGGCTCACATTAAGCATCTCCAATCCAAAATTACATTTAGAATCGGCTTCCTATATCGCAACAAAGTATCCTTCACTCATGTTGCCAAACATACCCTCGTAAAACTGACCATCCTACCGATCCTCGACTTCGGTGATGTCATCTATAAAATAGCCTCCAACACTCTACTCAACAAACTGGATGCAGTCTATCACAGTGCCATCCGTTTTGTCACCAAAGCCCCATACACTACCCACCATTGTGACCTGTACGCTCTCGTTGGTTGGCCCTCGCTTCATACTCGTCGCCAAACCCACTGGCTACAGGTTATCTACAGGTCTCTGCTAGGTAAAGCCACGCCTTATCTCAGCTCACTGGTCACCATAGCAGCACCCACCCGTAGCACTCGCTCCTGCAGGTATATCTCACTGGTCACCCCCAAAGCCAATTCCTCCTTTGGTCGTCTTTCCTTCCAGTACTCTGCTGCCAATGACTGGAACAAACTGCAAACATCTCTGAAGCTGGAGACTCATATCTCCCTCACTAGCTTTAAGCACCAGCTGTCAGAGCAGCTCACAGATCACTGCACCTGTACATAGCCCATCTGTAAACAGCCCATCTAGCTACCTACCTCATCCCCATACTGTATTTATTTATTTATCTTGCTCCTTTGCACCCCAGTATCTCAACTTGCACATTCATCTTCTGCACATCTACCATTCCAGTGTTTAATTGCTATATTGTAATTTCTTCGCCACCATGGCCTATTTATTGTCTTAACTTACCTCATTTGCACTCACTGTATATAGACTTTTTGTTTTATTTTGTTCTACTGTATTATTGACTGTATGTTTTGTTTATTCCATGTGTAACTCTGTGTTGTTGTATGTGTCGAATTGCTACACTTTATCTTGGCCAGGTCGCAGTTGCAAATGAGAACTTGTTCTCAACTAGCCTACCTGGTTAAATAAAGGTGAAATAAAAATTTAAATAAATAAAAAATAGCCTATTTGCAACCATAGGTGGTACTATCTCTCTAGGAGCTGATCCGTCGCCAGTATTGTAGAATAATTATAATGTTAAGGTAAGATTTGAATGGAGAAAGCTGATCTGAGAGCAGGGCTGCTTTTCTTTTCTTTCGATCCTATCAGTATCGACTCATGTTCTAACGACGCACTTAGCGAATGTTCTCTCTACGTGCTTGTTTGGGAAGCACTAAAAAAGTTGGCTCGTAAATAACGATAGATCTAGTACTATCATCGTAATACTTACGTTACATCGCAATTGGGAAACGAGGCCCAGACATTACCTATGGCACAATCTCTAGTCTTATCGTAGCTGACATACCATCAGGTACCTGAAAGTCAGAGCTGTTAAATAAATACTGTTTTCAAGTCAGTTCCACATCACTGTTCCATTGTTTTCACATCAGCTAGCAATCCTGACTGAGCCACCTGGCATCAATAAACTTAATCAAAGAGCTTTATTTTCATGTCATCTGACCAAAGCATTGTTTCCAATCCAAGTGCCAATGCCGTTTAGCGAACTCCAGGCGTTTACATTTGTTGTATGACATGAAAATAGAGCTCTTTGACCACACAGACCAGTGGTGGGTTTTGCGTCGAAATGAGAATGCATGAGTAGAAAAGAACCCCATACTTTCTGTAAAATATGGTGGTGGGGCTATTTTCCTTCCACTGGTCTTGGGGCCTTTGTTAAAGTCAACGGCATCATGGACTTGACCCAGTTTATTTAATTTTTTTGATTTTTGATTTAACTAGTACCAGGGCATTTAGCCAAAAACCTGGTTGCTTCTGCAAGGAGGCTGAAACTTGGCCGCAAGTGGATCTTCCAGCAAGACAATAGCCCCAAGCACAATCTACAAAGAAATGGATAATTGGCTTAAAAACACATTGAAACTTCAAACCCATTGAAACCCTGTGGTTTGAGTTGAAGAGGGCAGTCCATAAGTGCAGATGAAGGATATCAAGGAACTGGAATGATTCTGTATGGAGGAATGGTTTAAGATCCCTCCCAATGTGTTCTCCAACTCATAAAACATTTTAGAAAAAGGCTCAGTGCCATTATCCTCGCAATGTGAGGTATTGAAAGTTACCCAGTAAATTTGGTTTTAAATATACTTAAGTATCAAAAGTGAAAGTACAAATCATTTCAAATTCCTTATATTAAGCAAACCCGAGGGCACCATTTATTTGTATTTTTTTATATTTAAGGATAGCCAGGGGCACACTCTAACACTTAGACATAATTCACAAATGAAGCATTTGTGTTTAGTGAGTCCGCCAGATCAGAGGCAGTAGGGATGACCAGGGATGTTCTTTTGATAAGTGTGTGTATTGGACCATTTTCCTTTCCTGCTAAGCATTCATAATGTAACGAGTACCTTTGGGTGTCAGGGAAGATGTATGGAGTAAAAAGCACATTATTAACAGTAACATGTCAAAAATATAAATAGTAAAGTACAGATACACCCCAACATTTTTATTTTTACTTAAGTACTTTACAACACTGTGTTAAAGGCACTCTTTTCGTGGAATGACCCTAGTATTGATGTAATGGTTGTCCTGGACTGGGACTCCACCCTTTGCTCTCTCTCCCTCTCCCCCCTCTCTCTCTCTCTTTAATTCAATTAAAAAGGGCTTTATTGGCATGGGAAACATATGTTTTCATTGCCAAAGCAAGTGAAATAGATAATACACAAAAATGAAATAAACAATCAGAAATTAACAGTAAACATTACACTCACAAGTTTCAAAGGAATAGACACATTTGAAATGTAATATTATGGCTATGTACAGTTTTATAAATAAGTGCAAATAGTTTAAATACAAAAGGGAAAATAAAATAACATAAATATGGGTTGTGTTTACAATGGTGTTTGTTCTTCAATGGTGTTTGTTCTTCATTGCCCTTTTCTATGGTAGCAGGTCACAAATCTTGCTGCTGTGATGGCACACTGTGGTATTTTACCCAATAGATATAGGATATGATCAAAATTTGGTTTGTTTTGGAATTATTTGTGGGTCTGTGTAATCTGAGGGAAATATGTGTCTCTAATATGGTCATATATTTGGCAGGAGGTTAGGAAGTGCAGCTCAAGTTTCCACCTCATTTTGTGGGAAGTGTGCACATAGCCTGTTTTCTCTTGAGAGCCAGGTCTGCCTACGGTGGCCTCTCTCAATAGCAAGGCCATGCTCACTGAGTCTTTACATAGTCAAAGCATTTCTTCATTTTGTGTCAGTCACAGTGGTCAGGTATTCTGCCGCTGTGCACTCTTTGTCAATAGCATTCCAGATTGCTCTATTTTTTGGTAGATTCTTTCCAATGTGTCAAGTGTTATGTTTGTTCCTTATATAATGACAAACCGGGGCGTAGCTTTGACTACTTTTAATGAACATATACTTCAGCTAGAAAACTTCATGTTTAGCCATGCAAGGCATTCTTTAACCATCTGCTTCCCGCATAGCCTGCTGGGTAATGTAGTCTAAATGTTATTAACACATAACAACACGTCTTCTTTCCTTTAAAATAACTACTTTTCTATGTAACTACATGTCACATCACATTTGTTTACTCAACCTGCATAACATGCAATTTTCAATAACACACATTTCTTTCCCAAAAACATTTTCTTTAAAAAAATAAAAAAATTCAACTAAATATAGTCTGTCCAACAATACTTTATTGTGGCTCTATTTCTTTTCACATAACCAAACATTCAGTCCAGGTGCCCCTTTTTTGTATTTTTTAGTAATTCTCAATAAGCCTTTCAGGGGCTCTGACAGTCCTTTTTGGTCGTTCTGCTGAAATGCTTCTTGAAACAGTTGGACAGCGTTCATTGTCAGTCAGGGTGTTCTGACTGAATTGTCCATTTCTAAAGGCATTTGACGCTTCAGCAGTATCCTCCTGATGATCCTCAGTCCCTTGAGTGAATGGCTGAAGCCTTAGATCCACTCTGTTTCGTCTCAGTTGTGATCCATGCTCCATTTGGATCTCATAGCATCGCGATGCTACTTCTCTCTGCACACACCCTTGCTGCATCCAGGTTCCTGTAGTGATGTCTCGGAGTCGTACATGATCTCCAGGTTTCAGTTCAGGTAAGTGTCTTGCACTTTTGTCGTGTCGCTGTTTTTGTTTGTCTTTCTGTTTTTCCTTTGCGAGTTTGACTTTGTGAGCACCTCTGGGTGTTAGCAAGTCCTCATGGATGGGTAGGTTGGTTCTGATGCGACGTCCCATCAACATTTGTGCAGGTGAAAGTCCGTTCTGCAGCGGTGCGCTGCGGTAGATCATCAGATTTTTTAGGAAATCCTCTTTTCCATCGTGTGCCTTTTTCATCAGACCTTTGACAATTTTGACTGAACTCTCTGCTAAGCTGTTGGACCTTGGTTAGTTGGGACTGGAGGTGTTGTGTCGGAATCCCCAGTCGTTAGCGAACGATCGGAATTCGGAACTTGAGAACTGCGGGCCATTGTCCGAGTACAGTTCAGACGCAACCCCATGTCTTGCAAAGACTGATTTCAGGTAGGTGATTACAGCTTTGCTGGAGGTAGTTGGCAGTGTTGCTACTTCAGGGTAGTTTGAGTAGTAGTCGGTAACAACAATGTGACTTTTGCCATTGCAGTCAAAAAGGTCAACTCCAACTTTGTAGTAGGGTCTGTTGGGTACTGGATGAGGCATTTGCGGCTCTGCTTGCTGCTTTGGCCTGTAGGTCAAACACAGTTCACACAAAGCAGTGGTCTGGCTGATTTCCTGGTTCATTCTTGGCCAGTACATTACTTCTCGTGCTCGTCGTTTGCATTTTTCCTCACCCAAGTGGCCCTCGTGAATTTTTTGTAGCATTTCTTTTTGTGCAGTGTCATGGGAATGACAATCTTGTTGCCTTTCTATGTCATCCACAACGGTGAGCTCTGCTCTGCACATCCAGTAATCCTGTATTCTCCTTGGACAGTTGTTTTTCTGTTCGGGCCATCCTATCAGTGTTGTTTCTTTCAACTCTGTCATTGTTTGGTCAGCTGCGGTCTCTCTTTTGATCTGCTCCATTCTCTCAGAAGACACAGAAAGTGATAATACGATCACGTCGACGTAGGCCTGAATCTCAGTGTTTTTCTGTGTGTCGAAGTACTCCTTCTTGTCGACTGCTCGAGAAAGAGTGTCGGCGGCGAACATGAACTTTCCCGGGGTATAGATCATCTTCACATCATACTTTTGCAGTCTGATCAACATTCTCTGGATTCTCATTGGACAATCATTCAGTGGCTTAGACATGATTGACACCAATGGTTTGTGGTGTATTGGTGAAACCTTTCGCAAGCGTATGTGCTCGCCAGTAGTTCTTTCTCTATTTGTGCATACCTTGTCTCTGCGCCTGTCAAGGCTCTGGACGCATAAGCGACGGGTTGTCATGTGTCATCATGCTGTTGCAGAAGAACTGCTCCCAGGCCAAACTGTGATGCGTCTGCAGAAATCCTTGTGCTTTTCTCTGGATCATAGAACCTGAGCACTGGCTCTTCTGTGATTGTCTTCTTTAGGTTTTTGAAGCAGTTTTCCTGTTCATGGGACCATTCCCATTCATTTTTCTGTTCCAGAAGACATCTGAGTGGAGCGGACTGTGCTGACAGTTGAGGTATGAACTTTCCAACTTTCATGCCCATGAAGCGTCTCACATCGTCCTTGTTCTTTGGGCGCTCCATGTTGTTGATGGCTGATGTTTTCCTCGGGTCTGGTTTGACTCCGTCTTCTGAAAGTACGTCTTCCACGAAGGTACGTGTTTTCACACCAAACTCGCATTTGTCCTTGTTTAGTTTTAGGTTGACTTTCCGTGTCAGGTCCAGCACTTGTCTCACTCTCGCATTGTGTTCTTCTTTTGTGGACCCCCAGACGATGATGTCATCCATCATAGTCTCCACTCCTGGAATGTGCTTGAAGATCATGTGGATTGTCTTGTGGTAGATCTCTGGCGCTGAGAGAATCCCATATGGTAGACGAAGAAATCTGTACCTGCCCTCAGGTGTGTTGAATGTTCATAGCCTTGAGCTTGCATCATCTAGCTTCATTTGCCAGAATCCTGATGAGGCATCAAGTTTACCGAACCACTTTGCTCCAGCAAACTCCGACATTATCTCTTCTCTGGTTGGCAACTTGAAATGCTCTCTCTTGATTGCTTTGTTGAGATCTCTCGGGTCTAGACATATCCTGAGATCGCCGTTCTTATTCACCACAATAACCAGTGAGCTTACCCAGTCTGTAGGTTCATCCATTTTTGTGATGACGTCCATCTTTTCCATGCGTCCGAGTTCCTCTTTGAGCTTTTTCCTCAGTGCAAATGGAACTTTTCTGCATGCATGCACAACTGGAGTAATTTTGTCATCAGTACATATTTTGTGTTCTCCTGGTAAACATCCAAGACCCTCAAACACATCCTCATACTCAGCCAGTAGTGAATATTGGTCATTTTCAGTCTGTGATGTCACTAGCCTGCTGGGTAACGTAGTCTAAATGTTATTAACACATAACAACACATCAAGTAATTATCTTTTTGTTTTCTCATGATTTGGTTGGGTCTAATTGTGTTGCTCTTGCTGTCCTGGGGCTCTGTGGGGTCTGAGTGTGTTTGTGAACAGATCCCCAGGACCTGCTTGCTTAGGGGACTCTTCTCTAATATCTCTGTAAGTGATGGCTTTGTTATGGAAGGTTTGGGAATCGCTTCCTTTTAGGTGGTTGTATTATTTTCTGGATTTTGATAATTAGTGGGTATCGGCCTAATTCTGCCATGCATGCATCTGCTCTGCATCTCTCTCTCTCTTTCTTTCTTTCTCATCCTCTCTCTCTGTTTGTCTCCCTCCATCTCTTTTCTGCTTGTTTCTTTGCCTTAGCGTGCTGGTAGTGTGTGTTTAATGTTAGACAGAGTCAACTTTGCACCCCACTTGACTGGGCTGACGTAACTAGGGGAATCCAGCAGTGGTTATAGGCTGAGGCCACAGCTAATTCACAGCTGGATGGATTTTGTTTTCCTCCAGTGTTGTGGCATTCGCCTGTTCCCCACAATAACCTGACGAGTGACAGGATAGGCCTAAAGCTTCCAACTTTCATCTCCACCACAAACCCTATGGTATGGGACATACAGTATGTGTGTGTGCTTGTAAGTATAATGAGTATACAAAACATTAAGAAGACCTGCTCTTTCCTTGACATAGACTGACCAGCTGAATCCAGGTGAAATCTATGATCCGTTATTGATGTCACTTGTTAAATCCACTTCAATCCATGTAGATGAAGGGGAGGAGACCGGTTAAAGAATGATTTTTAATCCTTGAGACAATTGAGACATGGATTGTGTATGTGTGCCATTCAGAAGTTGAATGGGCAAGACCCAAAATTTAAGTTGGTATGTCAAGAACGCCAATGCTGTTGGGTTTTTCACGCTCAACAGTTTCCCGTGTGTATCAAGAATGGTCCACCATCCAAAGGACATCCAGCCAACTTGACACAACTGTGGGAAGCATTGGAGTCAACATGGGCCAGCATCCCTGTGGAACGCTTTCGACACCTTGTAGAGTCCATGCCCCGACGGATTGAGGCTGATCTGAGGGCAAAAGACGGGTTGCAACTTAATATAAGGAAGGTGTTCCTAATGTTTGGTATACTCAGTGTATGTGCATGTGAGTGTGTATGCATGTGTGCGTGCGTGCAGTCGTCTACTTGGCCACTTAACACCAACATTATATCCCCTCGCCTGCTGCTCTCCTCTAGCCACGTATTACCAAACTGATTGCCGCTGCGAATGCGCATAGCGAAACAGAATGAAAGCTTGTTTCCGGATGGTTGTACGAGGTTAGGTCTCCTCCTGTCCTCACTTCACTCTCTCTCACTCTCTCTCTCAGTTTCTCTACCGTCTCTCCTGGTCCTAAATTTATGCCCCTCGCTAAACTCAGTAAAATCTGGACCTAAGCTTGTAACTAATGCCTGTTCTCTCTCTATGCACCACCTAAAAACCAGACCTGGATGCCCTGAAATCCTGTGATTAGGCCTAACTATAAGTGGAGGGGGTTGGGATTTGGCACTGAGCAAATTTCAGGTCTGCTGAGCGCAAACTTGAAGGTTGTGAATATTTTGTGCAACTTCCAACGTGCATTTACTGTGAACACTGACACTGTACCCGCTTTAAGTTACATTTGTAACAGTAGCCAGGTAGACTACTGTGGCTATTTGATCACAATGTAGGCCTAGTGGCCTACCATCAAACACATTGGGGGAAAAAATCCTATAACATTTTAACATGGAATTAGTTGTTCTATAATTCAGCCTACAGTAGCAGCCAATGTGTGGTGTTCAATGTAGGTCTACATTCTATGAGACTTTTGAAAAAAACATGCAGGGCTTGACATTAACCAGTTTATCCACTTTTCCTTCAGACAAGGAGTTGACAAAATATGTTGTTGTGTTGTTTGATGCAAGAAACCACTTTACAAAATAAAATGCAGTATTATTCACATACCACTATTACAGATAATCAGACAAATGATGCTACCCTCTGCCTATTGGCTACTTAGCTTATTCAAGCCTGTCTCAAAATAACAAAACTGCCCCTTTAAGACAAAAAAAGTTGTTTACCTGACTCGCTTTTCAAAGATGTCTAGAAATGTACACGTTCTGTGCTCGTGTAGGAAGCAATCACTACCCTACTGCTGACTACAAATGATCTATAACTGGGCTATTATCTCACTAACTTGCAAAGGATATGAATAACATGTGCAGGTGGCTACATGCAGCTCTCGCCTTGATCTCAGAACAAGCGCTTCTACTCATGACCGCTCATGCTATTAAACATAGTCCAGTTCAAAGTAAATTGCACAGATCCATATATCCATCTATATCCATCTATTTGCATATAGGCCTACTGTAGCTCTGATTGTTTATGCCCCACTGGTCTGTGTAGAGTACAGACTGAGTCGTGCGTGTCAATGCAACAGAATCCTACTCCAATGCATTCTGCCTACAACAAAACCTGTCTTGCATAGTTCATTTGTTTCAGTATGTTGCATTGAAAGTGGCTAATATTGGGTTGATTCGATCACAATTGCCACAGTAAAGGGAAACGTTGATAGTGTTAACAGGGAAAACTCTAGAACAGTGGTCACCAACCTTTTCTAAGTTAAGATAATTTTCTAAGTCAAAATGCTAGCTGAGATCTACCGCTCAGATTTTTTTTTTAACATGACCTTTAACATAAGCCTATGTAACATAAACCAACTAAAAACAGTACTGTACAAATGAGGTTTGTGCAGTGTAGGCCCACATTATCACCACATTTTGGCTTTGCTTCAATTGCCCTGACAATGCATTGTTGTTCAGGATATTTTTTTAAATTATATTTCAAAATGTGAGGTAGGCTATATGATCACACCAGTAATAGATTTGTTATTGTATTACTTTTGAAGCACAGCTGAGTGAGCATACCATTTATTTTTTTACCTTTATTTAACTAGGCAAGTCAGTTAATTAAGAACAAATTCTTATTTTCAATGATGGCCTAGGAACAGTGGGTTAACTGCCTTGTTCAGGGGCAGAATGTCATGTCCTGACCAGTAAGGGGTCATTTTGTTATTGTAGTATGGTCAGGACGTTGCAGGGGTGTGTTTGATTTATGTGTCTTGGGTTTTTGGGTAATGTTCTATGTTATCTATTTCTATGTCTGCATGTCTATTTAGTCTATTTCTATGTTCAGGTTTTGGTTTGGCCTTCAATTGGAAGCAGCTTTTCTTCTTTGCTTCTAATTGGAGGCCATATTTAAGTAGGGGGTTTTTGTCACTGTGTTTGTGGGTTGTTGTTCCATGTATAGCTGTGTAGCCTTACAGGACTGTTTTTGTCGTTGTTTGTTATTTTTGTTAAGTGTTCACGTTTATCCAAATAAAAAAAAGGAAGATGAGCACGATACCCGCTGCGCCTTGGTCCACTTTTTACGACGTGCCTGACAGAACTACCCACCAAACGAAGACCAAGCAGCGGGGTTTGGAGCACCAGGGAGAAGGATGGACGGAGTGATGAACGACGATTCTGGGAGGACAAACTAAGGGAGCTAGAGGAGACCAGGAGGCATCCCCCCCAAAAAATTTGGGGGGTGCACACGGGGAGTTGGGCAGAGTCAGGATGCAGACCTGAGTCAACTCTCTGTGCTTATTACAGGGAGCGACGGATCAAGAAGGCACCGAGCTATGCGGAAATGCGTACTATATTGCCCAGAAGCATTCAAAGGCAGGTGCGATTGGTTAAAGCTCCTCAGTATGGCCAGGCGATGTTAAGCACTCAGCCAGGAAGGGTTGTGCAGGCTGTATGGTCCAGACCTCCAGTGCATCTCCAGGGTCCAGTTGACCCTGTTCCTGCTCCTCACACGAGCCCTGTGGTGCGTGTCCCTAGTCTGGCATCTCCAAAGCCAGCCCCACGCACCAGGCCTTTAGTGCACCTTCCCAGTCCAGTACGTCCTGTTCCTGCTCCTCGCACTAGCCCTGTGGTGCGTGTCCCTAGCCTGGCGCCTCAAAAGCCAGCCCCACGCACCAGGCCTTTAGTGCACCTGCCCAGTCCAGTACGTTCTGTTCCTGCTCCTCGCACTAGCCTTGAGGTGCGTGTCACCAGTCTGGCGCCTCCAAAGCCAGCCCCATGCACCAGGCCTTTAGTGCGCCTGCCCAGTCCAGTATGTCCTGTCCCTGCTCCTCGCACAAGCCCTGTGGTGCGTGTCCCTAGTCTGGTGCCTCCAAAGCCAGCCCTACGCACCAGGCCTTTAGTGCGCCTGCCCAGTCCAGTACGTCCTGTTCCTGCTCCTCGCACTAGCCCTGTGGTGCGTGTCCCTAGTCTGGCGCCTCCAAAGCCAGTCCCACGCATCAGGCCGTCAGTGCACAGTCCCTGTCCAGAGCTTCCGGCGACAGTTCCCCGTCCAGAGCTTCCGGCGACAGTTCCCCGTCCAGAGCTTCCGGCGACAGTTCCCCGTCCAGAGCTTCCGGCGACAGTTCCCCGTCCAGAGCTTCCGGCGACAGTTCCCCGTCCAGAGCTTCCGGCCGACAGTTCCCCGTCCAGAGCTTCCGGCGACAGTTCCCCGTCCAGAGCTTCCGGCGACAGTTCCCCGTCCAGAGCTTCCGGCGACAGTTCCCCGTCCAGAGCTTCCGGCGACAGTCCGGAGCCTGCAGAGACGGCCTACAGTCCGGAGCCGCCAGAGACGGCCTACAGTCCGGAGTCTGCAGAGACGGCCTACAGTCCGGCGCAGCCAGAGTTTTAAGTAGGGGGTTTTTGTCACTGTGTTTGTGGGTAGTTGTTCCATGTATAGCTGTGTAGCCTTACAGGACTGTTTTCGACATTGTTTGTTATTTTTGTTAAGTGTTCACGTTTATCCAAATAAAAAAAAGGAAGATGAGCACGATACCCGCTGCGCCTTGGTCCACTTTTTACAACACGCCTGACACAGAACGACAGATTTGTACCTTCTCAGCTCAGGGATTCGATCTTGCAACCTTTCGGTTACTAGTCCAATGCTCTAAGCACTAGGCTACGCTGCCGCCCCATACATTTAACCCTTGTGTGGTGTTCATTTTTTTGTAACTCACCAACTGTTTGCGGGTCTGATGGACCCACAACATTATTGTTTTTTTTAAAACCATACAGCCATAACAATTTACATAAAAATACTTAACCCTCCTGTTGTGTTCGTTTCATGTTAATTCATTCTGTTTTCCTGGTCCAAAATGACCGCCCCATTATAGCTGATTATGAATCCATAATAATACATATATTATCATCTAATGTTGTGTTAGATCTTTTTATCAACTTAAGTTATTGTGAATATTACAAGGTTTGAACTTCTATTTGCTATTTATGGCTTGTAGGCGTCATTGACCTGAGCTCATACAACTCGTTTTTGAGTAAAAAAAGCATAATGTGTGGATTATTTTGACTATAACAAATACTCAGATGAAACATATTGTGCTATTTATCACAGACTACTTTGTCTCAAAGTTTTAACAAGGAAATTTGTTTTGAAACCTTTAAAAAAATGTAATAGTGGCACAAAATAACATCTGTTGTCATCTTGGTCAAAACAGACCGGTATGATTTTATTAGTAAAGAAAGGACATAGGCCCAAAACTACACATGAAAACTTGACCATATTGCAAAAAATGTCTGAACACATTAAAGAACAACAGTAACAATAACAGTATTACAACACAAACATTTAAATGTTCACAATCTGTCAGTCAATAGTGGTTACATTTTGTGTGTTCTCATGCACATGTTGGACAATACATGGTGGTTGGTGCATGTGCCTTGCAAATATATGCACTGCATTTATGGCACTTAATGCTCGTTTTGACATCTCTTTGTGCACACAGATTGCACCACTTCCTTTTGTACCTTCTGTCTCTGGTGGCCGTAGATCTTGCTTCTTGCCCTTGTATATCTCTCACCAATCCAGTAGAGGATGGTGTTCGAGGAAGGTGTTGGCGCCTTTTGAAGGAGGGGTGCCACCGTGGCTTTCCCCAACTCTTCTAGGAATAGTCTCCTCTTGAAGAATTTCCCATGCTTCCAGCCTGGATTCACCTCCATCCACACCACAAACACGTTGTAGGTCGACACATCTAGGATGTTGAAGAAAACCACCACGGGCCAACGTGCAATCATCCTCTTATGTGCCAGTAACCTGCAAAAGTGCAACAATCAGTAAATAAAATAATGAGTATATACAAGTGATACATTACATTACATTACATTACATTTAAGTCATTTAGCAGACGCTCTTATCCAGAGCGACTTACAAAATGGTGCATTCACCTTATGATATCCAGTGGAACAACCACTTTACAATAGTGCATCTAAATATTTTAAGGGGGGGGGGGGGGGGTTAGAAGGATTACTTTATCCTATCCTAGGTATTCCTTAAAGAGGTGGGGTTTCAGGTGTCTCCGGAAGGTGGTGATTGACTCCGCTGTCCTGGCGTCGTGAGGGAGCTTGTTCCACCATTGGGGTGCCAGAGCAGCGAACAGTTTTGACTGGGCTGAGCGGGAACTGTGCTTCCTCAGAGGTAGGGGGGCCAGCAGGCCAGTGGTGGATGAACGCAGTGCCCTTGTTTGGGTGTAGGGCCTGATCAGAGCCTGAAGGTATGGAGGTGCCGTTCCCTTCACAGCTCCGTAGGCAATCACCATGGTCTTGTAGCGGATGCGAGCTTCAACTGGAAGCCAGTGGAGAGAGCGGAGGAGCGGGGTGACGTGAGAGAACTTGGGAAGGTTGAACACCAGACGGGCTGCGGCGTTCTGGATGAGTTGTAGGGGTTTAATGGCACAGGCAGGGAGCCCAGCCAACAGCGAGTTGCAGTAATCCAGACGGGAGATGACAAGTGCCTGGATTAGGACCTGCGCCGCTTCCTGTGTGAGGCAGGGTCGTACTCTGCGAATGTTGTAGAGCATGAACCTACAGGATCGGGTCACCGCCTTGATGTTAGTGGAGAACGACAGGGTGTTGTCCAGGATCACGCCAAGGTTCTTAGCACTCTGGGAGGAGGACACAAGGGAGTTGTCAACCGTGATGGCGAGATCATGGAACGGGCAGTCCTTCCCCGGGAGGAAGAGCAGCTCCGTCTTGCCGAGGTTCAGCTTGAGCTGGTGATCCGTCATCCACACTGATATGTCTGACAGACATGCAGAGATGCGATTCGCCGCCTGGTTATCAGAAGGGGGAAAGGAGAAGATTAATTGTGTGTCGTCTGCATAGCAATGATAGGAGAGACCATGTGAGGATATGACAGAGCCAAGTGACTTGGTGTATAGCGAGAATAGGAGAGGGCCTAGAACAGAGCCCTGGGGGACACCAGTGGTGAGAGTGCATGGTGCGGAGACAGATTCTCGCCACGCCACCTGGTAGGAGCGACCTGTCAGGTAGGACGCAATCCAAGCGTGGGCCGCGCCGGAGATGCCCAACTCGGAGAGGGTGGAGAGGAGGATCTGATGGTTCACAGTATCAAAGGCAGCAGATAGGTCTAGAAGTATGAGAGCAGAGGAGAGAGAGTTAGCTTTAGCAGTGCGGAGAGCCTCCGTGACACAGAGAAGAGCAGTCTCAGTTGAATGCCCAGTCTTGAAACCTGACTGATTAGGATCAAGAAGGTCATTCTGAGAGAGATAGCAGGAGAGCTGGCCAAGGACGGCACGTTCAAGAGTTTTGGAGAGAAAAGAAAGAAGGGATACTGGTCTGTAGTTGTTGACATCGGAGGGATCGAGTGTAGGTTTTTTCAGAAGGGGTGCAACTCTCGCTCTCTTGAAGACGGAAGGGACGTAGCCAGCGGTCAAGGATGAGTTGATGAGCGAGGTGAGGAAGGGGAGAAGGTCTCCGGAAATGGTCTGGAGAAGAGAGGAGGGGATAGGGTCAAGTGGGCAGGTTGTTGGGCGGCCGGCCGTCACAAGACGCGAGATTTCATCTGGAGAGAGAGGGGAGAAAGAGGTCAAAGCACAGGGTAGGGCAGTGTGAGCAGGACCAGCGGTGTCGTTTGACTTAGCAAACGAGGATCGGATATCGTCAACCTTCTTTTCAAAATGGTTGACGAAGTCATCCGCAGAGAGGGAGGAGCGGGGGGAGGGGGAGGAGGATTCAGGAGGGAGGAGAAGGTAGCAAAGAGCTTCCTAGGGTTAGAGGCAGATGCTTGGAATTTAGAGTGGTAGAAAGTGGCTTTAGCAGCAGAGACAGAAGAGGAGAATGTAGAGAGGAGTGAGTGAAAGGATGCCAGGTCCGCAGGGAGGCGAGTTTTCCTCCATTTCCGCTCGGCTGCCCGGAGCCCTGTTCTGTGAGCTCGTAGTGAGTCGTCGAGCCAAGGAGCAGGAGGGGAGGACCGAGCCGGCCTGGAGGATAGGGGACAGAGAAAATCAAAGGATGCAGAAAGGGAGGAGAGGAGGGTTGAGGAGGCAGAATCAGGAGATAGGTTGGAGAAGGTTTGAGCAGAGGGAAGAGATGATAGGATGGAAGAGGAGAGAGTAGCGGGAGAGAGAGAGCGAAGGTTGGGACGGCGCAATACCATCCGAGTAGGGGCAGAGTGAGAAGTGTTGGATGAGAGCAAGAGGGAAAAGGATACAAGGTAGTGGTCGGAGATTTGGAGGGGAGTTGCAATGAGATTAGTGGAAGAACAGCATCTAGTAAAGATGAGGTCAAGCGTATTGCCTGCCTTGTGAGTAGGGGGGGAAGGTGAGAGGGTGAGGTCAAAAGAGGAGAGGAGTGGAAAGAAGGAGGCAGAGAGGAATGAGTCAAAGGTAGACGTGGGGAGGTTAAAGTCACCCAGAACTGTGAGAGGTGAGCCATCCTCAAGTAACATATCTTATCAAGGTTGTCAACTCCCCTTTGTTCCTGTTGTAATCCAGGACAGAGTTGGGCTTCTTGTCCTCTCTGGTACTCACAGCGGCATCCCTGTGCAGAGTTGTCATCATGAGCACATTCTTAATTTTTCTTCGGGCAGTAGGGCACAAGAGTGTGTGTATCGGTGAAGGAACATTTAGAGGAATAATGATCCCTGTCCTTGGTAGTTAGTAAGGTAGGAGGCAACTCAGGCTTGTTCCTTCTGACCGTCCCCACCATGGTCATTTGTTTTGGAGCAGCTCCTGACCAAGACCATATGAGGTGAAGAAATTGT
Organism: Salmo salar; assembly: GCF_965601325.2. NCBI lineage: Eukaryota > Metazoa > Chordata > Actinopteri > Salmoniformes > Salmonidae > Salmo > Salmo salar. The sequence goes on along the minus strand of NC_138295.1, from coordinate 40,642,209 downwards.
CACGTTATGTTGTGCCCCTGGAGACTTGCAGTCATTTCCAGGACCACCCGCTTCCCCTGGTTCCTTTCGGGAAGACCGTCAGCAGGTTTCCCGGTGTAAACCTGCATGTTCCAGGCATAACTTGTCCTGGCATCACATGCTGCCCATATCTTTATTCCATATTCAGACGGTTTGCTTGGCATGTACTGTTTGAATGGGCAGCGTCCCCTAAAAGCGACCAGACGCTCATGCACTGTGATGTCTGGACTTGGGTTATAGATGAGTGGCAGGCGCTCCACCCGCTTGTGCCAAACTTCTCTGATCGCTGCCGGCTTGTCTTGTTGACGGCGGCCTGGTCTTGTATCACGCATGTCGAAGCGAATCACTCGTGACAACACGTGAAATGTCTGGAGTGACATAGTGGCATGAAAAATTGCCCGACCAGACTCTGCGTCTTATAAACTGCTGGTAGATTTGTTTCTGGATCTGTACACACCAGCCAAAATCAAGAGATTATGCTTGGACGTCTGTCCGGTCTATCTCCTTCCAGTTGTCTTTGTAAACACGTCTCCCCTCCAAGTTGGTCATGTTTATCTCTATAGCTTCGATTGACTCTGTCAGGAACAGTTCGAAGCAGGATTTTATGTCATCAACATGGAATATGGCGTTTGTCGTTGGCCCTGGGGCCATCCTGATAACATTTTCAGCCGACAGCCGACCTCTCCTCTCAGGTGGGGATGAAGACCAGGACAAATTCCCATTCTTTGACCGGAATGTAACAACAACCTCAGCAGGGCCCTCTTCCTCATCACTGGATTGTTCCACATCGGTTGTCTCTTTTTCTGGATCATATTCTGTGTTGTCTTCAACTTCTGACACTTCCTCCTCTAATGCATCTTCAGTGTCAGTTTCCTGGCCTCTCTCCTCCTCACCAGTGTCATGATCAAAGATATGATCAAGAGCCTCACATACAGTATATCGTTTGGTCATTGTGCTGCCACAGAATGAGTTACGAGCAAGGCCTCAAAAAATGCTTTATTTACCAGAGCTGTCGGGGAAAGATTCTATTAGGGAAAGGTTCCCGTGGGGGTTGCCATGACAGCCAAGAATGAGAGTGAGGTGTGTGTGTGTGTGTGCTCAAACACACATGCAAGTGGGGGTCTGGGAGCGGAAGTGGGTCCATCTGATGAATGGTCATATGCCTGAACTCAATTGTATACACTAATTGTAATCTCACCCATTCATTTCTAATGACCGGTCATTTTTGACCGGGAACACCACAGGTGTACAAAAGTTAAATAAAACACCCAGAATTTTATGAAAATCATCAACATGTATTTTGTGTGTTCAGATGCCATGTGTAGACAAAGTCATGGAACCTTATGACAATCAGATTAAATGAACTACATTTTTCAGAGAGAAAACTTGTAAATCGGTCCAATTCAACCAGAACACAACAGGAGGGTTATTACTTAGATGTTGACTTATATCAATTACAAGCAATATAGACAGCATACATTAGTAATATTTGCCATTTTCTATCAGGAATCAAGGTAAGACCCAAGTGCAGACTGTGTGAAGTAACAATGTTTATTGTAACCACAGGGGCAGGCAAACGACAAGTCAAAGCAGACAGGGGTCGATGATCCAGAGTAGAGGCCAAGGTACAGGACGGCAGGCAGGCTCAGGGTCAGAGACAGGCAGAGGTCAGGCGAGCGGGTACAGGACAGGCAGAGGGACAGGCAGAGGTCAAAAACCAGGAGGACGAGAAAAGAGAGACTAGGGACAAACAGGAGCTGAGACAAACTGCTGGTAGGCTTGAACAAACAAGACGAACTGGCAACAGACAGACAGAAAACACAGGTATAAATACACAGGTGTCACGCCCTGACCATAGAGAGCCCTTGGTTCTCTATGGTATAGTAGGTCAGGGCGTGACTGGGGGTGTTCTATGTTATTTATTTCTATGTTGTGTTCTAGTTTCTTTTTCTATGTTGGTGTTTTGTATGATTCCCAATTAGAGGCAGCTGGTAATCGTTGTCTCTAATTGGGGATAATATTTAAGTAGTTATTTTTCCCACCTGTGTTTGTGGGATCTTGTTTATGTGTTAGTGCCTGTAAGCACTGCAGTAGCTTCACGTTTCGTTTGATTCATTTATTGTTTTTTTGTATTTCGCTAAAGTTTTACGTTATAATAAAGATGTGGAACGCTACTCACGCTGCGCCTTGGTCCAATCATTACGACGATCGTGACAACAGGGGATAATGGGGAAGATAGGTGACACCTGGAGTGGGGTGGAGACAAATACAAGGACAGGTGAAACAGATCAGGGCGTGACATTAACGTCTGCTAGATCACATTTATCAATAAAAGCGCTATTCGTTTTTTAAATTACAATTATAATCAAGACATGGGTGGAATATATCATGTTTATCTTGAACAAATATAAATGAAACAAGGTTTTCATCACTATTGACGTTTACTGCTTTGAACTGAACAAATTGGAAGAACAGATTTTAATTAGTATTTTTTGGAATTGATAAAAATGAGTGTGTGTTGCAAATGTATTCCTTGTTCTTGATGCATGTGTACTGTATCTTCCTGTCCTTTTTTTGGTCCACATACATCACAGAGTTTCTTCTTGTTGCTACCGGCTGCAATCTAAAATGATGAAAACACTTAGTTCAGGAATTTTACTAACATCTCACTCACTCACTCACTCACTCACTCACTCACTCACTCACTCACTCACTCACTCACTCACTCACTCACTCACTCACTCACTCACTCACTCACTCACTCACTCACTCACTCACTCACTCACTCACTCACTCACTCACTCACTCACTCATATATAGTTATAGCAGGCCAAGGTAGGAGAGTCAGACACACACATTTGCAACACTATCACTCACACTTACTTCCGGTATTGGAGTTATTGGTTCTGTGGGTCGTGCGGATGGGGCACCAGCATCCTCCTCCTGAATCCTCCTCACGATGGCTACAGAAGCTGGGATCCTTGGGATATGTTGCCTCCTCTGGATTTGAGGTATTACCTATGCCTTGCCGAGCTCCTCGAGAAAGAGCCGTCTCCTCTGCAGCTTCCCTCTGAGCCAATCTGGATTCAATGCCATCCAGATGACAAACGTGTTGTACAGTACTCCAAGATGTCCAAGATGTTGAAGAATATCACAAGTGGCCAGAGTAGGGTTCTTCTTTTGCAGCTGTAGCCAGTCACCAGCTTGTCTAAATTGTCCATAATCATCCATTATGATTTATGGTTTTTGATGCTCCTGGCCACAGATTCTCCCATCCCTATGCAGCGCATGAGTACCGCGTTTTTGCCTCTCTTTGGCACGTAGGACACTAGGGACGTGTCGGCCGTGAACACAAACTTAGAGGAATTGATAGGCCTGTTCCATGTATTCAACAGCTGAGGTGGGAGTTCTGGCTTGTTTTTTCGTACTGTTCCTACCATTGTCAGCTTCCTCTTGAGGAACTCCTGTCCCAGCTTGTGCGAAGTAAAAAAGTTATTGCATGTGATGTTGTGGCCACGGAGTCCCTGTGTCACGTCCAGGACCACCTGCATCCCTTGGTTCTTCTCAGGGGCTCTTCCATCTGGCTTCCCCGTATACACGTGCAAGTTCCACGCATATGATGAAGCAGTATCACAGGCAGCCCAGATCTTGATTCCATATTTTGTGGGTTTAGACGGTATGTACTGCCTGAATGGGCAGCGACCCATAAATGGAATAAGCTGCTCATCAACAGTAACGTTGGGCCCAGGGTTGTAAAACAGGGGAAGGCGGTCCACCCACTTGTCCCTCACTGACCTGATTACAGCTAGCTTGTCTCTCTGCCGCCGAGCTAGTCTGGTGTCTCGGTTATCAATCGGAATATCCTGGAAATAAAGTGGAAGTTTTCCAGAGACAGTGTTGCACGGAAAAGTTATCTGCCAGTTTCTGCATCCCACAGGGATTCTGTGCATTCCCCATTGAATCTGAAAACACCAGCAAGGATAAGAACCCCAAAGTATGCATGTAAATGAGTTTGGTCCGTCTCCTTCCATCTCTCTCCATAAAACGCTCCTGCCCTCCAAATTAGTGCAGTCCAGAATGATTTTCTGGATGGTGTCTGGGAAGAACAGCTCAAAAGAAGACTTTATGTCCTGCACATGAGTAAACCCCCCCCTCGTCAGCCCTGGTTGCATCCTTAACACGTTAGCAGGCATGCGGCGGTCGCTCATACCTTCGGCAAGAAGAGCATTCAATTTCATAATTTTTTTACATCTATATTTCTCCTCCCGCAGGCTGCTGATGAGCTGGTCCTGATGGTCAATTTCATCCTCTTCTTCCAACTCACTGTCAGACTTCGAATTGACAGAGACATGATCCTCACATTCAGAAAATCTCTTCAAAAATTATGTCTAAGGCCCTCTGAGCAGAGATTATTTTTGCCATACTGATTGATTGTGGTAAGGAACCACACATGCAAAGCTATTTATTTGTTGTGTCCTTCCCCGAATTTGCACCTGGCTGGGGTAGAGTGAAGGAAAATATATATATTTTTAATGGAAATAACGTTGTGCCCTGTTACACCACATATGTAATATAGATGTGTAGGGGGTGCCCAGTGTAAACATTGAAAATGGGTCCCACAGACCCGAACACCACACAAGGGTTAAATAATTTGCTTTTTATTTTTATTTTACTGGGGTGATGGTGCCTGCATTGATGGTCTGCCTCAGCGGAGGGAGAGAGCAGCAGACTGAGGGTCGCCTCTCAACATCGCTCACCTCTCCCTTTCCTCCCTTTTATTTCACCTTTATTTAACCAGGTAGGCCAGTTGAGAACAAGTTCTCATTTACAACTGCGACCTGGCCAAGATAAAGCCAAGCAGTGCGACAATAACAACAACACAGAGTAAGACATGGGATAAACAAGCGTACAGTCAATAACATAAAATACAAATCTATATACAGTGTGTGCCAATGTAGTAAGATTAGGGAGGTAAGGAAATAAATAGGCCATAGTGGCGAAATAATGACAATTTAGCATTAACACTGGAGTGATAGATGTGCAGATGATGAGGTGCAAGTAGAGATACTGGGGTGCAAAAGAGCAAAAATAAATAACAATATGGGGATGAGGTAGTTGGGTGGGCTATTTACAGATGGGCTGTGTACAGGTGCAGTGATCGGTAAGCTGCTCTGACAGCTGATGCTTATAGTTAGTGAGGGAGACATACAGTTGAAGTCATTAAACTCAGTTTTTCACAATTCCTGACATTTAATCCTAATACAATTCCCTGTTTTAGGTCAGTTAGGATCACCACTTGATTTAAGAATGTGAAATGTCAGAATAAAAGTAGAGAGAATAATTTATTTCAGCTTTTATCACATTCCCAGTGGATCAGAAGTTTACATACACTCAATTAGTATTTGGTAAAATTGCCTTTAAATTGTTTAACTTGAGTCAAACGTTTCGGGTAGCCTTCCACAAGCTTCCCACAATAAGTTGGGTGAATTTTGGCCCATTCCTCCTGACAGAGCTGGTAACTGAGTCAGGTTTGTAGGCCTCCTTGCTCGCACATGCTTTTTCAGTTCTGCCCACAAATGTTCGATAGGATTGAGGTCAGGGCTTTGTGATGGCCACTCCAATACCTTGACTTTGTTGTCCTTAAGCCATTTTGTCACAACTTTGAAGTATGCTTGCGGTCATTGTCCATTTGGAAGACCCATTTGCGACCAAGCTTTAACTTCCTGAATGATGTCTTGAGATGATGCTTCAATATATCCACAGAATGCTGCGAGGGGTGCAGAGCTGTTGGCCGGGGTAGGGGTAGCCAGGTGGAAAGCATGGCCAGCCGTAGAAAAATGCTTATTGAAATAGTCAGTTAATAACACATTTTTATTTACAATGACGGCCTACCCCGGCCAAACCCTAACCCGGACAATGCTGGGACAATTGTGCGCCGCCCTATGGGACTCCCAACCATGGCCGGTTGTAATACAGCCTGAAATCAAACCAGGGTCTGTAGTGACACCTCACCAATAGGATATTATCCTCTCTAGGGTAGGTGGGACGAAATCGTCCCACCTACTCAACAGCCAGTGGAATCCCGTGGCGCGTTATTCAAATACCTTAGAAATGCTATTACTTCAATTTCTCAAACATATGACTATTTTACACCATTTTAAAGACAAGACTCTCGTTAATCTAACCACACTGTCCGATTTCAAAAAGGCTTTACAACGAAAGCAAAACATTAGATTATGTCAGCAGAGTACCCAGCCAGAAATAATCACACACCCATTTTTCAAGCTAGCATATAATGTCACATAAACCCAAACCACAGCTAAATGCAGCACTAACCTTTGATGATCTTCATCAGATGACAATCCTAGGACATTATGTTATACAATACATGCATGTTTTGTTCAATCAAGTTCATATTTATATCAAAAACCAGCTTTTTACATTAGCATGTGACATTCAGAACTAGCATACCCAACGCAAACTTCCGGTGAATTTACTAAATTAATCACGATAAAAGTTCACAAAAAACATAACAATTATTTTAAGAATTATAGATACAGAACTCCTTTATGCAATCGCTATGTCCGATTTTAAAATAGCTTTTCGGTGAAAGCACATTTTGCAATATTCTGAGTAGATAGCCCAGCCATCACGGGCTAGCTATTTAGACACCCACCAAGTTTAGCCCTCACCAAAGTCAGATTTACTATAAGAAAAATGTTATTACCTTTGCTGTTCTTCGTCAGAATGCACTCCCAAGACTTCTACTTCAATAACAAATGTTGGTTTGGTTCAAAATAATCCATAGTTATGTTCAAATATCCTCTGTTTTGTTTGTGCGTTCAAGACACTATCCGAAGGGTAAAGAAGGGTGACGCGCCCGGCGCGTTTCGTGACAAAAAAATTCTAAATATTCCAATACCGTACTTCGAAGCATGTCAACCGCTGTTTAAAATCAATTTTTATGCCATTTTTCTCGTAAAAAAAGCGATAATATTCCGACCGGGAAACCCTGTTTTAGTTCAAAGAGAGAGAAAATAAAAACATGGGGTCACCTCGTGCACACGCCTCAGTCTCATTGTCCTCTGATAGACCACTTACCAAAGGCGCTAATGTTTTTCAGCCAGGGGCTGCAAAGACATCATTCAGCTTTTTCCCGCCTTCTGAGAGCCTATGGGAGCCGTAGGAAGTGTCACGTTACAGCAGAGATCCTAAGTTTTCAATAAAGTGAGTCAAGAAGCCCAAGAAATTGTCAGACAGGCCACTTCCTGTAAGGAATCTTCTCAGGTTTTTGCCTGCCATATGAGTTCTGTTATACTCACAGACACCATTCAAACAGTTTTAGAAACTTTAGGGTGTTTTCTATCCAAAGCCAATAATTATATGCATATTCTAGTTTCTGGGCAGTAGTAATAACCAGATTAAATCGGGTACGTTTTTTATCCGGCCGTGCAAACACTGCCCCCTACCCCAACAGGTTATTTCGGAACCAATATTCTAAAATCAAATAAGTATTTTAGTACAATCGGGATATATTGTATAAAAATAACTCTTTGTTTTTTGAATATTGGTTCCGAAATAATATCCTATTGGTAAGCCAACTGGTAAATGCAGAGGTTCGTTTACTTAGTTATAAGGAATTCTTATCACTTTACAAGGTCCCTGTAACACCTAAAGATTTCACAATTGTTTTAGATGCCATTCCCTCAGGTGTTGCTTTATTATTCAGAAACGTGTCAAGACCTGACCCTCAGAACCTACCTTCCGTTGACCCTGTTGACTCCTCAGTAGGAAAGATTTGTTTCTCTTTTGGTCCATTCAACAGCAGAGCAATACGAACCTTGTTTCAGCAGGATGTTGTATCTATAGCTTATGTTATGCCTTATTGGAGTGGATTTATAGATAATATCTGTTGGAAAAAAGTTTGGATGTTGCCACACACATATCTACTTTTTAACAAAATTAAGGAAGTTTCCTTTAAAATTATTCATAAATATTATCCTGCCAACCACTATATGAAGAAGTTTAACTGTTAAGGTATAGGGGGCAGTATTTTCACTTTTGGATGAAAAGCGTGCCCAGAGTAATCTGCCTAATACTCGGGCCCAGAGTCAAATATTTGCATATTATTAGTAGATTTGGATAGAAAACTCTCTGATGTTTCTAAAACTGTTTGAATGATGTCTGTGAGTATAACAGAACTCATATGGCAGGCAAAAACCTGAGAAAAATCCAACCAGGAAGTGGGAGATCTGACACTTTTCAGTCTTTCAAACCATTGCCTATTAAAACTACAGTGTCTGTGGGGTCATTGTGCACTTCCTAAGGCTTCCACTAGATGTCAACAGTCTTTATAAAGTTGTTTGAGGCTTCTATGGTGAATTTTGAGGGAATAACAGCCGGTTCAAGAAGTGGACTGTCTGAGGCCATGTAGTTACTTCACGCGCGTTCACGCATGGCAAGCATTTTTTTTTTTTTCTTCTGTAATGAATACGTTATTGTCCGGTTGGAATATTATCGACTTTTTATGTTAAAAACACCCTAAGGATTGATTGTAAACATCGTTTGACATGTTTCTACAAACGGTAATGGAACTTTTGAGCTTTTCGTCTATTTATTTACACTCTCGCATCGTGCCTTTGGAATAGTGTTCTGGACGCGCCAACAAAACGGAGGTATTTGGACATAAATTATTGACTTTATCGAACAAATGAACATTTCTTGTGGAAGTGGGAGTCCTGCGAGTGCATTCTGCCGAAGATCAGCAAAGGTAAGGAAAGATTTATAACACTAATTTAGAGTTGTATTGATGCCATGACTTGGCAGGTAGCTGTATAGCTTGCATTGATGGCTGAGTTCTGTACTCAGAATATTGAACAATGTGCTTTCGCCGAAAAGCTATTTTAAAATCTGACACAGCGGTTGCATTGAGTAGTATATCTATAATTCTTTAAATAATTGTTGTTATATATTTTGTCAATGTTTATGATGAGTATTTCTGTAAATTAATGTGCACATTCACCGGAAGTTTTGGGAGGCAAACATTTTCTGAACATCACGCGCCAATGTAAAATGCTGTTTTTGGATATAAATATGAACTTGATCGAACAAAACATACATGTATTGTGTAACATGATGTCCTAGGAGTGTCATCTGATGAAGATCATCAAAGGTTAGTGCTTCATTTTAGCTGTATTTCTGTTTTTTGTGACGCCTCTCCTTGCTAGGAAAATGGCTGTGTGGCTTTTCTTGTTTAGGTGGTGTGCTAACAATCTAATGTTTTGCTTTCGCTATAAAGCCTTTTTGAAATCTGACAAAGTGGTTGCATTAAGGAGAAGTGTATCTTTAAAATGTTGTAAAATAGTCATATGTTTGAGAAATTTGAATTATTCGATTTTTGATGTTTTGTATTTCGCGCCCTGCTATCCCATTGGCTGTTGGCTAGGGGTCCCGCTTGCGGAACGTCTGTCCTCAACAGGTTTAAGGAAAACATAAACTCAAATTGTTCCTTTTGTAATAACCACCCAGAAACAGTGTTGCATATTTTTGGGAATTGTATTCATGCAAGAAAACTGTGCCAAGACATCAGTAGATTTATAATTGAACACATTTATGAAGATCTTACACTATTGTGGAGAGATGTACTGCTTGGATTCTTTACCTACGATAGAAATAAGCTGAAACATTTTTATGTAATTCATTTCATTATTCTTTTGGTCAAATTTCAACAACAAAACACCACATTTTTTTACCTTACAAAAAGAAATTGAACTGTTTTTTAAGACAATTAAATACTCTAACAAAAAAGCTGTTAGAATAATAAGTTGTGTAATGTGATATTGTACCCCCTAGCCCAATTGTCATTTGTATATTATTTATATATACACACACTTGTGTTCCCACATATACTTCCTGTATTGATGTTGTTATTAAATTATTATTTTAAATTTTTTTTAATAAAAAAGACAACATTTTGCAAGGTTCCACATAGGATATTTGGATTGATGTGATTGGGTAAGACGCTGCCTCTCGTATTTGCATACATCCACGTGATTGGATTAGAAGGGGCACTAGTAGAGGTGGGCGTTGCGTCGAGAGAGAAAGACAATTGTGTCTGCTGCACCTGGTATTTTTTTTGAAAGTGGTCTAAAAAATTGATTTAAATAAAAAAGTAAGATGTCAGTCCGGATTGACCCTTCTCTGGGTCTGGACTCGGACCACCAGTTGAGTTTGGCTGGCCTACATTATGATCAAATAGCCACAGTAGCCTACATGGTCACTGTTAAAACTAACTTAAAGCATGTACAGCCTGTGTTCACAGTAAACTCGCACAGAATTTTTACAACATTCAAGTTTGCGCTCAGCAGACCTGAAATTTGCACAGTGACGGAAAAAATTAGAGGGAACGTTGGTTGTGGTATTGTTGATTTTGCCTTTAGGATGTGCTGGCAATACAGAATCCTTTTAAACTATTGTAACGAATTCAACGGCTGTGTTTGAGACCATCAAAACCTTGATGAATCATGGGAAAATTGTGACTGCCTGATCTACAAATCACTACTCATTATTTGTAGATCTGTCAGTCGATCACAATTTACCCATGATACATAAGAGTTTTGATCCTCTCGAACACGGTTAAAAACACTGAACGTAATAAATTCATGAGACTCACCAACAATAATATCTTTAGAGTCCTGTTTATTTCACCCTCAGAGCTTCTTGTGCCATCTAGTGTCCATAAGATGTAATGGTCAAATCAGCAACATTTTCACAACTTTTATTTTTAACCCAACAGTGTTTTCTAATGAAGGCAGGTATCCTAGCGGTTGGGCCATTAACCGAAAGGTCGATAGTTCGAATAGCCGAACTGACAAGGTGTAAAATCTGCCAATGTGCCCTTGAGCAAAGCACTTAACCCTAACTTGCTCCTGGGGTAACGTACTATGGCTGACCCTGTAAAACAACACATTTACCTGCACCTATCTGGTGTATGTGACAAAAAAAAATAATCTAATGTGGGATGTTATACTACTGTGCGACGTAAAATACACTAGCTAGTAACCCCATCCCAAAACACCATTTAATTCTTAGACGAAAGCTGGATCATAAACACATACAGTACCAGTCAAATTTAAGTGACTTTCATATGGGGGAGCCGGCCCTTTAAAGTTAGCAATTAAGATAAATAATTAACCAGAAACATTGGAATACTTTTGTTAGTGTTGAAATTATTTACAGCCAAAATCAGTGGACCAAGCTATAGTTATTGGAATTCATCTTGGAACATCTTGCAAAAACAAAACAGTATTCATTCTAAAATAATAGTCCATATAAAAAAAGCTTTTAAAATGACAATTTCAATGCATTGTACTTCATATCAATATATTCTTAAAGCATTACAGACTGGTATGACAAATATCATGACACTTAAATACTAATAACAAACAAAATCTGGATGTTATGAAGAAAAACAAATAATCCAGGTTAGCAGTAGCCACTCATCTTTCAAATAAAACAAAATGTGAACTGATGTGAGCAAGATGCCAGAAGCAAGCTTAGGCACAACGTCAGTAAAACCACACTCACTGTTACATTTGTTAAAATTGAAATTAAAATAAAGCGTCAGAGGTGATTGAGTATAGTTGAGTGAAATGACATTGGCTGGGTACTGTACAGTGCTTTAAGTGAAAGTGAGTTAAATATAATGAGCTTGGGGGTTTTGCACCAAACAGGGCACTCATGAGACATCAAAAACACAATTTCTATCTCATGACATCACTGAGAAGCAGGCGACAACAGGGCATGACAAAGCACCCCTCCAAAAAAGTGACCCTCTTGAAGCGAGGTGAATGGAAATGCTCCATTTGGTGCTTTAATTGAGGAGAAGTGGGGGGAAGCAGGCATAGGGTCATATAAAACATCAGGGTTCAGGGAATATGGGGATATAGTTCTGTAGCTCGTCCTCCATCTTCTCCATCTCGGTTTTCCACAGAAGCTGAGGAGGCTTAGGAGACAGAAGAGGGTAGGAGACCTGCTACTGGCCAACAGGGAGGCAAGGGTATCAGAATCCAGATGGTGTCAGGACGTTCATGTCCCGGGGTTTGAGTTTGTGTGGGCGGGTCTGGAGGGGTCTGTTGCCCTCGATGCTGCTGATCTCGATCTTGGGAGGGTTGAACTTGGCAGGGTCATCCACCATGAGGTTGACCTGGGTCTTGATGCCCTCCATGGTGTTAGACTTCTGCACGCCAAAGTATGACTTTAGTGTGAAGCCTGAGGAAGAGCAGAGGAGACAAGAATGTTAACGCACCTGACAAAAAGGTATAGCATCATCAAAGCAAAAACTATTTTTTAGAATCCGAAATGCTGACTTGACCATGACTATAGAAGACTATTATTCACACATTCTCTCTTGGGAACACAAAGTCTATTCTTAGATCCCTTCTCACTTTTTTTTTTTTAACAAAGAAAGCTCGGCCAACAGTCCTAATAATTGAAACTCCTGAGAGACTGATTTCTTACCTGTGTTGGTTTCTGAACCGGGGTCAGTAGTGGACTTCTGTACTACTGGGCGAGAAGTTCCAAATAAGCTCCACCTCTCCCCTCCCGCTCCACCTCCTCCCTCATTGCCTCCCATTTCAGGGCTGAGGTTAGGACTACTGAGCTCTGGGGCAGCGAGAAATGGTGCAAGACTCTGGCTGTTGAACCAGCTCCTGCATGCCCACACACAACAAAGCTATTAGAGACATGGAACAATTGTACCTAATGTGCCATCTGAAAATATGAGTCATATTTGAATCTAGTGCTCATTCAGATGGGAGTGGACGTCTATTCTACTCCAGGATCTATTCCAAAATAGCCAAAAACAGCCATTTGATGCATACTTGCGGTTGAGTATTGGTGAGGGGTGGGGGCTGATGCTGGGTTTAAAAAAATAAATATATATTTTACCTTTATTTTACTAGGCAAGTCAGTTAAGAACAAATTCTTATTTTCAATGACGGCCTAGGAACAGTGGGTTAACTGCCTTGTTCAGGGGTAGAACGAGAGATTTGTACCTTGTCAGCTTGGGGATTCGATCTTGCAACCTTTCGGTTACTAGCCCAACGCTCTAACCACTAGGCTACCTGCCGCCCCAGGTAGGTAGGGGGTGACAGACGGGGTGCTGGAAGGGGTGCCACAAGGGGTGGATTGAGCTGATGTCGTAAGCCTGTCCTCCTTGAAGTCCCCGCTTGGCATTCTCAGCTTCTGCAGAGACAAAGAGGTAGAAAGATGCAGCTTAGAAATGTGTTGTTCAGTAGCACTCTTGTCTTCAGCCCATGAGTGAGCGAGAGGCATGCGTTTTGCATGGTAAAGACACACATACACAGACAACCACCCAAATGACGAGACCCAGAGCAAGATTGTGACATTGAGGCAGGTGAAATGATGGTGGGCCACGTAAACACACAAACCAAAGACCAGTTTGGCCTGTTTCCCCCATCAACATTTGTTTTTGCATCAAACTAAGGATATTTGGAAACTGTTGACCGCAGTCAGTGCGAGAGATGAGTGATTAACCTAAGGGGGCCACTAAACAGATTATCTGGTGGCCCACCAGGCTTCACAAAGTCCATTTGACTGGTGCCCAGACTAATGACCTAAGACCCCTCTCTATGCAGGAATAACATTCTTGTCAGCAGTGGTAAAGAGTACTTAAGTAGTACTTTCAAGTATTTTTACTTAAGTAGTTTTTTAGGGTGTCTGTACTTTACTATTTATATTGTTGACAACTTTTACTTTTATTTCACTACATTCCTAAAGAAAATAATGTACTTTATACATTTTCCCTGACACCCAAAAGTACTCGTGCCCTTTTGAATGCTTAGCAGGACATGAAAATGGTCTGATTCACACACTTAGCAAGAGTACATCCCTGGTCATCCCTACTGCCTCTGATCTGACGGACTCACTAAACACATGCTTTGTTTGTAAATGATGTCTGAGTGTTGGAGCATGCCCCTGGCTATTCGTAAAAATAAAATAAAAAAACATGTCTTGCTTTATATAAGGAGTTTGAAATTATTTATACTTTTAGTATATTTTAGCAATTACATTTGATACTTAAGTATATTTAAACCCAAATACTTTTAGACTTACTCAAGTAGTATTTTACTGGGTGAGTTTTACTTTTTCTAATTTTCAATTAAGGTATCTTTACTTTAACTCAAGTATGATAATTCTGTAATTTTTCCACCACTGCTCGTCAGTCCAAAATTATATGATCACTGCATGCCACGTATTTTCATTATACATAAGCATATAACTCAGAGGCATCAAGCCAGGGAGTGTTTTCCCCAGGCCAAATAATAGACAGGCAGACCACACCTGTCCTGCACCCACCAGCACAAAGTCAAGACCTGTCACCAAACAACCCCTATTCCCTATATAATCCATAGCAGGGTACCCAGAGTCAAATAAGGTTTCCCAGCTAGTTATCAATATTCCCAGAAGACTCAGCCTAGTCTCCTATCTAGAGTTTCCCAGCTAATGAAATCCATAGAGCCATGACAGGCTAGTGAAAAAGCAATGCTACCCAAGCTCCAATCTTACCTTTTTGAGTCTGTTGATTTTGGTTACTACTATCTCTGGAACGATATTCTCTATGTTCCATCATTCTACATTCCTTCTGGGAATGTTGGGATGAATATTCCATACTTCTGTGTGTACTATGCTCCTGCATTCTCAGTCTGTACTCACTGTTGCAATCCTTTCCCTTCGAGTTCTGATCACTGTAGTGCTCATCATTCGAATGCAGCGTATACACTGTTCTCTCTTAGACTGTTAGGAGCAGAGAAAACTATCTAGAGGTTTCTTCTAGGGTGTCAGCACAAGACCCAAACATCTTTGGAACCCTGCCCTTTCGAAACCAAATCTGGTGTTCAGCACAGCACCAGCCGGTTGGGGACCACATTTTGATGTCATACAACCATTTAGCCCTTGATCATGACTCAGTTCCATTACATTTCAGAAGAGTCATGGTGACGAAGATGTCATCTGTATGGGGGAGTTTCAGATCCCAGGCACTCCGTCTGAACAGTAACACGCATCGCTTGCGGTACGGGTTTTGGAAGTATAAAGGACCTTATCTTTCATATCAGTGAGAAACAATTTACAAATAAACAGAACGTTGAAATGACACACACCTTCAATGGCATTTGAGAACATGTTTGAAACTTTGAAAATCCCCAAGAACAAAGTACACGCTGTGCTACATGATAATGCACGTAACGTGACAAAGGCTTCGGAAGAATGCGGAGTCGCCAGTTTGCCATGCATGGCACACACGCTGCAGCTGGCTGTGAACGAATGTGTTTTGGCCCAACGCATCATATCTGACATAGTGGCAACAGGTAGGAAGATAGTGGGTCATTTTAAACACTCACAGCTAGCATACAGCCGCCTGCAAGCAATACAGGAGCAGCTTGGAGTGAAAACGAAAAGGCTTAAGCAAGACGTTTCCACCCGATGGAACAGTACTTTTTACATGATGGAGAACCTGCTGGAACAAAAACGAGTGCTTGGCGGGTACGCAGCCGACTAGGAGTTACCTGCAATAATCAGTACAAACCAGTGGACTATCATTGAAAACATGAACACACTCCTAGCTCCATTCGAACAACTGACTCGAGAAATAAGCTCATCAACCGCGTCTGCAGCAGACGTGGTACCCCCTTATGGCATTGAAACGCCTGATCAACAAAACTGCCGACACAGATTGCAAAAGTACTCTACTAGAGGCTGTGAACAAGCGATTCGGTGGCATTGTCTCTGCGCCTCTTTACTGTGTCGCCACCATGCTCGATGCTAAGTACAAGGATCGCTTCTTCAATGCAGACAAGAAACAGGGTTTACGTGAAATGTTACAGACACAGCTGGACAAGATGGAAACGGACAGTGAGCACTGAGGAAGAGGACCCACGACAGAAGAGGCCACGGACAGACAGAGCTGAAACTTCACTGCTTGACATGTATGATGAAATCCTGGTTGAGAATGAAATGACTGAACAAATGAATGAAACAGCACAGCAAGTAAGTGAAATAAATAGGTTTTGATTATGTTTTACTGGTGATGGGGACGTACAGTTGAAGTCGGAAGTTTACATACACTTAGGTTGGAGTCATTAAAACTTGTCTGTGGATGTATTTCAAGGCCTACCTTCAAACTCAGTGCCTCTTTGCTTGACATCATGGAAAAATCAAAAGAAATCAGCCAAGACCTCAGAAAAAAGATTGTAGACCTTCACAAGTATGGTTCATCCTTCGGAGCAATTTCCAAATGCCTGAAGGTACCATGTTCAGCTGTACAAACAATAGTACGCAAGTATAAACACCATGGGATCACGCAGCCGTCATACCGCTCAGGAAGGAGACGTGTTCTGTCTCCTAGAGATGAACGTACTTTGGTGCGAAAAGTGCAAATCAATCCCAGAACAACAGCAAAAGACCTTGTAAAGATCCTGGTGGAAACAGGTACAAAAGTATCTATATCAACAGTAAAACGAGTCCTCTATCGACATAACCTGAAAGGCCGCTCAGGAAGGAAGAAGCCACTGCTCCAAAACCGCCATTAAAAAAAAGAGACTACGGTTTGCAAATGCACATGGGGACATAGATCGTACTTTTTGGAGAAATGTCCTCTGGTCTGATGAAACAAAAATAGAACTGTTTGGCCATAATGACCATCATTATGTTTGGAGGAAAAAGGGGGAAGCTTGCAAGCTGAAGAACACCATTTCAGCTGTGAAGGACAGGGGTGGCAGCATCATGTTGTGGGGGTGCTTTGCTGCAGGAGGGACTGGTGCACTTCACAAAATAGATGGCATCATGAGGAAGGAAAATTATGTGGATATATTGAAGCAACATATCAAGACATCAGTCAGGAAGTTAAAGCTGAGTCACAAATGGGTCATCCATATGGACATTGACCCCAAGCATACTTCCAAAGTTGTGGCAAAATGTCAAGGTATTGGAGTGGCCATCACAAAGCCCTGACCTCAATCCTATAGGTAATTTGTGGGCAGAACTGAAAAAGCACGTGCGAGCAAGGAGGCCTACAAACCTGACTCAGTTACACCAGCTCTGTCAGGAAGAACGGACCAAAATTCACCCAACTTATTGTGGAAAGCTTGTGGAACGCTACCCGTAACGTTTGACCCAAGTTAACCTCTTGGGGCTAGGTGGGACGCTAGCGTGCCACCCGTGGTGCACTCCATCAACAGCAGGTGCATTTCAAGAGCGGCAAATTTGAATCCAAATAAATGTCAAAATTCAAATTTTTCAAAAATACAACTATGTTACACCATTTGAAAGATAAACATCTCCTTAATCTAACCACGTTTTACGATTTCAAAAAGGTTTTACGGCGAAAGCATAAATTTAGAGTATGTTAGGACAGTACATTTACAAGAGTTGTGTGTAATGTTTTGTCAAGTCAAAGACAGGGTCACCAAAACCATAAAACCAGCTAAAATGATGCACTAACCTTTTACAATCTCCATCAGATGACACTCCTAGGACATTATGTTAGACAATGCATGCATTTTTAGTTCTATCAAGTTCATATTTATATCCAAAAACAGCGTTTTACTATGGCATTGATGTTGAGGAAATCGTTTCCCTCCAATAACCGGCAGTCAAGTCAGCGTCACAAATTAAATAATTAAAATTAGAAAACATTGGTAAAATATTATATTGTCATTTAAAGAATTATAGATTTACATCTTTTGAACGCAATCAACTTGCCAGATTTAAAAATAACCTTACTGGGAAATCACACTTTGCAATAATCTGAGCACTGCGCCCAGAAAAATACGCGTTGCGATACAGACTAGACGTCATGTTGGGGAGATCTAAAATCGAAAATACTATGTAAATAATCCATTACCTTTGATTCTCTTCATCAGATGTCACTTCCAGGTATCACAGGTCCATAACGAATGTAGTTTTGTTCAAAAAAGCTCATCATTTATGTCCAAAAATCTCCGTCTTGTTAGCACATGATCTAAGCCAGCCGGACTTCTCGTCATGAACGAGGGGAAAAAATATATTTCCGTTCGTTCAAACATGTCAAACGTTGTATAGCATAAATCATTAGGGCCTTTTTTAACCAGAACATGACAATTTAAAGCCAATGCTACCAAATACTAATTGAGTGTATGTAAACTTCTGACCCACTGGGAATGTGATGAAATAAATAAAAGCAGAAATAAATCACTCTCCACTATTATTCTGACATTTCACATTCTTAAAATAAAGTGGTGATCCTAACTGACCTAAGAAAGGGAATTTTTACTAGGATTAAATATCAGGAACTGTGAAAAACTGAGTTTAAATGTATTTGACAAAGGTGTATGTAAACTTTGACTTCAACTGTACGTAAATGCCAACAAAATAACTTGTCAGTGTTTGTGTGTGTCTCAGAGATACGCGTTGTATTTTCATTTTCTGTTACTACATCGGCCAACATTTGCCAATGTAGACCAATGCCTAATGATACTTTGGAATGCAAGAATAATGCAATATGTTGTATTACACGCACTAACCCCTACAATGTGTGAAGCTGCACTGAAAAGCACCGTTTCCCCATCCTAGCTAAAGCTGCGCGCAAATATCTTGGTGCTCCCTTTACTAGTGTGGACAGTGAGCGGCTTTTCAGTGCAGCTTCACATATTGTAGACGAAAAAAGAAACAGACTCTTGTGACAAAGCCTAGCAGGTCCTCTTTGTGAAGAAACACCTCCCCCAAATGTTAAAATTGTAAATGGGCAGTCATATTGTAACCCAGCCATCTAGAGTCACTGGGGTAAAAATGACTAAGCCCAATGGCTTTTCTGTTGTTTATTCATGGCTGGTATAGGTGAAGATTTTCATTTAATTTAAAACAAAGCAGTTTTGTTCTTGTTTTTTGTGTTTTTTTCTAAATGAAAGATGAGCGGTGTTGTAAATTTGCTCGCATTTGACTAGTTTCCGTCAGTTGAGCACATTTGAAAAGTTTAAGTTGTTCCATTTATAACTGTTTCTAAGCTGTCAAACTGCTATTTTTTCAAGCAGTTGAAGCTAAAATGATTAACTTAATTTTAGTTTAAACCAATATTTCGTTCAATGCATTTTTAAGTTTCTCCATAGAGTCAAGATTGGCTAGTAAGTAGAGCCACCAACAACTTAAATCATCTTTGTAATGCGGGGCAGCTAAAATATTTGTGTTATGAATATATATCTGTTGTGCGATAAAATACATTCAGGATTTGTCATTTCTCATTTACAAGTTATTAAAAAATCTGTTCCTAACTGAACATATGTTACTTTGTTTCAACTATTTAACTTCACTAGAATGCTTAAAAAACCCTGCAAAAATTGTAAATATTGGTTATCGGTATCATTTTTTTGGGCAAGGAAAACATTAGATATCGGTATCGACAAAAATGTCATATCGGTGCATCCCTACTTTATAGGGTTAGGGTTAGTTCCCACACGTCCATATATCCATGTTACAGCACTTGTTTCCAGAAGACCGACGGAAGACAGAGGGACCACCTGTATTAATTAGCTATCTAGCACGCTCCGAACACCTGTGTGCAATGTTCCCTCTAAGCGGCATGCGGGCTCGCAGCTCCACTGTGACTACCGTGCAGAAAAAATATTGCAGAGAAGCTCGAGATTGAACTTTGAACTTTCTAGAGTTTTCCCCATTAATTAAAACTCTCAACGTTTCCCTTCACTGTTGCAATTGTGATCGAATCAATCAATTAGCCACTATCAATGCAACATACCAAAACAAAAACTATGCAAGAGATTTTGTTGTGGGCAGAACGCATCAGAGTAGGATTCTATTGCATTGACAGACACCACTCAGGTCCGTAATCTTCACAGACCGGTGCGCCATAACAACCAGAGCTGCAGTAGGCCTATATACAAATAGACCATTGCCATATATGGATCTGTGCCATTCACTTTGAACTGGACTTTTTACAGCATGATCGGTCATGCCTGTTTTGAGATCAAAGCGAAAGCTACATGTAGCAACGTGTGCACATTTGTACATATCCTTTGTTAGTGAGGTAATAGCTTAGTTATAAATAATTCGTAGTCAGCATTGGGGGAGTGTTGCTTCCTACAAGAGCACAAAACATTGGCATTTCTAGACGCTTTTGAAAAGCAAATCGGGTAAATAACCTTTTTTTGTCTTAAAGGGGCAGTGGTGTATTTTGAGACAGGCATGAATAAGCTAAGTACCCAACAGGCAGAAGGTAGCATCATTTGCCTGACTCTCTGTAATAATGGTATGAAAATAATAATTTTTATTTTGTAAAGTGGTTTCTTGCATCAAACATTTTCAGTCACCTCCTTCTCTGAAGGACAAGTATATTAACAGGTTAATGTCAAGCCCTGTATGTTTTTTTCAAAAGTCTAATGGAATGTAGGCCTACATTGAACACCACACATTGGCTGCTAATGTAGGCTGAATGATAGAACAGCAAATTCCATGTTAAAATGTTATGGGATTAATTTTCTCCATTGTTTTTGATGAAAGGCCACTATGGTAGGCCTACATTATGAACAAAAAGCTTCGGTAGCCTACTTGACCCCTGTTAACTTACTTAAAGCGGGTACAGCCTCAGCGTTCCCAGTAAACACACGCCGGAAGTTACACAGAATTTTCACAACATTCAAGTTGGCTGAAATTTGCTCCGTGCCAAAAAATTTGCGGGAACATTGCCTGTGTGTAATGAAAGGAGGCTGCCAGAAACGTGTTGTCACTGAAAAATACTTTGTCTGCAACTGTGATAAATCTGGTTAAAACAGTGGACAGTAAGTGTGCATTTTGCAATTGTGAAATTATTTTGATGTGACATGAAAGTAAAGGGCTTTATGTTCCCAGAACCGTATCGCAATTGAGAATCAATTCACGTTTCGATGGAGTATTTGGCTGTCAGAGCCATTCTACCTCTGAAAATAACATAAGGTCCTTGGACCTTCAGGAGTAATGGTAATAGAGCCCCACAGTGGAGGTTTCATAATACCCATAAAACCTAGCGGTCAAACAGGTAAATGGTTCCAATCGTTTCCCCACCATTAATTTTTTCCATAGGGAATTTTAGAAACACTTAAAATAAGGTCTGTGTTTCGTGTAGGCTTACCCTGGCATGACGTTTTATAACTATGTCTATCTCGGACAAGGTGACTTTTATCAATTTATTCAGCTCCACTTACTCTCAGATTTCGTGCAATTCTACAAATCCCTGCAGGTCATCTCTAGTTGACACCTTTGCGTCAATTTAAAACTTGCACAAGACAGTTCACAGAAATGTCAATTGAAAGAAATGTAGCTAAATTATTGATTACTACAGTCGTGGCCAAAAGTTTTGAGAATGACACAAATATTAATTTTCACCACGTCTGCTGCCTCAGTTTGTTTGATGGCAATTTGCATATACTCCAGAATGTTATGAAGAGTGATCAGATGAATTGCAATTAATTGTAAAGTCCCTCTTTGCCATGCTAATGAACTGAATCCCCCAAAAACATTTCCACTGCATTTCAGCCCTGCCACAAAAGGACCAGCTGACATCATGTCAGTGATTCTCTCGTTAACACAGATGTGAGTGTTGACGAGGACAAGGCTGGAGATCACTCTGTCATGCTGATTGAGTTCGAATAACAGACTGGAAGCTTCAAAAGGAGGGTGGTGCTTGGAATCATTGTTCTTCCTCTGTCAACCATGGTTACCTGCAAGTAAACACGTGTCGTCATCATTGCTTTGCACAAAAAAGGGCTTCACAGGCAAGGATATTGCTGCCAGTAAGATTGCACCTAAATCAACCATTTATCGGATCATCAGGAACTTCAAGGAGAGTGGTTCAATTGTTGTGAAGAAGGCTTCAGGGCGCCCAAGAAAGTCCAGCAAGCGCCAGGACCGTCTCCTAAAGTTGATTCAGCTGCGGGATCGGGGAACCACCAGTACAGAGCTTGCTCAAGAATGGCAGCAGGCAGGTGTGAGTGCATCTGCACGCACAGTGAGGCGAAGACTTTTGGAGGATGGCCTGGTGTCAAGAAGGGCAGCAAAGAAGCCACTTCTCTCCAGGAAAAACATCAGGGTCAGACTGATATTCTGCAAAAAGGTACAGGGATTGGACTGCTGAGGACTGGGGTAAAGTCATTTTCTCTGATGAATCCCCTTTCCGATTGTTTGGGGCATCCGGAAAAAAGCTTGTCCGGAGAAGACAAGGTGAGCGCTACCATCAGTCCTGTGTCATGCCAACAGTAAAGCATCCTGAGATCATTCATGTGTGGGGTTGCTTCTCAGCCAAGGGAGTGGGCTCACTCACAATTTTGCCGAAAACACAGCCATGAATAAAGAATGGTACCAACACATCCTCCGAGAGCAACTTCTCCCAACCATCCAGGAACAGTTTGGTGACAATGCCTTTTCCAGCATGATAGAGCACCTTGCCATAAGGCAAAAGTGATAACTAAGTGGCTCGGGGAACAAAACATTGATATTTTGGGTCCATGGCCAGGAAACTCCCAGACCTTAATCCCATTGAGAACTTGTGGTCAATCCTCAAGAGACAGGTGGACAAACAAAAACCCACAAATTCTGACAAACTCCAAGCATTGATTATGCAAGAATGGGCTGCCATCAGTCAGGATGTGGCCCAGAAGTTAATTGACAGCATGCCAGGGTGGATTACAGAGGTCTTGAAAAAGAAGGGTCAACACTGCAAATATTGACTCTTTGCATCAACTTCATGTATTTGTCAATAAAAGCCTTTGACACTTATGAAATGTTTGTAATTATACTTCAGTATTCCATAGTAACATCTGACAAAAATATCGAAAAGACACTGAAGCAGCAAACATTGTGGAAATGAATGTGTCATTCTCAAAACTTTTGGCCACGACTTTACATTTAGCCAACATTAGATAGTTAATTCAGAGATTCTTACATTTGACTTTATTCCGCAGTCTCGTCTAGATCATCATTGCATTTGTAGTTATTTATGATAGCCACATTAGCATTTAATTTTTTGGGGCCAATATATTGATAAAAGTCACCTTGTCCAAGAGAGATTTACACGGTTATCAAAACGTCACGCCAGGGTAAGCCTACAAAAAACACAGCACTTATTTTAACCTGTTAGGGCTAGGGGGCAGTATTTGCACGGCTGGATAAAAAAAAATTACCCGATTTAATCTGGTTACTAATCCTACCCAGTAACTAGAATATGCATATACTTATTATATATGGATAGAAAACACTCTAAAGTTTCTAAAACTGTTTGAATGGTGTCTGTGAGTATAACAGAACTCATTTGGCAGGCAAAACCCTGAGACATTTTCTGACAGGAAGTGGATACCTGATGTGTTGTATTACCTTTAAACCTATCCCATTGAAAAACACAGGGGCTGAGGAATATTTTGGCAATTCCTATTGCTTCCACTAGATGTCACCAGCCTTTACAAAGTGTTTTGAGTCTTCTGGAGGGAGATCTGACCGAACAAGAGCCATGGAACGATGATGGCCCATTAGACACCTGGCGCGCGAGTTCATGTTGGGTACCCTCGTTCCAATACGTTATAAAAGAGTATGCATTCGTCCACCTTGAATATTATTCATGTTCTGGTTAAAAAAGGCCCTAATGATTTATGCTATACAACGTTTGACATGTTTGAACGAACGTAAATATATTTTTTCCCCTCGTTCATGACGAGAAGTCCGGCTGGCTTAGATCATGTGCTAACAAGACGGAGATTTTTGGACATAAATGATGAGCTTTTTTGAACAAAACTACATTCGTTATGGACCTGTGATACCTGGAAGTGACATCTGATGAAGAGAATCAAAGGTAATGGATTATTTACATAGTATTTTCGATTTTAGATCTCCCCAACATGACGTCTAGTCTGTATCGCAACGCGTATTTTTCTGGGCGCAGTGCTCAGATTATTGCAAAGTGTGATTTCCCAGTAAGGTTATTTTTAAATCTGGCAAGTTGATTGCGTTCAAGAGATGTAAATCTACAATTCTTTAAATGACAATATAATATTTTACCAATGTTTTCTAATTTTAATTATTTAATTTGTGGTGTTGACTTGACTGCCGGTTATTGGAGGGAAACGATTTCCTCAACATCAATGCCATAGTAAAACGCTGTTTTTGGATATAAATATGAACTTGATAGAACTAAAAATGCATGCATTGTCTAACATAATGTCCTAGGAGTGTCATCTGATGGAGATTGTAAAAGGTTAGTGCATCATTTTAGCTGGTTTTATGGTTTTGGTGACCCTGTCTTTGAATTGACAAAACATTACACACAACTCTTGTAAATGTACTGTCCTAACATACTCTAAATTTATGCTTTCGCCGTAAAACCTTTTTGAAATCGTAAAACGTGGTTAGATTAAGGAGATGTTTATCTTTCAAAGGGTGTAAAATAGTTGTATGTTTGAAAAATTTGAATTTTGACATTTATTTGGATTCAAATTTGCCGCTCTTGAAATGCACCTGCTGTTGATGGAGTGCACCACGGGGGGGACGCTAGCGTCCCACCTAGCCCATAGAGGTTAAGTGTTTCTAAAATGAATGGTGGGAAAATGATTTGGAACAATTTCCTTGTTTGTCCATTAGGTTTTGTAACTCGTACTATGGACTCCTTAAGACTACATCTTGGGCTAACAACCAATGTACCAGTGAAATACCCACAAAGAGGGACGTGCAGGTTTGAGATTGGGTTACCCCTCTCCCCATTAGAGGCTACCCATAGTCCCGTTGGACATTGATAATAAATATCTTAGGCAAAGAATTCCAGGAGTAGTTAACCCGTTTGGAGAATGGGAAAAAGGAGCAAAGCTGTATTATTGATATTTGATTAGTTTTACCACCCAATGTACAGTTGTGACAGACAGTGAATTTGGAAAGTATTCAGACTCCTAGACTTCTTGGGAAGTTTCTTTTAAAATTATTCATAAATATTATCCTGCCAACCACTATATGAAGAAGTAAAAAAAATGGCATCTTTTTTGGCATTGTATTCATGTAAGGAATCTGTGGCAAGACATCAGTAGATGTATAATTGAACACATTTATGAAGATTTTACACTATTATGGAGAGATGTGCTGCTTGGATTCTTTACTTATGATAGAAATAAGTTGAAACAGGGGGAGTGATGAGCTCTACAGCAGTCTCTCAACTCAATCGCTGGTTGAAAACTGTTTTCTGCCCCTCCCAAAACGTAGAATTTGTAGATCATTGGCCCTTTTTCTGGGACTCAGCCACAAACAGGACCAACCCTGGCCTGTTGAGGAGTGACGGACGCCATCCTAGCTGGAGGGGTGCTCTCATCTTATCTACGAACATAGACAGGGCTCTAACTCCCCTAGCTCCACAATGAGATAGCCTTCTGCCTGGCCTGCACACTGAGCCAGCCTGCCAGCTTAGTGGAGCCTGCCACTAGCACAGACAGTGTAGTCAGCTCAGCTATCCCCATTGAGACCGTGTCTGTGCCTCGATCTAGGTTGGGCAAAACTAACCATGGCGGTGTTCGCCTTAGCAATCTCACTGGAATAAAGACCTTCTCCATTCCTGCCATTATTGAAGAGATTGTGACATCTCACATTTCAAAAAACGTCTACTTATTGTTAGATCCCTCACTTCCAAGGCAGTTAGTCAATTAACTAATCCCTGATCATAATCTTGATGTGATTGGCCTAACTGAAACATGGCTTAAACCTGATGAATTTACTGTTAAAAATGAGGCCTCACCTCCTGGTTACGCTAGTGACCATATCCCCCAGCGCATCCCACAAAGGCGGAGGTGTTGCTAACATTTACGATAACAAATTTAAATTCTAGTCATGAAATCTATGCAGCCTACTCAATCACTTTTTATAGCTACTGTTTACAGGCCTCCTGGGCCATATACAGCGTTCATCACTGAGTTCCCTGAATACATATCGGACCTTGTAGTCATGGCAGATATTATTCACATTTTTGGTGACTTTAATATTCACATGGAAAAGTCCACAGACCCACTCCAAAAGGCTTTCGGAGCCATCATCGACTCAGTGGGTTTTGTCCAACATGTCTCCGGACCTACTCACTGCCATAATCATACTCTGGTCCTAGTTTTGTCCCTCATAAATTTGTTTCCTCATAATCCTGAACTATCGGGCCACCATTTTATTACGTTTGCAATCGCAACAAATAATCTGCTCAGACTCCAACCAAGGATCATCAAAAACCGTGCTATAAATTCTCGGACAACCCAAAGATTCCTAGATGCCCTTCCAGACTCCCTCCACCTACACAAGGACGTCAGAGTACAAAAATCAGTTAACCACCTGAGGAACTCAATTTAACCTTGCGCAATACCCTAAATGCAGTCGCACCCCTAAAAACATTAGTCATAAGATACTAGCTACCTGGTATACAGAAAATACCCGAGCTCTGAAGCAAGCTTCCAGAAAATTGGAATGGAAATGGCGCTACACCAAACTGGAAGTCATCAGACTAGCTTGGAAAGACAGTATTGTGCAGTATCAAAGAGCCCTCACTGCTGCTCGATCATCCTATTTTTCCAACTTAATTGAGGAAAATAATAACAATCCAAAATGTATTTTTGATACTGTCACAAAGCTAACTAAAAAGCAGCATTCCCGAAGAGAGGATGGCTTTCACTTCAGTAATGATAAATTGATGAACTTCTTTGAGGAAAAGATCATGATCATTAGAAAGCAAATTACGGATTCCGCCAAAGCTCAGTTGTCCTGTGTCAGAACGACCACTTCCCAAAAGCCCTACTGTTTTTCTCCCAGGGACTGCAGAGTCATCATTCCCCGTTCTGGCTCCTTCTGAGAGCCTATGGGAGCCTTAGAAAATGTCACGTTACAGCAGAGATCCTCTGTTTTCGATAAAGAGGCTATAGAAGGCCAAGAAATGGTCAGAGAGGGCACTTCCTGTATGCAATCTTCTCAGGTTTTGGCCTGCCATATGAGTTCTGTTCTACTCACAGACACCATTCAAACAGTTTTAGAAACTTTTGGGTGTTTTCTATCTAAATCAAACAATTATATGCATATTCTAGTTTCTGGGCAGGAGTAATAACCAGATGAAATTAGGTAAATTTTTTATCCGGCCGTGAAAATACGGCCCCCTATCCTAAACAGGTTAACCTGTCTGGGCTAGGGGGCAGTATTTTCACGGCCGGATGAAAACATACCCAATTTAAACAGGTTACTATTCTGGCCCAGAAACTAGAATATGCATATTATTAGTAGATTTGGATAGAAAACACTCTGAAGTTTCTAAAACTGTTTGAATGGTGTCTGTGAGTATAACAGAACTCATATGGCAGGCAAAAACCTGAGAAAAAGCCAACCAGGAAGTGGAAAGTCTGAGAATTGAAGTTCTTCTTTTGATTCTCTATCGAATCTACAGTGTCTGTGGGGTGACGTTGCACTTCCTAAGGCTTCCATTGGCTATCTAAAGCCTTCAGAAAGTGGTTTGAGCATTCTCCTGTCACTGGGCAGAATATAGGAGCTCAGTTACTGAGTGGTCTGCCTGGCAACAAAGGGATTGGATATGCGCGAGCACGCCGTTCCTTCTTTTTCTTCTTGAATGAATATGCTATTGTCTGGTTGGAATATTATCGCAATTCTACATTAAAAATACAATAAAGATTGATTTTAAACAGCGTTTGACATGCTTCTAAGTACGGTAATGGAACATTTTGACTTTTCGTCTCTCGTTCCGCGCTCACGCGTTATGCCTTTGGATAAGTGATCTGTACGCACGAACAAAACTGAGGTATTTGTACATAAATATGGATAATTTCGAACAAAAACAACATTTCTTGTGGAAGTAGCAGTCCTGGGAGTGCATTCTGATGAAGATCAGCAAAGGTAAGAGAATATTTTTAATACTAATTCTGAGTTTAGGTTGCCCCGAACTTGGCGGGTGTCTGAATAGCTCACCGTGATGGCTGAGCTATGTATTCATAATATTGAAAAATGTGCTTTCTCCGTAAAGCTATTTTAAAATCTGACACAGCGGTTGCATCCAGGGGTAGTCTATCTATAATTCTTAAAATAATTGTTGTATATTTTGTCAACGTTTATGATGAGTATTTTTGTAAATTGATGTGCACATTCACCGGGCATTTTGGTGGGAATACATTTTCTGAACATCATGTGCCAATGTAAAATGCTGTTTTTGGATATAAATATGAACTTTATCGAACAAAACATACATGTATTGTGTAACATAATGTCCTAGGAGTGTCATCTGATGAAGATCGTCAAAGGTTAGTGCTTCATTTAGCTGTGTTTTGGGTTTTATTGACACATGTCCTTGCTTGGAAAATGGCTGTGTGATTATTTTTGTCTATGTACTCTCTTAACATAGTGTAATGTTTTGCTTTCGCTGTAAAGCCTTTTTGAAATTGGACAATGTGGTTACATCAAGGAGAAGTGTATTTTTAAAATGGTGTAAAATAGTTGTATGTTTGAGAAAGTTGAATTATGACATTTTGTTGTTTTTGAATTTGCCGCCCTGATATTTCACTAGCGTCCCACATAGCCCATAGAAGTTAACAGGATCCGACTCCTTTTCCCCCCCAATTGTCACCTAAAATGACATTCTCAAATCTAACTGCCTGTGGCTCAGGACCTGAAGCAAGGATATGCATATTATTGATACCATTTGAAAGGAAACACTTTGAAGTTTGTGGAAATGTGAAATGAACGTAGGAGAATATAACACATTGTATTATCTTTTACCAGATTTAAAGAAAAAAAACATGCATTTTTGTGTACCATTACCTTTGAAATGCAAGAGAAATGCCATAATGCTTCATTCCAGCCCAAGCACAATTGAATTTTGCCCACTAGATGGCAGCAGTGTATGTGCAAAGTTTTAGACTAATCCAATGAACCATTGCATATCTGTTCAAAATATATCAAGACCGCCCAAATGTGCCTAATTGGTTTATTAATACATTTTCAAGTTCATAATTGTGCACTCTGCTCAAACAATAGCATGGTATTCTTTCACTGTAATAGCTACCCACTGTAAATTGGACAGTGCAGTTAGATTAACAAGAATTTAAGCTTTCTGCCCATATCAGATATGTCTTATGTCCTGGGATATTTTTTGTTACTTACAACCTCATGCTAATCACATTAGCTCAACAGTCCTGCGGAGGGGACACCGATCCCGTAGAGGTTTTAATTAAAGTCCTTGTGTAATGTGATATTGTACCCCCTAGCCCAAATGTCTTTTGTGTATATATATATATATATATATATATCCTTCCTCCTTTGCCCCGCTTGCTGGCAAGCGTTCAGGCCAAGGTATTTTTGAGTTGGCTAACTAAACAACCACTTAGCTAGCTACCTAACCTGCCACCAAGTCAACTCCCTAAAGTTACCCATGTAACGTTAGTGTAATGTTTCTTTGACGACAACCACACAAACATAGCTAACTAGTAGCTAACGCGTTAGCTAGCCCAGTGAAAACGGATATTGCGTGGACCAAACTGGCTCTAGCCTGAGCAGCAGTAAACGTCGGCTAACTAAAAAAGCTTAAACTAACGGAAACGATGTTAGCGTTATTTAACATACAATGATTACTAAAATAACTAACGTTACTTTGCTGTCCTGATACGATATCGGCAGAATAAACGTAAAGAGGTACACTTTGTGCTATCTAAATTAGCTACGTTGACGTTACGTAAAGGTCGGTTAACCAGCCAACTGTTAGGCCTTGACAAATAGCAAGATATGATTAAGATCAAATACCTTTTCATTGGAAGATTTCTTTGACTCTCCAGGCCAATCCACTCTCTCATTGTATCCATTATTCGTTGTTTTTCAAGTGTAATAAACAAATACAGCACGGAGGTACAATGTGTATTGTTGCTACAAACCTAAAAATGTCCTCATTCCCCCTTTGTTACAGGTTTTCTGATTGGCTGTTTTAGAAACACGTGGGCTCGTCTCATTTAACTGTGTTGCCTGGCAACATGCACAGCACAAATAGCACTCAAATGTAGAGCAGACAGTTCTTTAATCATCCTGTTGTCTTCCGGTCGAATTTCTCTCTGAAAAAATGTAGTTCATTTAATCTGATTGTCATAAGGTTCCATGACTTTGTCCACACAGGGCATCTGAACACACAAAATTCATTTGGATGATTTTCATACCGTTTGGGGTGTTGTATTTAACTTTTGTACACCTGTGGTGTTCCCGGTCAAAAATGGCCAGTCATTAGAAATGAATGGGTGAGACTACAATTAGTGTATAAAATTGAGTTCAGGCACATGCCCATTCATCAGATGGACCCACTTCCTCTCCCAGACCCCACATGCATGTGTGTTTGAACACACACACACACACACACAGACACACACACACACACACACACACACACACACACACACGCACACACACACACACACACACACACACACACACACACACACACACACACACACACACACACACACACACACACACACACACCTCACTCCCCTTCTTGCCTTCCATGGCAACCCCCACGGGAACCTTTCCCTAATAGAATATTTCCCCCATGGGAACCACACCTGTTGGCATTCTCACAAACAATCGCAACATTGTTTCAATAATATATAGAACTTTCTCACAGCTCTGGTATATAAAGCTTTTTTGAGGCCTTGCTCACAATTCATTCTGTGGCAGCACAATGATCAATCGATATACTATATGTGAGGCTCTTGATCATATCTTTGATCATGACACTGGTGAGGAGGAGAGAGGCCAAGAAACTGACAGTGAAGTAGTAGTCTGTGATAAATAGCACAATATGTTTCATCTGAGTATTTGTTATAGACAAAATAATCCATACATTGTGATTTTTTTTTACTCAAAAACGAGTTGTATGAGCTCAGGTCAATGAGGCCTACAGGCCATAAATAGCAAATTGAAGTTCACAACTTGGAATGTTCACAAGAAGTTAAGTTGATAAAAATATCTAACGCAACATTAGGTGATAATATATGTATTATTATGGATTTATAATCAGATATAATGGGGCGGTCATTTTGGACTGGGAACACATAATTAATAACATGAAACAAACCCAACAGGAGGGTTAAACCGCATTATGTAATTATGCACATAGAACCCTGAAAATCAAATTGAGAACCTGGCAGTAAGTCAGATGATCTAAAAACAAATATATCACACAAGAAAATAGCCCTGCTTTGTTATGGGTGACAATTTATATATCCAGTATTATTTTCATAAACTTTAGTAGTGGTGTTTGTTTTACACAAAGTAACACTTCTATAAAGCTATTGAGCCATTAAATGTGTTGATTGAAATGAGTCAACCATATGTGGAAATCATTCACCTATAAAATAATGTGATTATGCTTATAGTACAAAAATCTCTGTGTCCTGTTGAATATGAGTGGATACATGAATTAATATGTATTACATGATTGGTTATGCCTCCACTTGCCACTTCAGAAATATGTAAGCAGAGGACGGAACATGCCCCAATCCATATCAACAGGGCTGCAGTATATAGAGTCAGCAATTTTAGGTTCCTCTGTGTCCACATCACCAAGGACTTGTCATGGACCAACAAAACCACCACTCTTGTCAAGAGGGCGCAACTGCGCCTGTACTTCCAAAGACGGCTGAAGAAATTCATCATGCCACCCCAGGTACTCTCCAAATACTACCTTTGCACCATCGAGATTGTCCTGAACAGTTGTATCATGGTCTGGTACGAGAATTGCTCCATCCATGACCGCAAGGCCTTCCATCCCTGTGAAATTGAGCTCAGGTGCATCCTGTTTCCATTGATCATTTGTCATTAACTGGAAGATTTCATGGCAGAGTTGAGGAAGGTGTTTGATTCTCCGGTATCCGGGAGAGAGGCGGCCCGAAAACTACTTGACTTACGTCAAGACTCCCATAGTGTGGCAGACTACGCAGTAGATTTTCACACGTTAGCCGCCGAGAGTACCTGGAATCCGGAGTCTCTACTCGATACCTTCCTTCACGGACTCTCAGAGGAAATAAAAGATGAGCTAGCAGCTCGGGAGTTACGGTTGGGCCTCGATTCCCTTATCGCCCTTACTCTTAGGATTGATGGGCGTCTACGGGAACGCAGGAGTGAGAAGAGGTCTGGTCTTGGGTACACTCGTTCATCCACTGCTGCTCGTTCATCTCCAAAGGAATCCGGAAGTCCCCAAAGGCTGTATTTCTGAGAAGACCCGAAGCCACCCGAATTCCCTTGAGAATCATCAGCGACGGGTGAGTCAGATACACTGGAATCTATGCAACTGGGCAGAGCTAGATTATCGCCTAGGGAACGTTCACATAGACTAAGTTCCAACAGTTGTCTGTACTGTGGGGCTGCTGGACATTATATAGCCACCTGCTCGGTTAACAGACCTATTTCTTTAGTAGGTACAAGCAATCTGGTGAGCCAGACTGGGAATCCTTTAATTCCCACTCCTTTTTTCATGATACTGCTGTGGGGAGACCAGTCTAAGTCTCTCCGGGTGCTCATTGACACTGGGGCGGATCAGAGTTTTATTGACACTACCCTAGTTTCTGAATTAGGTATCCCCACTCAACTCCTCTCTGTTCCCATGGACGCTAGAGCACTGGATGGCCGCTCCATTGGTAGTTAGCCACAGCACTGTTCCTGTTAATCTGCGGGTTTCTGGAACTCACAGTGAGGCTATACAGCTTCCCCCCATTGAGTCCCCCCATGTTCCTGTTGTGTTGAGATTTTCTTTGCTCCAAAAACACAACCCCGCTATTGACTGGACCATGAGTTCAATCCTGGGTTGGAGTCCGTTCTGCCATTCCCATTGCCTCAAAGCAGTGCAGCCTTCCGGCCTCCTCAGGGCTTAAGTCAAGCCTCGGATTTCTCTTCCATATCTGCAGAGTACCATGACCTCCCCGAGGTCTTCAGCAAGGCACAGGCTACTTCTCTTCCCCTGCATCGTCTCTACGATTGTGCCATTGACCTTCTCCCAGGCTCCACACCGCCTCATGGTCGGCTATATTCCCTATCCAGCCCGGAGACCAAGGCCATGGAGGAATATATTGAGGACTCTCTGGCTGCTGGAGGCATCTGTCCTTCTGCATCCCCTGCCGGCGCAGGGGTTTTTTTTGTGGAAAAGAAGGACAAGACCCTGCGTCCGTGCATTGACTACTGGGGCCTTAATGACATAATGATCAAGAATCGTTACGCCCTACCACTCCTCTCCTCGGCTTTCAAACCTCTCCAGGGGGCTATCATCTTCTCCAAGCTGGACCTTTGGAATGCCTACCTACGGTCTTCCAGGCCCTGGTAAACATTGTGCCCCGGGACATGTTAAAGCGTTTCGTGTTTGTCTACCTCAACAAAATCCAGTTTTTTTCCCGTTCTGCCCAAGAACACGTCCTCCATGTTCGACAAGTCCTTCAGCACTTCCTGGAGAACCAGTTATTTGTGAAAGCGAAGAAAGCGAGTTCCACCGTTCTTCCCTCTCCTTTCTGGGATATGTCATCACTGAAGGAAATGTTCAGATGGACCCGGAAAAGGTGAAAGCAGTAGTGGATTGGCCCCAACCTACGTCTAGGGTGCAGCTACAATGTTTCCTAGGGTTTGCCAATTTGTACCGACGTTTCATTCGAGGCTACAGCACCCTGGTGGCCCCCCTCTTGGCACTCACCTCTCCCAAGGTACCGTTCACATGGTCCCCAGTGGTTGACAGAGCCTTTGTGTACCTGAAGCGTGGGTTTACTACGGCCCCCATCCTTGTCCATCTAGATCCGTCCCGTCAGTTTGTGGTTGAGGTCGATGCTTCTGACGTTGGAGTGGGGGCTATCCTGTCCCAGCGATCCGTCCAGGACCAAAAGCTCCATCCCTGTGACTTCCTGTCCCATCGTCTCAACTCTGCAGAAAGAAACTACGGCGTGGGTAACTCCTGGCGGTCAAGATGGCACTGGAGGAGTGGAGACACTGGCAGGAGGGAGCAGAACATCCGTTTTTGGTTTGGACCGACCACAAGAATTTGTAATATCTCTGCACAGCCAATCGCCTTAACTCCAGGCAGGCCCGGTGGGCTCTGTTATTCACCAGGTTCGCGATAGGTTCACCATTTCCTATCGCCCAAGGTCCAAGAATGTTAAACCTGACACCCTCTCACGCCTGTACAGTCCTGCTGCCACATCCTCTGACTCCGAGACCATCCTCCCTACCTCATGCCATGCGGCTGCTGTGCGCTGGGGTATTAAGATCCTGGTCCGCAAGGCACAACGTTCCCAGCCTGCCACTGGAGGGGGCCCGGCTAACCGGTTGTTCGTTCCATCCTGGAATGGGCTCATTCCTCCAGGCTCACCTGTCATCTGGGTTCCCGTCATACCCTGGCCTTCCTCCGACAACGTTTCTAGTGGCCCACAATGGTTCCTGACACATCTGCCTTCATCGCCGCATGCACTGGTTGTGCTCAGAATAAGACTCTGTGGCAAGTCCCTTCCGGCCTCCTTCAGCCACTTCCTGTCCCTCATCGTCCCTGGTCCCATATCTCCCTGGACTTTGTCACTGGGCTCCCTCCGTCTGATTGCAACACCGTCATTCTGATGGTAGTGGATCGGTTTTCCAAGGCCACCCATTTCATCCCTCTCCCCAAACTACCCTCTGCCAAAGAGACGGCCCAGCTCATGGTGCAGCACGTCTTCAGGATCCACGGACTCCCGGTGGACATTGTCTCAGACCGGGGTCCCCAGTTCTCGTCTCAGTTCTAGAAGGCTTTCTGCACCCTTACTGGGTCGTCGGCCAGGATTCCATCCCCAATCCAACGGCCAGTCGGAGCGGGCAAACCAAGACCTGGAAACAACCTTAAGATATCTCGTCACAAACAACCCCACTACCTGGAGCCGACAACTGGTTTGGGTGGAGTATGCCCGGAACACTCTTCCCTGTTCAGCCACGGGACTCTCCCCTTTCGCGTGCTCTATGGGGTATCAGCCTCCGCTCTTCCCAGAACAAGAGCAGGAAGTCAATATACCCTCGGCCCAGATGTTCGTCCGCCGCTGTCGGCGTACCTGGAGAAGAGCCCGGGCAGCACTTCTCAAGACCAACTCCAGGTATCGTGGACAAGCGGATTGCCGCCGGACTCCAGCTCTTTGCTATCGCATTGGCAGAGGGTATGGCTATCCACATGGGACCTGGGCCTTCAGGTAGAGTCATGCAAACGTTCCACCCATTTCATTGGCCCTTTCCCTATCTCTAGAGTCCTTAGTTCCATTGCTGTTTGTCTTTTGTTACCCCGTACGCTCCGTATTCACCCTATGTTCCATGTGTCTAGGATTAAGCTCGTGTCTCACAGCCCTTTGTCTTTTGTTTCCAGGCCCACCCCTCCGGCCCGTGTCATCGGTGGCCATCCGGCGTACATGGTGAGATGCCTGCTGAGTGTTTGACCGCGGGGCAGGGGTTTCCAGTACCTGGTTGACTGGGAGGGTAATGGCCCGGAGGAGAGGTGCTGGGTCCCCGCTAGAGACATTCTGGACCCAGCCCTCATCACCGACTTCCACCGCTGGCACCCCGGTCAAACATGTATGCGACCCGGGTAGGACGCCAGGTGGCACCCCGGGGGGGGGGGGGGGGGGAGAATACTGTCACACCCTGATCTGTTTCACCTGTCCTTGTGCTTGTCTCCACCCCCTCCATCTTACCCATTATCCCCTGGACATTTAAACCTGTGTTTTCTGTCTGTCTGTGCCAGTTCATCTTGTATGTTCCAAGTCAACCAGCGTGTTATTCCCGTGCTCCTGCCTTTTATATATTTTTTTGCTAGTCCTCCCGGTTTTGACCCTTGCCTGTTTTCTGGACTCTGTACCCGCCTGCTTGACCATTCTGCCTGCCCTGACCTCGAGCCTGCCTGCCACACTGTACCTCCTGGACTCTGAACTGGTTTTGACCTTTTGCCTGTCCATGACCATTCTCTTGCCTACCCCTTTTGGATTATTAATAAATATCAAAGACTCAAACCATCTGCCTCCCCTGTCTGCATCTGGGTCTCACCTTGTGCCTTTATACAGGAATGGAAATGTAGCGAAAAAAACAATAAAGTAGGGCGATAGATCCCTGTTTTAGATGTGGGGCCGTTGGTCATTGGAAGAATGAGTAGTAATGGAGCCCACTGCACCTGCTGCATTCAGAGGGAATGCATTTTTTACAAAAGAACCAGCAGCCAACACTCTTGAAAGCAGCGGGGCAGGCAACTCTCACATAGTGGCGTATGGCCTTGGTTCAATCGATAGAAACTTTCATCTCTATGAACCTCTATGTGAAGGGAGACGTAGGAGGCCATGTCTCACACAACTTTTGAATAGATCCCTGGGATCAAATATCACTGATTCCTTACGATGAGAAATAGGCTTAAGTTACGACAGGGAAAGTGTTACATTTAACAAGGAAACAGGGGCAGCATTGAAAGCGATACGATTACTACCTGTCTAAACATGGACCAGTAACAATACCCAGATAATTTTACATGGGAGTAAGTGGAAACAATTTTGGGGTTGGGGAATCTTTGCAAAATGACAGGGGAATGGATTCTAATGGGTAATACTTTGAAAGTACTAGTCCAAATACTCCTTGCAAACTCAGAAAACCTTGGGGTGTTTTAATCTTGTGAGACATTTTATTTAGTTTATTATGAAATAAAATTCTTATCTATGTTGTCTTATTCTGAAATAGATTTATAGAATGGACGAAGGGGAGGAGGGGTCATGAGGAATTCGATTGGAGTTAATATTGTGAGTAATTGTTAGAGTTTTAAAGAAGCGACAGCATTGGGCTTACCAAACCTAAAATTACCTTTTAAAATGTTTGTTCATGAACATGAAGGGCCTAGTGGAAACGGAAAAACATGGGGAAAAGAGAGACCAGTCATATACAGGAGTAAATCTTTAGACTAGGCGGCGAGATAAATGTTGCCATGTCTAAATAAGCGTTCATAAACGTCGGGGTGGATTAAAACAAAAGATGAATGATTGGAGGGAGGACAGTGGACTTATCATTATCATGTTAGGTTTGTTTTTAAAACTTTTGGGTTGATGATTAAGATGTAGCATAGTTAATGCTAACGAAAAATGTACACTTTCTCTTCCAGGGGAGGATGGGGTGTTGTTATCTCTTTTTGAAAAGTTTCCAGAGACTGCTGTCTTGGGAGAGCAGTTAGTGAAATTCTGCAGTTTTATAAGTGTAAAGGTATCCAGATTCAGCCGTAAAGGGAGCTCCCAGATAAGTAAGGTCTGGCCATGTGTGTTTTTGAACTACAGTTTACGACACACACACCAGCATGCACACATAGCTCACCAGTTATGAATATAGGTTAGTACTGTGTTTGATTTATTGTGTGGGGTCTTTTTAGTTTGGTTTTAAACTGGGTTAATACTTACAAATTACTCAGAGGAGTCGAACAATGGAACACCCAATACTAGCCACGGTAGGGATTGTAATAATAATAAAAAATAGATAGAAAAGCAATGAAATAAAATAATTGTTAAATAAAGTACAACTACACTGTACCTTTCAAGATAGGGAATGTTGTAAAATAATTAGTATTGAATTTTCCATTTATACTATTTTATAAACGGATAAGACGGCATTAGAAGAAAGGATACCTAGCGAATTAACCTCTTGACGGTCGCCTAGGATAGGGGCCGCCACAGCGCATTTTGAAAAAAATTCGTGCCCATTTTAAACGGCCTACTACTCAAACTCAGAAGCTAGGATATGCATATAATTAATACTTGTGGATAGAAAACACCCTAAAGTTTCTAAAACTGTTTGAATGGTGTCTGTGAGTATAACAGAACTCATATGGCAGTCAAAACCCCGAGACAGATCTAAACAGGAAGTGGAATTGGAATTCTGAATTGCGAACTCAACTTCATCACGTTGCCTATTAATCACACCGTGAGCTATGGTTCATTGAGCACTTCCTATTGCTTCCACTAGATGTCCCCAGTCTTTACAAAGTGATTTGAGTCTCCTACTGTGAAAACTGACAGAATGACACGCTGTGGAACGTGGTCACATGGAGAGGGCCATCACCATTATGACGCCGGCGCCCCTGGTTACCCTCCCCTTTCAAAACGTTTTGAAACACAATGCAATCGTCCCTCTCGAATCTTATTGGAGCTCTCGTTGAAAAAGGCCCTACAGATTTATGTTATACAACGTTTGACATGTTTGAACGAACCTAAATAAGAAAAAAATGCATTTTGTTGAAAGAGTAGCCCCGCGCACGTCGGAACTTTTGGTGAAGCCTTCAGAACGCGCTAACAAGAACAAGCTATTGGGACGTAAAGGATTAACTTTTTCGAACGAAAATACATTTGTTGTGGACCTGGGATTCCTGGAAGTGCCTAAGGATGAAGATAATCAAAGGTAAGGGATTATTGACAATAGTATACAAGACTAGATGTGATATGCGATTGTTCCAAGATGGCGCTGACCTGTATTGCTAGCCTATTGTTCTGAGTATCGCATCCCCTTTTATCGCAAAGTGTGATTACCCAGTAAAGTTATTTTTAAATCTGGCATTACAGGTGCTTTCAAGAGATATTCATCTATAAATCTTAGAATGACAATATTACATTTTAAAAATGTTTTCGAATAGTAATTTAGTAAATTGTAGCACTGTTTCACCGGATGCATTTGAGGGAAAATAGTTAGTCAACGTTACGCGCGATGTAAAATGCTGTTTTTATATATAAATATGAACTTTATCGAACAAAAGAATGCATGTATTGTGTAACATGATGTCCTAGGAGTGTCATCTGATGAAGTTTGTAAAAGTTTAGTGCTGCATTTAGCTGTTTTTTGGTTATTTGTGATGCATGTGGTTGGTCGGAAAATGGCTATGTGGCTACTTTTACGATATACTCCTCTAACATAATCTAATGTTTTGCTTTTGCTGTAAAGCCTTTTTGAAATCGGACAACGTGGTTCGATTCAGGAGAGGTGTATCTATAAAACGATATAATTTGAAAAAAAAAGTGAGAAAAAAAAATATTACATTTTGTTATGCTAATACGGGACGGAGGCCGCACAGGGGATAACACACCTTCAAATATAGCTAATTGGAACACAAAAGTACTCAATCAACATGGTAGAAATAAAAATACAGCAAACAGAAGACATAGAAGGCACAGTATGTGGGTATATGTGGATGTATTGTGATGGAAGATGTGGTGTGTGTTTTTGGTGTTTGGAAAAGTGTGGTGTTAAGTGAGTGAGAAAGGAAATGGTTGCATATCCCGGAACTAATGTGTGTCTGTGAGCAGGGGTTGTGAGAGAGAGCTTTCAATTTTGTGTAGATGAGGGATATATATATTTTAAAATAAATTATACATCTAATTTATTTATTTATTTATTGTCCTATCATTATGGAACTACATTTTACAATAAATTATACATCTAATTTATTTTATTGTCCTATCATGATGGAACGGTCCACAACCCTATACACCCACCTGAACGACCCATACACGAAGAGAAGTCCCTATCTGTTTTATGGGCCTGCTGTAAGCTGCCTATATGCAGCCAAAACAGAAAGATAAATTCGGTCAGAGACCTACCAGAGCAACACTGCCCCCTCAAGATTCTCAGCCTGCCAGGCAGGGTTGGTCCTTCAAAGCCAGAGCCCCCTGATGGAAGAGCACAATATACAAGGAAATTCTCAAAGCTACTAATGAGAACCTTAACGACCTTGTACCTAGCCTTTAGAAAAGGACTTTGATTAAGTATAACTAGAATTTATATATAAATGCCTGGACTTTTTTCATTTTGGAGAATCTCTTACACAATGGGTAAAAATTAGGGATGCACAATATATCGGTGAACATATCGAATATTTTAACGCCGATGTGCAAAAAGCTGATGTGCATACCTATATAACGTAGGTATATGCCGTAATGACGCCATGTAATATTTTGCGCTACACGTGCAACACAGCATTCATAACCTTGCCCACAATGTCTGCTGTGTGGATCGAGCAGTCAACAAGTTGAGCAGTCAATTGAAAGAGTAATAACATTTCAGCGAGACAACTCAAAAGGCGAAATCCATTAAATTCAAGATAATGGAATTCATTGCCCTTGCCAATCAACTGTTCTCTATCATGGGTGATGTTGGCTTTCGCCGACTGGTCGAGCACCGGTACACACTACCAAGTGCGCTATTTTTCAGATGTTGCCCTACCGGAGTTACACAGTAATAGCGTCACTGCTATAAGCTTCAAGACATACATACTCTTTGCGTGTCAAAAAATATACAGTAGCACTGTCAAAGCTGTACAAAAAGTCTGTAAACAAGCAAACACCGGCCACGAACGATGTGTTTACAATACCACGTTGGTAATAAAGCATAATTTGTTCGACCGCAACTTCTAGGGTAGCTAGATTTAGCTTGGTACCTAGCTAGCACCATAACAACCAGCCTGAAAACAATGACCAGTAGAAACTGAAGTCATTTTCATTACTCTTAGCAATTATTTAGGAATCCTTGTGAGTAAGTATTAGCTAGGTTGCCACTTGTTGTTCGCCTACTGAAATTGAACAAAAGTGAAAATAAATAGCTAGACAGCTACTTAACCCTGTTGCCCAAAGCTAACTTTATAAGTAGCCAGCTAGCTTCATCTGGCTAGTGAGGCTCGACTGGACTTCGTTATATGTTGTGAACTAGCCACAATAAGGAATAGAGGAATTTGCGGTTTGTCTTCAAAATAAAAGTATGTAATTGACAGTGATGGAAATTAATAGAAATAGTAGAATGATGCCATACTTTTATTTTGAAGGCTAACCGCAAAGTCCACTATTGTGGCTAATTCTTATTTTGGCTAGCTTTACATAGATGGTTCCGATCACCATTAATCAAATAAAAACTGTCTTATAAATTACAGTTATTTTAGATGACACCTAGCTATTTGGATAGCTAGCTAACTATAGCTACTGAAAGAGATTGTCATTTTGCTATGTTTTTGGGGAAGAACATTGTTTGCATTCATGAGCAAGCTAGATTTTTTTTATGACCAGCACTGTAGGTGCGCGAGACAACTTTATAAAGTTCGTCGTCTGAGGAGGAGAAATCATCGGACCAATATGCAGCGGTTAAGGTGATCATCTTCTTTTTATTTAGAAGGAAAAAACAACAAAACAAACAACGAAACAGTCCCGTAAGGTGCTCAGACTATACAAGGAACAACTACCCACAAAACCCATGAAGAAAAACCCCTACTTAAATATGATCTCTAATCAGAGGCGACGAGGATCAGCTGCCTCCAATTAGAGATCAACCCAAACATACACAACATAGAAATAGAAGAACTGGAAAGGAAAACATAGAAATAGATAACATAGATCAAACGCAAAATCCCAAAATACACAAAACAAACACCCCCCTGCCACGCCCTGACCATACAATAATTGTCACAGTATCCACAGAAGGTGGCGCCCCTCCTCGGTCGGGCGGCGCTCGGCGGTCGTCGTCGCCGGCCTACTAGTTGCCACCGATCTATGTTTCTGTGTCTTTTGGTTTTGTCTGTCTGATCCACACCTGTTTCTTGTCTGTCATTAGTTAGGTTATTTAGTGTGTCTTTTCAATTCAGGATTACGTGCGGGATTGTTTTATGTCAACTCTGGACAGTTGTTAGTGAGTGCTGCTCTCTTTGTTATATATATTTACCGGGCTGCGCCCCGTGCGTCTTTTGTTTTGGGAACGTGTTTTCCCTAGTCGAGTTTATGTGCGCCCTGTGCCTTTCGGCTTCTTGTGTTGTTCCCGGATTTCCTATTAAAAACCACTATCACTCCGGACCTCTGTCTCCTGCACCTGACTCTGCCTCTCTACTGATCCTGGTATCGTGACAATAATAACAAAATAACCTCTTTACTGGTCAGGACGTGACAGAAATACAAGTGATTGTGTAATCAATGTGTAATAACGACATAAAGAAATTACGAACGCGTTAAATTGTTATGTGACGTGCAGTCATATTCACGTCCTGATTGGTCAACAAGCTTATTAGTGTTATCTACTGGTCATTGTTTTCTTTTTTGACACGCAAAGACCCAAACGGCGTTCCATAGCAAAGACCCAATCCAGATCCAT
Source organism: Salmo salar (assembly GCF_965601325.2). Taxonomy (NCBI): domain Eukaryota; kingdom Metazoa; phylum Chordata; class Actinopteri; order Salmoniformes; family Salmonidae; genus Salmo; species Salmo salar. The sequence goes on along the minus strand of NC_138295.1, from coordinate 40,599,984 downwards.
AGAAATCCTGGTTGAGAATGAAATGACTGAACAAATTAACAACAAAGCAGCACAACAAGTAAGTTAAATAATTAGGTTTTAATGATGTTTTACTGGTAATGGGGACATACATAAATGCCAACAAAATTACTTTTTGGTTTTAGTGTGTGTGTGTGTGTGTGTGTGTGTGTGTGTGTGTGTGTGTGTGTGTGTGTGTGTAACCTTTATTTAACTAGGCAAGTCAGTTAAGAACAAATTCTTATTTACAATGATGGCCTCCCCCGTCCAAACCCGGACGACGCTGGGCCAATTGTGCGCCGCCCTATGGGACTCCCAAACACTGTCAGATGTGATACAGCCTGGATCGAACCAGGGACTGTAGTAACGCCTCTTGCACTGAGATGCCGTGCCTTAGACCACTGTATCCATGTGTGTGTGTGTTAACTATTTAACTGTACTGGAATGCTTAAAAGGCCGCTAAAATTGTAAATATCGGTTATCGGTTATAAGCAAGTGGCACCACTAAGCAAGTGGCACCACTAAGCAAGTGGCACCACTAAGCAAGGGGGACCACTAAGCAAGTGGCACCACTAAGCAAGTGGCACCACCAAGCAAGCGGCACTATGAAGATCAAGGAGCTCTCCAAACAGGTCAGCGACAAAGTTGTGGAGAAGTACAGATCAAGGTTGGGTTATAAAAAAATATCTGAAACTTTGAACATCCCACGAAGCACCATTAAATCCATTTTTTTTAAATGGAAAGAATATGGCACCACAACAAACCTGCCAAGAACAGACCATGCAAGGAGGGCATTAATCAGAGAGGCAACAAAGAGACGACCAAAGATAACCCTGATGGAGCTGCGAAGCTCCACAGTGGAGATTGGAGTATCTGTCCATAGGACCACTTTAAGCCGTACACTCCACAGAGCTGGGCTTTACTGAAGAGTGGCCAGAAAAAAGCCATTGCTTAAAGAAAAAATAAGCAAGCACGTTTGGTGTTCGCCAAAAGGCACGTGGGAGACTTCCCAAACATATGGAAGAAGGTACTCTGGTCAGATGAGACTAAAATGAAGCTTTTTGGCCATCAAGGAAAATGCTATGTCTAGCGCAAACCCAACACCTCTCATCACCCCGAGAACACCATCCCCACAGTGAAGCATGGTGGTGGCAGCATCCTGCTGCGGGGATGTTTTTCCTCAGCAGGGACTGGGAAACTGGTCAGAATTGAAGGAATGATGGATGGCGCTAAATACGGGGAAATTCTTGAGGGAAACCTGTTTCAGTCTTCCAGAGATTTGAGACTAGGACGAAGGTTCACCTCCCAGCAGGGCAATGACCCTAAGCATACTGCTAAAGCAACACTCGAGTGGTTTAAGGGGAAACATTTAAATGTCTTGGAATGGCCTAGTCAAAGCCCCGACCTCAATTGAATTGAGAATCGGTGGTGTGACTTAAAGATTGCTGTACACCAGCAAACCCATCCAACTTGAAGGAGCTGGAGCAGTTTTGCCTTGAAGAATGGGCAAAAATCCAAGTGGCTAGATGTGCCAAGCGTATAGAGACATACCTCAAGAGACTTGCAGCTGTAATTGCTGCAACGGTGGCTCTACAAAGTATTGACTTTTGGGGGGGGGGGGGGGGAATTGTTATGCACGCTCAAGTTTTCCGTTTTTCTTGTCTTATTTGTTGTTTGTTTCACCATAAAAAATATTTTGCATCTTCAAAGTGGTAGGCATGTTGTGTAAATCAAATGATACAAACCCCCCAAAAATCTATTTTAATTCCAGGTTGTAAGGCAACAAAATAGGAACAATGGTTAAACTTAAATATACTGATAAAAAAAAAATATTTACAGAAAAAAATCTGTAAAAAATGTATTTTTGTTAATTATATTATGAGTAGGAATGGTGGCGTTATGCCACACCTGCAGTTAACTAAAATATATGGAAATGTATGCTCTATGCAAAATTACAGTCAACTGACTGCAGCATTACTGCAAAAATGGAGAAGGCAGGTGGAATGGGGAGAAGGTATGGAGCTTGTTTGTCTGCCCTTAATTAAAGACTAACTTTGGCATAAATAGACAATATACCAGTTTAATTTGAGGACCAAAATGTTGACAGCGGCACCATACAGGTTGCAAAATAGCTGAGAAGAGATTTTTGATGTTCCGATTCCATGGCACATGGTTTATGAACTGATACACAAAACAACACTTGATTCAAAACTTTTTTTAAATTTAAATTATACAAAATTCATTCCACCAACAGAATGTTACGTATATTGGGCATTCAGTACAGTCATCTCAGCTCTGCAGATTTTTCTGCGAAGAGATTCAATCATTTGAGCACTTATTCTGGTATTGCCTCTATGTAGCTTGTTTCTGGTCACAGGTTCAGGAGTGTCTGTAAAATCACAACATTTACCTGAAACTAACCCTACAAATAGCACTGTTGGGAGATTTGGAAAGCCATTGTCAACCAATCAACAATATAGTAACACTCTTAGTAAAAATATTTATCATTAATTTACAATCTGTAGATTAGCAAGGTTCAGAATGTACATGAAACATCACAGTTGAAATATACACTATGTGTACAAACATGAAGGACACCTTCTGGATATTGAGTTGCTTTAGCCTCTCTACTACTAGTGCATAATGTTGTTAAAGGCAGCACACACAGTCAGTCACGCAATAGTTTCCCCAATGCACATGACTGGGGAATTTTCAGGCATCATAAATAGATGTACACCCTCTTCTCAGTTAACTACAAGGAATCCAGATGACATTACAACCTGTCAAAACATGGATTGGACCCGACATAGTATATACAGTAGCAATAGATTCATAGATTTCAGCTACTTTGGATGAATTTCTTCGCAACGCATGTTCATTAGTTTGGAGTAGACAAGACAACTAATCTCTAAGATTGCAACCGATTTGCACCAAAAAGTGAGGAGACTATTACAGTATTTGTGTGTGGTCTGTATCTGGGGACCAGAGACACACTCCTACACCATGGAATGGAAACATAGTCTAAACATGGTTAATATCAACCCTAAAATAACCACAGCCTCGCAATGGTCGATCGGTGAGCATCAGTAGGAGCGTCTAGGACCATGGCATGTGATAGTCCTCAGGCAGAGGAACGTTTATGCAAGACCCAGAGAACACATAGATTTATTAGAAGCTGGAAAGGACATCCGTAGTATAGGCTATCATTTTTGTGAACAGTGTACCTGCAATGTGGCATGAGAGTGCAAGCTTTCCTTCTGTAAGCTAGACCCGTCTCAGTCATTTCTATTTACGTGGAAGTGCTCTGCTCTTTTGCAGCCACAAAATAGCACTATTCACAAGATTCCTGGTTCAGAACAATTAACAATGTTCCTTCTCATTTGATACATTTTGCTTCATAACAAAATTATCTAGTGAAACTCGTACGAAATCATGAAAAAATAGATTTATTAAAGTATTTTAAATCATTTGAGACAACAACTGTGCAAAACACAATAAAGCATAACATCCCAACACAGACATATGAAATTGAAATATAAAAAAAGTACAAAATAGAAGTATAAAGGGAATTACAACAAGCAGCTTCTGCATTAAACTGCTTTGACATTGACTTGGTCTTAAACATTCAGAGTGATGGGATGTCAGAACTTATAGGATAACAACATATTTGTTGTGAGTCAAAGCTGGTCCAATGTGGCAGGGTTTCCCAAACTCGGACCTACAACCCCCCCCCCCCCCCGTGCAATTTTTTTTGGGGCCCTAGCACTACACAGATTACTCAAATAATCAAAGCTTGACTGTGAGTTGGTTATTGGAATCAGCTGTGTAGTGCTAGGGCAAAAATCTAAACATGCAGCAAGTGGGGGCCCCAGTACCGAGTTTGGGAAACCCTGCTAAATGGAGTCATAGAGGGAGTCTGAGACAGGGAATCAGATATCAGCAGGGTCAGTGCTTCTCTCATTAGGGATGGCCTCAATTGGAGTGGGGACAGTTGGGGGAGAGGACTTCTTCCTGTGAATTAAGCAATTGGACACGATGGTGAGACAAGCCCATGCACCTTTCACTCATATGTCCTCAACATACTGTTGTACTAAATAATTTAAAAAAATGTATGCAACAGTGTTAGTTCTTTGAAGAATGATTTAATATTTTGTACAGTAAATTATGACACTCCCAAGTTGTAAACAGAAAAGAAATTGGTTTACATGACTCACATCAGGCGAGTGAGAAGTCTCTGCACTTTCTTTATACTGGGGTCCAGGCAGTACTGCACTCCATTCTTAAGGCTAACACTATCAAGATATAGAATGGTTAAATTTACTTCGCAATGGTTTTAATTTTAATTGATGTCATCATATTAACATCATCCTCATCATAACTGATGAGATTATATATACTCACATGAACTCCAGCCTGTCACAGGAGGGAGTTGGCGGAATGATCTGGATGTCCTCAACAGTGTTTGGAGCGCCAAAGCTGTTCCGCACCTTCCGACACAAACATCGCTGGCTCACAGAACCTATACAGAGAATCAGTGGATAATGAATTGAGTACAGTCGAGCTACTTGGAATTACTAAATCACAATACAAAAACAATTACCATGCTCAAAAAATATTCACATGTAATAAACGTTCCATACCATAGTAATAACAATTATGGTAAAAAGAGGTAGACTCACGCTGGGCGGCTGTGACACAGATGGTGACAGCAAGGAGCAGGAGTATTCTGGTGATCATGGTCATGTGTTCAAGCTGTGGTGTTCTCTGCTGGTCCAACTGTTGGTAGAGATGAGTCTGTCTGGTGTGAAGAGATGGAGGACTGGAGATAAGATTTGAGTGTGTAAAGAGATATATGAGAAGAGACGAGAGAGAGGTACTGTGAGGAGTTGAGAGAAGGGGCCCCTTTTATACACAGCCTTTATCTTTCCAGTGATCAGAAGAAATTTCCCTTTATAATGGAAACTGAAACTAACTAGCAACCGCAAGAAAATGCCCCCCACACTTTTCCACCCACTCTTCACTCTGCAACCTCACTTAATTATTACATTTTAGTGTGGATTATAATACATCTGGCTTTTCAAGATTTATATTAATTCAATTGGCTTTGAGTCACTGTTTTAAAATTCTAGTTAAATAAATTGTTTAGTCAGAGGAATGGTGACATAAATACAATTTCTATAGATCAGAGGAATTAACAAAATCCCTAATCTGAGTTTCTGGAAAATATGTATATGCCTTTAAATCATATTATTATTTATTATTTCGAATTCTCTGTGGAAAATGATTTTTCAGCTCAGTAGGCCTATTACAATGTTATGTTAATGTAATCTGTTTAGTAGTAACTAAATAGAATTAGGGACTGAAATAATGGATAGAAATATAATTTCAGAACTATCTATGACTGGGATGTATTTTCAATCATCATTTGCTGTATGTTTAATGTCATACATCAAACAATTGTTTCAGAGATGGGTTAAAAATATATTGTGTTTGTTGTGTGCGTGCATCTTTATGTGACCGTGGAGGGTAAGTGTTAAGGGGTTTCAGACCGTTCCATTGCGAAGGGAGTCTTTGCCGAAGTGCTCTCATCACACATCATTAACACATGTAGTATCTCTGCAGATGAACCTCCTCTAATATTTCCAGTGTAAGAAGCTTTATAATTCTCACCTTTCTGTTCCCCATCAAAAAACATGTCACACATTTTTTCCACCAACTGTACATTTGTTGAGTTATGTGGTCATTGACAAACTGAGTTTTGTCTCTAGGGCTCTCGAGTGGCGCAGTGGTAGAGGCATCACCACAGACCCTGATTCGATTCCAGGCTGTATGTCACAGCTGTCATGGAAGAGAGAATGGGACCAAGGCGCAGCGGGTTGCGTGCTCAACATATTTATTATAAAAAATGCAAACACCACGGAAAAACAATAAACAAACTAACGACAGGAACAGAGAAGCAGGCTCAACAAAAGCAGTGCTCTCAAACAACTACCCACAAGTGACAAACAAAACACACACCTATTTATAGGACTCCCAATCAGAGGCAACTAGAAACACCTGCCTCCAATTGAGAGTCCAGCACCCAACCTACACATAGAAAAACTACCCTAGAACATACACATAGAAAAACAAACATAGACCAGTGACCAAAAAAACCCCGTAATACATAAATAAACTACCCTCTGCCACGTCCTGACCAAACTACAATAACAAAATATCCTCTATACTGGTCAGGACGTGACACTGTATCACAACTGGCTGTGATTGGGAGTCCCATAGGGCAGTGCACAATTGGCCCAGCGTTAGCCGGTGTAGGCCGTCATTGTGAATATGAATTTGTTCTTAATTAACTGACTTGCCTAGTTAAATAAAGGTTAAATAATTTAATACATCTAGCTCACATCATGTGTGTAAGCTTGATCAGTTGTAATTGCGATAAAGAGACTTTATGAAGAGGTGCGCTTACCATTTTTTTATTGCATATTCTTTCATTGGGACTAATTAAAGTTCCTTCAGAAACTATTCACACCCCTTGACTTTTTCCAAATTTGGTTGTGTTACAGCTGACTTAAAAATTTAATAAATTCAGATTTTGTGCCAATACCCCACAATGTCAAAGTGGAATGTTTTTTTCTCAAATTAACAAAACATTTAAGCTGAAATGTCTTGAGTCAATAACTATTCAACTCCTTTGTTATGGCAACCCTAAATAAGTTCAAGAGTAAACATTTGCTTAACAAGTCACACAATAAGTAGCATGGACTCACTATTTAAGAAATAATTGTGGTTAACATGAGTTTTTTTATGATTACCCCATCTATATACCCAACACAGTGCATTCAGAAAGTCTTCAGACCCCTTCACTTTTCCCACATTTTCTTACGTTACTGCTGTATTCAGTAATGGATTAAAACGTTTTTTTTTTTCTATCATCAAGCTACACAAAATACCCAAAATGACAAAGCAAAAACCTGTTTTTAGACATTTTTGCAAATGTATAAAAAAAACAAAATATTATATTTACATAAATATTCAGACCCTTTACTCAGTATTTTGTTGAAGCACCTTTGGCAGCAATTACAGCCCTGAGTCTTCTTGGGTATGACGCTACAAGCTTGGCAAACGTGTATTTGTGTAACGGCTGTCGTATTGTAGAGATGACCAAGGCGCAGCGGGTTGCATGTTCATCATTATATTTAATTAATAACGATAACACGAAACAAAACAATAAACGACAGGTGACAGTTTCACAGGCTACAATAATCACTAGCAGTGCGAAATACAACTACCCACAAATCCCCAGGTGAAAACACGCAACTAATATATGACTCCCAATCAGGAACAACGACGTACAGCTGTTCCTGATCGGGAGCCACACAGACCACACATAAATAAACAAACTAGAAAACCAACCTAGAATACAAAACCCAGAACATACACCAAAACCCCGTAATACATAAATAAAACACCCCTCTACAATACACATAACCCCCGAACCACATAAAACAAATACCCTCTACCACGTCCTGACCAACCTACAAATACAAATAACCCCTATACTGGTCAGGACGTGACAATTTGGGGAGTTTCTCTGTCAGGTTGGATGGGCAGTAACGCTGCACAGCTATTTTCAGGTCTCTCCAGAGATGTTTGATCGGGTTCAAATCTCAGGCTCTGGCTGGGCCACTCAAGGTCATTAAGTGACTTGTCCCCAAGCCACTCCTGCGTTGTCTTGGCTGTGTGCTTAGGGTCGTTGTCCTGTTGGAAGGTGAACCTTTGCCCCAGTCTGAGGTCCTGAGTGCTCTGGAGCAGGTTTTCATCAAGGATCTCTCTGTACTTTACTCCGTTCATCTTTCCCTCGATCCTGACTAGTCTCCCTGTCCCTGCCATTGAAAAACATCCCCACAGTATGATGCTGTCACCACCATGCTTCACCGTAGGGATAGTGCCAGGTTTCCTCCAGACGTGACACTTGGCATTCAGGCCAAAGAGTTACATTTTGGTTTCATCAGACCAGAGAATCCTGTTTCTCATAGTCTGGGAGTTCTTTTAGGTGTCTTTTGGCAAAATCCAAGCGGGCTGTCATGTGCCTTTTACTGAGGAGTGGCTTCTATCTGTCTGCTCTACCATAAAGGCCTGATTGGTGGAGTGCTGCAGAGATGGGTGTCCTTCTGGAAGGTTCTCCCATCTCCACATAGGAACTCTGGAGCTCTGTCATAGTGACCATCGGGTTCTTGGTCACCTCCCTGACCAAGGCCCTTCTCCCCCGATTGCTCAGTTTGGCCGGGCGGCAAGCTCTAGAAAGAGTCTCGGTGGTTCCAAACTTCTTCCATTTAAGAATGATGGAGGCCACTGTGTTTTCGGGGACCTTCAATGCTGCAGAAATGTTTTGGTACCCTACCCCAGGTCTGGTCTTCAAAATAATCCTGTTTCGGAGCTCTACAGCCAATTCCTTGGACCTCATGGCTTGGTTTTTGCTCTGACATGCACTGTCGACTGTGGGACCTTATATAGACAGGTGAGTGCCTTTCCAAATATTGTCCAATCAATTTAATTTACTACAAGTTTTAGAAACATCTCAAGGATGATGAGGTTCGATCTACAACATTGTAGTTACTCCACAATACTAACCTAAATGACAGAGTGAAAAGAAGGGGGGAAAAAATTCTAAACACGCATCCTGTTTGCAATATGGCACTAAAGTAATACTCCAAAAAAGTTTGCTAAAAATTAACTTTTTGTCCTGAATACAAAGCATTATGTTTGGGGCAAATCCAACACAACACATCACGGACTACCACTCTTCATATTTTTAAGCATGGTGGTGGCTGCAAAAAGCCTGGATATGCTTGTCATTGGCAAGGGAGTTTCTTTGGGGGATAAAAAATAAACGGGATAGAGCTAAGCACATGTAAAATCCTAGAGGAAAACCTGTTTCTGTCTGCTTTCCAACAGACACTGTGAGACAATTTCACCTTTCAGCAGGACAATAACCTAAATTTCAAGCCCAAATATACACTGGAGTGTCTCACCGAGACAACATTGAATATTCCTGAGAGGCCTAGTTACAGTTTTGACTTAAATCGTCTTGAAAATCTATGGCAAGACATGAAAATGGCTGTGATTAACAACCAACTTGACAGAGCTGGAAGAGTTTAAAAAAATAATGGGCAAATATTGTACAGTCTAGGTGTGCAAGGCTCTTATCCAAAGACTCACAGCTGTAATCGCTGCCAAAGGTGATTCAAATATATACTGACTCAGGGGGTTGAATACTTATCTAATCAAGGTTTATTAGTGTTTTATTTTTCATTAATCTTTAAAAAATGTTAGAATTTTTCTTCCACTTTGACATTACAGAGTATTTTGTGTATATCGTAAAAAGAAGAAGACAATTAAATCCATTTTAATCCCAATTTGGAACACAACACAATGTGGAAAATGTCAAGGGGTGTGAATACTTTCTGAAGGCACTGTATACACACCATAGTTAATGATTTGGAGCTACTTAGGGGAGATTCCACCCCCCTTCTCACTTTCGTTTTTTCCACCTTTTTTCTTTTGTTTTCACTCTCCCTTTTACTTTCTTTAAAAAAGTATGTTTTTCTTGTAAAAGTGGTTCTGTCACAATTTAAAGATCAGTTTAACCATAAAGATGGGGCAATGCTAGTTTCAGGCCCTGTTTGGGTTCGTAGCAGCAGAGTGACCACAGTTCCAGGCTAAAATGGAATGTCCCTGTCTGGATGTCATCGTGGGTGAAAAGGAGTTTGGAGCACACTATGGGAAGTGAAGTAAATAGTTTACAGGAAGTGACATGACAGTTTAGAGAAATTCAAATGAGATGGGCTTGAACATGATAAAATAGCATTACATCAGCTTGTCTATCTCTGGGAGAAGGGATAAGGCTTGCTTAGTAGTTTCAGGGTCAAATGCATTTCAGTTCAGTCAATTTAGAACATGCCTGATGTCTTTGGAGGTTATGTATGAGGTCAACCAACACCAAGCTTATTGGAGAAGTTGGGTAAGAGAGTTATGGCCAGCTGATAATGTGCAATTTTGAAGTAAATTATTAACATCATTCAAACCCATAACTTGGTGATGTAAGCAACAGGGTTGGGCTCAATTCTGGAACTGACTCCAATTCAACTCATGAGGTGATTCTAACATGTATTGACTCAGGGGGTTGAATACTTACAGTGAGGGAAAAAAGTATTTGATCCCCTGCTGATTTTGTACGTTTGCCCACTGACAAAGAAATTATCAGTCTATAATTTTAATGGTAGGTTTATTTGAACAGTGAGAGACAGAATAACAAAAAAAAAATCCAGAAGAACACCATTCCCACCGTCAAACATGGAGGTGGAAACATTATGCTTTGGGGGTGTTTTTCTGCTAAGGGGACAGGACAACTTCACCGCATCAAAGGGCGATGGACGGGGCCATGTACCGTCAAATCTTGGGTGAGGACCTCCCCTCAGCCAGGGCATTGAAAATGGGTCGTGGATGGGTATTCCAGCATGACAATGACCCAAAACACATGGCCAAGGCAACAAAGGAGTGGCTCAAGAAGAAACACATTAAGGTCCTGGAGTGGCCTAGCCAGTCTTCAGACCTTAATCCCATAGAAAATCTGTGGAGGGAGCTGAAGGTTCGAGTTGCCAAACGTCAGCCTCGAAACCTTAATGACTTGGAGAAGATCTGCAAAGAGGAGTGGGACAAAATCCCTCCTGAGATGTGTGCAAACCTGGTGGCCAACTACAAGAAACGTCTGACCTCTGTGATTGCCAACAAGGGTTTTGCCACCAAGTACTAAGTCATGTTTTGCAGAGGGGTCAAATACTTATTTCCCTCATTAAAATGCAAATAAATTTATAACATTTTTGACATGCGTTTTTCAGGATTTTTTTGTTGTTATTCTGTCTCTCACTGTTCAAATAAACCTACCATTAAAATTATAGACTGACCATTTCTTTGTCAGTGGGCAAATGTACAAGGCCCTGAATTGTCAAAGACCCCAACCACCCCAGTCATAGACTGTTCTCTCTACTTCCGCATGGCAAGTTGTACCGGAGCACCAAGTCTAGGACCAAAAGGCTTCTCAACAGCTTTTACCCCCAAGCCATAACACTCCTGAACAGGTAATCAAATGGCTACCCGGACTATTTGCATTGTGTCCCCCCACGCCCTCTTTACACTGCTGCTACTCTCTGTTTACCACATATGCATAGTCACTTTAACTATACATTCATGTACATATTACCTCAATTAGCCCAACTAACCAGTGCCACCGCACATTGGCTACCCGGACTATCTGCATTGTGTCCCGCCACCCACCAACCGCTCTTTTACGCTACTGCTACTCTCTGTTTATCATATATGCATAGTCACTTTAACCATACCTACATGTACATATTACCTCAATTAGCCCGACTAACCGGTGCCTGTATATAGCCTCGCTACTGTTATTATTCACTGTCTTTTTACTGTTGTTTTTTATTTCCTTACTTATCTATAGTTCACCGAATACCTATATTTTACTTAAAAATTGCACTGTTGCTTAGGGCCTGTAATTAAGCATTTCACTGTAAGGTTGTATTCGGCGCATTTGACAAATAAACTTTGATTTGATGTTTTAGTAATTTAGCAGATGCTGTTATCCAGAATGAAATACAGTAAGTGCATTCATCTTAAGAAAGCTGTGTGAGACAATCACATATCACAGTCAAATATAGAGCAGGGGAGAAAGGGGTAATTGAGCCACCTTTTTTTCTAGGAAACCATACACCAAATTAATAATAATTAATAATGACCCCAAATTTAGAAGAGGCCATCATTTCATCAAGGAAGAAACCACATGGGAAAAGTGGTAAGCAAGTTAGGTCCCAAAAAAATCATTTATTTTGTTATAGGTTACAAGATTCTGGTATCTAAACCAAAGTATGTAATTTTAATATTGTTCTATACATCATTTTGTGTCTCTATAAGCTTCAATATTATGTCCTAAATCCAGCATGAAAGTGCATCCTTGTAGCTGTGTGGGCTAATACTGTCAACATTTTTGCCTTGGGGTAAGTTGAGCCAATGGTCAGCCAATGGCAAGTTGAGCAAATTTAAGTGTTTTCTTCCCAGGTGTAATGCAGGGCATTCTCACTGGGGTATGAGGTAATAACAGGACCTGGCCTATGTTGAAAATGTTTTTAAAAAGTACATAGTTTTAGGTGTTAAGCCTGTGTTAAAAAATGCTTAAAATGCTTAAAATATAAAAAAAGTGATTGTGCTGTATTTGGGAAATAAAGATAGATATGGTTTTAAAAAGGTAGTGGTAATATGTATTCAATATAGAAATGTGTAGGTTGCTTAACATACCCTGTCCTGCAGCTCAACTTACCCCATACCCCGGGACAGTGGTGTAAAGTACTTAAGTAGTACTTTAAAGTATTTTTACTTGTCACGTCCTGACCAGTTTAGGGAGTATTTGCTATTGTAGTTTGGTCAGGACATGGCAGAGGGTATTTTGTTTATGTGTTTCGGGGTGGTGGTGTATGTAGTAGGGTGTTTGATTTATTATTTCCGGGTTTTGGTCTATGTTCTATGTTTTGTATTTCTATGTTCTTTCTGGTTTGTTGTATTTCTATATTTAGGTTGATGGGGGGTTGGACTCTCAATTGGAGGCAGGTGGTTACAGGTGGTTACATTTTGAATGCTTAGCAGGACAGGAAAATAGTCTAATTCATGCACTTATCAAGAGAACATCCCCGGTCATCCTTAATGTCTCTGATCTGGCAGACTCACTGAACACAAATGCTTTGTTTGTAAATGATGTCTGAGTGTTGAAATGTGCCCCTGGCTATCCATAAATTAAAAAAATCAAGAAAATCGTGCCATCTGGTTATCTTAATATAAGGAATTTTAATTTTTTTATTCTTTTACTTTTGATACTTAAGTACATTTTAGCGATTACATTTACTTTTGATACTAAAGTACATTTAAAACCAAATATTTGTAAATGTACTTAAGACTTTTACTCTTTTACTTGAGTCATTTTCTTTTAAGGTATCTTTACTTTTACTCAAGTATGACAATTGGGTACTTTTTCCACCTCTGTCCCAGGGTAAGTTGTACCAATAGACCACTTTTTTGGGGAAAGCTATGTTTTCAAAACTGTAATGTTTACATATATTCAGATTATTTCCAGGGATACACAACATCCTGAAAAAAATGTAAATATCTTTGTTAGAAAGATTACTATATTTCCCTTGACTGAGTGATGAATGTAAAAAAAAATTGGCTCAACTTACCCCACTCTTCCCCAAACATTCCATTCCAGCTAAACAATGGATATATAGCGTTTTGCTAAAATAATAATTTGAATATACACGCAAAATCTATGAATAAAAAATCTGAGAACAGTAATATTTTACACACACATGAAAGTACCCATAAGCAATCACTTCTGGTGAATAAACACAAGTGTGAAGAAAAACAAACTCTTCATTTGTACAGACTACACCTAATATAGAATAGAAGAGGCATTTGAATTTCATTGAATTTCACTGAATTCAATTCTACAGTATTTCCTTTAATTCAAATTCGAATTGCAATTCGGTATCCTGTTTACTACTTCAATACACCCAACTGTAGTAAGCAAGCATCGGGACCTTGGTTTGACCAACTAAGACATTGGAAACAATTTGTACTTCAGAAATTGTCAGTGTGTCCTCACCTCTGTGGAGCAAAGTTCAGCGCCAGAGCTAGCTTTAGAGAAGTGGTTACTGTGTTGGATGAGACATCTCTACTGAGTCAACATGCACTGTGTAGGGTGAGGTAAGTCTAGCCACCAGCCACACACTGCCTTTATAAATGTAGGCTAGTTGGGGACTCCCTTATGCAAAAACCACTGAAGCTGGAGACCCATATCTCCCTCACTAGCTTTAAGCACCAGCTGTCAGAGCAGCTCACAGATCACTGCACCTGTACATAGCCCATCTGTAAACAGCCCATCCAACTACCTCATCCCACATACTGTATTTATTTATTTATCTTGTTCCTTTGCACCCTAATATCTCTACTTGCACATTAATCTTCTGCACATCTACTATTCCAGTGTTTAATTGCTATATTGTAATTACTTCACCACCATGGCCTTACCTCCCTTATCTTACCTCACTTGCACTCACTGTATATAGATTTTTCATTTTCTACTGTATTATTGACTGTATGTTTGTTTATTCCATGTGTAACTCTGTGTTGTTGTATGTGTTGGACTGCTGTGCTTTATCTTGGCCAGGTCGCAGTTGTAAATGAGAACTTGTTCTCAACTAGCCTACCTGGTTAAATAAAGGTAAAAAAATATATATACAAAAATAAATAAATGCTCTACCCCCTAGGCACTTTATGATGATATAAAGGCACTTAATTAACACCCATAAGTGTGTTGGAATTTGGCATTAGAAGCTGATGGTAAACATTTCTCATAATAATTAAATGTCATTGTTCTTAACAAAAAGGTCTTTTAAGACTTTCCATCAGAGCTACATTACAGACTGTTGTGTAATGTGTGTCATATCTCACAGATCTCATGTGGTTAGGCTTTCCATCCAGATAGAAAAGGTGTTCAAGATTGCTGTGGGCAGATGTAGCTGCAGATAACCCTGATCTTTTTCTATCTCCACTGTAGGCAGCCTTCTGTCAGCTCCCACTTCAATATTTGATACGAGTGAACATTTAATGTTTTATGTTTAGTAATGCAGAGTGATGTAGACGGCCCACCTTAGATAGAGCAAATTGACACAATGTTCCTGCTGTCTCATTTTGATGAGAGAGGGGACACACTTTTCAAAAGGAGGATGAGGTCATACTTATGGTTTTATTTTATCACCTACAGACTGGAAAGACGCTTGCACGCTTCCCCCTTCTTTTAGCTGTCTGTAGAACTAAAGCAGGATATTAACATCATGAAACTGCACATATTTCCAAACCACTAAACAGCAAAAGCCCCCTTCCTATACAGAAACCACAGAGAAACAGCAATAGCATCATCATCTCTTCCCCCACAGTGCATATGACTGTGTAAGTGATTTACTGTAAACTGGACTGACATTTGGACTGAAATTTGGGTATTCATCTAATAGATAATGAATGATCAAAAACATAAGATCAGTCCATACACAAACGTAATGTATGTCAGTCACTTTATCTTATTTGTTTTTCAGACAGGGTCGACCAGGTTGCACAAACAGTGTGTGCCTGTGTCTGTGTGTGTGTGCGCATGTGCCAGTGTGGTTGTTGTCTCTGTGGTGTATGATTAGCATGGGTATGCTTGTGCATGTGCACATGTTTGTAATGCATTAGCTTCATGTCCACAACCCAGTTCAACCCGGTTCAACCGTAACCCAAGCCATAACCCCAACCCTTACAAAAGCCTGCACACACTTCAGGTTATGGATTGATCACCACTGATGTAAAGGGAGTTTTGCCTGCATATTTAGGGCTCTATTCAATTCAACCCGCATTGCAGTATTTAAGCAGTATACCTATTTTTCCAACAGTCAAATTAACTCACAGACTGGTCTTGGTTACTGTATAAAAACCTACAGCTTCTACCAGAGTGACCTCACATGCTTTCACTTTTCAGAATTAGGTAGTGTGTGGGAACAGGATTAATATTATAAATAAAGACACTGCCTAAACATTGCTATGGAGGGTTTGAATGAATCCCAGCCTAAGGGCTCTAATCAGTCTGTATCGCTGGAGATTTACAGATTGCCCTCTAGCAATGTAAAGGTAACTTCAGATTGAACTGACATATGCAGCGTTTACCGTGAATTTAGTCTCTGCTAACTCTGTAACATTGCCTTTAAATTTCAATCACGCTGTAATGCTGAATTTCCGTGATATGCATTGAATAGAGCCCTAAGAGAAATCCCATGCAGCCTTGTTTACAAGTTCAAACACTGGAATGTGAGATGTAATCCACAGCTCGATTAGGCTGATAGAAATCCTCATTATTTAGTTGAATGAGTTTCAATTTGAGCATAACTATTTCTATATAGCCTACACTTTCTCATTCTGAACTTCTAACTGGAGTGGGGCGAGTGTGACTTCATGACAATGATCAAGAGCAGCTGCTCACCAATTTCACACCTCCAATGCAGTTACGCCTACACCTCAAACACCGCCAAAACATCAGCTCCCCGGGTGTCTGCTATCGCCGGTTAACGCTTAATCTGATTGAATCTAGGGGCTCTATTTAATCACTGAAATTTGACTGCATGAACTTTACAACAACCATGTGATCGAAGGTCATGAAGTTCCAAATCAAATCGTATTGGTCACATACACATGGTTAACAGATGTTATTGCGAGTGTAGCGAAGTGATTGTGCTTCTAGTTCCAATAGTGCAGCAATATCTAATATGTAACTTAACAATTTCACAACAAATACCTAATACACATAAATCTAAGTAAAGGAATGGAATAAAAATATATACACATACATATTTGGATGAGCAATGACAGAGCGGCATAGTGAAGATGCAATAGATGGTATAAAATACAGTATATAGATATGGGATGAGTGATGCAAGATATGTAAACATTATTAAAATGACAGTATTAAAGTGACTAGTGATCCATTTATTAAAGTGGCCAATGACTTCAAGTCTGTATGTAGGAAGCACCCTTGTGGGGCCCCAGTGTTGAGGATCAGCGAAGTAGAGGTGTTGTTTCCTACCTTCACCACCTGGTGGCAGCCCATCAGGAAGTCCAGGACCCAGTTGCACAGAGCGGGGTTGAGACCCAGGGCCTCAAGCTTAATGACGAGCTTGGAGGGTACTATGGTGTTGAATGCTGAGCTATAGTCAATGAACAGCATTCTTACATCGACTGCAGTCCACTTCAATATTCTGCATTTGCTCACCAGCTGTCACCTGCATTGTGGAAGGCACTCTTTGTCAACCATTCACCAGTGTTTTCATTTGACTGCAATGTGACCAAAGACGTGACTAAACAGGAAGCAACTTTGGCTCAATTTTTATGCATGCAGTGGATATGTACAAATGAATGTGATATTTGAGTCTCTCTCTCCCCAATTGATAGTTCAATGTTCACACATATATTTACAGTTTGTGAGTGTGTGATATGGGGGTTAGAAACATGTTTACTTGCTTACAGAGCCGCAAGATGAACTGCCCCTCCATACCTTCAGGATATGCTCAAACCCTACACCCCAACAACTGTGGTCTCTTGGTCCTCCCACCCCTATGGGGTGCAGCTCCGGCTCAGCCGGAGCTGCAGTGGCAAGGGTTGACAGCTGTGAGTTCACCATTTACACAACTTATGCTGCAACGTTCTGTAATTTTAATATAGTTTATGTTTCATATTGGCTGGCTTCCAACAATAGCTGAATTTGCAGAGCTAGCGAGCACCAATTCCGTTTCTGTGGTGTTTGCTATAATCTTTGCTGTCGTCAGTTTACTCCAAGATCGGCACACAGGTGCTTCAAAGTCCCCTACCGGTAATTTAGCTTTTGCAACGAGACCATTAAATATACACTGCTCAAAAAAATAAAGGGGACACTTAAACAACACAATGTAACTCCAAGTCAATCACACTTCTGTGAAATCAAACTGTCCACTTAGGAAGCAACACTGATTGACAATAAATTTCACATGCTGTTGTGCAAATGGAATAGACAACAGGTGGAAATTATAGGCAATTAGCAAGACACCCCCAATAAAGGAGTGGTTCTGCAGGTGGGGACCACAGACCACTTCTCAGTTCCTATGCTTCCTGGCTGATGTTTTGGTCACTTTTGAATGCTGGCGGTGCTTTCACTCTAGTGGTAGCATGAGACGGAGTCTACAACCCACACAAGTGGCTCAGGTAGTGCAGCTCATCCAGGATGGCACATCAATACGAGCTGTGGCAAGAAGGTTTGCTGTGTCTGTCAGCGTAGTGTCCAGAGCATGGAGGCGCTACCAGGAGACAGGCCAGTACATCAGGAGACGTGGAGGAGGTCGTAGGAGGGCAACAACCCAGCAGCAGGACCGCTACCTCCGCCTTTGTGCAAGGAGGAGCAGGAGGAGCACTGCCAGAGCCCTGCAAAATGACCTCCAGCAGGCCACAAATGTGCATGTGTCTGCTCAAACGGTCAGAAACAGACTCCATGAGGGTGTTATGAGGGCCGACGTCCACAGGTGGGGGTTGTGCTTACAGCCCAACACCGTGCAGGACGTTTGTCATTTGCCAGAGAACACCAAGATTGGCAAATTCGCCACTGGCGCCCTGTGCTCTTCACAGATGAAAGCAGATTCACACTGAGCACATGTGACAGACGTGACAGAGTCTGGAGACGCCGTGGAGAACGTTCTGTTGCCTGCAACATCCTCCAGCATGACCGGTTTGGCGGTGGGTCAGTCATGGTGTGGGGTGGCATTTCTTTGGGGGGCCGCACAGCCCTCCATGTGCTCGCCAGAGGTAGCCTGACTGCCATTAGGTACCGAGATGAGATCCTCAGACCCCTTGTGAGACCATATGCTGGTGCGGTTGGCCCTGGGTTGCTCCTAATGCAAGACAATGCTAGACCTCATGTGGCTGGAGTGTGTCAGCAGTTCCTGCAAGAGGAAGGCATTGATGCTATGGACTGGCCCGCCTGTTCCCCAGACCTGAATCCAATTGAGCACATCTGGGACATAATGTCTCGCTCCATCCACCAACGCCACGTTGCACCACAGACTGTCCAGGAGTTGGCAGATGCTTTAGTCCAGGTCTGGGAGGAGATCCCTCAGGAGACCATCCGCCACCTCATCAGGAGCATGCCCAGGTGTTGTAGGGAGGTCATACAGGCACGTGGAGGCCACACACACTACTGAGCCTCATTTTGGCTTGTTTTAAGGACATTACATCAAAGTTGGATCAGCCTGTAGTGTGGTTTTCCACTTTAATTTTGAGTGTGACTCCAAATCCAGACCTCCATGGGTTGATAAATTGGATTTCCATTGATTATTTTGTGTGATTTTGTTGTCAGCACATTCAACTATGTAAAGAAAAAAGTATTTAATAAGATTATTTCTTTCATTCAGATCTAGGATGTGTTGTGTAAGTGTTCCCTTTATTTTTTTGAGCAGTATATTTAAGACAATGGTAGAAGAGAGTGTAGTTCTGTTCAGTTTATCGCTAACCTTATCACAGGGACTTCGAAGCACTACAGCTGCATGCTGATCTTGGAATAAACTGACGATAGCAAAGATTCCATCTTTGATGACACCACATAAATGGAATAGGTACTAGCTAGCTTGATGTTTGCTCGCTAGCTCTGCAAATTCAGCTATTGTGTGTGTGAACCCTGCCAACATAAAACAAAATCGCTACGTTGCGATTGACTGGATTAACCTCACATTAGTTACGTGCTTTGAGTGCCTTTCAGACGGTAAACACGAACCCTCTGTTCCTTGCCAGCTAAGGAACACTACAATGCATTGCTAGCTTCTCTCATTGATTCAAATTCAAATAGCTGCAAACACTGGTTAATGTTACTTTAGCTAGCTAGCAAACATCAGCTAACATAGAGAATGACTTGTAATTTAATGCAGCGAAAATGAAGACTGGTGACGGTTATGTGTTTTCTTGTATTGAGTGGTGAAGTAAAGAAATATCTAACATATCCTTTGTTTGAACTACTTACTGGAGGTCAGCCACCAACAACAGACTCCGTCAGATTCCCACACATGCACAGTACCTGCATCACGTGCCACTGATGAGAGCTAGGGGGGTGGGAGGCAGTGGATCAAACCAGGCAAAAGGCGGGGGTCGCAATCTTTTGAAACTTAAAAACATGCTATTAAGTGTCTATGATCAGCACAAGTGCTTCCATTACGTATTATTAATATTATTGAAATTACATAGTTATGTTTACAGTGATATATTGGGGGGGACAAATCATATTTTTCCCAGGATGGGGGGTCATGTCCCCCCTGGGATTTCCGCCTATGACCTGTCTATATAAGGTCCCACAGTTGAAGGTGCACGTGAAAGCAAAAACCAAGCCATAAGGTTGAAGGAATTGTCCGTAGACCTCTGAGACAGCATTGTGTCGAGGAACGGATCTGGGTAAGGGTACCAAAAAATGTCTGCAGCATTGAAGGTCCCCAAGCACACAGTGGCCTCCATCATTCTGAACCTGATGGTCACTCTGACAGAGCTCCAGAGATCCTCTGTGGAGATGGGAGAACCTTTCCAGAAGGACAACCATCTCTGCAGCCCTCCACCAATCAGGCCTTTATGGTAGAGGGGCCAGAAGGAAGTGACTCCTCAGAAAAAAGGCACATGACAGCCCACTTGGAGTTTGCCAAAAGGCACCTAATGGACTCAAAGACCATGAGAAACAAGATTCACTGGTCTGATGAAACCAACATTCAACTCTTTGGCCTGAATGCCAAGTGTCACGTCTGGAGGAAACCTGGCACCATCCCTACAGTGAAGCATGGTGGAGGCAGCATCATGCTGTGGGGATGTTTTTCAGCGGCAGGGACTGGGAGAATAGTCAGGATTGTGGCAAAGATGAATGGTGCAAAGTACAGCGAGATCCTTGATGAAAACCTGCTCCAGAGTGCTCAGGACCTCAGACCTGAAAATAGCTGTGCAGCAATGCTCCCCATCCAACCTGCAAGAGCTTGAGAGGATCTGTAGAGAAGAACAGGAACTCCCCACATATAGGTGTGCCAACCTTGTAGAGTCATACCCAAGAAGACTCAGGCTGTAATCACTGCCAAAGGTGCTTCAACAAAGTACTGAGTAAAGGGTTTGAGTACTTCTGTAAATGTGATATTTCAGTTTTTAATTTTTAGTAAATTTGCAAAAAAAATCTAAAACCTGTTTTTGCTTTGTCATTATGGGGTATTGTGTGTAGATTGATGAGGGAAAAAACGATTTAATCCATTTTAAAATAAGGCTGTAAAGTAACAAATTGTGTAGAAAGTCAAGGGATCTGAATACTTTCCAAATGCACTGTACTTAAATTCACACAGGACACCAGATAAGACAGGATAATTACACCAGTTTTAACAGACTGACCCTAGCCCCCTGGCACATAGACTATTGCATTATAGATACTGGAGGCTGAGACAGGGGGGGTTGGGGACACTGTGGTTCCGTCCAATGATTCCCCCGGACAGGGCCAACCAGGCAGGATATAGCCCCACCCACTTTGCCAAATCACAGACCCCACAAAACTATGAGACAGCCAATAGGGAGGAGGTCAGAGACCTGGCCGTCTGGTGTCAGGACAACAACCTCTCCCTCAAAGTGATCAAGACAAAGGACATGATTGTGGACTACAGGAAAAGGAAGAGCTAGCACGCCCCCATTCTCATTGACGGGACTGTAGTGGAGCTGGTTGAGAGCTTCAAGTTCCTTGGTGTCCATATCACCAACAAACTAACATGGTCCAAACACACCAAGACAGCCGTGAAGAGGGCACGACAAAGCCTTTTCCCCCTCAGGAGACTGAAATGATTTTGACTTGGTCCTCAGATCTTCAAAAAGTTCTACAGCTGCACCATCGAGAGCATCCTGACTGGTTGCATCACTGCCTGGTATGGCAACTGCTTGGCCTACGACCGCAATGCACTACAGAGGGTAGTGCGTATGGCCCAGTCCAAGCTTCCTGCCATCCAGGACCTCTATACCAGGCAGTGTCAGAGGAAGGCCCTAAAACCTGTCAAAGACTCCAGCCACCCTAGTCATAGACTGTTCTCTCTGCTACCGCACAGCAAGTGGTACCAGAGCTCCAAGTCTAGGTCCAAAAGACTTCTTAACAGCTTCTACCCCCAAGCCATAAGACTCCTGAACATCTAATCAAATGGCTACCCAGACTATTTGCAGAATACCCTCTTTTTGACGCTGCTGCTATTCACTGTTTATTATCTATGCATAGTCACTTTAACTCTACCTACATATTACCTCAATTACGCCGACTAACCGGTGCCCCCCGTACATTGACTCTGTAATGGGTACCCCCTGTTTATAGCCTTGCTATTGTTATTTTACTGCTACTGTTTAAGTATTTGTTACTTATATTTACATTTTTTTACTTATCTATTTTTGACTTAACAAACAATGCAGTTTTAAGAAAAATAAGTGTTAAGGGCTTGTAAGTAAACATTTCACTGTAAGGTCTACAACTGTTGTATTCGACGCATGTGCCAAATCTAATTTGGTTTGATTTGACTAGAGGGATATCAACAGACCACCAATTTACTATCCTGAGACAGAGCCCGAGGGTGCGCAAAACCGGACAGGATGATGACTTGTCAGTGACTCAACCCATTCAAGTGACGCACCCCTCCTAGAGACGGCATTTTAAGAGCACTAGTAATCCAGTGACTCAGCCCCTGTAATAGAGTCAGAGGCAGAGAACCCAGTGGAGAGAGAGGAGCCTGCCAGGCAGAGATGTCAAAGTGCCTTGACGTTCACCTTTGCACACCTGAGCCAGAATACACTCAATCATAGAACCAACTGAAGAGATGTATCTTCAGTAGAGACTTAAAGGTTGAGTCTGCGTCTCTCACATGGATTGGAAAACCATTTCATAAAATTTGAGCTCTATTGGAGAAAGCCATGCCTCCAGCTGTTTGCTTATAAATTCTAGGGACAATAAGGAGGATTACGTCTTGTGACCGTAGTTTATGTGTAGGTATGTACGACAGGAACAAATTGGAGAGACAAGTAGGAGCAGGCCATGTTATTGTCATTTTTTTAAAGCACATTTTGCAATATTCTGAGTCGATAGCCCGGCCATCATGGCTAGCTATTTTGACACCCACCAAGTTTGGCACTCACCAAACTCAGATTTACTATAAGAAAAATTGGATTACCTTTGCTGTTCTTTGTCAGAATGCACTCCCAGGACTTCTACTTCAACATCCAATGTTGTTTTGGTTCCAAATAATCCATAGTTATATCCAAATAGCTGCGTTTTGTTCTTGCGTTCAAGACACTATCCGAAGGGTGACGCGCCGGCACGTATCGTGACAAAAAAAATCGAAATATTCCATTACCATACTTCGAAGCATGTCAAACGCTGTTTAAAATCAATTTTTATGCGATTTTTCGCATAAAATAGCGATAATATTCCAACCGGGAGATGTTGTTTTCGTTCAAACACTGAAAATAGAAAATGGAGTCTTCACATGCACGCGCGCACCAGTGTCATTGTTCTCAGAACGACCACTTTCCAAAAACCCTACTGTTTTTCGCCCAGGGACTGCAGAGTTATCGTCCCACGTTCTGGCACCTTCTGAGAGCCTATGGGAGCCTTAGAAAATGTCACGTTACAGCAGAGATCCTCTATTTTCGATAAAGAGGCTACAGAAGGCCAAGAAATGGTCAGACAGGGCACTTCCCATATAGAATCTTCTCAGGTTTTGGCCTGCCATATAGGTTCTGTTATACTCACAGACACCATTCAAACAGTTTTAGAAACTTTAGGGTGTTTTCTATCCAAATCTACTAATTATATGAATATTCTAGTTTCTGGGCAGGAGTAATAACCAGATTAAATCGGGTACGTTTTTTATCCGGCCGTGAAAATACTGCCCCCTATCCTAAACAGGTTAACTGACTTGCCTAGTTAAATAAAGGTTAAATAAAATAAAATAAATACAGACCATGGAATGCTTTGTAGGTCAGCAGTAAAATCTTAAATTCAGCCCTACCCTTAACAAGAAGCCAGTGTAGAAAGGCTTGCACTTGAGTAATATACGTTTTTGAGGTTCTAGTCAAGATTCTATTAGTAGTGTTTAGCACTAACTAAAGTTTATTTAGAGCTGTGTCCAGGTAGCCGGAGAGTAGAGCATTGCAGTAATCTAATCTAGAAGTGACAAAAGCATGGGTCAGTTTTTCTGCATAATTTTTGGACAAAAAGTGTCTGATTTTACGAATTACGAAGATGGAAAAAGACTGTCCTTGAAATATTTTTGATATGTTCGTAAAAGAGAGATCATGGTCCAGAGTAAAGCCAACATTGTTGCATTTAAAGTGGAACTGACAGCGTTTTAGCAACATAAAATGTTAATTTACACCCCCAGGAGGAATATGACACTTAGTGTCAGTTCCACTTTAAACTTTAGGTCACCGGTTACTTTGTGTGCTAAACGTGAATAGTTTTTTTTTTTTGCAATGGGAAGTAATAGTTGTACATTTAGATTGGGAAATGGTTAATGCTTGTGTTTTTGTATTCTTATGATTGGGACCTACTGGTTTATTATGTGAGAGTTTATGGACTGGTTACCCTTTAATGTAACATTTACATTTTAGTCATTTAGCAGACACTCTTATGCAGAGTGACTTACAGTAGTGAATGCATACATTTCATACATTTTTTTTTCTTCCCATACTGGTCCCCCATGGGAATCAAACCCACAACCCTGGTGTTGCAAACACCATGCTCTACCAACTGAGCCACACTGGTAACCTCGTTGTCCGATTTCAAAAAGGTTTTACAGCGAAAGCAAAACATTAGATTATGTTAGGAGACAAAAATAGACAAAAATGACCACAATGCCATTTTCCAAGCAAGGATATATGTCACAAAAACCCAAAACAATGCTAAATGAAGCACTAACCTTTGACGATCTTCATCAGATGACACTCCTAGGACATCATGTTACACAATACATGTATGTTTTGTTCGATAAAGTTCATATTTATATCCAAAAACAGCATTTTACATTGGCGCGTGATGTTCAGTAAATGTATTCCCACCAAAAGGGCCGGTGAATGACCACATCAATTTACAAAAATACTCATCATAAACGTTGACAAAATACATAACAATTATTTTAAGAATTATAGATACAGTACTCCTTTATGAAACCGCTATGTCAGATTTTAAAATAGCTTTTCAGCGAAAGCACATTTTTCAATATTCTGAGTACATAGCTCGCCATCAAAGCAAGCTATACAGACACCTGCCAAGTTCTGGGGTCACCTAAACTCAGAATTAGTATTATAAATATTCTCTTACCTTTGCTGATCTTCGTCAGAATGCACTCCCAGGACTGCTACTTCCACAAGAAATGTTGTTTTTGTTCGAAATAATTAATATTTATGTCCAAATACCTCCGTGTTGTTCGTGCGTACAGAGCACTATCCAAAGGCATAACGCGCGAGCGCAGTACCAGAGACGAAAAGTAAAATAGTTCTATTACCGTTCGTAGAAAGATGTCAAACGTTGTTTACAATCAATCCTTAGGGTATTTTTAAGATAAAACGTCAATAATATTCCAACCGGACAATACCGTATTCATTCAAGAAGAAAAAGAAGGAGGGGCGCGCTGTCGGGCTCGCGCATCCCCAAGTCCTTTGTCCATAGGCAGTCCACTCATTGACTGAGCTCCTATTCTCTGCCCGGGTTACAGGAGAATGATGGAAAAACTCTCTGAAGGCTGTTGACAGCCAATGGAAGCCTTAGGAAGTGCAATGTGACCCCACAGACACTGTAGTTTCGATAGGGATTCAAAAGAAGAGCTACAATTCTCAGCTTTCCACACTTCGTGGTTGGATTTTTCTCAGGTTTTTGCCTGCCATATGAGTTCTGTTATACTCACAGACACCATTCAAACAGTTTTAGAAACTTCAGAGTGTTCTATCCAAATCTACAAATAATATGCAAATATTTGACTCTGGGCCCGAGTATTAGGCCGTTTACTCTGGGCACGCTTTTCATCCGAAATCGAAAATACTGCCCCCTATACCTTGACAGGTTTTCACAATTCCAAGTCCAAGGATGTCTGGCTGCAGTGCTGGGAATGCAAATGATGGGCCCAAAAAGCCTGTACCCCAGGACAGCCATACCACTGTCACAACTGTTACTCTGATTAAGTGAACATGTCCAACATTCAGACACACACACACACTAACTACATGCATTCAGTTGTTTAGTCAGCCTAGTTGTTGTTTTGTTTCAAAATACAATTTAGTGCAGGGGAACATAATACACATTTTATTATTAATATTTATTATTATTTCTGCCAAACAAAATGTTGAACATGGCAATGTGGCTCTCATGATCTCAATAAAGGCGTACAATAATTAGCTGCATGTCATGATTTTTGGACTTTTTCATTCTGTTACAATTCACCCCAAGAACTGTTACAACTAACCCAGACTGCACTGTTACAACTAACCCAGACCATGGAGTAAATTGTAACACTTCACTTCTTGTATTTAAGACAGCACTATGGGTTTGCAGTATGATTTACATACAGTACCAGTCAAAAGTTTGGACACACTGTCACGGTTGTTGTCGGTGAATGAGGACCAAAACGCAGCAGGTACGTGAATGCTCATCTTGATTTTTAATTATCTTCAAAAATGAACATACAAAATAACAAAAACGAAAAACGAACAACTAACAAACAGTCTGGCAAAGCAAAGCTCAACACAGAACAATCACCCACAAATAACACATACAAACACACCCTAATATATGGGACTCTCAATCAAAGGCAGATAGACAACACCTGCCTTCAACTGAGAGTCCCAACCCCAATCAACCAAACATAGAAACACACACACTAGACTAACCATAGAATTAACTAAACATAAACCAAAACCCGGAAATACTAAATCAAACACCCTTTACACAAACACACCACCCCGAACCACATAAAACAAATACCCCCTGCCACGCCCTGACCAAACTACAAAACAATTAACCTTATATACTGGCCAGGACGTGACAGTACCCCCCCCTTAAAGGTGCTACCCCAGAAGCACCTTAACAAAAAATAACCCCAAGCAACACCAACAAAAAGTCCCCTTTTCTAAAGGGAGGGAAGGGAGGGTGGCTGCCGTCAACGACGGCACTGTGCTACACCCCCCCTCCCCAACCCACCTATTTTTTGGAGGTGGCTCCGGCTCAGGCCGTTCCAGGCTGTCTGGGCAGTCTGGCAGCTCGGGACAGTCTGGGCAGTCTGGCAGCTCGGGACAGTCTGGGCAGTCTGGCAGCTCGGGACAGTCTGGGCAGTCTGGCAGCTCGGGACAGTCTGGGCAGTCTGGCAGCTCGGGACAGTCTGGCAGCTCGGGACAGTCTGGGACAGTCTGGCAACTCGGGACAGTCTGGGACAGTCTGGCAACTCGGGACAGTCTGGGCAGTCTGGCAACTCGGGACCGTCTGGCAACTCGGGACCGTCTGGCAACTCGGGAGCGTCTGGGCAGTCTGGCCACTCCGGCAGTTCAGGGCAGTCTGGCCACTCCGGCAGTTCAGGGCAGTCTGGCCACTCCGGCAGTTCAGGGCAGTCTGGCCACTCCGGCAGTTCAGGGCAGTCTGGCCACTCCGGCAGTTCAGGGCAGTCTGGCCACTCCGGCAGTTCAGCGCAGTCTGGCCACTCCGGCAGTTCAGCGCAGTCTGGCCACTCCGGCAGTTCAGCGCAGTCTGGCCACTCCGGCAGTTCAGCGCAGTCTGGCCACTCCGGCAGTTCAGCGCAGTCTGACCTCTCTGGCGACTGTTGACTGGCGGGCAGCTCTGACGACTGTTGACTGGCGGGCAGCTCTGACGATGACTGTTGACTGGCGGGCAGCTCTGACGATGACTGTTGACTGGCGGGCAGCTCTGACGATGACTGTTGACTGGCGGGCAGCTCTGACGATGACTGTTGACTGGCGGGCAGCTCTGACGATGACTGTTGACTGGCGGGCAGTTCTGATGATGACTGTTGACTGGCGGGCAGCTCTGATGATGACTGTTGACTGGCGGGCAGCTCTGATGATGACTGTTGACTGGCGGGCAGCTCTGATGATGACTGTTGACTGGCGAGGCTGGATTGACGCACTTGTAGCCTGGTGCGTGGTGCTGGTACTGGGCTTACCAGATTATGTACACGCACCTCCAGGCTAGTGCGGGGAGCGGGAACAGGACGAGTCGGACTGGGTTGACGCACTTCCGGGTCCGCACGAGAGACAGGAGCTGGAAACCCAGGGCTATGGAGGCGCACAGTCGGTCTCGATCTTACCTCCTGCACAACCCGTCTTGGCTGGATGGAACTAGTAGCCCTGTACGAGCGGGGTGCCCGTACAGGGCAGACTGGGCTGTGCAGGGGCCTGATGGTAGCCGTGCGTAGAGCGGGAGTTGGGTAGCCTGGTCCTCGGAGGCGTACCGGCGACCAGATGCGCTGCGCAGGCATCCTCCTACCAGGCTGGATGCCCGCTCTAGCACGGCACCTGCGAGGGGCTGGAATAACGCACACCGGACTGTGCGTGCGTATGGGTGAGATAGTGCGCTCCTCAGCGAAACATAGTGCTCTCCACCCCATACGCTCCTCCATATAACCACGGGCAGCTGGCTTCCGGCTCTTCTTACGCCTAGCCAAACTACCCGTGTGCCCCCCCCCAAAATTTTCTTGGGGGTGCCTCTCGTGCTTCTCCTTCAGCGCGTACTTGGCCTCATACCACCGCCTCTCTGCCTTGGCTGCCTCAATTTCCCACTGCGGGCGTCGATAATCCCCAGCCTGGTGCCAAGGTCCGGCCCCGTCCAGAACTTCCTCCCAGGTCCATTTCTCCCGCCAGTCCAACTCGAATTCCCTCTGCTCCTTCTTCTGCTGCTTGGTCCTTGAGTGGTGGGTGATTCTGTCACGGTTGTTGTCGGTGAATGAGGACCAAAACGCAGCAGGTACGTGAATGCTCATCTTGATTTTTAATTATCTTCAAAAATGAACATACAAAATAACAAAACCGAAAAACGAACAACTAACAAACAGTCTGGCAAAGCAAAGCTCAACACAGAACAATCACCCACAAATAACACATACAAACACACCCTAATATATGGGACTCTCAATCAAAGGCAGATAGACAACACCTGCCTTCAACTGAGAGTCCCAACCCCAATCAACCAAACATAGAAACACACACACTAGACTAACCATAGAATTAACTAAACATAAACCAAAACCCGGAAATACTAAATCAAACACCCTTTACACAAACACACCACCCCGAACCACATAAAACAAATACCCCCTGCCACGCCCTGACCAAACTACAAAACAATTAACCTTATATACTGGCCAGGACGTGACACACACCTACTTTTTCAAGGGGTTTTCTTTATTTTTGCCATTTTATACATTGTAGAATAATAGTGAAGACATCACAAGTATGAAATAATTATAACGCCCTGGCCATAGAGAGGGTTTTTTTTGTTCTTTATTTTGGTTAGGCCAGGGTGTTACATTGGGTGGGCATTCTATGTTTGTTTTCTAGGTTTTTTGTATTTCTTTGTTTTGGGCCGTGTGTGGCTCCCAATCAGGCACAGCTGAAGTTCGTTGTTGCTGATTGGGAGTCACACATAAGGAGCATGTTTTTCCTTTGGGTTTTGTGGGTAATTGTTTCTGTTGAGTGTTTTGCACCTGACAGGACTGTTTGGCTGTCAGTTTTCTCGTTTTGTTTTGTGTAGTGTTCTTTATTAAATTAAAATCATGATGAACACTAACTCCGCTGCGCCTTGGTCTACTCTCTCTCCCGACAGCCGTTGCAATAACACATATAGAATCATGTAGTAACCAAAAAAGTGTTAAGCAAATATTTTGGATTTTATGTTCTTCGACGTAGACAACCTTTGCCTTGGTGACAGCTTTGCACATGCATGGCATTCTCTCAACCAGCTTCATCTGGAATGCTTTTCCAACAGTCTTGAAGGAGTTCCCACATATGCTGAGCATTTGTTTGCTGCTTTTCCTTCACTCTGCGGTCCAACTCATCCCAAACCATCTCAATTGGGTTGAGGTCAGGTGATTGTGGAGGCCAGATCATCTGATGCAGCACTCCATCACTCTCCGTCTTGGTCAAATAGCCCTTACACAGCCTGGAGGTGGGTTGGGTCATTGTCCTGTTGAAAAACAAATGATATTCCCACTAAGTGCAAAGCAGATGGGATGGCGTATCGCTGCAGAATGCTGTCGTAGCCATGCTGGTTAAGTGTGCCTTGAATTCCCTAATAAATAACAGACAGTGTCACCAGCAAAGCACCCCCACACCATCATACCTCCTCTTCCATGCTTCACGGTGGGAACCACACATGCAGAGATCATCTGTTCACCTACTCTGCATCTCACAAAGACCAAAGGGCAGATTTCCACCAGTCTAATGTCCATTGCTCGTGTTACTTGGCCCAAGCAAGACTTTTCTTCTTATTGTGTCCTTTAGTAATGGTTTCTTTGCAGCAATACGGCCATGAAGGCCTGATTCATGTAGTCTCCTCTGAACAGTAGATGTTGAGATGTGTCTGTTACTTGAACACTGTGAAGCATTTTTTTGGGCTGCAATTTCTGAGACTGGTAACTCTAATGAATGTATGCTCTGCAGCAGAGGTAACTCTGGGTCTTCCTTTCCTGTGGCAGTCCTCATGAGAGCCAGTTTCATCATAGTGCTTGATGGTTTTTTGCAACTGCACTTGAAGTAACTTTCAAAGTTCTTGACATTTTCCGGATTGACTGACCTTCATGTCATAAAGTATTGATGGACTGTCATTTCTCTTTGCTTATTTGAGCTGTTCTTGCCATAATATGAACTTGGTCTTTTGCCAAATAGGGCTATCTTCTGTATACCACCTATACCTTGTCACAACACAACTGATTGGCTCAAATGCATTAAGAAGGAAAGAAATTCCACACCTGTTAATTGAAATGCATTCCAGGTGACTACCTCATGCAGCTGGTTGAGAGAATGCCAAGAGTGTGCAAAGCTGTCATCAAGGCAAAGGGTGGCTACTTTGAAGAATCTCAAATATAAAACATATTTTGATTTGTGTTAACACTTTTTTGGTTACTACATGATTCCATATGTTATTTCATAGTTTGATGTCTTCACTATTATTCTGCAATGTAGAAAATAGATAGTAAAAATAAAGAAAAACCCTTGAATGAGTAGGTGTTTCCAAACGTTTTACTGGTTCTGTATGTAATTTGTAAAGGACAGATGTAGGTTGTTTTGTTTTGAAAACACTACCATAAACGATCTCTGAGAAACTGACGAAAAGGTGAAAAGTGTTACAACCATCCCTGGTCTCTCCTACATAGGGTAACAGTCTCTAAGGTGCAGGGTAGAGTGCTGGGTGGTAGTCGGCTAGTAACAGTAACTACAGTGCCTTCCGAAAGTATTCATACCACTTGACTTATTATACATTTTGTTGTGTTACAGCCTGAATTTTAAATTTCACCTATCTACACACAATACCCCATAATGCCAAAATGAAAACATGTTTTTAAAAATGTTAGCAAATTTATTGAAAACAAATTACTTTCTGGGTAAGTCTATAGCTGGATTGTGCAACATTTTCACATTACTCTTTTCAAAATTCTTCACGCTCTTTCAAAATGATTGATGATCATTGCTAGACAACCAACCATTTTCAAGTCTTGCCATAGATTTTCAAGTGGACTTAAGTCAAAACTGTAACTTGGCCACTTACGAACTTTCACAGTCTTCTTGGTAAGCAACTTCAGTGTTGATTTGGCTCTATGTTGTAGGTTATTGTCCTGCTTGAAGGTGAATGAATCTCCCAGTGTCTGGTGGAAAGCAGACTGATCCAATATAATCATGTATTGAGCACCAGGTGGACTGCCTAGTAACTTTCTCCTGTCCCAGCCGTAAGCCCCCTATGGGCTACACTGAGAGCAGTGACATCAAAACGACAAAACATCACAAAAGTGTGTGGTGATGCCCAACCACATCACAAATATCTCATATAGTCAACCCTTTGAACAAAGCCCAAGACGCTGCCAGACCCCTGGTGGAGTGGGCGCATACACTGATAGGTAATCCTTGCCCCTTGCTGCTATATGCTAGGGAGATAGCCTCCACAATCCAGTGGGAGAGACGCTGCTTAGGGAGCACTGTGCCACGAGCTGGATTAGCAAAACACACAAAAAACTGGTCACATGACTGGATATCCTGGGTCCGTTGAATGTACGTGCGTGCGTAAAGCTCGCTACGGACACGGTATGTAACCTCTGTTGCTCTTCAGATGCAAAAGGAGGCGAAAAGGGAAATATCTCAAAGCAAAGGACCTGTAGGATCATAGCCATGACTTTCAGGGCAAATGCTGCATTTGGACACAACCTCACCTTAGAGTCCCTAGGGCGAACTGAGTACTGGATAACGACTGAAGGTCCCGTTTAGCTGAGGCCCAAAGCCATGAGCACGGAGGTTTTGTAGGAGAGGATCTTCAGATTTACCGACTCCAGAGGCTCAAAGTGGGTTGCACACGTTGCCTCCTTTACCTTTATTTAACTAGGCAAGTCAGTTAAGAACACATTCTTATTTTCAATGACGGCCTAGGAACAGTGGGTTAACTTTTTTGGGGGCAGTATTTTCACGGCCGGATAAAAAATGTACCTGATTTAATCTGGTTACTACTCCTGCCCAGAAACTAGAATATGCATATAATTTGTAGATTTCGATAGGAAACACTCTAACGTTTCTAAAACTGTTTGAATGGTGTCTGTGAGTATAACAGAACTCATATGGCAGGCCAAAACCTGAGAAGATTCCATGCAGGAAGTGCCCTGTCTGACAATTTGTTGTCCTTCTGTTACATCTCTATCGAAATTACAGCATCTGTGCTGTAACGTGACACTTTCTAAGGCTTCCATTGGCTCTCTAAATCCGCCAGAAAGTGGAATGGGGTGTCTGCTGTCTCTGGGCAGAGTATAGGAGCAGAGTTTGTAAGTGGTCAGCCTGGGGACAGTGAGACTGGAGATGCGCGGTCACGAGAACTCGCCATGTTTTTCTTTCTCTCTTTGAATGAATACACCGTTGCCCGGTTGGAATATTATCGCTATATTACGAGAAAAATAGCATAAAAATGTATTTTAAACAGCGTTTGACATGCTTCTAAGTACGGTAATGGAATATTTGGAATTTTTTTGTCACGAAATGCGCTCGCGCGTTACCCTTCGGATAATGACCTGAACACACGAACAAAACGGAGGTATTTGGATATAACTATGGATTATTTGGAACCAAAACAACATTTGTTGTTGAAGTAGAAGTCCTGGGAGTGCATTCTGACGAAGAACAGCAAAGGTCATCTAATTTTTCTAATAGTAATTTTGAGTTTAGGTGACCCCGAAGTTGGCAGATGTCAAAATAGCTAGCCGTGATGGCCGAGCTATGTACTCAGAATATTGCAAAATGTGCTTTCGCCGAAAAGCTATTTTAAAATCGGACATAGCGATTGTATAAAGGAGTTCTGTATCTATAATTCTTAAAATAATTGTTATGTATTTTGTCAACGTTTATCATGAGTCATTTAGTAAATTCACCGGAAGTTTTCGGTGGGTATGCTAGTTCTGAACATCACATGCTAATGTAAAATGCTGTTTTTTGATATAAATATGAACTTGATTGAACAAAACATGCATGTATTGTATAACATAATGTCCTAGGAGTGTCATCTGATGAAGATCATCAATGGTTAGTGCTGCATTTAGCTGTGGTTTTGGTTTTTGTGACATATATGCTTGCTTGGAAAATGGCTGTGTGATTATTTGTGTCTATGTACTCTCCTAACATAATCTAATGTTTTGCTTTCGCTGTAAAGCCTTTTTGAAATCGGACAATGTGGTTAGATTAACGAGAGTCTTATCTTTAAAATGGTGTAAAATAGTTGATTGTTTGAGAAAATTGAATTGTGGTATTTTAGTTGGTTTTGTATTTCGCGCCGTGCGACGCCATTGGCTGTTGGCTAGGGATTCCGCAGGCGAAACGGGGTTCCGCTAGCGGAACATCTGTCCTCAACAGGTTAACTGCCTTGTTCAGGGGCAGAACAACAGATTTGTACCTTATCAGCTCGGGGATTCAAACTTGCAACCTTTCGGTTACTAGTCCAACCTTCTAACCACTAGGCTACGCTGCCGCCCCAAGCCTACAGTGGTAGGCTTGATTACCAACAATGACGAGATGGCCTACAGGAGGAGGTGAGGGCCCTCAGAGTGTGGTGTCAGAGTGTGGTTTCTCTCCGCTATAGTTCCGTCCGTTCTGACTCTGGTCCCTGTCTCCAGTCCCTCGTCTCGTCAGTCTTGCTTCCCTGCCCTGGACCCCTGCTCTTCTGCTTCCTTGGATTCTGCTCCAGACCTGCTTACCTTGCCCCTACTCCCTTTGCCCCAGCCTCAGCCTCAGTTCCTGGTTCCCTTCTACCCGCCTGAGTTTCCCCTGGCCTGCACCCCATCTCCCCCTCCGCTTTTCAATAAATACCTTAGTTACCTTATCCCTGTCTCCACGTCTGAGTCTGCACTTGGGTTCACCTGCTCTGCCACGCGTAACAATATGATCTGGCCATAAATATGAACCCAGCAGACTTAGATCCTCTCCACCAAACCCTCTCCGGCCAAGGCGCCCTGCTCGAGCAACATGACCAAGACCTGAAAACACTTCTGGAGCATGTTTGACATCGGTAACTGGGAACTCTTGGCAGTTAAGCTGACTCTTGAGCAATGGCATCACTGGCTGGAGGGCTCTGTACTCCCCTTCATCGTATGGACAGACGACAAAAACCTGTCCTCATCCAGACCGCCAAACGTCTGAACTCCCGGCAAGCCAGGTGGGCCTTGTTCTTCGGTAGATTCAATTTCCACAACACTCTTACCAACGCCTCATCAGGTATGTCACCTTTCGAGTGTGCTCTGAGTTACCAACCTCCCTTGTTCCCCGCCCAAAAGGTCGAGATTGTGGTCCCCTCTGTCCATGATCATATGCACCGTTGTCATTGTACCTGGATGGCTGCCCTTCCTCGTGCCTCTGCCAGGACCCAGTCCCAAGCCAACCGTCGCCGTGCCTCAACTCCAATCTACACCCCAGGCCAAAAGGTATGAAAAAGAGGCATTGAAAGTGGCATCTAAGAAACTTTCCCCCCGAAGTCATTGGTTCCTTTGAAATTGACCGTGTCATTAACCCCTCTGCTGTGCGCCTGAAACTCCTAGCCTCTCCCAGGATCCACCTTCCATGTACCCCGGGGGAACGCTAGTAAGCTTCATTCACTGGAAGATATTTATGCTAGCCAAAGTTAGCCAGGAGACTCATCAGTCTAAGCTAGGGTAGCTAGCCTCTGACTGCAGCACAGTCTGTTTAGAATAACCACGCGACTTAACACTATGTTTACATAACAAGAGAACTACCCAAGCAACTCCACCTTGGGGAGTCAGGAATAGCTAGTAGTAGCCAGCTCGCCTCGGCAAGTTAGCTAACCTGACTTGCACGCCATGAAGTGCTTGTAAGCGAGCCTAGTCTCGAAAGTGTATGCAGGACAGAATCACTGAGTTGGGAACCTGGACACTTCTGAGAAGAGAGACAAGCAGTGCAGGAGACATTCGACCCAAACCATCTCCACGTCCCGCAACTAAAACTAAGTCACTATCGGAAACACCAAGCCCCCTAAAGAATGCTACATGATTGTCAAGAGAACTAGTAGGGGAGCAGTGGCAGCCATCCCCCAGTCTCGCACACAAACTGATTAGAGCGAGGGCAGCCTGAGCATGCATGAGCAGAGACATTAAAAACAACTAATGTGAGCATCTTTTAATTCATTGGGGCATGGTCGTGAACCCTACCCGGCTTGTTAGCCTTCATAGTTTCTGTCGCGTTAATCATCTGTAGCCAGGCTAAGCAATTAGAATAATAACTAATTGTTCATGATTAGGAAACCTATGAGAACCATAGAACAGAGGTGTGGACTCTAGTCACATGACTTTGACTTGAGACTGGACTTGATAGAAAATAAAATAACTTGAGACTTGACTTGGACTTGGAGCCTTAAGACTCAGGACTCAACTGATGACTTATCTGGTGTCTGGTTAGACTGTAAACTCTCCTTCCAGACTCATATTAAACATCTCCAATCCAAAATTAAATCTAGAATCGGCCTCCTATTTCGCAACAAAGCCTCCTTCACTCATGCTGCCAAACATACCCTCATAAAACTGACTATCCTACCGATCCTCGACTTCGGCGATGTCATTTACAAAATAGCCTCCAACACTCTACTCAGAAAACTGGATGCAGTCTATCACAGTGCCATCCGTTTTGTCACCAAAGCCCCATGTACCACCCACCACTGCGACCTGTATGCTCTCGTTGGCTGGCCCTCGCTACATATTCGTCGTCAGACCCACTGGCTCCAGGTCATCTATAAGTCTCTGCTAGGTAAAGCTCCACCTTATCTCAGCTCACTGGTAACCATAACAACACCCACCTGTAGCACGCGCTCCAGCAGGTATATCTCACTGGTCATCCCCAAAGCCAACACCTTCTTTGTCCGCCTTTCCTTCCAGTTCTCTGCTGCCAATGACTGGAACAAATTGCAAAAATCGCTTATATCTCCCTCACTAACTTTAAGCATCAACTGTCTGTGCAGCTTACCGATCGCTGGAGCTGTACACAGCCCATCTGTAAATGGCCCATCCAACTACCTAGCTCATCCCCCATATTGTTTTATTTACTTTTTTGCTCTTTTGCACACTAGTATTTCCAGTATTTCTACTTGCACATCATCATCTGCACATCTATCACTCCTGTGTTTATTTGCTAAATTGTAATTACTTTGCTACTTTGGCCTATTTATTGCCTTACCTCCTTACGCACACACTGTATATTCACTTGATCTATTGTGTTATTGACTGTACGCTTGTTTATTCCATGTGTAACTCTGTGTTGTTGTTTGTCACACCGCTTTGCTTTATCTTGGCCAGGTCGCAGTTGTAAATGAGAACTTGAGAACTTGGGTGGGGTTATATCCTGCCTGTTTGGCCCTGTCCGGGGGTATCATCGGATGGGGCCACAGTGTCTCCTGACCCCTCCTGTCTCAGCCTCCAGTATTTATGCTGCAGTAGTTAATGTGTCGGGGGGCTAGGGTCAGTCTGTTACATCAGGAGTATTTCCCTTGTCTTATCCGGTGTCCTGTGTGAATTTAAATATGCTCTCTCTAATTGTCTCTTTCTTTCTCTCTCTTGGAGGACCTGAGCCCTAGCACCATGCCTCAGGACTACCTGGCATGATGACTCCTTGCTGTCCCCAGTCCACCTGGCCGTGCTGCTGCTCCAGTTTCAACTGTTCTTCCTGCGGCTATGGAACCCTGACCTGTTCACCGGACGTGCTACCTGTCCCAGACCTGCTGTTTTCAACTCTCTAGAGACAGCAGGAGCGGTAGAGATACTCTCAAAGATCGGCTATGAAAAAGCCAAATTACACTTACTCTTGAGTTGCTGACTTGTTGCACCCTAGACAACTACTATGATTATTATTATTTGACCATGCTGGTCATTTATGAACATTTGAACATCTTGGCCATGTTCTGTTATAATCTCCACCCGGCACAGCCAGAAGAGGACTGGCCACCCCTCATAGCCTGGTTCCTCTCTAGGTTTCTTCCTAGGTTTTGGCCTTTCTAGGGAGTTTTTCCTAGCCACCGTGCTTCTACACCTGCATTGCTTGCTGTTTGGGGTTTTAGGCTGGGTTTCTGTACAGCACTTTGAGATATCAGCTGATGGAAGAAGGGCTATATAAATACATTTGATTTGATTTGATTCTCATCTGACCTACCTGGATAAATAAAGGTGAAAGTAAAAATCTTTTGGTTACATTTATTTCTGTCAATGCATTGTATTACTACTTAGGCCTACAGTCATGTAGTGTTTTCATTCTCAGAATGGAAACATTGTTCACAACCTGCTACACTTGTGAGAAACAAGTTTTGGTTTAATCATTATCAAACTTTATTTGTCACATGCGCCGAATACAACAAGTGTAGACCTGTGCATGGTGACTAATGTCCTGTACTCGTGCTCCAGTGTAGCACAGGGGTTGTCTATCAACTATAAAAATTGAGCGCAAGGGAACCAGTTACAACTGAACTATCTGATCATCAATGAATTCGGGAAAAAGCTATTTGTTTTTTAACACAGCAGCCCGCATATCAACAGATAGGCCGATATTCATTTTGGAAACTATCATTTTTTTATTTATTACATTTTATTACACGGTATTGTTGTTACAAAATAGATTTGTGTTGACTGTGATTAGACATGAAAATGTAAGCACATCTGCTAGGCTAAATTGATCCTCAAACCAAAGACTGTACAAACTTGTGTTTATAAAAAGTAGAACATCAAACACGTATCACCAATATAGTATGTGCTTTTAAAACACATACTATACTGTGATTGATCCATTTGAAGAAACTGTGGTTGAAACTGAGGTAGCCATGCTGGTAAAGTGTGCCTTGAATTCTGAATAAATCACAGACAGTGTCACCAGCAAAGCATCCCCACACCAGGTCTGTAAGTGTATGCTATTCAGTCCCTACTATAGGATGTGTACACACAAACACACACACAGACAGACACACACAATTCAGTCCCTACTGTAGGATGCACACACATGCACACGCATACAGTCTGTAAGCCATTCAGTCCCTTCTATAGGATACACACACAGTCAGTAAGCCATTCAGTCTCTACTATAGGATGACGTGTCCATAACAGTATATTTTTCCCATGTTTTGAGATATACTAATTTCATGTCATGCTTCCTTTCCATTTCCAGATATCAAAAACAAAAGCAAAATTGAAAAATCAAGAAAACTCAAGATCTGGCAAAGAAGCAACATGAAAAGAAGAAAAAACAAGTTGCGAGGAAACTAAAAAAGGTATTACAGAAGAAAGAAACAGCTAAAAGCTGTTTTGGACCTAACACCATCAAGCGAGGAAGATTATACACTTCAACATGTTCAAGAAGCAAAATGAAGAAGTTGTTCAAAATCTTCAAGAAGACACAGCCTCCCCAAGAGAACAGCCATTCATACCTCAGCAGGTAAATGTCCCTGCTATCAACTCAACTCCTAAAAGGAGAGAGACATCTCCACAGACACCAGGACCAATGAAGACATCTACCCCAAAGGAATCACCCAAAAAGAGAAACAGAAGAAAGAAAACAATATCAAAATTGAGGTCAAAGTTGCGCTACACAGAAGAGAAGCTGCTAGAGAGGACCAAAGAGATGGTCAACCTAAAGAAAGACTGAAAACATTTACATTACATTTACGTCATTTAGCAGACGCTCTTATCCAGAGCGACTTACAAATTGGTGCATTCACCTTATGATATCCAGTGGAACTGTGCTTCCGCAGAGGTAGGGAGGCGAGCAGGCCAGAGGTGGATGACACGCAGTGCCCTTCTTTGGGTGTAGGGACTGATCAGAGCCTGAAGGTACGGAGGTGCCGTTCCCCTCACAGCTCCGTAGGCAAGCACCATGGTCTTGTAGCAGATGCGAGCTTCAACTGGAAGCCAGTGGAGTGTGCGGAGGAGTGGGGTGACGTGAGAGAACTTGGGAAGGTTGAACACCAGGCGGGCTGTGGTGTTCTGGATGAGTTGTAGGGGTTTGATGGCACAGACAGGGAGCCCCGCCAACAGCGAGTTGCAGTAATCCAGACGGGAGATGACAAGTGCCTGGATTAGGACCTGCGCCGCTTCCTGTGTGAGGCAGGGTCATACTCTACGAATGTTGTAGAGCATGAACCTACAGGAACGGGTCACCGCCTTGATGTTAGCGGAGAACGACAGGGTGTTGTCCAGGGTCACGCCAAGGCTCTTAGCACTCTGGGAGGAGGACACAATGGAGTTGTCAACCGTGATGGCGAGATCATGGAACGAGCAGTCCTTCCCCGGGAGGAAGAGCAGCTCCGTCTTGCCGAGGTTCGGCTTGAGGTGGTGATCCGTCATCCACACTGATATGTCTGCCAGACATGCAGAGATGCGATTCGCCACCTGGTTATCAGAAGGGGGAAAGGAGAAGATGAATTGTGTGTCGTCTGCGTAGCAATGATAGGAGAGACCATGTGAGGATATGACAGAGCCAAGTGACTTGGTGTATAGCGAGAATAGGAGAGGGCCTAGAACTGAGCCCTGTGCGCACCAGTGGTGAGAGCACGTGATGTGGAGACAGATTCTCGCCATGCCACCTGGTAGGAGCGACCTGTCAGGTAGGACGCAATCCAAGAGTGATCCGCGCCGGAGATGCCCAACTCGGAGAGGGTGGAGAGGAGGATCTGATGGTTCACAGTATCAAAGGCAGCAGATAGGTCTATAAGGATGAGAGCAGAGGAGAGAGAGTTAGCTTTAGCAGTGCGAAGAGCCTCCGTGACACAGAGAAGAGCAGTCTCAGTTGAATGACCAGTCTTGAAACCTGACTGATTTGGATCAAGAAGGTCATTCTGAGAGAGATAGCAAGAGAGCTGGCCAAGGGCGGCATGCTCAAGAGTTTTGGAGAGGAAAGAAAGAAGGGATACTGGTCTGTAGTTGTTGACATCGGAGGGATCGAGTGTAGGTTTTTCAGAAGGGGTGCAACTCTCGCTCTCTTGAAGACGGAAGGGACGTAGCCAGCGGTCAAGGATGAGTTGATGAGTGAGGTGAGGTAAGGGAGAAGGTCTCCGGAAATAGTCTGGAGAAGAGAGGAGGGGATAGGGTCAAGCGGGCAGGTTGTTGGGCGACCGACCATCACAAGTCGCAAGATTTCATCTGGAGAGAGAGGAGAAAGAGGTCAAAGCATAGGGTAGGGCAATGTGAGCAGGCACAGGGGTGTCGTTTGACTTAACAAACGAGGATCGGATGTCGTCAACCTTCTTTTCAAAATGGTTGACAAAGTCGTCCGCAGAGAGGGAGGAGGGGGGGGGGGGGAGGAGGATTCAGGAGGGAGGAGAAGGTGGCAAAGAGCTTCCTAGGGTTAGAGGCAGATGCTTGGAATTTAGAGTGGTAGAAAGTGGCTTTAGCAGCAGAAACAGAGGAAGAAAATGTGGAGAGGAGGGAGTGAAAAGATGCCAGGTCCGCAGGGAGGCTAGTTTTCCTCCATTTCCGCTCGGCTGCCCGGACCCCTGTTCTGTGAGCTCGCAATGAGTCGTCAAGCCACGGAGCAGGAGGGGAGGACCGAGCCGGCCGGGAGGATAGGGGACATAGAGAGTCAAAGGATGCAGAAAGGGAGGAGAGGAGGGTTGAGGAGGCAGAATCAGGAGATTGGTTGGAGAAGGATTGAGCAGAAGGAAGAGATGATAGGATGGAAGAGGAGAGAGTAGCAGGAGAGAGAGAGAGCGAAGGTTGCGACGGCGCAATACCATCTGAGTAGGGGCAGAGTGAGTAGTGTTGGAGGAGAGCGAGAGGGAAAAGGATACAAGGTAGTGGTCGGAGACTTGGAGGGGAGTTGCAGTGAGATTGGTAGAAGAACAGCATCTAGTAAAGATGAGGTCAAGCGTATTGCCTGCCTTGTGAGTAGGGGGGACGGTGAGAGGGTGAGGCCAAAAGAGGAGAGGAGTGGAAAGAAGGAGGCAGAGAGAAATTAGTCAAAGGTAGACGTAGGGAGGTTAAAGTCACCCAGAATTGTGAGGGATGAGCCATCCTCAGGAAAGGAACTTATCAAGGCGTCAAGCTCATTGATGAACTCTCCAAGGGAACCTGGAGGGCGATAAATGATAAGGATGTTAAATGGGCTAGTGATTGTGACAGCATGGAATTCAAAGGAGGAGATAGACAGATGGGTCAGGGGAGAAAGAGAGAATGTCCACTTGGGAGAGATGAGGATTCCAGTCCCGCCACCCCGCTGACCAGATGCTCTCGGGGTATGCGAGAACACATGGTCAGACGAGGAGAGAGCAGTAGGAGTAGCAGTGTTTTCTGTGGTAATCCATGTTTCCGTCAGCGCCAAGAAGTCGAGGGACTGGAGGGTAGCATAGGCTGAGATGAACTCTGCCTTGTTGGCCGCAGACCGGCAGTTCCAGAGGCTGCCGGAGACGTGGAACTCCACGTGGGTCGTGCACGCTGGGACCACCAGGTTAGAGTGGCAGCGGCCATGCGGTGTGAAGCATTTGTGTGGCCTGTGCAGAGAGGAGAGAACAGGGATAGACAGACACATAGTTGACAGGCTACAGGAGAGGCTACGCTAATGCAAAGGAGATTGGAAAGAAAATTAACTAAACAACTGGGGAAGCGAGAGAGCAGGGCCTCCCTCACTAACCATTTGCTGAACCACTCAAATATAACTATTCCAACTTCCACTTAGAAATTATACTTGATGTAAACTACAGTGGTTCAATGTTTCCAGGAATAGGCTCAAACTTAGTTTATTCAGCTTGAAAAGACTTGAGATGATGGCCAAGAGGAAGCAGGTAATTGTCAACATAGAAGGCAGAGGGGTCCAGAAGAAAACCACAAAGAGAAGTTATCAGAGAACATTACCCAATAACAGCCAGAGAAGACTAATGTGCAAACTTGTTAGCCGCTTCCTTCATCAAGATGAAGTCTCCACTGTAATAAATGGGAAATCCAGAGAAATTCGGAAAAAAAGGCCAGATATTCCGTAAGAGAGCCTTAACGTACACTATGGAAAATCTTTATAGAAGATTTCTGTCTGAGAATCTAAGGCACAACCTTTCCAAGGCTCAATTCTTTAAACTTAAGCCATTTTAGATTGGCCAGCGAAGAGTCACAGACAGAGAAACATGTGCTTGCAAAACGCATGAAAACTTTGGCTTGAAGATGAAGAAGCTGCACCAGCTTGGGGTCATTGAAACATCATCCCCAAGGGACACTGTACAGGCCATTGTGTGTAGTGACGATGACATGTGCTGTTCTAATGGTCTTGTATGTGTTGTTTTTATGTGTTCTCTGTTTTTAGCCTATGTATGTTATGTACATTTGAAGCACTGCGAAATTAAATTGATTGAACTTGAATCCATGATTGTGCCAATATTTTCTCATTTATTTTCTACATAAAATGTTGTTTTTAACCAAACCTCAATCTTACTATACTTATTATCATTACCGAAATCATCAACCTAATTTCCGAAACCTATGTATCATTACCGCAACAGGTAATTTTATGTTAATTTAATAAAAGGAAAAATAGTAGTTTGCTTTTAAATGCATGCTTGCCAC
This sequence comes from Salmo salar, assembly GCF_965601325.2. Lineage (NCBI taxonomy): Eukaryota > Metazoa > Chordata > Actinopteri > Salmoniformes > Salmonidae > Salmo > Salmo salar. Next base: position 40,557,016 of record NC_138295.1, on the reverse strand, counting down.
ATTCAGGCTTGCCACTTTCAGGCTTGCCACATCATTTTGAAAATATGTCATGTTTCAATGAAATATCAAAAATATTAGGTTGTCGATTGTGGAAGGTGTTACGGTAATGAGAGAAATCAGTCAAAATCAAATAAAAAATTTAATTAAAAAATATATATTATTTCAGAGTTTCAAGTAAGTGTGCATGAATGTTAATAATCCATTTAAAAAAGTGAAATGTATTAGCTTTCCTAATGGTCTTGACGATTTCAGACCATTGCAGTAATGAGATTTTGAAGGACTTGTTTGGGAAAATATGTTCAAAAAGGTGTTAAATTATCAGTAAATGTTTTTCAATTAATGCTCACAAACAAATCAGACCTTATTAATGCCTAAAAAGGAAATTTGTTGATGCAAGTCTTTTTAAAGATTTCTTGTTTGAAATCTTTGAAACCAAGATTTCATGAGAATCACCCACTTGTCCTCTTGCTCAGTTGTGCACCGGGGCCTCCCACTTCTCCTTCTATTCTGGTTAGAGCCAGTTTGCACTGGTTTGTGAAGGGAGTAGTACACAGCGTTGTACGAGATCTTCAATTTCTTGGCAATTTCTCGCATGGAATAGCCTTCGTTTCTCAGAACAAGAATAGACTGATGAGTTTCATAATAAAGTTCTTTGTTTCTGGCCATTGTCGTGGACGAATCAGAATTAGTTGGGTAACATAGGAAATTAAGATGTTTTATTAGTATAATATGCTTATTTGAGGTACTTGTCATTAGAAAGTGTCCATTGGACTCTGGTGTCTTTTCAGTTGCACGTCTACCTTAGCTGGGGCTCAGACACTTGGGGCCCAGAGAGGGGAGAGGTCAGACTTGTCGTCATGGGAATGTGTCTTTACCTATTTCTTAAACCATGTGAAGGGATGGCGTGATGAATGGGGAACCAATGACTTGTCTCCACAATGTCTGTGAGCAAGTCACTCCCTCCTTTTCTTTATTGTGGGGAGGATTATGGCAGTAAATGGACCCTTGTATGTCCTCTTAGATCTCACACTTATCCTGTGATAATATATGGCCTAGAGGCTCACTCCCCCCAGTGAGCCTGTCCAGGAGTAGGGTCAAGAGGGGGTTTGCTTGAGATGGGAGTATCTAGAGTTGACAATTGATATATGCCATTGGATGAAATAGTTTTGTTCAATACCGTACCAGGGAGGGACGGTTCTAAGGAGACCAGATACTGGGTTATACCATTAATCCTGTTGACATAGCAGTTACTGTCTGATGTGTTTTATTGATATCTGTCATACAAAACTTAACCTTTGTGAACTGTTACTAAGTATCTGTGGTTTGTCAATGTACGTTGAAGGGGGTATCGTTGCTATAAAAGATCCCTGTAGCCATTCTGTAATCACCTCATTCAATGATTCATTCAAGAGAGTGCATTATTGGGGTCAAGAACTTTTGCAAAAGTATCTTAATTAAGTATTAAAGATGTAGTTTTAACTCGGACTGGTGTGTGTGTGTAACTCCTCATTTGGTAATGCAGAAATTAGCCACCACACCATTTTGAGCCTGTAATCGAACCCACAAATGTTGATGCTCCAGATGCTCAACTAGTCTAAAGAAGGCCAATTTTATTTATTCTGTAAACAGAACAACAGTTTTCAGCTGTGTTAACATAATTGCAAAAGGGTTTTCTAATGATCAATTAGCCTTTTAAAATTATAAACTTGGATTAGCTAACACAATGTGCCATTGGAACACAGGAGTGATGGTTGCTGACAATGGGCCTCTGTACGCCTATGTAGATATTCCATTAAAAATCAGCAGTTTCCAGCTACAATAGTCATTTACAACATTAACAATGTCTACACTGTATTTCTGATCAATTTGATGTTATTTAAATGGACAAACAATTTGCTTTTATTTCAAAAACACTGACATTTCTAAGTGACCCCCAAACTTTTGAACGGTAGTGTGTATATATATTGATTTATTGTGATGGTGGACATTGGAGACCCGTCATTCAGGGCTTGTTTTGAGACCCATATTTTTAGAAAAGACAAACAATGTACAAAAAATGTACAAAATAAATATTTCACTGAGTTAATAAATCAACATACGGACATGGTCTCTTTTTTGTTTTCTTGAGTAATGCAGCTCCAAAATGCAGGTGTTTCAGCCATTGCTCAGTGCATTCTGTGGTGGTGGGGCAAGCCAGCAGAAAATACAGAGTGCTGCGCCATGATTGGCTCAGTGTTCTAAGGGTAGAGCTAGAGAATTCTAGCACCTTGGGTGCTGCCATGGAGTTACATTAGAAGTGCCCTTCCAAGAAGGCTTAAGGTCATTGGCCACAGATAAAATGACGTCAAATCACCTTATATGTACAGTAGCTTTGATTGGACTGATCTTGTCAACATCATACTTTCAAAATATTAGCTAGCAGTCATCATCATGAGTCAAGTTGACAATACTGGCAATCCTTTTTAATCCTTGTCATATGAAGAGAAATAATGAAGAGAAATTATAGATGAAATGTATCTGTGCTCATCAGCCATTGGACATAATCATTACAGAACAAGTTGGAATTCATCAAATTCAACAATGAGTGGTTTGGAAGGAATCGGTGACAGGGCCTAACTGCAAGCATTGCAAAGCAATCACTAGCCTGCTATTCAGCGGAGTGGCTGTGTGGTCCCAAATCTGTGATTAAGGGGCTCTTTTCCAAGTTTAAAATGATAAACATTCAACATTAGCCATGCTGTCATCGAAGCATGATTTGTGCTACGCTCAAAACAACTGTTAACTCGGAACTGCAAAAACTGGACTTCAGTGAGTTCAAGACAACTGGGAAGTCGGGAATAAACAAGCTTCGACTGTGGAAATACAATTTGAACGGTCATCCAACTCGGAATTGTAAATCTGGCCTCTTTCTAGAGCTACGACCTGAAGATCAATGACGTCATCATAATTCGACCTTGTTTTTTTCCAGAGTTCCCAGTTGTTTTGAAAGCACAATAAGTCCAGAGAATGGCAGAATTTAAGGACAAAATCTTCCCGCAAAGGACCACCGCACAACCTTCCTGTTCAAGTAAGCACAACAAGGTGAGTCTAAAAATGTATTGCAAGCTACTGCATAAATGATGTAATATAAAAGGGAGATATTTATAATGTAGCTAAGAAAGTAATACTAAGTGTATGTTGTGTCAGCTTTCATCGTCTGCTTGTATGCCCCCTTCATTTATTCTACGGTTCTGACTTGGTGTACAGGGAGAACACTGTAAGAATGGCCCATGTTCTGAATTCTGTCACTGTACATTTCAAAAGTGCTAAACAAATAGTTATATTGACTACGTCTGTCCTAGCTCGCTCATTAATGTCTTAATCGAAATTACGGTTTGCCTCTTATCCGCTTGTCATCCCCTTATGCCGTAGTTTGTACATCTCAATTGTCATTAGAAACCACATTTGTTTAAGCAAGTCAGCCATATAAGCTATGGTTTTTTTAAAGCCAGTAAATTAGGTTGAATGAACTGTTTCGCTGCCAGACAAGGCTCCACTGATAGCCAGGTGTAGCAGTGGTAAGATGTTGGGACTGCTGTTGGGACAGCTTTATGTAGGCCCTAACAGTTTGTGGGCACCGTTTGTCACCGTTAAAGTGCAATTCATGTATTGTTTAGTGTTGTGTTGTGTAGTGGCATTGATGGCATGCATCCCACTTTTTTTACATGCTAAAATCACCACTGATGGTGTATATTCAATTGATTTATTCGACTTTTTAAAACGCAATGTTCCAATGGCGCTAAACGAGTTTATGTTCATTAATGGTCAATTAACATGAGTCTGGCAGACTTTTGCATGACAATAACTGGCTGACAAAATTTCATGACCTCCACAGCCCTAGTCATGCCTCCTGTAAATATGATATCAAATATCTTTTGTGTGTGTCATTTTGAAATATCTTGAGGATTTTCAGAAATGTATCATTTGTTGGGTTAATATGTTGGATAGATGTCGAAAGATGTTACAGAAGAATTTGCCTTATGTTTTTCAAAAGCTGAATTTCTGCTGTAAGAATTGAATAGAGACATAAGAGAAATCCCATGCAAGCCTTATTTAGAACTGCGACGCTGCTGGGTTTTTCAAACTCAACAGTTTCCTGTCTGTATCCAGAATGGTCCACCATCCATTCAACTTGACACACTGTAGAAAGCATTGGAGTCAACATGGACCAGCATCCATGTGGAACGCTTTTGACACCTTGTAGAGTCCATGCCCCAACAAATTGAGGCTGTTCTGAGGGCAAAAGGGAGTGCAACTCAATATTAGGAAGGTGTTCCTAATGTTTTTTAAACTCAGTGTATGTCGGCTTAATCGGAAATTACCTTTACATTTCTATCCCACAATCTGTAACGCTTTAGTGATACAGAATGAATAGAGCCCCTAGGCCTTAATCTGGAAAAACCTCATCCAAATTATTTTGTGCCCTTTTCAAATCAAATCAAACTTTATTTGCCACATGCGCCGAATACAACAAGTGTAGACTTTACCGTGAAATGCTTACCTACAAGCCCTTAACCAACAGTGCAGTTTGTAACCCTTTACAGAGGGTCACATACTTTTTGTCTGTTGGTTGGTTTATCCAGGATATTTGTTTGTGCTGGTTCCTTCTTCACACTCGGAATCAAGATGCCTCCATTCACCTCTACGAAATCCCTCAGCAGTTGCCGTGGAAACCAGAAGAAATGACAGACTTCATGGAATATTGGTTTCTGACATTTAATGTGCACAAAAACAAGTTATCATGCCTCTGTAAAGGGTCACAGGTTAAAAATCATGACAGACAGACACTGTATTAAAAACATGTTTTTTTTTTTATCAATTCATTTTTTGGGGGCACCATGTAGAGTCCATGCCCCAATGAATTGAGGCTGTTCTGAGGGCAAAAGGGGGTGCAACTCAATATTAGGAAGGTGTTCCTAATGTTTTGTACACTCAGTGTATAGTTCAGTGAGATTTGTCATAGATCAGCATCTATATTTGCTGCCATGTCAATTCAGCAGGTATCTGTCTTTTACTTTTTTCTCTTTAGTTCATTCTCTTGGTTGTTGGTGCATTGGGGGGTTCCTGGGGGTGGGGAATGGAATTAATTGTATTAATTAATTGTAAAAAAATGTTTTTCTTCTTGGAGGGACTGTGAGAGGGGTCTCGAATGGTTGAGGGACAGCTATTGGGGAACTGTGGGGGGATCTTGGAGGGTTCAGGTTCATGTTTTTTGACCTGGTGGGAGATCTGTCAACATGCCCTTGGGCAGGGCATTGACCCTGGATGCTTCTTTCTGTGTGTCGCTCTGAATGGGAGTCTGTTGGATGACTGGTATGATGTAGTTGTTCATCCAGGGTCAATGCAATATACTTGCTTCACTGCAAGTATATTGCATGTTTCCGATATTCAATAAAAAATTTAAATAAAATTAAACAAACAAAAAACATTTCAGCAGGTATCTACTGTCATAGTGAAACTCTGGTGTCTTGTCATTGTACATATCCTGTCATATAAGTCTATGGACTGTTGATTGGTTTGGGTGGTTCTGGTGGCTTTACATATCTGCGATGGTGGGCAGAATGCAAGCTCGTACATGGGCCTCCATCCAGGCACAGGGACAATCTGACATCCACTGAGAGATCAGGGAATGTTTGACCGTGGAGCTCTCCCTTTTCCTCTCCTCCTTCCTCTCTTTCCCTCTCTCTTCACCCCCTCGTTTTCTTTGTTAAATGGGCTACTTATCCTAGCCTGTAGCTGTTCTGCAGAGTCCTGTGTAGCTGTGCATGTCTGTGAGGGCTGTGTGGTGAGGTAAGAGAGAGAGGGGGCACAGTCAGGGGTGGCTGTATCACTGAACTTGGGACAGTTGCTCTTACGTTGCTGCTGGAGGTCAGAGGGGCAAGAGCAGGGTTAACTGTGTGCCCGTGGGCAGGACTGGCCCTCAGACCCCCAGTGGTCCCCAGTGTCTCCTCAAACCCAATCACTGCCTCCCATTCCCTGATTGACAGGTGGAGTGGGTGGGGCTGCTGTACAGGAATTCTAAAGGGTCTGACGCACCATGGCGACCAAACGCAGGCTTGCTGCAGTTGGAATCTTTCTCCTGTCCTCCGCACACAGTAATGAGGTCAGAGTACATCCCAAGTTCCACCCTGTCCTTACCATGAGCCTTTTCCCTGTGACAAAGTGCAGTGGTCTTTGGAGAGTTTTCATCTTGCAAAGCGAGCCGCAGCAGCCTCGGCCTGTGGTGCAGCGAGTCCTGCTGGCGAGGGTTGATGATGTCATTGGTGGGAAGCGAGGTAGGGTGAGCCAGGTGGCATATGGACAGCAGATAGTCCTCTGAGGAGAGAGTGTGTGGGCAGGGCCCTAGGTGAGTGGTAGGCTGGGCAGAGTGGAGGGTGTTGGACTGGTTAATCTGATTCAACTGGTTCATGTCTCTGACTAGGTCCTCGTAGCCCTCTCTGATGGTGGGAAGCTGTAGTCTCCTCTTCTGGGACAGGAGTTTGGATCTAGGACGCATGGCTGCTGGGACAGAAAGAGACAGACGTCTGTCAGCAAGAGGTAATGTTTGAATAATATCTGAGTGACTTTGTCCTCATGAACGCAGGGTCTGACATTTGGGAAATGGTATCTTATTAAATACTCTGATTAATCATATTTCATAACTGCTCCTTTCAACGGTCCCCACAGAACCACATCAACACCATTCTATACCTCGTAACCTAAGCCACAAAGATCCCCATCTCCCCTACTCCTATTTCTTTACACAAATCCCTGCTCTCCTCTCCTCTCTGTTTGCTCAGGAGGAGTTGTGTAAATATCACCGTAAGACAAACACACCGTGTCCATGAGAAACATAGCTATGTAAACACACTGGTATATACACAGAATAAAAATATAAATGCAACATGTAAAGTGTTGGTCCCATGTTTCATGAGCTGAAATAAAAGATCCCAGAAATGTTCCATATGCACAACAATGTATTTCTCTCAAATGTTGTTAGTGAGCATTTCTCCTTTGCCAAGATAATCCATTCACCTGACAGGTGTGGCATAGCAGGAAGCTGATTAAACAGCATGATAATTACAGGGGTGCACCTTGTGCTGGGGACAATAAAAGGCCACTCTAAAATGTTTTGTCACACAATTGGCATGTGACTGAAGGAATGTCTACCAGAGCTGTTTCCAGATAATGTCATGTTCATTTCTTTACCATAAGCTGTCTCCAACGTCGTTTTCGAGAATTTGGCTGTACGTCCAACCGGCCTCACAACTGCAGACCACGCGTAATCATGCCTGCCCAGGACCTCCACATCCGGGTTCTTCACCTGCGGGATCGTCTGAGACCAGCCAGCTGGACAGCTGATGAAACCGTGGGTTTGCACCACCGAAGAATTTCTGCACAAACTGTCAGAAACCATCTCAGGGAAGCTCATCTGCATGCTCGTCATCCTCACCAGGGTCTTGACCTGACTGCAGTTTGGCGTCGTAACCGACTTCAGTGGGCAAATGCTCACCTTCACTGGCCACTGCCACACTGGAGAAGTGTGCTCTTCATGGATGAATCTCGGTTTCAACTGTACCAGGAAGATGGCGTTGTGTGGGCAAGCCATTTACTGATGTCACGTTATGAACAGAGTGACCTATGGTTGCGGTGGGGTTATGGTATGGGCAGGCATAAGTTACGGACAATGAACACAACTGCATTTTATCAATGGAAATTTGAATGCACAGAGATGCCGTGACCAGATCCTGAGGCCCATTGTCGTGCCATTCGTCCATCGCCATCACCTCATGTTTCAGCATGATAATGCATGGCCCCATGTCACAAGAATCTGTACACAACTGCTGAAAATGTCAGTTCTTCCATAGCCTTCGTACTCACCAGACATGTCACCCATGCTCTGGATCGACGTGTACAACAGCGTGTTCCAGTTTCCGCCAATGTCCAGCAACTTTGCACAGCCATTGAAAAAAGTGGGACAACATTCCCACAGGCCCCAATCAACTCTATGTGAAGGAGATGTGTCGCGTTGCATGAGGCAAATGGTGGTCATTCCAGACTCTGACTGGTTTTCTGATCCACACCCCTACCTTTTTTTAAGGTTCTGTGACCAACAGATGCATATCTGTATTCCCAGTTATGTGAAATCCATAGATTAGGGCTTAATTAATAATTTCTTTATATGAACTGCAACTCAGTAAAATCTTTGAAATTGTTGCATGTTGTGTAAATGTTTTTGTTCAGTGTAAATACCATAAATACCAAACCAGTCACCCAGAACCATACAGGTTCAAACCTAGAATTTCTTATGGAACCCATATTGTTTTAGCCCTGACTGCAGCCTGCAGAGTATTTCAAGTCTGGACCGCAATGACAAAAATAGCTCAAGCCAAACCCTAAAAGCCAGCCTCTCCCTGTATCCCTCAAGGTGGAACGGCTGCTAAATATAGAACCACACCTAGTTGGTATACAGTGATTCAGACCCATACTAGCATTGTTACTATACACAGAAAATATATATAGCAACAGGGTTGGGGAGTAACTGATTACATGTATTCGGTTACATGTCATCTGATTACAAAAAAACGACCTGTAACTGTAATTAGTTACGTTACCAGCGAAAATATTGTAATCAGATGACATATACTTTTGAAAAACTAGATGATTACTTCTTGGATTACTGTTTTCTCTGTGACATTCAGTTCAGTATTGAAAAAAAGGCGCAAGTTTAAGTTTGTTACACCTGAGGGAGTCTGACCACAAGTCAAAGACAACTATGATGACCCACCAAATGCATTTGACAGATGAATCCTTTTTTCTCTTCCCTCGAATGCCTTTAAAGGAGAAAGTAATCCAAAAGTAATCAGATTACGTTACTGAGTTTGGGTAATCCAAAAGTTATGTTACTGATTACAATTTTGGACAGTTAACTCATAACTGTAACATATTACATTTAAAATATAACCTACCCAACCCTGATTACCATCATGTCTATATTCTAATACACTCGTTATAACTGTAGGCTATTGTAATGGTCTTCGGCACCACTGTCTTGCAGACTCACCTGTAATAAGAGTTGTAGAGTGTATATCCAAGTCTCTTCCTCTTTCTCTGTTCTTTGCTACTGTAGTGTATATCCAGGTTTCTCTCGTCAACTCTTTAGTCAACTCTTTAGTAGAATGTGTGAATGTCTGTGCAGATAAAATCTGTGTCTTCAAAAAAAGAGAATTAGCGATGCTCGTCTCTGAGTGCGCTCTGTAGTTCTGTTTCCGACCGTGTCTGAGGCAGCAGTAGAATGTAGATGTATCTCCTCCCTCTCTCTCTCATTTGCTCCCTCATTCTGCCCTCCTTCCCTGATTCTAAATATAGCATCATCCTCCATTTCCTATCCCAGAGCACTGTCATTGGATTCTTGTGTTGATGGACAGAGACAGAAAGAGATGGAGGTAGATGAAGAGATTGAGAAAAATATAAATAGAACCCCTGTTCATTACCAGGCTGTAATTGGCTCCGGTATAGAATAAAGCTGGTATACTAGACCAATGCTTATCTGATACAAAGTGTCTTGATAAAACATAGAACCCCTATAAAGTGGTACTGTAGCATGTGGTAGAATGTAGCCTCAATATCTCTGATAATGTTACTGATGCCATAATGTGTGAGGTTGGCCTTATGTGTGTGTGTGTGTCCTGTTGGGCTGAGTGCTCTATTCCTGTCCTTCTGTTCTTGGAGTCCAACAATGAATAGAGATGGAGATGAGGGTCTATTTACCCTGATCAGCTGCTCCCATCATGGAGCTGTTGACGAGTTGGGAAACAGCTTTGAATATTCAGAGGTACCACTTTAAACCTACAACACCCTCTTCTGAACATCTTGACCCAATTCACATCAACAACAATATGAACCATTACGTACAGTGAGTGTACAAAACATTAGGAACACCTCCTCTTTCCATGACATAGACTGACCAGGTGAATCCAGAGGAAAGCTATGATCCCTTATTGATGTCACCTAAATCCACTTCAATCAGTGTAGATGAAAGGGAGGAGACAGGTTAAATAATGATTTTTAAGCCTTGAAACAATTAAGACAAGGATTGTGTATATGTGCCGTTCAGAGGGTGAATGGACAAGACAAAAGATTCAAGTGCCTTTGAACGGGGTATGGTAGTAGGTGCCAGGCGCACCAGTTTGAGTGTGTCAAGAACTGCATTGCCTCTTGGTTTTTTACGCTCAACAGTTTCCTGTGTGTATCAAGAATGGTCCACCACCCAAAGGACATCCAGCCAACTTGACACAAATGTGGGAAGCATTGGAGTCAACATGGGCCAGCATCCCTGTGGAACGCTTTTGACACCTTGCAGTCCATACCCCGACGAATTGAGGCTGTTCTGAGGGCAAAAGGGGGTGCAACTCAGTATTAGGTAGGTATCTTAATGTTTTGTACACTCAGTGTATATGAACTTTGTATAGTGTTCTAGGAGATCTATACAATTACATTATGTGTGTGTGTGTGATGATTAATAGAAAAATCTGGTAGATATATGATCGCAGGACACTTCACCAGAGGCCAAGTCTCCCCACGTCACTCTCTGTATGTGTATCCAAAACAACAATGTCAAAACGGACAAAACTATAAAAACAGTTCATTCTGTCTCAGGACCCTCAACCAACTTCCCAGTGCTTATGCAACAGAGCTGAGTATACGACCTGAAGAAGCCCTGGTTAAACCACATCATAACACCATCCATTTATTCTCTGAAGCCATGCCTGGCAGACATCACTGGGTTTCAAGGAAATCTAGTTTCTCCGAGAGATGAGGAAACAGAAGACGGCAATGTGCTCAACTGGTTATTCACACCATCACACATAGAGGGGAGGGAGAACGAGAGAAAGACCACCTTGTCAGTGCAGGCAGCGTTCTTTGAGGAGCAGGGCAGAGAGTGTTGATGTTCGTTTGCGATAGACAACTGCAATGGCTGGGTGGGGGTCAGGATGTCATAGGAAATGATTCGTGGTGGTGCAGCCTCACCCTTAGGCACTTAAACACACAATGCAATGGTGTGTGTCTGTGTGTGTGTGTGTGTGTGTGTGTCTGTGTATGCTTATGAAGAGATTACTTATACTCTATCCTGACATCCCATCTCTAAAAAAAGATCCCTTGATTTTTTTAGACTCTCTAATGTGAGTAGTCATAAGAGACAGCAGCTAGCGAGTTCCTCACTCTGATTCATATTAGATGCACACACACACACACTCACACACTCACAGATGGTTAGAGACGGATATGGCCATAATAAAGACGTTGAGACACGTGCTGTCAGTACAGTGTGAGGAGCAAAGCCACATGCTAGTTCATTTAGCCCTTATGAACAGGAGGCAGCACAGGAGAGACGTACACACTGACTCAAACGTACAATACTGACTGTTCTCAACAACAACATGTTCAGATATATCCTCCATGATCAAACCGGAACATTCATTCATTCAGAACAGGAACTAAATAAATACAATCATTAAAAGGAACACAGCAACATGACTTCAACATCCGACTGCTACATTTGAAATGCTTAGGAACAGCATATTGAAGTCAAAATGAATATTGTCAGACGTGAATTACCATTAAAAAAAGCTAATATATGTTCCGCTGCTAATAGAGGAGAAAGGTGTTTGGGGAGAGGAGAGAGAAGGAGAGGAGGAAAGGAGTCAAGCTGTTGTCTGTGGCAGAGTGACCTACATGTGGTGAGCCATTGAGGTCGACCAGCAGGATGCCACTTACCAAATCGCTTTTCTATGAAACTGTGATAAAACCAACCCCGTTGTGTTTCATGGAACTGGGCTCTGAGTAATTTGGGGGTGAAACAAACATCCAATTTGAACCATTCACAGCTTAGTCGAAAAACCCCGGACAAAAACATTCATTTTCCAATTGTTTTTGAATTGCACAGAAACAACAATAGGCATTCAGTCTTTCTCAAACTGTCCTACCTTCAGGATAAATTATTATTTCATTATTTGGATATGTCAAAGCACCAAAAAATTACTCAAAAAAAGAAATTACCACTTTTTTTCTATATTTATTTGTCTGTATATGGTATGTATGTATGTTTGTATGTATGTATGTATGTATGTATGTATGTATGTATGTATGTATGTATGTATGTATGTATGTATGTATGTATGTATGTATGTATGTATATATATGCAGTGTGTATGTTTGTATGTATATATGTATGTATATCATTTTATTGCTCTAGGGATGTAATTATTGTTTGGATAACCTTATTTACTATTATGTATTTCTAATGTTTTTACACACTTTATGTGATGTGTAATGCAGAGAACGCCAGAAGAAGAATTGTCATTTAATTACCGTAGTGAATTATTGTAACGTTTGTTTATGTGTCAATTAATCCCATAAGGGATGGGTTGCCAATTGGCGATTTGACACGAAAAAAAATAAATGTAATTCATTCATTCATTCCTGTACAGCAAATAGTGATACGATCAGGATGAGAGAGATTAGAGGAACCACTGCTGGGGCTGTGGGGACACTTAATTCACTTATATGAAGTCAACTCTATTTGCGGTGTATGGGGGGGGTGGCAGGGAGTGTGTGTGTGTGTGTGTGTGTGTGTGTGTGTGTGTGTGTGTGTGTGTGTGTGTGTGTGTGTGTGTGTGTGTGTGTGTGTGTGTGTGTGTGTGTGTGTGTGTGTGTGTGTGTGTGTGTGTGTGTGCATCCACCAACCACTTTAGCTGTCCTCAGTCTTCCGAGTCGCCCACTTGGGTCTTAAAGTCAAGGTTACAATGTTCAATTCTGAATGGGAATGCATGGAAAATATCACAAATTCTCGATCATAAACAGCCCTGTTTTACAGCCCTAGTCAGCAAGGCTCTCCCCTTTGATCTCCAAACCCTTTCATAGTGGTAGTTCTTCCTGTGTGCAGTTTCATAGTGATGAGAAAGGCAGCAGTTCAAGTGACGCCTGTCACACTCCATCCTGACACATCCATGACCGACATTATATACAAGGATAGTCCTCATACACACGCACATACACACACCCAGCCACCCACTGACCCACCCACCCACCCAACAAATGTGATTAGTTAGAGAGAGGAACTCATGTACAGAAAGGTGGTTGCTATGAGACAAAGCACTGCGGCTGTGACAGAGAGAGAGAGATCGGGAGCTAAATGTAGGTGTTCTCTGGTGTTTCGGTAACATTACGGCGAGGGAAAGAGTGTGAGCATGTGTATGTGTGTGTGTGTGTGTGTGTGTGTGTGTGTGTGTGTGTGTGTGTGTGTGTTTTTGTTTATGTGTTTGTATGTGTGTGTGTGAGTTACCGTGGGCATGTGTGCACTTCTATGTCTATAAGCCGTGTCTGAAGGGTTTATGGTGTTATTCAAAGCAATGCCAGTGTAAGAGCTGATCTCCTATGCATACATATTCTATAGAACAACTGCAGAACACAGCACAAGCACTGTCGATAGAGAGAGACAGAGACGTAGGCAGAGAGGTGAAGAGGTACTTTGACTCAAAGCAGAAGCCAGTATATGGTGTGTAGACACTTACTACATGTGCTATTCTGCTTCCCTCTAGTGGTCGGTGGGGAGAGAATGAGAGCGAAAAGAAGCGAGAGACTCATTGTAGACATTAGAACAGGAACATCCCGCAACACCCAATGTGCAAAATACCACAGGCACTGGAACGTTAATAAATATTCAACATTGAGTTCTGATTCATATGTACAGATATCGTACAGAGAGATTCATCGGGGCTTTTGCAGCAGATGCCAGGCAAAATGCACCGATAATAAGACGATAAATACAATACAATAAAAACAAGACAGCTGGCCCTGAAAGCTTCTATTGTTATGCGGTAGATACAAATAGTTATTTATATTTTTTGTATTTTTTGGGGGCGGGGGGCTCTTTGAAAATATAGTACACACAAGTGAATTGATAAGGTTCCTGTGACTCTTCAGGGGGCATTGCTTTCAGCACCAACAAGGATAAAAGCATTGCACCACCACTGACCATTTCAACTCAAAAACCTGATTGTGATGACGGATTTCCCTCAATTAAATTCATATTAACTCCTACTGCATATGACACTGTATATTACCAGAGAGATGTGTAATCGTTTTGTAAAAATCACATAGAATCCAGTAGAGCACCAATGTAGTCCAACAGAGTTGTCGTCAATGGCCCTCCATAGTCCCCCAGAGTTCTTACTCATTGACTCTCTCTGAGAAGCAGCAGAAAGAAGCATGTGAAATAGAGTCTGACATAGATGACTCATGGACATTGGCAGCACAACGCTAAACCACTAGCTTCCATAGTTGTAATACAACCAGGAGAAGGAATGTTCTGGGGGATGTGAGATACTCGAGGTTCATCTTTACAGTCGAAATGTGGCTTCTTCTCCTTATCTCCTTTCCTTCATCTGCACTGATCTGAAGGGGGGAAAAACAGGGTATGTGTATGCACTACGGTGGATAACCACCAGGTATGTGCTTCCACCATTCCAGCTCTTTCTCATCCGTGCAGATGACGTTAAGGAGCCGAAAGGAGAGAAAGCCACTTTAAACTATTGAGATGGAGCCCTGGTGTTTTGACGTAGCATAGTCTGTTTTTATATCTCCAAACCTCCAGTGCAAAGTGTCTGTCTGCCCTGTATAGTACTGTAATTCAGAAAGCTCTAGGTTGCGTCCCAAATGGCAGCCTATTCCCTCTATAACGCACTACTTTGGACCAGGGCCTATAGGGTGCCATTTGGGACGTACCCCGGGACACTTGCTATCTAATATGTCTCATTATATGGGACCAGAGTGGTATTCATCTCTGTGTGACTCAAAGATATATCAACTGCAGTAATAGGCTGTAATCTAACATGGTGTGTCAGATCTGTTTGGGATGAGCTTACATGGGTCCTTAAGTGCTGCTGGGGATAAGACTTCATTCAAATTAGACTTAATTTATTGAATTGAATGGCCTGAATATCCAACTATTCACGCCCTGAGATTATCCAGGAGTGTGCTGCTTATAAAAGAGAAATACATCTTTACTGTATGTGCCTTGCTCTTAAACACACTGGGGGAGGTTTGGATAGATACAAGTTTTCCTTGTTAATGTGCGGGTCCAAGAGGACGTACGGTCCACATCACATCTGGCTTTACTCTCAGCCTTACAACAAGACCTCCGCTTTGGATCGGAAAGTGTTTCAGATTCGTATCCTAAAGGGACTTTGTTTTATTTTTAACATCTGTGCAAACCATCTGGCTTTGTTTTTTTCTATCCTGCCATGTGGCTGTATGCCTGTCTGTCTTCATGGTGTGTGTGTGTTTCTGTGTGTGTGTGTAAACAAATAGGTCAGTGTGTACAGTACCAGTCAACAGTATGGACACACCTACTCATTCTGTCATGGTTCCTCCTGGCACCAGAGGGCCGCAGAGACCGCACTAGAGGCTTTTATTGGACTCAGGTGTGTCTTATTATTTCAAGCTTGTGTACCTGTTAAAAGAGGTGTGTTTTCTGTGGTCCTTTGCAGAAGCTTGAATTGTTTACTGTGTGCGGTTGTTTCCTGAGTGAGTTTTCGAGACTTAGTGTTTGTTGTTTTTTTCAAGTGTACTGTGATCCTGTGGTTACCGCATCTCAGTAAAGTATTATGTTTATCCTTAAACAGATTCCTTGTCTGGTCTCTTCTCTGCACTTGGGTCCAACCTTACCACGTCACACATTCAAGGGTTGTTCTTAATTTTTTACATTGTAGAATAAAAGTGATTACATCAAAACTATGAAATAACACATATGGAATAGTGTAGTAACTAAACAAGTGTTAAACAAATCAAAATATGTTTTATATTTAAGATTCTTCAAAGTAGCCACCCTTTGCCTTGATGACAGCTTTGCACACTCTTGGCATTCTCTCAACCAGCTTCATGAGATAGTCACCTGGAATGCATTTGTGTAATGGCGCCGGAGGGGATGTCTGCCGTTTAGTGGGCTCTTAACCAACCGTGCTATTTTTTTTCCCCACATTGTTTGTAGCTTATTTTGCACATAATATTGCTGTTACTGTCTCTTATGACCGAAAAGAGCTTCCGGACATCAGAACAGCGATTACTCACCTTGAACTGGACAAATCATTTTTCTTTAACCTGTTGGGGGTAGGGGGTAGTATTGACACGGCCGGATAAAAAACGTACCCGATTTAATCTGGTTACTACTCCTGCCCAGTAACTACAATATGCATATAATTATTGGCTTTGGATAGAAAACACCCTACAGTTTCTAAAACTGTTTGAATGGTGTCTGTGAGTATAACAGAACTCAAATGGCAGGCCAAAACCTGAGAAGATTCCATGCAGGAAGTGCCCTCTCTGACAAGATCTTGTTCTTCTTGTCTCTGTTTATTGAAGACTGAGGATCTTTGCTGTAACGTGACACTTCCTACGGCTCCCATAGGCTCCCTTGAATGAGTAGGTGTGTCTAAAGTTTTGACTGGTACTGTATGTCTGTACCATGACTCTGGGTGTGTGATGGGTCAGTACCTGATAGAGAGCACCAATGCAGGTTAAGGGTTAAATAATATCTCCAGTCTGTTAGCAGACGTAGGTAAATCTCTATAAGAGAAATCAAGGGAGTGTTAGGGAGGAAGGAAGGTCTATCATCATCAAGCAGCACCACTCTGGGCCCGCTTCATCCTCAACAGAAAGTTCCTCTTCTCCTCCAGGAGTTCCTGGATGCGTTTGTTCCGTGTTCTCTCCCGGAGGAACACCCGGCTCCGTCTGTGGATCAGGTTGTTTTGGGGGATGACATTGTCTACTCCGATGATCTGGTTGTAGAGAACGTCAATTGAGTTATTTTCGCTGGTCTCCTCCTGGCGGCTTAGCGGCCACATGGGCTTTTTGGTTGTTGTTGTTGTGGGAGGCTTGGCTGTCATTTGCTCTGTCATTAACTCTGTTGTTGGCCCTACCGTGGTTGTTGTGGGAACAATGGAGCTCACAGATATGTACTCTGTGATTTCTGGCCAATCAACGGTGGTCATACCTATGATGTCATCCCTGGGGACTGTAGGAATCATCACTGTGATGTCATCATCATAAGGCATGGTTCCAATAGGCATTGTGACATCAGTGCCATAGGGCACGGTTCCACTAGGTATTATGACATCACCACCGCTGGACATTGTGACATCAGTGTATGGGATGGTTCCACTGGGCGATATCACATCCTCAAAGTAGTTGGTTTCAGTTGGCTTTATGACATCATCCATGTAGTATGGGCTGCTGGGAGTTGTGGTTTCTGCCCCTGTTATGTCATAGCTGTGAATGGGGGTCACTGTGGTGTCATTGCTGATAAAGGTGAAGTTAACAGTTGAGTCAGTGAACAGGCTGCTGGGAGTTGTAGTGTATATGCTGGTGCTGGTGGAGAGTGTGACGAAGGGGTAACTTCTGGTTGTGTCTCTGGGGGTCACACTGTGCTCTGGGGTCGTGTGTATGGGGATGGGGTATGTGGCGAAGTATGGGTGTGGTGTTGTATAGGTGTGTGTTGTGCTCATCGGGCGCGGCGTGGTATAAGGTATATGCATTGTAGTTCTTGGATGAACCGTGGGCTGAAGGGGGGTGTTGTTGTCCTTGGGCCAAGGCAGAGGCTGTGGCAGGGGGTGAGGCAGCGGGCGAGCTGTGACCCGGGGCGGGAGACTGGTGGTCAGGCTGCTGTTGGTCATGTTGCTGCAGGACTTGCAGCACATGCGCCTGTAGCCCGGTAGAGCACAGTAGTGGATCAGCACCTCCATGCGACAGAACATTGACCTGTCTCCATGACAACGCTGCTTGCCTGTGGGCGAGAGAACAAAGAGTTGAGACTGGGCCAGACTGGAAATGGAGCTGTGTGTGTGTGTGTGTGTGTGTGTGTGTGTGTGTGTGTGTGTGTGTGTGTGTGTGTGTGTGTGTGTGTGTGTGTGTGTGTGTGTGTGTGTGTGTGTGTGTGTGTGTGTGTGTGTGTGTGTGTGTACAGTACCTGTCAAAAGTTTGGACACATCTACTCATTCAAGGATTTTGCTTTATTTTTTACTATTTTCTACGTTGTAGAATAAATGTGAAGACATCAAAACTATGAAAAAACATATGGAATCATGTAGTAACCAAAAAAGTGTTAAACAAACCAAGATATATTTTATATTTGAGATTCTTCAAAGTAGCCACCCTTTGCCTTGATTACAGCTTTGCACACTCGGCATTCTCTCAAGCAGTTTCATGAGGAATTCACCTGGAATGCATTTCAATTAACAGGTGTGCCTTGTTAAAAGTTAATTAGTGGAATATCTTTCCTTCTTAATGCGCTTGAGCCAATCAGTTGTGTTGTGACAAGGTAGGGGTGGTATACAGAAGATAGCTGTATTTGGTAAAAGACCAAGTCCATATTATGGCAAGAACAGCTCAAATAAGCAAAGAGAAACGACAGTCCATCATTACTTTAAGACATGAAGGTCAGTCAATCCAGAAAATGTCAAGGACTTTGAAAGTTTCTTTAAGTGCTATCACAAAGACCATCAAGCACTATGATGAATCTGGCTCTCATGAGGACTGCCACAACAAAAGAAGACCCTGAGTTACCTCTACTGCAGAGGATAAGTTCATTAGAGTTAACTGCACCTCAGATTGCAGCCCAAATAAATTCTTCACAGAATTCAAGTAACAGATACATCTCAACATCAACTGCTCAGAGGAGACTGCATGAATCAGGCCTTCATGGTCGAATTTCTGCAAAGAAACCACTACTAAAGGACATCAACAAGAAGAAGAGACTTGCTTGGGTCAAGAAACACGAGCAATGGACATTAGACCGGTGGAAATCTGTCCTTTGGTCTGATGAGTCCAAATTTGAGATTTTTGGTTCCAACCGCCGTGTCTTTGTGAGACACAGAGAAGGTGAACGGATGATCTCCGGATGTGTGGCTCCCACCGTGAAGCATGGAGGAGGAGGTGTGATGGTTTGGGGGTGCTTTGCTGGTGACACTGTCTGTGATTTATTTAGAATTCAAGGCACACTTTTCCAGCGTGGCTACCACAGCATTCTGCAGCGATATGCCATCCCATCTGCTTTGCACTTAGTGGGACTATAATTGTTTTTTCAACAGGACAAAACACACCTCCAGGCTGTGTAAGGGCAATTAGATCAAGGGGAGTGATGGAGTGCTGCATCAGATGACCTGGCCTCCACAATCACCCGACCTCAACCCAATTGAGATGGTTTGGGATGAGTTGGACCGCAGAGTGAAGAAAAAGCAGCCAACAAGTGCTCAGCATATGTGGGAACTCCTTCAATACTGTTGGAAAAGCATTCCTCATGACGCTGATTGAGAGAATGCCAAGAGTGTGCAAAGCTGTCATCAAGACAAAGGGAGACTACTTTGAAGAATCTAAAATCTAAAATATATTTAGATTTTTTTTAACACTTGTTTGGTTACTACATGATTCCATATGTGTTATTTCATAGTTTTGATGTCTTCACTATTATTCTACAATGTAAAAAATAGCAAAAAATAAAGAAAAACCCTTGAATGAGTGTCCAAACCTTTGACTGGTACTGTACGTTTACACATGGTGCAGAGTAAAGTAGTAGAGGTAGTAAAGCCAGACCATTAGCAGGTAGTGCAGGAAGGAAGAAGAAGTAAAAGGAAACTCAAGCAGCTTCGACATCAGAGAGTCGATAGATTAGTCTATAGCAACTGAAGAAGAGTGGTGTGGGCTCTCTTTTGTGGTGCTGGAACAGTAACCTGGCTCTCTTGTGTTGTGGTGCTGGAACAGTAACCTGACTCTCTTGTGTTGTGGTGTTGAAACAGCAGCCTGACTCTTTCAGACCAAACTGACATTTTCTGACATCTCATCTGTCTTCTTTATTAGTTTCAGATTAGCACCATCAATTTATTACATCAATATCACTATATATATGTTTCTAATGCAGGATAAGAGGGTGGATCTTATTTAATTTAGTCTTTCTTTATTACTTTCATGGCAATATCACTTTATTCGACAATGTTTAAGCCTTTGTAAGGTTGGATCAATCTGTGAGTTGAATTCCACTGGAAGCTTGTTGTTCTGCGCCCCTCCTCACACAAAGCCAAACCATCACAAACTCAGGAGGAGAGAGTGAGAGCGCTTTTTAAAATATTTATTTATTTATACAACTTTGCAGTTGATAATGACAGGAACTGAAACAATGAGATGTACTCCCTCCTCAATATATAGATATATTATTTTCTTAAGAAAAATAAATAAACTGTATCGAAAGGTACAAGTTCACAGTCACTTTGGTAAAACACTTCATTACTTTGAAATCAACCAATCAATCAGTTTAGTTAATCAATTGATAATAAGTCAAATTAATAAATTAATACATAGATTTGGATGTTGAATAAATAAAATACTGAATTATCCATGATGAATGATGTAAAAACTGGAATGGCACGTTTAAGTGTCATATGAAACATTTACAAAACATGAACACATTTTTCCCTGATAAATCAAAGTGCATATAGACGCAGTGCACATAGTTCTTCTGAATGTTTCCCCGACGTCAATCCAACGTCAATTCAACGTCAGCCCAATGTCAGCCAGCCCCACCCATCAGGCTAGTGAAGCCACGAAACAGTTACCCATAGTATAGAATATTATATATTTTTTTTCCATAAGTAAGAAGATAACAGTCATGAACATTATTAAACACAGTCAACACCAATGTTATATACAGTATCGCACTGCAAGGTCTGGCATCATTGGCCTCCTACCGTCCGACTCCAGCACGAAACCTCAGATAGCTCGCTACATAGTCACAACAGAAACATGTGATCACAATACAATGACAAGCCTGAAGTGTTTTTCTAGATGCCGTCGTCAGTGTGTCGATCGATACCCTTGGCCCTTTGTAAACCGTACGCCGGTGGTCAGACCAAGTTCCAAACCCTATGTTTGTTGTAGGTTCTGATGGTTTTCGTGTGAGTTTGCTTGTTGGTTTGAAGCTGCCTCTAAGTGAATAATACATGTTTTGATGAGTAAAGCCATCTCTTTCACAGATAAATGCCATTACATTCAATCCAAGATAAGGCATTGTTCATGTGTTTATTGTTCATCACAAAAGGAAAAACAAAATTGGATGATTTTCAAATGAAGGTCTATGAGGTATTTCTGTATCAGAGTTGAATGTCTATGAGAAGCCTGCATGAACACACACTCACATACGCATACACAAGCATGCACAGACACGCATTAACATACACACACAGTCACTCATACAGTCTTACACACAGTATCACACACACACACACACACACACACACACACACACACACACACACACACACACACACACACACACACACACACACACACACACACACACACACACACACACACACAAACACACACACACACACACACACACACACACTGAGCTCAAACGGCTAAGGGATACAAATGCATGCATGACAAAAACGTGATCCTTTCCCTAAAGCAAATAACAAGCAACAGTAAACCACTTATCCATCTGAGAAAATGGAGAGGCAACAAACTGACTAAGTCCTGCATAATATAGGTCTATACCCCCTTTCCTCCCTAAAACTTTACTCTTTTTAAATATTTACTTCTGTGTTAATGTAAAATCAATAAAAAATACACATAACAGTCAAGGATCGAAGTGATCAATAGCAGTCCGTAGGATTAGGCAAATAAGCTACAGCTTATTCATGGTAAAACATTATTATTATTTATATTATTGTTACTCATATAGATTTTAGATGTGTATATATATATATATATATAAATACAAATATATTTATATTTGTTTTAAAGTTTGCAAGCACAAATAAGCTGCATTTATTGAACTTTAATATAACAGTCAAAGAGGATGGTTGATGAGGTGGTGAAATGGGAAGCAACCCCACATGGTAAAACTACCCTGTTTTTATTAGCATTTTACTCTTCTTCACTCTCGGCCTCTTCACCCAACAGCTCTGTGTACAATAATCCTAAAAAGTGTTTGTTTGTGTCAACTCCCGTCCCTGTGCTGAATTCCTGTCAGTCTGAGAATGGGACCTAGAACGAGATAAACCTTTGTTCTCATTCTAGAATGGAACCAGGATGTGAGATGAGCACTTTAGCAAAGATGTCCTCATTGTGACAAGATCACATTCACAATAAAGCTTTTTTTAACTTTTTTTTTCTTTTTTTTTTTCGTTATTTTCACACTTGTCGCCCTCAAACGATGACGGCGCGGTGACAAAAAAATTGCACCCGCATCTCAGGAGTGTGAACCATGACGACTCGCAACTAGCTCGCGCAAAACATGGCCGCCAAACAGAGGGGCCTCTCATGACTCACTGGCTCAACCATGCCACTAAGAGCCGCCAATCAAACCTGCTTGCCTTTTTTCATTTCCACCTTCTCTTCAATGTTTAAATGTTTTTCTTTTTAGTTTCGACTGGCCAGCGGTTACAACACAATGCTCCACAAAGGAGAGAGAGAGATAAGAGAAGAGAGAGACAGAGCAAGAGAGAACCAACCAACCAATCAGCACACAGGAGCCAGAGACCTCCCCCAATCAGAGCTGTCTCAGACACAGAGAGAGAGAGACACACACGCCCCAAAAGAGAAGCGAAAAGCTGGCGCTCGCTCGCAGGCGCGGCCACAGGCACGGACACGGGGGGAGGGGTGGGGGGTGGTCAGGGGGTGAGCCTGCCCCCGGGGCCCCTAGCCCAGGCCTGTTGCAGGGTGAAGAGGACAGAGAGAGAGGGCAAGGTCCAGGTCAGGACCGCCATGCACCGGAGGTTGGGCCCAGAGCTATAAAGGGATGGTTTTTTACGTGAGCTGTTCCTCTGGTAGGGCAAGTCTGGGTCAGGACGGGACAGCCACTGGATCAGGATGTTGCCGTTCTTATTCAGGTCCGACGAGCCTCCTGGAGATTGAGAAAGGAGGGAATAATATCAGAGAGGAAAATGAGTATGAGTTCATCAGGACAGACTTATACTCCCCACTGCCTATACTAAATTACTTTAAGCCACCGATTTCTTAAAAATAAATTGTTGTGTATAGCATAATGGGGCCAGGCCATAATACTCACTGGAACATGACGCCAGGCGACAGATGCGGATGGTGTCTGGCTTGCTGTCCAGGCAGAGACCGATGGTGTTGTCACGCGTGTGACACAATGCCTGCCTCTGCTGTGTCCCATTGGCACACGTCACCGAGCACTGTGGTCACACGAGCATAGAAGAAGAGTGTGAGAATAGGCTATACACAACAACCTCCAACATCATAAACACACACACCTACACACACAGAGACTCCATACCACATCTACATGCATACAAACTAAATGATAAGCCCCTATGTATTCATCCACCAGAACCCCCCTCTACCCCCAGCCCTCCATCCTTACCTGTGACCAGGGCCCTACTCTCCACTGTGCAGGGCAGAGCTCTCTGTTGCAGGGTCTGCGTGCCTCAGGCCGGTCGTCATTGCAGTACTTGCTGTGAATGGAGCGCTTGTTGCCGTTGTCTAAGGGCTGAACACAGCGAACGGACCTCACCTGGTACCCTGTTTTACCGCACGTCTTACTGCATGGCTCCCACGGACCATCCTCCCAGCTACAATGAACAAGAGAGAGTTAGAGGGAGGTACAGACAAAACATACCTCTAGGCCTTGTTCCATTTCGGTTACTAGCCCTTTACTTTCCAACCTCTTTGGTGTTCACAGGTTCAGTGTAGGGACCAAGGAGTGACATGGAACGGCAGCCTACCTCTATGTAAACATGAAAATGAACCACACAAACATATCCATACGTACATAGGCTGTGAGCACTCCTTCTGGTTGCAGTCTCTGCTGATGGCGCGAGGCTTCTTGATGTTCTCACAGTAGCGTCGGTGGACCATCTTACTGTCCGCTCTCCTTCTACAGCCAAACCGAGTATACTGCTTACCTTTTAAGGCAGGACACACACAAACATCTGTTAGACAAAGAGCTCCACATCCAAACCCCAGTCCCCCGGTGTCTTCCTCTGCTAGTGGTGTCACTGTAAAATACCTCCCCCACAGGGCTTAGAGCAGAAGGACCATTTCTTCAGGGCCCACTCGTAGAAGGAGGTGTCATCCAGCAGCATGTTGTTCTCTATTGCAGACAGCAGGTCCATGTGGATGATGTACTTATAGGAAAGGGTCACCTTGGCATCTCCATGGGACTGCACCTGGACACGGGGAAACAACAGCACAATCATATTAGTATAGGTCATATAAATAAAGCAAATGTCAGGACTGGAAATGTCATAAACTCAAAGCTAGCAGTGACGTAATTCTGAACCATCACAATCAAGCTATAACAATTATATATGGTAAGAATTAAGTGTGTGTTTTGTGACTTGTATGAGTGTGTGTGTGTGTGTGTGTGTGTGTGTGTGTGTGTGTGTGTGTGTGTGTGTGTGTGTGTGTGTGTGTGTGTGTGTGTGTGTGTGTGTGTGTGTGTGTGTGTGTGTGTGTGTGTGTGTGTGTGTGTGTGTGTGTGTACCATGATGAGGACTCCGTGTCTGAGTGGTCCGTTGGTCTGTAGTGTCTCCTTGTCATGGTCATTATTCATGTATTCCCACTCCACACCCTTCTCTATGACCGCACGGGATTCTGGGATGTCCCCCTCCGCATTCAGGAAGAACTGTCCTGATGCCTGGTTCTTCACCGCTGGGGAGGGAGGTGGAGTTATAAACTGGAATACTCACACTTACACACACACAGTCACACACGCAGGCAGGCACACACACACAAAACATACACACACAAAACATACACACACATACACAAACACGCACACATTTTATACCTAGGATGTGTGTGGTTGGTTTTATCTCTTGGATTAGTAGGTGTCTCGCCCCTCGAGGGATTTCAAGTACTTTGAGGAAACCTGAAATGAAAACACCACATTTCCCTGAGATCCAGACACCCACAGAGAAGACATCTTTTCAACTTTGTCAGGATACATTTTCATTCAACTTTATTGTTCTTCTGAAGAGCACAGGGCTAACTTCTGTGTACAGGGGGTTAATTTCAAATAAAATTTTAACTGCTCTTAGTTTTGCCAGCCAGGGTCAACAACAGTCAATTCCAGGAAATGTATCAAAATTAGTTTTTTCCTTATTTCAGCTGGATGATATTTATTTAACATGAGGTCATGGTATAGTGATTCACATCATCGTTGGGTGGTGATCCTGCTCATATGGTAATGCTTTGAACAGGACATGATTCTAGCCAGGGCCAATGTCCACAAAGCGTCTGATTAGGAGTGGTGATCTGTCCATACAATATCATTCATTATGATCTAAAATAGCGAAACTGATCCTAGATCAGCACTCTTACACTGAGAGGCTTTGTTGATAAGGGCCAAGCTCATTATCTCCATGTGACCAGTAGAGGGGGCTCTTTAGCTATCTATCCAGTGAAGTTGTGACCACGTCATCAGAATAGGACTCAGGCCAGGAAAACAACCTCATCTATCTCACTTCCTGCACTGTTTTCATGCTCTTTCATGTTCCAGGGTCTGACAACTCAGTTACATATTACCTTATTGGTCTCAGTCTGCCACAGTGGTGTGTGTGTGTGTGTGTGTGTGTGTGTGTGTGTGTGTGTGTGTGTGTGTGTGTGTGTGTGTGTGTGTGTGTGTGTGTGTGTGTGTGTGTGTGTGTGTGTGTGTGTGTGTGTGTGTGTGTGTGTGTGTGTGTACCTTGTTTCTTGGCACTGCGAGTGAAGTTGCCCTTGATGATCTTGCAGCTGGAGTTGTCTCCTCCACAGACGCCACATTTATCCTCCTGTTGGGAGGACCCTACCACGCCGTCACAGCCCACTTTCTGCAACACACACACACGCACGCAGGCACGCACACACACACATGCACACACACACACACACACACACACACACACACACACACACACACACAACTAGAGTATTATGGACACACAGATAAACTTCATAAAGTTATGAACACTGACACACACCTCACACAGTTGCACACTGTCACACACACACATAATTAGGGTTGCAATATTTTTTGTAAACCTACATATATTTGAAAACAAACACACTGCTATATTTATGGACACACACACTGACCTCACAGTCCCCGTGCACACACACGCTGTAGGGGTCTTTATATGAGCAGCGCGTGCCGTCTTGGACCAGCCTATGCATGTTGATCTTGTCTCGGGTCTCCGTGGACTGGCAATGGAGGTGGCAGCGCTGCTTAGCTGCACAACCCATACACACACGTTACAATACTTGATTTACATCCAACATTAGTAGGACAGAACCATACAGAAACATTGTCTTAAGACACAGAGCCCTAATCATGCCAAGCTTCACCTCTATTTTCCATGTTCTCCTGCAGTTTGAGTGTGTATACAATGTGACTATTTATTTATTTTTATTTTATTTATTTCACCTTTATTTAACCAGGTAGGCAAGTTGAGAACAAGTTCTCATTTACAATTGTGACCTGGCCAAGATAAAGCAAGCAGTTTGACACATACAACAACACAGAGTTACACATGGAGTAAAACAAACATACAGTCAATAATATAGTAGAAAAATAAGTCTATATACAAAGTGAGCAAATGAGATGAAATAAGGGAGGTAAAGGCAAAAAAGGCCATGGTGGCGAAGTAAATACAATATAGCAAGTAAAACACTGGAATGATAGATTTGCAGTGGAAGAATGTGCAAAGTAAAAATAGAAATAATGGGGTGCAAAGGAGCAAAATAAATAAATACAGTTAGGGAAGAGGTAGTTGTTTGGGATAAATTCTAGATGGGCTATGTACAGGTGCAGTAATCTGACAGCTGCTCTGACAGCTGGTGCTTAAAGCTAGTGAGGGAGATAAGTGTTTCCAGTTTTAGAGATTTTTGTAGTTCGTTCCAGTCATTGGCAGCAGAGAACTGGAAGGAGAGGTGGCCGAAGGAGGAATTGGCTTTGGGGGTGACCAGAGAGATATACTTGCTGGAGTGCTTGCTACAGGTGGATGCTGCTATGGTGACTAGTGAGCTGAGATAAGGGGGAACTTTACCTAGCAGGGTCTTGTAGATGACCTGGAGCCAGTGGGATTGGCGACGAGTATGAAGCGAGGGCCAGCCTACGAGAGCTTACAGGTCACAGTGGTGGGTAGTATATGGGGCTTTGGTGACAAAACGGATGGCACTGTGATAGACTGCATCCAATTTATTGAGTAGTGTATTGGAGGCTATTTTGTAAATGACATCGCCGAAGTCGAGGATCGGTAGGATGGTCAGTTTTACGAGGGTATGTTTGGCAGCATGAGTGAAAGATGCTTTGTTGTGAAATAGGAAGCCAATTCTAGATTTAACTTTGGATTGGAGATGTTTGATGTGAGTCTGGAAGGAGAGTTTACAGTCTAACCAGACACCTAGGTATTTGTAGTTGTCCACATATTCTAAGTCAGAACCATCCAGAGTAGTGATGCTGGACGGGCGGGCAGGTGCTGGCAGCGATCGGTTGAAGAGCATACATTTAGTTTTACTTGTATTTAAGAGCAGTTGGAGGCCACAGAAGGAGAGTTGAAACGACATTGAAGCTCGTCTGGAGGGTAGTTAACACAGTGTCCAAAGAAGGGCCAGAAGTATACAGAATGGTGTCGTCTGCGTAGAGGTGGACCAGAGACACCAGCAGCAAGAGCGACATCATTGATGTATACAGAGAAAAGAGTTGGCCCAAGAATTGAACCCTGTGGCACCCCCATAGAGACTACAAGAGGCCCGAACAACAGGCCATCCGATTTGACACATTGAACTCTATCAGAAAAGTAGTTGGTGAACCAGGCGAGGCAATCATTTGAGAAACCAAGGCTATCGAGTCTGCCGATGAGGATGTGGTGATTGACAGAGTCGAAAGCCTTGGCCAGGTCAATGAATACGGCAGCATAGTATTGTTTCTTATCGATGGTGGTTACGATATTGTTTAGGACCTTGAGCGTGGCTGAGGTGCACCCATGACCAGTTCTGAAACCAGATTGCATAGCGGAGAAGGTGCGGTGGGATTCGAAATGGTCGGTAATCTGTTTGTTGACTTGGCTTTCGAAGACTTTAGAGAGGCAGGGTAAGATAGGTATAGGTCTGTAGCAGTTTGGGTCAAGAGTGTCCCCCCCTTTGAAGAGGGGGATGACCGCAGCTGCTTTCCAATCTTTGGGAATCTCAGACGACACGAAAGAGAGGTTGAACAGGCTAGTAATAGGGGTTGCAACAATTTCGGCAGATCATTTTAGAAAGAAAGGGTCCAGATTGTCTAGCCCGGCTGATTTGTAGGGGTCCAGATTTTGCCGCTCTTTCAGAACATCAGCTGAATGGATTTGGGAGAGGGAGAAATGGGGAAGGCTTGGGCGAGTTGCTGTGGGGGGTGCAGTGCTGTTGACCGGCGTAGGGGTAGCCAGGTGGAAAGCATGGCCAGCCGTAGAAAAATGCTTATTGAAATTCTTAATTATAGTGGATTTATCGGTGGTGACAGAGTTTCCTATACTCAGTGCAGTGGGCAGCAGGGAGGTGGTGCTCTTATTCTCCAAGGACTTTACAGTATCCCAGAACTTTTTTGAGTTTGTGTTGCAGGAAGCAAATTTCTTGCTTGAAAAAGCTAGCCTTGGCTTTTCTAACTGCCTGTGTATATTGGTTTCTAACTTCCCGGAAAAGTTGCATATCACGGGGGCTGTTCGATGCTAATGCAGAACGCCACAGGATGTTTTTGTGTTGGTTAAGGGCAGTCAGGTCTGGAGAGAACCAAGGGCTATATCTTTTCCTGGTTCTAAATTTCTTGAATGGGGCATGCTTATTTAAGATGATGTGGTGAGGAAGGCGTTTAAAAAAAATAACCAGGCATCCTCTACTGACGGGATGAGGTCAATATCCTTCCAGGATACCCGGGCCAGGTCGATTAGAAAGGCCTGCTCGCTGAAGTGTATCAGGGAGCGTTTGACAGTGATGATTGGAGGTCGTTTGACCGCTGACCCATTACGGATGCAGGCAATGAGGCAATGATCGCTGAGATCTTGGTTGAAAACAGCAGAGGTGTATATTAGGGGACAAGTTGGTTAGGATGATATCTATGAGGGTGCCCGTGTTTACGGGTTTGGGGTGGTACCTGGTAGGTTCATTGATCATTTGTGTGAGATTGAGGGCATCAAGCTTAGATTGTAGGATGGCTGGGGTGTTAAGCATGTCCCAGTTTAGGTCACCTAGCGAGCTCTGAAGATAGATGGGGGGCAATCAGTTCACATATGGTGTCTAAAGCACAGCTGGGGGCAGAGGGTGGTCTATAGCAGGCGGCAACGGTGAGAGACTTGTTTTTAGAGAGGTGGATTTTTAAAAGAAGAAGTTCAAATTGTTTGGGTACAGACCTGGATAGTAGGACAGAGCTCTGCAGGCAAATTGCAACACCGCCCCCTTTGGCCGTTCTATCTTGTCTGACAGTATTACAGAACAGGCTTTGAAGGGATCTGGATTTATACTATATAGGTA
This sequence comes from Salmo salar, assembly GCF_965601325.2. Taxonomy (NCBI): domain Eukaryota; kingdom Metazoa; phylum Chordata; class Actinopteri; order Salmoniformes; family Salmonidae; genus Salmo; species Salmo salar. Next base: position 40,527,439 of record NC_138295.1, on the reverse strand, counting down.
AATCACAGAGTCAGTCTGCAGAGAAAACATGAAAGTGGGGGGGAGGGGGAGGTTAAAAGAAGTACAAGCCAGGCCCAGCATATATCCCCTACAATAAGGATACAGCTCAGAGTTATTTACCCTTTGTGTAGGCAATGGAGGATCTCTGTCTAGCCTGTATGTGTTTATGTAATCTCCCGAGCCAGACGTGTGTATAGACCAACTACGCAATAGCTATAAAGTCTGGCATGCAAGATTGGTATTTAAGTGGATTTGAATGTTCATTGTGTATGTAAACTTGCTGCAAAACAAATTGCCCAAGGATTGACTCGACTATGTAATCCACAGAATCCCTATATGATTTACATTTTACAGACGCTCTTATCCAGAGTGACTTACAGTAGTGAGCGCATACATTTTTGTACTGGTCCCCCGTGGGAACCAAAGCCACAACCCTGGCGTTGCAAGCACCATGGTCTACCAACTGAGCCACACAGGAACTGATTGGAGATGACTCAAACTATGTCTTCGGTATGCAATGTTCCAAATGCACTGCGATTACCTTACAGATATTACAAAGTATTAGAAACGCTCAGATTGGGATGTGAGTTCTCATATACTCATGCCAATACACAGTCCCTCACTCCCTCACTCCTCCAGAGAGGGGGCCGATGACACAGATCATCCCAGAGGGAGAGAAAGTTCTCTGGGTGAGATCGCCCTGACCAACTGGACCCTGGATGACCAAAGTAGCTGGAACAATCAATGCTTGTAAAAAGTGATTTTTTGAACTGTAGAGCAATGTTACGAGGATGTTTATGGCTAAAAACACAACATCGACTGTATTTTACAACAGGTGTAACTAATTATTAGATTTCGAGCAAAGTCTAGATTTTCATACAGACTCACTCCTGTTCTCTCACACTATCTCTAAACCCTGGAGATGAAAACACACGAATGGAATTCATTCTAACTTCTCTCCTTACCTCTCCTTTTCCCCCTTCTCTTTCTTCCCCCCTCTCTCTCTCCCCTCCCCCGCATGTACTTGAGACAATGTTGAAAAAAACTATTTAGCATGGGGACTGGATCTGTAAGCCTCACACACTCTTTAAACTCATACTCACACTTATAGATGAGGTAAGGGCGTTTTTTGGAGATGGCGAGAAAGAAGGGATGTTATGGGAATCCCATTCTGGGTTCTGATGGTTTAAACACATAAAGTATGACTATGTTCTGTGAGTCACAACAGCTGACTAGCTGAGAAAAGAGGGAGGGGGGTGGGAGGGAGAGAGAGAGAGAGAGAGAGAGAGAGAGAGAGAGAGAGAGAGAGAGAGAGAGAGAGAGCGACCAACACACACTGACTAAGACTGACCGACGCACCGAACAACACACAGACTAACACACCGACCGACCGACCCACTGACACACAGACAGACAGGCTGGAAAAGAGCTCAGATGATTTGGTGGAGTGAGATAGGTTAGAGATAGAAGAGAGTGTTCTTTTTAAAAGGTGTTGAAGAAAGGGGTTATCGTTTTAGAAAGGTTGAAAGGCAAGGGTTCTGTTTTTTAAGATGGGTGCATTCACACTAGCCAGCAGCAAACCAGCTGTCGGTGACCATAACATCCCCCCCAAAACACACACAGAACATCTGCTTCCCAATCTGCCTCCACACAAGAGGAGCTGACTTATGGCCCACAACCCACCATTTCAGGAAGTCTGTGTGTAGGCTACTTACGTTCCGTGTGTTCATAAGGCAGCCAGTGGTGCTTGTTGTTGTGGAACTCAAACTCAGGGTCCAAGCTACGGCACTGCTCCTCCCTGAAGTCACTGTACAGCTCCTCACACTCCTGGCTGTTACACAGCTGGAACTGCTGGTTAGTCCCCAGACAGGTACGACCTCCATTAGCAGGACTGGGGACAACAGGGACATTTTTTTATTTAACCAGGCATGTCAGTAAGAACAAATTCTTATTTACAATGACGGCCTACACTGGCCAAACCTGGATGACACTGGGCCAATTGTGCGCCACCCTATGGGACTCCCAACTACGGCCGGTTGTGATACAGCCTGGAATCAAACCAGGATCTGTAGTGACACCTCCAGCACTGAGATGCAGTGCCTTAGACCGCTGCATCACTCAAGAGCCCATTCACTTGGTCAATGTGAACAGTGAATATGTTCTGTTCTGTTAGGACAAGCTCTAACGCGTTTTAACCATGATACTATGCAAGTGTTGCTTGGTAGATTTGTCAATATTTAGGGTAAAAAAGAATCCGTACCTGGGGTTGTTGCATTCACGGTTTCTAAACTGCACCCCTCCTCCACAGGTATGAGTACAGGACCCAAACTGGCTCCACATGTTCCACCCACCATCCTGCTTTATCATGTCAATGGTCAGCCAGATACAGTGACCTTTGAAGCAGTGCTGTGATAGGACGAGAGAGGGGAAGAAACTGTAGGATGGTATTATTGTTACCATTAGTGTGTGTGTGTGTGTGTGTGTGTGTGTGTGTGTGTGTGTGTGTGTGTGTGTGTGTGTGTGTGTGTGTGTGTGTGTGTGTGTGTGTGTGTGTGTGTGTGTGTGTGTGTGTGTGTGTGTGTGTGTGTGTGTGTGTGGGGGACAGTACCAGTCAAAGGTTTGGACACACCTACTCATTCAAGGGTGTTTTTATTTTTTACTATTTTCTACATTGCAAAATAATAGTGAAGACATCAAATCTATGAACTAACACATATGGAATCATGTAGTAACCAAAAAAGTGTTAACCTCTTTTAAACAAATCTAAATTAATTTATATTTTAGATCCTTCAAAGTATCCCTCAAAGTATCCTTCAAACCCTTTGCCTTGATGACAGCTTTGCACAATCTTGGCATTCCCTCAATCAGCTTCACCTGGAAAGCTTTTCCAACAGTCTTGAGGGAGTTCCCACATGCTGAGGACTTGTTGGCTGCTTTTCCTTCACTCTGCAGTCCAACTCATCTCAAACCATCTCAATTGGGTTGAGGTTGGGTGATTGTGGAGGCCAGGTCATCTGATGCAGCACTCTATCACTCTCCTTCTTGGTAAAATTGCCCTTACACAGCCTGGAGGTGTGTTCGGTCATTGTCCTGTTGACAACAAATGGTAGTCCCACTAAGTGGCAGGTAGCCAAGTGGTTAGCGTGTTGGGCCAATAACTGAAAGGTTGCTAGATCAAATCCCTGAGCTGACAGATTAAAAATATGTCATTCTGCCCCTGAACAAGGCAGTTAACCCACTGTTCTTAGGCTATCATTGTAAATAAGAATTTGTTCTTAACTGACTTGCCTAGTTAAATAAAAAATAAATAAAAGCGCAAACCAGATGGGATGGTGTATTGCTGCAGAATACTGTGGTAGCCATGCTTGAATTCACCATTACACCTCTTCCATGCTTCACAGTGGGAACCACATCTACGGAGATCATCCATTCACCTACTCTGCATCTCCCAAAGACCCAACGGTCTGAACCAAAAATCTCAAATTTTGACTCATCAGACCAAAGGACAGATTTCCACCGGTCTAATGTCCATTGCTTGTGTTTCTTGGCCCAAGCAACTCTCATCTTCTTATTGGTGTCCTTTAGTAGTGGTTTCTTGGCAGCAAAATTGACCATGAAGGCCTGATTCACGCAGTCTCCTCTGAACAGTTGATGTTGAGATGTGTCTGTTACTTGAACTCTGTAAAGCATTTATGTGGGCTACAATCTGAGGTGCAGTTAACTCTAATGAACTTATCCTCTGCAGCAGAGGTTTCTCTGGGTCTTCCTTTCCTGTGGCGGTCCTCATGAGAGCCAGTTTCATCAAAGCACTTCATGGTTTTTGTGACTGCACTTAAAGAACGTTCTTGAAATTTTCCGGATTGACTGACCTTCATGTCGTAAAGTAATGATGGACTGTCGTTTCTCTTTGCTTATGTGATCTGCTCTTGCCATAATATGAACTTTTTTATTTTACCAAATAGGGCTATCTTCTGTATACCACCCCTACCTTGTCACAACACAACTGATTGGCTCAAATGCATTAAGATGGAAAGAAATTCCTTAAATTAACTTTTAACAAGGCAAACCTGTTAATTGAAATGCATTCCAGGTGACTACCTCATGAAGCTGCTTGAGAGAATGCCAAGAGTGTGCATTATACAATGTAGAACATGTTAAAAATAAAGAAAAACCCTTGAATGAGTAGGTGTGTCCAAACTTTTGACTGGTACTGTGTGTGCATGCGTGCGTGCGTGTGTGTACCTTCCCATCCCCACACATGGTGCCATCGATGGGTGGTCCTTTCTTGGTCTTGCAAAAGAAGGGGTTGTCAGGGTGGCTGCACCACAGCTGTTTGCAGGGGTCAAACGTCCGGTACTGCAATGGACAGACAGAGAAGAACCCTCACACACACATCCTCTCACATTATCTACACACAGCCAGTAACTGGGTCTTTACCGAAAACATATAGTATCACCAGACAAGGCAGGTGACCTGCAACAGGTCACTCTTTCTCACATACAGACACCCAGACACTGGGAGTAGCTAGCATCACAGAACATTCCAGAAATCACCTCAGACCTACTACACCAGAGAGAACAGATCAATTGGACCACTGACTGTACTGCACATGTACAAGAAAAGATACAAAACATCAATAACATCCATAAGAGTCCAGACGTTAGTGTACTGTAGTAGTCCTTCACTGTTTCACTGTTACAACGACACGGCTGTACAGGAAGCCAACGAGCATGCAGACAAAACCAAAGAGGATGAGGAGAGAGAGACTCTCTGACTGAGAGAACCTGCAGCTCTGTGGGGTCAGAGAGGAGGGCAGGGAGAGCAGAATGTGACGGGTAAGAGGTCAACTGTCAATTGGTGCCCCACAGAGTAGGATAATGTTGTCCTTATTCAGATTTACGTTCCATTGGCTCTAACGGGGAAGTTCTAATCATTTCTAAATGGAGTCTCTGCTTCTTCTTTCTTTCACGTGTTTCCCTCCGTTCCCCCCTCTGTTCCCCTTTCCACAATAACAAAGCCGACCCAGACTCTCTACCCAGAATGACCTCAGGTGACCCCTACAGTTGAGCTCACAACAGGGTCAAAGGTCAGCCTGCGGTTGGCACTGATGACATCAGCCTGGTAGGCTGGCACGCGACACTGCAGGATCCTAAACCTGAACATAGAAAAGCAGCTCTCGCACCAGACCTTTCTTTCTGCCTGGAAAGGACTTCTCTTTCTCTTTCTTCCCATCCCTTTTCCAATATCTTTGCCAATATCGCTTTCTGAATGGCCAAATAGTGACACATAGATTTACAGTAAAAGGCGCCGTGTGTGTGTCCGTGTTGAGCTCATTTGCTATGGTTCACTTTTTCTGGCTAGCTGTTTGGGAGAAATCCAGAACTCTTTTTCTTTTTGTCACTAAATGAAAACTAAAAAAGTGTATGTTTAGAATTCTGCAGAACACATGCCAGTCACGATAATGTGACGATGGGCAGAACGAAAGAACGGAAGATAAACAAGTAACGATGACAACCATACTGATAATCAGAAGAAAAAGAAAGTGGCCACATCGCTCCGAGGGGGGGTTTGGGGGAGGATAGGGGGGTAACCTTACCTGTGTTCCAGCCTGGCCCACCTTTTGCAGCTAAAGGAATGAATGGTTTGACAAGAGAATAAAGGGTAATCTAGCAACGAGTGCAAAGCCCTGCAAAGAGTAGGTCAGCTCAACTCTCATCTCTCAATCACAAAACAGCTCCCGAGATACAAAGATTAGCCGTCTAAAAAGATAAGACCTTCAGTCAGTGTCAAGATGCCTTGAGGGATGGACCTATTCAAGTGGGGACTTACATTGAGTATAACAAACATTAGGACCACCTTCCTAATATTGAGTTGCCCTCAGAACAGCCTCAATTTGTCTGAGCATGGATTCTGCAAGGTGTTGAAAGCATTCCACGGGAAATCTTGACTCCATTGCTTCCTACAGTTGTGTCAAGATGGCTGGATGTCCTTTGGGAGGTGGACCATTCTTGATACACACCGTAAACTGTTGAGCGTGGAAAACCTGGCAGCATTGCAGTTCTTGACACAAACCGGTGGGACTGGCACCTGCTACCATACCCCGTTCAAAGGCACTTCAATCTTTTGTCTTGCCCATTCACACTCTGACTGGAAAATATACACAATCCATGTCTCCATTGTCTCAAGGCTTAAAAATCCTTCTTTAACCAGTCTCCTCCCCTTCACCTACACCGATTGAAGTGGATATAACGGAAAACGGATCGTAGCTTTCCCTTGGATTCACCTATGTCATGGAAAGAGCAGGTGTTCATAATGTTTTGTATACTCAGTGTATATCAGTAGGGATTTCAGTGAGGAGTGAGTACTTATTTTTTTGCGGTGTGGATGTTATCCATGTAACCCTGCTCATCACGGTATCATTGGGGACTGAAGTGTGAAGTGATTCTGAAGTCAAGTGGTTGGCTTTTCAACTGCTGGCACCACTACAGTGGGTACTTGTAATTCTGGTAACATATGTTAATCTAGTATGTATATATTAGCATTAGCAATAGTTAGTGCATATGTTAGTATACCACTCGTTCCTTTGGGGAGTTCTTACCGCGGTACACATCATGTAGCCCACGCCGAAGTCAAAGCGACACTGTTCGTTCATGGAGTAGTGCAGACCAGGAAGTCTGGGCAGGGACGGCCAGTTATGTTCGTAAGGGTCATCACGAAGACATTCGTAGGATCTGGGTCAAAGGAGACATTGTTACCTAACAGTGTTGTCACATTAATTTCAGGTTTTATATTCAGTGAATAAAAACAGAGGCACGATTCTATTCAAATGTTTGGAACAATAGTTGCAGAAAAATGTTAGTTCAGGACCCTTCCTCAGACTGCATGATTTTTTTATGTGGGAGACTGTAATAGTCATTAATAGAAGCTCTGTATGATGTGACCACTGACAGCCCTATTAAAGTGGAGTTCCGTTTGTTTGTGCAGGTTGTTTGTTTGATGTTGGAGTCATTCAGTTCTGGTGAAAAGGAATGTAAACAAGTGTGTAAGTGTGTTTATGGGTGTGTGTGTGTGCCTGCGTGTGTGTATGTATATAGTAGGTGTGTGATAGACTCACTGTAGGTATCGTCCTAGCTCCTGCTGGCTACAGCGTGACCAATGGAAGCGGTGGAAGGCAGCTTGAACCAACGGGGCCATGATGCTCCCCATGTGCACCTCGTCTCCACAGCGATTCCCCTGGCCGTCGTGCTCCATACCCAACCTGGGGGAGGGAGGAAGGGGGAGGGCAGAGGGGAATTCATCAATATGTGGACAGGTATATGTATCTAATTTTATGTTTCATTGTGGATATAATGTTTTTGAATTTAAGTCTTTACAGTTTGTGTGTGTGTGTGTGTGTGTGTGTGTGTGTGTGTGTGTGTGTGTGTGTGAAGGGCGGGGGGGGGGAGGGGGTTGAATAAAGAGAAAACGAGGCATTAAAACAATTCAGAAATCTATAATTATTGTGCAATTTATATCTATAGGCTACATTGAGGTTTTTCTTTCTGTCACGCCCTGACCAGGTGAACTCGGGTATATTGGGTCAGGGTGTGTCATGTTAGGTATTTTTCATTGGTTTGTGTTTGGTTTACGTTTTAGCCTTGTGTAGGCTCTAGGTGGGTTTATTTCTATGTTGGGTTCTGTCGATTCCCAATCAGAGACAGCTGTCGCTAATTGTCTCTGATTGGGATCACATTTAAGTTGCTGTTTTCCCCACGCTGTTTGTGGGGTGTTGTCTCTTTGTTTGAGCACGTAACGTATCTGCATTTTTCTTGATTTTTGTGTACATGTTTAATTCCAGTGTGTTGAATAAACATGTGTTCGCTCCCAGCTGCGTTTTGGTCCGCTTCCTCGTCACCAGGCGACGAACGTTACACTTTCATTATTTTTATCTGGGATTGGTGCGTAAGCCTAAGTGTTAGGACCAAATACACAACAAACAGTATGCGCACCAAATACACGCCAATCGCCAAATGCTTTTGGGAACATGGGCAGAAAAATATTCAGGAAAGAAATGAAGGAACGTTAAAGAAACACTTCATTGTTTAAAACATTTTCAAGAGAGAAAAAAAAGCGAACTGTACCATGCATTTTCTATATTTGCGGGTGTGGATCAGGTACAGGCTTCAGATTTGAACTTTCGGTTGTGCTAGGGTGCAGTTCAACAAACAGCTGACCCGCGCATCACTAGTGTGTATGTACTCACACATGTCCTGTCTCGTGGGCTACCACGAAGGCGGAAGAAAAGCCATCCTCGTGGTTCAGAGTACAGCTTCTCACTGGGTGACACATCCCTGTTACTGGAGCATAACCTGAGGAAGGGATGGTGGGAAGGGGAAAGAGAGAGAGAGAGAGAGAGAGGAGGGGAAGAGAGAGAGAGCGAGAGCATGACGATGCATAAAGCACTGTTGTCACATCATTTGAATGAGTTCAACTTTGACCTCCTAAACAGGGGCCAAGTAGCTACATTACTGTGACCTGACTGTGTCTCTCTCAGAGTACACACAGTCTCTGGCTAGCAGGTCCGTTTCTGTAGTCTCTCTCTGTTCTCTCTAGCAGGTCTGTGGCTATAGTCTCTCGTCCGCGGTCTGTGGCCTGCTCCGACCGAGCAGGTCTGTGGGCCCGCCCAGCGTAGTGGCTATGCTCTCGTTATCTTTAGCAGGTCTGTGGCTATAGTCTCTCTGTTCTCTCTAGCAGGTCTGTGGCTGTAGTCTCTCTGTGTTGTGTTCTTCCTAGCAGGGCTGTGGCTGTGGCTGTAGTGTATTGATTTTCTCTCTAGCTCAAGGCTCAAGGGCAGCTGAAGGGCTGCTGTAGACCACTGCTTTAGAGCTACAGAACTCCCCCGAGACACGCTGCTAGCCTGCTCTCACTCTGACTTCACTAAACGCAACAACACAACAGAACAAAACTGCATGTACGTTTGTGTGTGTGTGTTACCCTGCATGCCGGTAGGCCCAAACTCCTGCCGTGTGAGGAATATAGCATGGTCGTGGTACTCTGCATCTCCTGTGTCCTGTTTCTGCTGCAGGAAGGCCCAGCGACACACATTCTCCAGACTCTGAGATGGGTTCCCCAACTCTATCAGACTCATAGACTAGATATATATAGAGAGTAGAAAAGGAAAGGAAAGAGGAGAAAAAAATTGTAGCAGATGTTCAGTCAGAAGTTCATGTGTCTCTTCAATCAACTCTTCCAGTATTTCTACTTGTACATCCTCATCTGCACATATGTCACTCCAGTGTAAATTGCTCAATTGTAATTACTTCGCCACTATTGGCCTATTTATTGCCTTACCTCCTTACTTCATTTGCACACACTGTATACAGATTTTTCTATTGTATTATTGACTGTACGTTTGTTTATCCCATGTGTAACTGTGTTGTTTTTGTCGCACTGCTTTGCTTTATCTTGGCCAGGTCGTAGTTGTAAATGAGAACTTGTTCTCAACTGGCCTACCTGGTTAAATAAAGGTTAAATAAAAATACATAAAAAAATCATGCTCAGTCGGTGACAAGAGAGTATTTAAATATATCATGCTATTCCTGATGTGTCCAGCAGGTGTTAGTATTGCATTAGCAGTTGGCCACAAGGTGGACCCGCAAGATGCCAAGGTGAGCTGAAATACCTTTGGTGTTATAGGGTACTTACATGCTTGCCTTAGACAAAACTACAAGAATTTTAAGATGTACACATATTCTCCTACTGCAGAGTCATTTTCTTACACACAATATTGCATTTCCTGATTCTGTGAAATTCACAACAATTTATTTTATACATATGAACCCAAACGTACATACTTATAGAAATAAGAATTTCTTATGCAATGGTTACATTTTCCCAGAATAATACATACTCCCACATATAGACCTACATTATCTCTCACTATCTCTCTCCGTCACCTCTCTTGTTCTTTCTCAATGTATCAGCCACTCCTTTTTCTTCTCTCTCTCCACCCTCCTCCCTCCTCCCACCCCCACTTTCTATTTTCACACATACACATTGTATAGTTCAATTCTGCCTCTCTGTCCTGCAGTGAAGACATATGACCGCCTCTCTGGGCAAATGATGGAGTAAGAATGTGGTGAACTAACATACATCTGTGTGTGTGTTTGTGTGTGAGTGAGTGAGTGAGTGAGTGAGTGAGTGAGTGAGTGAGTGAGTGTGTACGTGTGCGTTCAGGGTCGCTCGGCCAATCTGCAGGCTGCCCATGCACTTTGTTATGGGTGTAAGATGGCACAGTGATGCCATCTGTTGGTAAATGTTAATTACTGCAACTCCAGTGTTTTTACCGGTGTGCTTGAAATACCCGGATGTATTGCAATGTACTGAACAATACTGGTTACTCGCATCAATGCCTCTGTCTCGTCATTAAACATTCAAACACACTTCTCAGTTGCCAAGATAATTGGGGACGATGGACAGCCAGAGTCTTGGCCTGAGCTGCATGCGGATAGAGGCGGGGCCACGAGAACCGGTCAAGGAGTGTGTGTGTGTGTGTGTGTGTGCATATGTGTATGTGTGTGTGTGTGCGTGTGCATGTGTGTTTGTGTCTGGGTGTATGTCTGTACTCTGAAAACTTCCATTGAGACAAGGTAGAGAGAGGAGAGTAGAAAGAAGTGAAAGGTCAGGGTTAGGCATAAGGTTAGCAGTGTGGTTTAGCTTAGGGTTAGGTTAAAAATCTGATTTTAAGAAGATAAATTGTATAACTTCCGCTTTGCAGCTTGGCCAGATAGTGTCAACTGAAGGGAATATAAAGTAGATGTAATATAGACGTTTGGAATACTATAGAGTATCAGTTCCATGCTCTATCGGTAGTAACATCCTGTTGGGTTGTCCCTCCTCAATCACAAACACACACACACACACACATGCATGTGCACACACAATAACAAATAGATAGATTCAATTCATTGGACATGATTTCAAAAGCTGCATACCTGTTGCTCTCCACTTTCAGGAGGATCGAGTTTTGAAATCAGTGGAATTAGAATATGATAGCTAATGAGATGGGAAAACACCTGTTTCCGGATTACATCTTCAAACTAAGGGCATTTGTGGCATGGATCCGTGACTGGGAGATGCGTCCATCATGCATGATGATGTATACGGGTAAGATAGTCTAGCTAGCTACATTTTCAGATATTACAGTACACGTTTCTAATTTTGACAGAAAGTGGTTTAATTTCAAGCTAGCTACATGGCTTAAGCTAAAGTGTACAACACCTGTTGAATATGGCCGGTGTCAGTAAACGTCGGCAAAAAAGCATGTTGCCAGCTGAGCTGGTTAGGCTGTTTTCATGTTATCCAGAGGTAAACAAATCAACGGCCAGAGCATCAAGTGTGTGCTCTGAATGCAAGGAGATGGGTGGGGCTAAAGCTTAAGAGGGTATGAACGATGCTGAATGGGTGTAGACAAATAGCTCTCACTGTCACGGCTGTTATAAGGAACGGACCAAGATGCAGCGTTTTCGTAGTTCCACATTTTTATTGACCGTGAAACTAAATGCCATACATAAATAAACTTGAATTTACAAAAACAAACCGTGACGCAGAGAGGGAAAAAACACACTACTCAAAATATAATCACCCACCAGGACAGGTGGGACAAACATCAACTTAAGTATGGCCTCCAATTAGAGACAACGACAACCAGCTGCCTCTAATTGGAGGTCATGCCAAACAACAACCCACATAAAAATCAACAACTAGAACCTGAACATAGACATACAAAAACAGATCAACACCCCTGTCACGCCCTGACCCCTCTACCATAGAAAATAACAACTTACTATGGTCAGGACGTGACACTCACCGAAACACTAAAATGCCATTTTCTCAAAAGTGAGTTTACAAGTTTATCAACTTTCAAAGCATAATTACTTTCCCATTGTTCCTCAAATGCAGTGTATGATATACCATTTTGTAGAGTAGTAGAGTCTCTACTTTTATCCAATGTAAAAAACAGAAATTCAAATTTTTCTACATAAGACTGAATCCAGGTAGTGTCAGACATGAGGATGCTGTTCATCAACAATTTTTTTATTTTATTTAACCTTTATTTAACTAGGCAAGTCGGTTAAGAACAAATTCTTATTTATAATGACGGCCTACCCCGGGTGATGCTGGGCCAATTTTGCACCACCCTATGTGATGCAGCCTGGATTTGAACCAAGGACTGCAGTGACAGCTCTTGCACTGAGATGCAGTGCCTTAGACCGCTGAGCCACTCGAGAGCCTACAGCTCTGCCTTCAATACCATAGCGCCCTCTAAGCTCACCACAAAGCTCATGGCCCTGGGTCTGAACTCATCCCTATGCAACTGGGTCCTGGACTTTGTGACAGGTCACCCCCAGCTGCTGAAGGTAGGCAACATTAGCTTCTCGACACTGATTCTCAACACAAGGGTGCGTCCTCAGTCCCCTCCTGTACTCCCTGTATACCCACGACTGCGTGGCCTCACACAGTTCCAACTCCGTCATCAAGTTTGCTGATGACACAACAGTATTAGGCCTGATTACCAACAATGACGAGACGGCCTACAGAGAGGAGGTAGGCATTCTGATGGTGTGGTGCCTGGTAAACAACCTCTCCCTAAACATCAGCAAAACAAAGGAGCTGATTGTGGACTTCAGGAAGAACCAGGCCGGGCAAGCCTTCATCCACGGGGATGCTGTGGAGACAGTCAAAAACTTAAAGTTCCTCGGCGTACACATCTCTAAGCAGCTGAAATGGTCAAGCCACATGGACACCGTGGTGAAGAAGTCATGACAACGACTCTTCAACCTCAGGATGCTGAAGAAATGTGATCTGTCCCAGAGGGCCCTCATAGTGTTATACAGGAGCACCATCGAGAGCATATTGTCGGGATTCATCAAAGATTGGTACGTCAACTGCACTGCACGGTCAGCCGAACGCACCATTAGGTGCACACTGACTGCCCTCCAGGACACCTACAACACCAGGGGTCGCAGGAAGGCCAAGAAGATAATTAGGGACCTCAGCCACCTGAGCCATGGCCTGTTCTCCCCACTTCCATCACTAAGAAGCAGGCAGTACAGGAGCATCATGGCAAAAACTGGAAGACTGGCTAATAGATTCTACCCCCAGACCATCAGGTTGCTGAATAGACACCACTAGTCAGCTACCTGCTCCCGTTTCCTGACCCACCAACAGACATTTACCCTGTCCCTGCCCCAATGGACATTTACCATTGTTACTGTGTTAATATGTATATATTACATTTGTATTTATTTACTTTCTTTATTTTTACATTTATTGTTTTTATTTCACTTTGGGATGCATTGTTGGAGCTCAGAGTTTAAGATTATCACTGTACCCTGTAATTACACCTGCAACCCTGTACACGTGACTATTAAACATTAAATCTAATCAAGATAGATCGATGATAGAATTACAGAGCAGCATCCGCCAGTCTGTCTGGTTGTTTATGAATGAGGGAAGGCTATCATTGATTGTTTATCTTTGTCTGGACTTCCCATGATTCCTTGCTCCAGCCCACCAGGGAAAAAGCCGGTTGCATAACGGCAGTGTTTCTATGTGCTTCGGTGATGAACTGTGAAGGCGTGCGACTTTGAAAACCCTCCCCTGGGATCCACATGCTTTTAGTTCCTCTTTTGCTCAGTCCACTGGAATAACAGGCTGTAGGCCTCGGCGAGTGCAGAGAGGGTTGTTGTGTGTGTGTGTGTGTGTGTGTGTGTGTGTGTGTGTGTGTGTGTGTGTGTGTGTGTGTGTGTGTGTGTGTGTGTGTGTGTGTGTGTGTGTGTGTGTGTGTGTGTGTGTGTAGGGGTGCAGAAAATGCTCCATAAAATATAACATGGCTGCAACTTTTCAAGGAACAGGTTCATAAAACAGAGGCTCTACTCAATCAAACCTGAAGTAGATTATGAACATGGATTTTCATTCTATAGTCAAAACAACCTGTAAAAAGGATATATAGGCTAAAAAACATGAACAAAACACTATTTTACCTTCCCATAGCCCAGCATGATGATTCGTACTAGCACCACGTTGATCCTGGCTCCCAGAGAGTGGTCATGGTAAATCTCGTTCACCTGCACAGACAAAGACACAGACATTTACTGTATCAACACATAAGGAAGAGAGAGAGAGAGAGTTGAGGAGAAAAAGAGGATATATTCTTAGAACATAAAATTCAAGAAGATAGAGACCTTCAGGGAGAGGTAAAAGACAGGATGAATGATGGGAAGATAACAATAGATACAGGGAGGAGAGGAGGTAGAGAAAGAGAGGGAACAGAGGAGTACACTCTTAGAAAAAATGGTGCTATCTAGAACCTAAAAGGGTTCTTCGGCTGTCCCAGTAGGAGAACCCTTTGAAGAACCCTTTTTGGTTCCAGGTAGAACCGTTTTGGGTTCCATGTAGAACCCTTTCCACGGAGGGTTTGACATGGAACCCAAAATGATTCTACCTGGAACCAAATAGGGTTTTACCTGGATCTAAAAAGAGTTCTCCTGAGGACAGCCGAATAACCTTTTTGGAACCAATTTTCTAAGAGTGTAGTTCTTCCCACTTCTCTTTATCACCTTGACGTTTTGGGATTTTCTTAAAGAGAGCACAAACTGGTTGCTAGACAACCCCCTAAAAAACGCAGGGACATGGTTGCCCCTGTCTGTCTGTCTGTCTGTCTGTCTGTCTGTCTGTCTGTCTGTCTGTCTGTCTGTCTGTCTGTCTGTCTGTCTGTCTGTCTGTCTGTCTGTCTGTCTGTCTGTCTGTCTGTCTGTCTGTCTGTCTGTCTGTCTGTCTGTCTGTCTGTCTGTCTGACCCAGTCCTTCTACTCTTTAATATTCTACAGCATTCCCTCATTCCCTGCTTTCCAAGAATAACACAGCCAGAGATGATGTGTGGGAGGACAAGGAGAGTGACAGTGTGGGTGTGTGTGACTCTCTGTGTCTCTGTGTGATTATGTGTGCATTTGACTGTGTGAGGGTGTGTACTCTACATGTGTGAGAGAGAGGTCAAGTGAAAATGTGTGGTACGTCTGTATGTGTGTGCACATCTGTGATTGTGTGCATGCGTTAATGTGCACTTCTGTGTGTGTGTGTGTGTGTGTGTGTGTGTGTGTGTGTGTGTGTGTGTGTGTGTGTGTGTGTGTGTGTGTGTGTGTGTGTGTGTGTGTGTGTGTGTGTGTGTGTGTGTGTGTGTCAGAGTGGCAGCCTGGAGGTGACATGGCCCCTCCAGCAGGTCAGATCACACTCTGTCCCTTCCAGCTGGTTGCCACGGCAACATCAGCCCAATTAGGGCCGGTTGACTTCCAGGTGACCCTGAAACCACGGGCCCCACTCTAATGAGACATTTACATACAGACGCACACATGGACGCACCCATACACACACAATGCATGAAAAAGATGTTTCCGGGTATTTTCCAACCTGTAAACATTCACTGAAATTTGATGTGAGCGGTAATTTCTCAAATTTTGATGGACAGCTTTTCGTAGAGTCGCCTCACATCAGCTGAACTTGGAAGAGGCTACCACCAAACATTTAGCTCCGTGCTTTTACATGACCATCCATTCTGGTCTGGATTTTAGCAACTTTATTACCGTTCTGGTTAGCGATTGTATCACCGTCATGGTTTTGTTTTCGACAGACGGTTATTTTATCATCGCCCTGGATGTCTGCCTAGTTGAGGGTCTCTCTCGCTCTCTCTCTCTCTCATTTCGCTGTTGTCTACCCTTGGCCTTTACAATGTTGGCGATACTTTTAGAGCCCATTGCTCTGTGAATGAAGAAATATAAATGACTGTTTCTCGCTCATGCCTTGGGAGAAACCACACGCTTGCTCTGTAAATGTATGGGAGAATCTGTAAACAACATGGGAGAATTTGGACTCTTGCGCTTACATGTCAAGACTGTTCTCTTGGTACTTAACCATGTTTCTGGACTTTACACATCTCTTGTGACTGTGGATTGTCATTCAAGTGCTGTCTGTAAATCCAAATGTTGTAACCCCCGTTCTAGACTTGCCATTATCTTGCTGCTTCTACTGTCTGGAAATGTGCAATCCAACCCAGCTCATGTCATTTTTGCCGCTACCGAATTAAGTAGTCAAGTTTATGCATACGAATGTTAGACGTCTTCTGCCAAAGCTTTATTTTGTGAATATATGGATAAATACTGCCGACCCTGACATATTTATGCTTTCTGAAACCAGGCTCAAAAAATCTATTACATACAAAAATATTGGCATAAATGGGTACAATGTTTTTCGGGTGGTGATGTTGCTGTATATGTAAAAGACAAGTTCTCTGTTACTAAACCTAAGCAATTTGAATATCTGTCTTTGAACCTTTTTTACATTATGTATTTAGCATTGAATGGAATAGAATTAATCCCTGATGTTGAATTAGCCTTTTCTTACTTCCACAACACATTCCAGGATGTATGCAATAGGCATGCCACTTTTAAAAAAATTCAGGATTAAGGGCAGCGATAACCCTTGGTTTACTGGTGGATTTACTAAAATCATAATGGAACGAAATGCTATGTGGGCTAAAGCAAGATCGTCTGGTTCGGCGGATGATTGGATGGCTTTTAAATGTCTTAGAAATCTGGGTGTGGCTATGACACAAAAATTGAAAGCAGACCACTCCTTAAATATTACTTCGGATAATTTAAATAATCCCTCCACATTTTAGCAAGTAGTGAAAGGTTTGGAGTGCAAAAAAGATACACAGCTTCCCAAACAATTGTTGGTAGACACTGAGAGAACCTCTATTCTGAAAGCCTTAAATCAGCCTTTTCTAGATGCAGGCAGTTTATTTGAAAAGGTTAAAGGTTTAAGTGCGCCCCCTGTAAAATTTACCTGACACCCCTGAGCACTCCTTCGCCAGGTTTTCCTTCTCATCCTTCTCTGGTTCAGATGTGCATAAAGCCCTGAAAGAAATTGATAGAAAGAAATCCCCTGGCCCTGATGATCTAGACCCCCGCCTACTACACTTAGCTGCAGACATCATTGCTCCACTTAATATGTTTAACCTCACGCTTGATGTTAAGGAAATCCCCAAGATATGGAAGTCTGCTTTTGTAAAGCCTCTCCTGAAAAGTGGAGATCCTTCGCTACTTGACAACTATCAACCCATATCAAAACTGTCTCTACTGTCTAAGGTACTGGAGTCCTTAGTTAGTAGGCAGCTGAAGGCCTACCTCCAAGAAAACAACATCTTAAATGGAATGCATTCAGGCTTAATGTCAGCAACACTGAAGATTTTAAATGACATCCACTGTGCTCTTGACAAGAAGTTACATTGTGTGCCTGTCTTTATTGATTTGTCGAAGGCATTTGCCACCGTGGACCATGCTGTGTTGGTGCAAAGGTAAAAATGTTGTGGAATTACTGGTCATGCGCTAGATAGGTAATTTATAAACCAATCAAATCGTACACAATGTATAATGGCGGATGGTTGTAAATCTGAGTCCATAGAGGTGTGCTCAGGTGTTCCGCAAGGTTCTATTTTGGGCCCACTGTTGTTAATTTTGTATATCAACAACATTGGGGATCATATTGCGACAGCGGATGTTCATTTTTATGCAGATGATACTGTTCTTTATTAAAGTTGTAGTAGTTTATCTTTAGCATTTGAAAATGCCCAAAGACCATTTGACACCATACCACAGAATCTTTATGATTTGAAGCTGGTTCTGAATTCGGGTAAAACAAAATGCATGGTATTTTCTAATGCCAGGCATGTTACTAATCATGTCATTGCTACATTAGATGGACATACTATAGAGCAAGTCAAAGACTACAAATATGTGGGAGTGTGGGTTGATGACAAGCTGAGCTTCACTGTTCATGTGGAGAACTTAATAAGGAAGCTCAAGCTGAAAATAGGTTTTTATTACCGGCATAAGGTTTGTTTTTCTTTGGAGGTCAAGAAAGAAGGTGCTGATATGATGTACAGTTAAAGTCGGAAGTTTACATACACCTTAGCCAAGTACATTTAAACTCAGTTTTTCACAATTCCTGACATTTAATCCTAGTAAAAATTCCCTGTCTTAGGTTAGTTAGGATCACCACTTTATTTTAAGAATGTGAAATGTCAGAATAATAATAGAGAGAATGATTTATTTCAGATTTTACTTCTATCATCACATTCCCAGTGGGTCAGAAGTTTAATTACTATTTGGTAGCATTGCCTTGAACTTATTTAACTTGAGTCAAACGTTTCGGGTAGCCTTCCACAAGCTTCCCACAATAAGTTGGGTGAATTTTGGCCCATTCCTCCTGACAAAGCGGTTGTAACTGAGTCAGGTTTGTAGGCCTCCATGCTCGCACATGCTTTTTCAGTTCTGCCCACAAATTTTCTATAGGATTGAGGTCAGGGCTTTGTGATGGCCACTCCAATACTTTGACTTTGTTGTCCTTTAGCCATTTTGCCATAACTTTGGAAGTACGCTTGGGGTCATTGTCCATTTGGAAGACCCATTTGCGACCAAGCTTTAACTTCCTGACTGATGTCTTGAGATGTTGCTTCAATATATCCACATCATTTTCTTTCCTCATGACGCCATCTATTTTGTGAAATGCACGTCCCTCCTGCAGCAAAGCACCCCCACAACATGATGTTGCCACCCCTGTGCTTCACGATTGGGATGCTATTCTTCGGCTTGCAAGCCTCCACCTTTTTCCTCCAAACACAAAGATGGTCATTATGGCCAAACAGTTCTATTTTTGTTTAATCAGACCAGTGGACATTTCTCCAAAAAGTACAATCTTTGTCCCCATGTGCAGTTGCAAACCGTAGTCTGGCTTTTTTATGGCGGTTTTGGAGCAGTGGCTTCTTCCTTGCTGATCGGCCTTTCAGGTTATGTCGATATAGGACTTGTTTTACTGCAGCTCTAGATACTTTTGTACCTGTTTCCTCCAGCATCTTTACAAGGTCCTTTGCTGTTGTTCTGGGATTCATTTGCACTTTTCGCTCCAAAGTACGTTCATCTCTAGCAGGCAGAACGCGTCTCCTTCCTGAGCGGTATGCCGGCTGCGTGGTACCATGGTGTTTATACTTGCGTACTATTGTTTGTAAAGATGAACGTGGTACCTTCAGGCATTTGGAAATTGCTCCCAAGGATAAAACAGACTTGTGGAGGTCTACTATTTATTTTGATTTACCCATGCTGTCAAGCAAAGAGGCACTGAGTTTGAAGGTAGGCCTTGAAATACATCCATAGGTACACCTCCAATTGACTCCAATTATGTCAATTAGCCTATCAGAAGCTTCTAAAACCATGACATCATTTTCTGGAATTTTCCAAGCTGTTTAAAGGCACAGTCAACTTAGTGTATGTAAACTTCTGACCCACTGGAATTGTGATACAGTGAATTATAAGTGAAATAATCTGTCTGT
This sequence comes from Salmo salar, assembly GCF_965601325.2. NCBI lineage: Eukaryota > Metazoa > Chordata > Actinopteri > Salmoniformes > Salmonidae > Salmo > Salmo salar. The sequence goes on along the minus strand of NC_138295.1, from coordinate 40,508,017 downwards.
AAAACAATTGTTGGAAAAATGACTTGTGTCATGCACAAAGTAGATGCCCTAACCAACTTGCCAAAACTATAGTTTGTTAACAACAAATTTGTGGAGTGGTTGAAAAACGAGTTTTAATGACTCCAACCGAAGTGTATGTAAACTTCCGACTTCAACTGTACATTACTGGCGACTTTAGATTTTAGTGATGTTCTATATATGCAGGCCTCAACAACTACCCTGAGAGCACTTGGTTCAGTATATCATGTGGCCCTCAGGTTCATTACCAATCAAAAACGTCTAACACATCATTGTGATCTCTACAGCGCCTTTGGCTGGTCGTCATTGACCTTGCATAGGCTTAAACACTGGTATACACTGACTTATAAGGCCAAATTGGGTAAAATGCCACTTTATCTCTGTTCTTTTTTAATCAGATCAGTAAATAAATATCAATTACGGTCCCATTCTCATTTGCTTTTAACTGTACCAAGAATTAGAACAGGTCATGGTAGAAATAGTTTTAGTTACGCAGCTCCGTGGTGCTGGAATTCTCCCTTGAACATTTAAAAATGTGATGATTTAGTCACGTTGGTGGAGTTTAAACACTTGGTTGATGTAAATATCATAGAAGGGTGTAATTGTCTTTAGGACAGCTGTTTTGACATTTGTGTTTCGTTACGCAATTGTTGTACTGTATGTGTGTCTATAGTTTTGTTCAGTGTTGTGTTAATGTATGTAGGTTGTTTTGTCTGAAACTTTGTTCCCCCTGCGGCTGTTGGACCAGGTCTCTCTTGAAAAATAGATTTTACCTCAATGAGAAAAACCTGTATAAATAAAGGTTACAAAAAATGATCGCTGCATGTGCAAGTAAACCTTTCATTGTATTGTATTGTGTACACCAGGGCTCTCCAACCCTGTTCCTTGAGTGCTACTGTTCCTCAAATCAAATTTATTTATAAAGCCCTTCTTACATCAGCTGATATCTCAAAGTGCTGTACAGAAAACCAGCCTAAAACCCCAAACAGCAAGCAATGCTTCCTGTAGGTTTTCGCTCCAACCCTAATCTAGTGCATCTGATTCCAGGGTGGGGCTCCTGAATGGCGTAGCGGTCTAAGGCACTGCATCTCGGTGGTTGAGGTGTCACTACAGACACCCTAGTTCGATTTCAGGCTATAACCGGCCGTGATTGGGAGTCCCATAGGGCGGCGCACAAATGGCCCAGCGTCGTTCGGGTTTTTCCGGTGTAGGCCGTCATTGTAAATATTTCTTTTTTAACTGACTTGCCTAGTTAAATAAATGTTACATTAAAATTTTTTTTGTAATAATAATAGTAATTAACTGGTTGAAAAACTGAATCAGGTTAGTTACAACCGGGGTTTGATTGAAAACCTACAGGAAGTTAGCTCTCCATGTGCACTGTTAGAGAGCCCTGGTTGTACACCATGTGCATCTAGGGCTGGGCAATATGGCCAAAATACTATATCATATCACTGTATTTTTCTCATTTTTGACAGTATGATGGTTTTTGATGTTTCTTAATAATAGTCTAGGTCTACATAGAGGTGCTGTTTTCAGAAAATTCACAAAAGCTCTGACGAAGGCCGTTAGGCCGATACGTAAGCTTATTAAATATCAGTGATACTATCAAGAGCAGTGTGTGGTTTCCTTTTTCCTTCATCATGTTTCTTAATAATAAAAGTGATTATTATGCTTTATGGGTAATGAATGGACCTAGGACGGCAACAAATGAATTCAAAGTGGTGGTCTTAATTGCGCTTTCTCCATTCTGATTGCTTTACTGTTATACCAAAAAACAATAGAAGGACAAAACTGACAGTGAAGAAGTCCTATTTTTGGAACATTGCATAGGAATCAAAATCCTCTTTTGTAGCCTCTTACTCTGTTACTCAACGAATGCTTGCCATTTGCCTAGTTATTTATCACTCACACACTGTCATGTTTATTTTTTTCGTATGCCTCTATTTCGTTTACAAAAAAAAAATCCTTACAGAATAATTATTCTCTGGCTTATTTGACTTCAGTCTACTTTCGCCACTAGGAAGTCGCCCGATTCCTTGGGGTCTTTAGAATTGCACCGTTAACGCTACTAGCTCCTTGCAGGGAAGCAAATGTGTTTCACCAGTTTGTCCAGTATGGGAAACCGTAGTTTGCCATGTGGATGCTTGATAGTAACAACACAGAGTAACGATATCTTTTGTAACCAGCCTAAAGATTGTTTTAGTGTTTACAACGACAGCTTGGGTAGCAAATTAGCAATAATATTAGATTGCATTTTCCAGCTAGCATTTTCGTCACGTAGTACGCATGCCCTAATGCCTTCCTCACAGCAAGGTTTTCAGGCATTTATATGAGGTGCGAGATTTAGTAATGTAAGTTTACAGGAGTTTCAATTCGGTGGGGAAGAGTGATCAGGAGTTTTTCAGACATGCACACACACACATAACAGTGTGCATTCCCTGCAGTACACGTCAGGCAACTTGAGACGCTGTTCATTCCCGGGTAAGTTTTTTGTGAATACTCAACCCGATCACGCTGGGTTTACAGACCCCTTCAAGTCGTCTGAACACCAATCTGTTCTTTAAGTGTGCCGAAGCGTGTATGTGTGACATGCCATTAATACCTTCCGAAAAGTGATCTGGAATTTTTAACCCAGAAACGTGTCTTCTCATGCAGTGACACACACAAACATACACTCCTTGTTCAACACACGATAACCCTGGGGTCCTGATTTGAGACCCCACACTGAGCGCTCCTTTTAAAAACACACTGTACTGTCACATTCATGCCTGGACACACACATTTTTAGACACATTGAGAAAGAGTGAAGGGCCCGGCTAGATGTCATTATTGTGGACAATGTGGACTGGATAGTGTGTGCGTGTCTACGTGTGTGTGTGTGTGTGAGCGCGAGCTTGTGCACATGGTGAGCGTGTGCACTTTGTGTGTGTCACCTACAAGTAACTAATGCAGGACTAGAGGTGGACCCGGCACAAAATCCTTATTATCAGATTAATAATATAACCAGGACCTCCTTCAACACTTAATACTGTTAGAAGAGGGAGAGATGATGGAGAGAGAGAGAGAAGAAAGGGAAAGATGGAGAGAAGGGGCAAGAAATGATTAACTAGGATTGGACCAACTCCGACTTATTATTGTGTCTGTTCTCAGCCTAGCACTATGTGTACCCTAACACTAGCTCCGGAGCCATGAATTAAGACAAAATAAATGGCTCTGACTTGCTCTATAAGACAGAGCTATGTCCGCTCCAACCCTGGTCCAGCCTTAGGTGACTGAGTGTGTGTCTGATAGACCTGTATTACTTCAGAGTGTTAGTTCAGAGTGTTAGTTCAGAGTGTGCTCCTTACAGATGTGTTTCATTCTCACCTGACATCCATACTATTATTACCTGTTACCATGCAGGCTTTTAACAGGGACATCATGCATTCATTAGCATTCACCACAGCCAGGCTTGCTTTATCAGCCACACACAATCACAAGCACGCACCTGCATGCACGCACACACACACACACACATGCGCACACACGCACACATACACACACGCACACATGCACACATGCACACACGAACAGGGAAGATGAGCTGGATATTAAAGGTCCAACTCAGCTATTTTTATCTCAATATCAAATTATTCCTGGGTAACAATGAAGTACCTTACAGTGATTGTTTTCAATTAAAATGGTCAAAAAGAAACAAAAATAGCTTCTTAGCAAAGAGCATTTTCTTAAGCAAGAATTGTCTGGGAGTGGTTTGAGTGGGGAGGAGAAAAGTGCAAATTAGTTGTTATTGGCAGAGAGGTTTGGATCTCTCTTTCTTATTGGTCTATTAACTAACTTACTACATGGTGAGGTCACCATGGAAGGCCAAAACTCCCTCCCACCAAAACAGACTGAAATTCCAGGTGGTCTTTTAAAACAGGTTTTACACTATTAGGGCATTATCATAACTGTTTACAATTTCACAGTATTATTCCAGCCTCATAGTGTGGAAAAAATAAAACACAGGTAAATACATTTTTTGACTGCACTGGGCCTTTAGCACGATCCAGCCATCTCTCTCATCACAATTACGTCTCAGTGTAAAGGTCTCCCATCAGTTAGACAGGGAAACCGAGTGTCCTCTACAATGGCATCAATAAGCAGACACTTCTATGCAGGAGATTACCACACAATGGATTTCACCGAAAGGCTAAATATCTGCATCTTGGGAATAATGGAAATGGATCTCCCCTCCCTCTATCTCTCACTTGCTTACACTCTCTCTCTCGCTCTAGCTCTCTCTTTAGCACCCTCTCTCGGACAGTGGGATTGGACAGAGTTTAGGGAGAAATATTGTGTGAGACTCTGGCACTGATGCTCCCTGTCCTCCTGCCCTTGACCATGTGTGTGTGTGATTATGTGAGTGTGTGTCCTGGGACTTGGACAGAGAGGGAGAGGGGATGGAGGCGGGTGGGTGTGAGAGAGGGTGGTTCAGGGCTGCCCCATCGATTACTCCTCTTTTCCCATGGACCACTTAAAGAAGCAGATCAATGGTCTTTTGCATTTCTCTGTCATGTTGTTTTTCTCTATTCTCCTCTATGATTGGGCTGCTTCTTGCTGATTGGGCGTGGAGTGTGTGGGTGTGTGTGTGCATGCTCTGGACCGTGTATTGTTGTAAATGATTAGATATTACTGCACTGTTGGAGCTAGGAACACAAGCATTTCGCTACACCCGCAATAACATCCGCTAAATATGTGTATGTGACCAATAAAATTTGATTTGATTTTGATTTGACACACACGCACCGTAACACTCCAGTTGAACCCCTCAGACAGGATTAAGTGGTTGCCGTGGGAGCTGTTTCATGTCCAGCAGAAAGACCGCCCACCTCCTCTCCTCTCTGACCCCTAGCTGTCTCTCCATCTGTCTCTCTCTCTCTCTCTTTCTCTTCCTCCAATTTCTTTCTCTCCTTCCTTCCCTCTCAATGTACACCTTGACTTTCTGACCTTTAGTTGCCCGACAGGAAGAAGAGCGGCAGGACGAAGGGGCGTAGGTGCGGTTCACCTCACACCTAGCAGGGGTCTAGAGCATCCCTGCTAATATACAGATAACAGAGAGACACACACACGCTTGTCTGGCTAGCTGGCTAGCTGGCTGGCTGGCTCATTGTAGCTTTGAGGCACTCTGGTATACTTGCCTAGTGGGCTAAGCTAGTTAGAATAGGGGTGACCGCTTCACATGGCATGGTTTTTCAGATTAATTATATATACCTGGGGAGCAACAGAAGTACTTGGGAGCAACAGAAACAAACAGGAATGGAATTGTGTATTGGGTTGTGGGTATTATCCCTAGAAATTTGATAGGATCTCTATGGTGTTATTTCTGTGTACTTAACAAGGTACTTTTATCAAGTATATCTAGCGGATAACAATGTCTGCTGAATGACTGGCCTGAATAAAAGCAAGATCAAAAATACTCCACTTAGTCACACAGCCTGCACTGTACAAAAAAAAGAAAAGATGTTGATTTAATGTACAATGTGCAATCTATTATACATTTCTCAAGGGCATCAATTGATAATGTGTACTGAACAAAAATATAAACACAGCATGTAAGATGTTGATCTCATGTTTCATGAGCTGAAATAAAAGATCACAGAAATATTTCATACGCACAATAAGTTTATTTATCTCATATTTTGTGCATATATTTCTTTACATCCCTGTTAGTGAGCATTTCTCCTTTGCCAAGATAATCCATCCAGCTGACAGGTGTGCTATATGAAGAAGCTGATTAAACAGGATGATAATTACACAGGTGCACCTTGTACTGGGGACAATAAAATGGCAGAGCGGTTTACTGATGTCAACGTTGTGACCAGAGTGCCCCATGGTGGCCCTGGGGGTATGGTATGGGCCGGTATAAGCTATGGACAACGAACAAAATTGTATTTTATCGATGGCAATTTGAATGCACAGAGATACCGTGACGAGATCCTGAGGCCCATTGTCGTGCCATTTATCCCCTGCTATCACCTCATGTTTTAGCATGATAATGCACGGCCCCATGTCGCAAGGATCTGTACACAATTCCTGGATGCCAAAAATGTCCTAGTTCTTCCATGGCCTGCATACTCACCTGACATGTCACCCACTGAGTGTGCTTGGGATGCTCTGGATCGTCATGTTCAACAGAGTGGGACAACATTCCAACTCTATACAAAGGAGCTGTGTCGTGCTGCATGAGGCAAATGGTGGTCACACAAGACAGTTTTTTTCATGGTATCTGTGACCAACAGATGCATATCTGTATTCCCAGTCATGTGAAATCCATAGATTAGGGCCTAATGAATTTATTTCAATTAACTGTGTCATGACGTTGGCCTGTGGGTAAGGTTTATGACCCCCCATAAATACCTTTCTCCCTTCCCCTCTCTATCTGACCCTACTGAAGGACTTGAATAGCCCGTGTTAAATATAGAGAGTCTGGGAACATCAAACAAATGGGGAAAAGGAACCATATTTTGGTAATAAAACCAGTTGGAAATATGCTTGGGAACGTAATGAGTATGGATGTCAGTTCGGTTGTCATCTGAGACATTATGACTGATGACAGGACGACATAAACTGTACCTGAGAAAGTATACACCCTCTAGTTATCAGAGTAACATGGAATTGTTATGCAATTGAAATGTTTGATATTGAAATTGTTTGTTAGGAGATTAAATGTAATTTTAGCTTCCAAATGAGAGAATTGGGTTTTCATAAGGAAAGTGCCCTGCTTGATCAGTGGCCCACCCCTGTGAAGAGACAGGGGTTATAAACGATGAAACACATCCTTCCCCCTCTCCACTATATAAGCCTTTGACGAAAAGATAACCACATGTTCCAGTACGTGAGGTCTGCAGCCTCTACGTTAGAAGGACACACGTCAAGTACAGAACTAAGCCAACCTCGGCGTGAGCTTTGGTGGCGAATGGTATGAACTTTGAGCTTATTCACTACAGAAGTGATACTTCCTAGCCGTTGAGTTAGCAGCGGCCGCTGTAGACGTGGGCTAGGAAAGGACGGACGACGGATCCAGTCTAACAGACGGACGAAGATACCACCACGTATCCAATTTACCACCAGAGACATTCTTCCGAGGACAGGAAGATCTGTTGGCCAACCCGGCCAGCATCTACGACCAATATACCGAAGCGCAGCTCAGAGTAAATATTTATTGCATTTTCCTTTTCCAAATGGGCAGTAATTTAGTAATGCATAAGATAATGTATTTACGATAGCATAGCTGCTGTTTCTTCGTTCCTAAATCTTCCCGCTCTTTCATTCAAGCCCAACCCCCTTTCCTTTGTGTAACCAGCTTTCATACAGGTTCCGTCCACCAGGACGTTTTCTGTATGACATCATTTTATTCTGTGTATATGTAATTCTGTGTGATTAGTTTAGGTATTTAGTAAATAAATAATTAAACCCAATTTTACAGTGCCTTCTCCACTTGTTAGCCCAGAGTATACTCTGCTTCCTAAGAATTTAACATTGTTCAATGATCCGAAAAGGGTCTGAACAGACATATTTGGCGCACCCTGTGTGGACTCTAAAACTAGGCCGCACGTTTGGGTAATTTCGACATATGACACCCCGTGCGAGGAATCTAAAATAGGATGACGCTTTCATTTTGATTCAGCCTATATAAAATTGAAAAGCAGATTACATAATATACCAAGTTTATTATATACATTATGGGAATTGTAGACCGGAATTATTGGTGCGTTTGTGCTCTGGAGAATCGCCTCCGTGTTGTGCTCTGAGGTAGTCAGTGGCGAGCATAAGCTATACAGTTCTGTATGAGGGCTGATAAAGCTATCTGAGAAATAGCGCGTTTGGCCAAACGCTGGGCTATTTCTGCCTCGCGCATTTCAGACGCGTGTTGGCTAGGTCATTATTAATTTCTCGAGCGAGGACAAAGAGCCAGCCGATTGGAATTTAGGAGAGATTAGCTTGACCAGCGATAAGTATCTCTCTGTCTCTCTCGCGTTTCGATGCGAGTAGACCACGGTGCATTTCGTTGTTTGCCGCGAGTTCCGGTTAAAACATCGTCAAATATCGCCGAAAAGGGTTTGAACATAATACGTTATAAGTAAAACCTTTCCCTTGCCAAGGGAATCCTATGTTGAGCATTTTTCAGGCATAAAGTAGCATTAGCTTGCTCGAGATGCTAAGCTAACAAAAGGGAAAACAGCCATTTTGTTTTGTGCCACATTGTAAATCCTCCGCCTTGCTGAATGGAAGTCCCGCCCTGGGTACTTCCGCTTGATTTCAGCGTGTGCCAGCAGGGACCTCTGAAGAGTCACCAGTACTTTCCTTCAAGAAGAATTAGTCAGGTGACACTCAAGTCGTTACTCGTGATATCCAGACGGATATCGATGTCTTATTCAATTGAACTAATAAGTGAAATTGCCAGATTTACATTCTCAAGTGGATCTTTTAAATAATATCCAAATTGATGAGTTTTCTAAATGAGACATTGTAATCTTTTTCCACATTAACCTAGATGAATAAACCTCTCAGGTTAATTAAAGTTTAAATCCCAAATAGCCTATACAGGTTTGATTTATCATTAAAATTGATCAATCAGTAAAATTTGGTTTTTGCAAAACCCATTCAGTAATCCAGTACTGACAGAAGTCCCGACCCCGCGGGAATCCCATGTGGCTTCGGCCCAAGGAAGAAGTGTACCATAGTGGGGAGTGTTCCCAACATTTGATCGACTGTTTACACTTATGAAATCCAATCAATGGAGATTGTATGGATTATCGTCTCATTCAATTTAATAAGTTAAATTGTTGAACATACCTTAATGTTCTTCCAATCAAATGAGACACTTTTAAAACTTCTCATTTTAACCTGGATGAAGCAACCTCTCAGGTTAATTCAAGTTTAATACCCAGATAGCCTACCCAGGTAGGATTAATCATTGGCATTGATTAATTAATTAAATTTGCTTTTGCAAATTCATTCACGTCCAACTTCCACATTACTGGTACAGTACTGATGGTTCGTCAACATCTATAAATAGATTAAACTTGTCTTTGCAGCTTCCAATGAATTCCAAACCCAAACATTGAAAAAAAAAATAGGAACATTTTTCCTCTAAATTTTTCTAATAATGTGCAAGCTACCAAAGGAGGTGGTCACCACTCCTCCGCTAATTAGTGAACCTCCACCCATAAAAGGATTGATCTCTGACCTCAGCAGGGATACCAACCCTAATTATGACATTAGCGAAAACACAGCTGAAATTGCGAACGCTCTCCAAAATCAACCATCAAACACAGGCTTTGTGACGGTTCTCTCCACTTTAGCACTTATGTATCGCCATCAAAGGTTGGCATCGGTCCAATACCACAGTGCACAGCTGAAGCACGTGCAAGACATGGCTAACATGAGGGCACAGGTGGAGAGAACTGAGCAACTATTGACAAAAGCAGGAAATGAAAACATTCTGCTAGCCGAGGAACTGCGTTTGAAATCGGAAGAATTAAAAGTAATTGCAAATACTTATGACGATGAACGAGCACAAACTCTCCAACAAAATCGTCATCTGCAGGAACAACTCGATTTAGCCAAAACTAAATACGATGTAGTCCACTCCAAATTAGATAAATCTGTCGAGTTATCTATAAACAGGAGCGCACAATTTGATAACATGCAGGCAGTTTTGTTGAACGTTACTCAAGGTAACAATGTTCTACTCCAAATTCTGCAGACCAAAGACGATCAGTTGATGAACACAATGACAAAGTTGGATGACAAATCAGCAGAACTTATTGAAGTTGCTGACCAAATGAATAATGAGAGAACTCAGGTGATGAGGATGGAAATATTGATTTCTAAGCAAGCAGAGGAAATCTCATCACTGAATCTCTCGCTCTGTACTCGAGACCTCTATCTGCAAACCATGACAGATAAGTTTGAGACCGAAAGGAGCAGGTGTGACACTCACGTGTCCAAAATTGGTACTCTAAGCGCTCAAGTGGACTCTGCAATGCAGCAGAAGACCACCCTTAGGTACCATCTGGAGGAAGTCCAGAATGGTCACGCTCTACAGCATGACTACCCATCCAAGCAACCGGAGTCCGGTACTCAAAGGAGTGAAGACGATAGGTTTCAGACATTGCCTCCATCATGTGTCCCTCAGTCTTGTCCTCTTGGCCATTCGGCACTGAGTAATATGGAGCCTCTTGGCCAACAAAGCCAAAGCTTGGCTTCTCCTCTTGGCCTGTCGGCCCCAATTTCTCCACAGGATGAAGCCAACCCTCTCTGCCCGCTTGGCGCGGAATACCTTGACAAACTCGTCAAGAATTTCCCCATCTTTGACCCCGTTCCAGGTCAGCCAAACGATACTGAGACGTTCCTAGCTGACATAGAGGACGCGTTGGGTGGCTACGGGTTCTGACAGGGTTTACCTGTTGAAGCGAACGTCGAATACACACGTGACGAGGTTCATTCGCCTACAACAGCAACACGTGCTAAATGACTACGCTAAGCTTGCCACAGCTTTGAAATTAGAATTCAGTGGTTCTGCGACTCGCAAACACGATAGCTCACTGGCTAACACGGTCAAACAAGCTCGGAACGAACACCCACAAGCTTTCTATCATAGGCTTCGTTCAGCTTACTTTGGCCTACTCACGGAAACAGGAATGGAAGAGCTGTTACCATTCAAACAAATGTTTCTGTCGAACATGTATCCCACCTTCATTACCTACTTGGGCCCTGCAGCCCACGTTGGCTTGCCTATCTTACAACTCAGAGAGCTTGCAAGCACAGCTTTTGAGGCATCAAAAGCTCGCAACGCTAAGAGTCCTGACCACTCGGTTTTGAAGTTTGACCAGGAGCACTCACTCCAGTTAGAGGGTGCATTATCAGGTATTGGAGCGTTGAGAGCTGACGCACAACAACAGTTTCTACCACGAAACCATGATTCCAATAACCGCCGCGGTCGAAATAACTGTAATGTACATCGCCTTCAAAACGACTACCGCTACAATCGACCTGTTCGCTACGTTCCTGCACCTAACACACACAAAGTGTCAGAGCACAAGGGTAACAAAGGGTTGAAGGACGATCAAAACGTAGACCAATGTTCTCCAGAAGTCCCACTACGGGAAGAACTAAAGCGAGAACAATTTGAGAAAAGGGTAAAAGATAAGTCACAAGGATTAGACGGGGAATTACCGGACACCAGGTCCGCAGAAATTAACACCCATAACAAGGACGTTAAAGTTCAAATTTCTCCCGCTCTCATTCAAGACCCTATCCAGGGCCCGCTTGATCAAGAAACAAGCCCCCGGGCTTTGTCTGTAGACTCTGATACAAAAGTTGCGAAGAAAAAGGTCAAACGCTTCGTTAAAGCCAAGCCCACTCAAAATCGGAAAAGTCAATCTGCTTCCACCTTGAACAGAAAGGGCACATCACGTCGTTGCGAACGACCACTCCACTTTGTGGGGAATATGTCCACTAACCCCAAATCTAAACGGCCATACCTGGAAACAGTCCTGGAGGATTGCTTAACTTGTCATGCGCTAATTGATTCGGGTGCGACAATATCACTCATCTCTCAAACATTGTTTGATGATCTCAAAAGGGCTTTGAAGCCAACTAAACGTGGGTTAAAAGTGGAGCGATGCGAAACTACACTTCGAGGGGTCACTCAGACTACCTCGCCTCTCACGTTGAGAGTCATGCTGAAACTACACTTCAAGGACGTATCACTCGTTCACCCTGTGTATGTTACCAGCCTCGAAACTGTACCCCTGCTACTTGGAGTAGACTTGATGGATCGGTTACTCCCATTGATGGATTGGAAAACCAACCAGGTATGGTCACAGGCCACAGTGCCTTCTCCACTGACCACACTGTCTTCGCCTAACGCTAGCTGCAACGCAGTCATTCACGAGGGGTATCTGTCGAAAGCACCCCTTGGGAAAAAGACGTTTAGAAACCTCTTGGTGCAGAATCCGATCCAAGGAGATATTACGATATCTCGACACATTCCATCAGCCAATCTGATTGACCATTCTTTTCATGATTTCGAGCCAGCTGTCTCTGTGAATGAGCAACTTCCCTCCTCCTTGCAGTCGTGCAATACGGTAGTTGAGATGAACTTCTCTTGCCCTTCAGACACTTCCGCAAGCACTGCGGCCGTCTCAGCAAGAAAAACATTGATGCGCAGAGTACACTCTGCTTCCGATGATGCACCTTCTGCTTTGTTGGGGACTGTCACCCCTTACAATGACACTAATGGCGTCAGTCCAGCAACTGACCCGATGACTCCCACTGGTGAAACACTTTGCGATATCACAGACCGATATCCTCGTCTCAGTTTGCAGGTACTGAAGAGGTTGCCACACGCGGACGCGGTGGTGACTGACATTCCTCGACAGCCACTGAGTGCTTTGAAGCACAAACACCAGGAGATTTGGTTGAAAGGTTACAGCCATTCTCATAATAACGCGGTCACTGACAACTCGTAAATAGGGTCTGAACTTTTCGTTTGCGCCTCAGACACCAACACCACCCGCTGGTGGGGGGGGGGTCCCGAGACGCAAAGGGGGAGAATAGTAGCCCAGACCCATGATGAGCCTCATCGAGGCCGGTGGGGGGGGGGTCGAGTCTACGGACAACACCGTACGAGGCCGCCAGAGCATAAATCAAATCTAGTTCTAAACTCCCCTATGAGAACAGTGAGGAGCAGACAGGCCCCTAGACGGGGATTATCTTAGAACACATCTAAGATAGTTCTGAGGTGTACCACACTGGTCGTAAAGGAAGTCCAGTGGACTTGTCCACCTCCAAAACAAATGGCAACAATAATCATTCCTTGCCATGTGTAGGTTCAACTACAATACAACTAGTAATATGCTTCAATCATGTGTTCCGGTTGATAATATTTCAGAATAAATCGGTAGGACAACTGGACCCCTTGAATACCAGTACCAATACCACAGTCAGTCCATCAACACTCAGTAAGAGGATTAGTAACCTCACAAGTTAAATTGCTATTGATAATAGCGACATAGGAGTCACTCAGAGTGCAACACGGGGAAGGGAATCTCCAGTGCACTCTTCCAATGGTTAACACATGCCACTAATAAATAGAACCCTCCGTTCAGGAGAAAAGTTATTAGAAGTCATGAACCATGATCACACCACGTACGACTGGTCTAATACTTAGAGTACTTCCGTCGTGAGGTTAGCTCCTCCGTGGATAACATAGCTATGAAATAGACTTCATACCTACCACCACTACAATAGTGGAAGACACCGTGACTTGTAGAAAACTACTACAGACTCCCTTGACACCAATTCTGACTGACCTCCGGGCATTGACCTGAAAATTACCTGACTACGTCAGACTCATTCTGAACAAGTTGTAATCTGCCAGGATACTTTGGTTTTCTTCCCTTGACATGCGCAATTGTGTAAGCATAAACGCACATGCACAACGGAACATCCAATTAGGATTTATGCTAGGATCACTTAAGGGTCCAAACAAAATACCAGCCTTAGTAAAGTTGAACATTTACTTCTAGGCCTTTGACTCTACAGCACTCACCAGTTTTCTAACCAGAAGTCCATAGGTCATCCCTGTAGACTGCCCAAAACTAGTGCCTTACAGCTGTAGACTTATCATATAGTTGTCAACTTAGGATAGTACCCTAAGCGCCACCCCGCAAATTAGGAAAGCCCTAAATATGACATTAGACAATGCCATGATAGGGTCATTTTGCCAAGACCATGGACGTAGATAGAATACAGTCCAATTAGATGATTAAGGTGGCATAACTATATTTTGTTTTGTTTATGCTTTCATTCATTTTGTTTCATTTTCTTCGGCACATGGAAAGTGATAAAGCCATAAACAACTCCCCCATACAACCATCAGTTAGTGCCACAACGCCGCTCATTTGGGAGGAAATGTAATGATATATTTCATGAGTGTGTGTGCATTGTTAACATCTGCCTAAGTTACTGCCCAGATATTCCAGTCTGGACGACCAGACGACGGGTCCGGAACGGCGATCCCAATCCGGACATCCGCTGCCGAGCCATGGAAAGGACTTCTTCATTTGCAGAGACCCTACCCGGGTCGACCACCAGAGGGGGGACTGCAATAGCAACCACCAACTGGACATCTGCTGCCCAGCCTTGGAGCGGACTTCTTCATTTGCAGACACCCTACCCGGGTCGACCGCCAGATGGGGACCACAACGATGATCCACAACCAGGACAACCCACGTTCATTTTTATGTTGGTTTACAACATGCAGGTTAATCGCAAGATTGAACCCAACATGGGGGGACTGTCATGACGTTGGCCTGTGGGTAAGGTTTATGACCCCCCCATAAATACCTTTCTCCCTTCCCCTCTCTTTCTGACCCTACTGAAGGACTTGAATAGCCTGTGTTAAATATAGGGAGTCTGGGAACATCAAACAAATGGGGAAAAGGAACCATATTTTGGTAATAAAACCAGTTGGAAATATGCTTGGGAACGTAATGAGTATGGATGTCAGTTCAGTTGTCATCTGAGACATTATGACTGATGACAGGACGACATAAACTGTACCTGAGAAAGTATACACCCTCTAGTTATCAGAGTAACATGGAATTGTTATGCAATTGAAATGTTTGATATTGAAATTGTTTGTTAGGAGATTAAATGTAATTTTAGCTTCCAAATGAGAGAATTGGGTTTTCATAAGGAAAGTGCCCTGCTTGATCAGTGGCCCACCCCTGTGAAGAGACAGGGGTTATAAACGATGAAACACATCCTTCCCCCTCTCCACTATATAAGCCTTTGACGAAAAGATAACCACATGTTCCAGTACGTGAGGTCTGCAGCCTCTACGTTAGAAGGACACACGTCAAGTACAGAACTAAGCCAACCTCGGCGTGAGCTTTGGTGGCGAATGGTATGAACTTTGAGCTTATTCACTACAGAAGTGATACTTCCTAGCCGTTGAGTTAGCAGCGGCCGCTGTAGACGTGAGCTAGGAAAGGACGGACGACGGATCCAGTCTAACAGACGGACGAAGATACCACCACGTATCCAATTTACCACCAGAGACATTCTTCCGAGGACAGGAAGATCTGTTGGCCAACCCGGCCAGCATCTACGACCAATATACCGAAGCGCAGCTCAGAGTAAATATTTATTGCATTTTCCTTTTCCAAATGGGCAGTAATTTAGTAATGCATAAGATAATGTATTTACGATAGCATAGCTGCTGTTTCTTCGTTCCTAAATCTTCCCGCTCTTTCATTCAAGCCCAACCCCCTTTCCTTTGTGTAACCAGCTTTCATACAGGTTCCGTCCACCAGGACGTTTTCTGTATGACATCATTTGTATTCTGTGTATATGTAATTCTGTGTGATTAGTTTAGGTATTTAGTAAATAAATAATTAAACCCAATTTGGTATTGCTGATTCAACTTGTTAGCCAGGGTTCGTGAAGATAGCCAAGAATTTACAACTTTCATTATGAGACTGAAAATAAGATAAGGGTTAATATTGACTGCTACCGATGTAAAGTATTACTAAGTATTTTAAGAGTTTATTCGGAAGATAACGGCTCTATAAACGTTCTTCCGTGGTGCCCTGACTTTCTAGTTAATTACATTTACATGATTAGCTTAATCAGGTAATATTAATTAGAGAAAGAATTGTATAGGTTAGCATGTCATATCACTTAATCCGGCATAGCCAAAGACACGACAACTGGTTTCCTTATATGAACTGTAACTCAGTAAAATCTTTGAAATTGTTGCATGTTGCGTTTATATTTTTGTTCAGTGTATTATAGATTATGCAGGTACCATGTTTGACCATGATTGTTTTTAGTGGATCCAAACTCCACTTGAGTATTCCACAATGTGGTTTAAAAAAAATCTGTATTTTGTATTATTGTATCATTGTGAAGTGATGACATTTTCGAACTCTAACTCTCCAATTGTAAGGCAACCAGCTGCAATAGGATTGTGATTTAAAATATATATATATATATTTTCTTCAGCTTAATATTGTGGAAAGAATGTTGCTTCCATCAATGTAATTGTCTGCATCATTTCTAATCCCCCATATCTTTTTTTGGTAAATATATATCTCCATATACATACATGAATGCATACATGTACACATATATACATACACATACCTATATAGACACACATACTTTTTTGTTTGTTGTATATACCTTTGTTATTCCCCGCAAATCCTACCACCCTTCCCCTAATTGGAGAAAACCAATAAACACTTAGGCTTCTACCTTCAGGTTATATATCTTATACACATTTTACAGACACAATCTATTTTACAATAGTTATATTTTGTTTGTTTTTAGTCCTTCCTCTATTTCTGATGTCCATCCAGTTTGATTTCTATTTGTAACTGTGCTATTTCACAAAAGTTCTGAACCTATATACATTTTACAGACACCATATGTTTTACATTGGTTATCTTGTTATTAGTCCCACCCTTCAGCTCCATTCAACCCCTCCCATCTTTCTCTCAACATCATCCATTATGGATTTCTATTTGCCATATACACTGCTCCAAAAAATAAAGGGAACACTTAGACAACACAATGTAACTCTAAGTCAATCACACTTCTGTGAAATCAAACTGTCCACTTAGGAAGCAACACTGATTGACAATACATTTCACATGCTGTTGTGCAAATGGAATAGACAACAGGTGGAAATTATAGGCAATTAGCAAGACACTCCCAATAAAGGAGTGGTTCTGCAGGTGGGGACCACAGACCACTTCTCAGTTCCTATGCTTCCTGGCTGATGTTTTGGTCACTTTTGAATGCTGGCGGTGCTTTCACTCTAGTGGTAGCATGAGACGGAGTCTACAACCCACACAAGTGGCTCAGGTAGTGCAGCTCATCCAGGATGGCACATCAATGCGAGCTGTGGCAAGAAGGTTTGCTGTGTCTGTCAGCGTAGTGTCCAGAGCATGGAGGCGCTACCAGGAGACAGGCCAGTACATCAGGAGACGTGGAGGAGGCCATAGGAGGGCAACAACCCAGCAGCAGGACCGCTACCTCCGCCTTGGTGCAAGGAGGAGCAGGAGGAGCACTGCCAGAGCCCTGCAAAATGACCTCCAGCAGGCCACAAATGTGCATGTGTCTGCTCAAACGGTCAGAAACAGACTCCATGAGGGTGGTATGAGGGCCCGGCGTCCACAGGTGGGGGTTGTGCTTACAGCCCAACACCATGCAGGACGTTTGGCATTTGCCAGAGAACACCAAGATTGGCAAATTTGCCACTGGCGCCCTGCGCTCTTCACAGATGAAAGCAGGTTCACACTGAGCACATGTGACAGACGTGACAGAGTCTGGAGACGCCGTGGAGAACGTTCTGCTGCCTGCAACATCCTCCAGCATGACCGGTTTGGCAGTGGGTCAGTCATGGTGTGGGGTGGCATTTCTTTGGGTGGCCGCACAGCCCTCCATGTGCTCGCCAGAGGTAGTCTGACTGCCATTAGGTACCGAGATGAGATCCTCAGACCCCTTGTGAGACCATATGCTGGTGCGGTTGGCCCTGGGTTCCTCCTAATGCAAGACAATGCTAGACCTCATGTGGCTGGAGTGTGTCAGCAGTTCCTGCAAGAGGAAGGCATTGATGCTATGGACTGGCCCGCCCGTTCCCCAGACCTGAATCCAATTGAGCACATCTGGGACATCATGTCTCGCTCCATCCACCAACGCCACGTTGCACCACAGACTGTCCAGGAGTTGGCGGATGCTTTAGTCCAGGTCTGGGAGGAGATCCCTCAGGAGACCATCCGCCACCTCATCAGGAGCATGCCCAGGCGTTGTAGGGAGTTCATACAGGCACGTGGAGGCCACACACACTACTGAGCCTCATTTTGACTTGTTTTAAGGACATTACATCAAAGTTGGATCAGCCTGTAGTGTGGTTTTCCACTTTAATTTTGAGTGTGACTCCAAATCCAGACCTCCATGGGTTGATAAATTGAATTTCTATTGATTATTTTTGTGTGATTTTGTTGTCAGCACATTCAACTATGTAAAGAAAAAACTATTTAATATGATTATTTCTTTCATTCAGATCTAGGATGTGTTGTTTAAGTGTTCCCTTTATTTTTTTGAGCAGTATATTTTTTCAACTGTGCAATGATGCTTTACAAAAGTATTAAACCTTTCTATTCTCATAGCTTCTACAGATTGTAAATTAAACATACAATTTTTTGCTAAAATAATTATTATATTATTGATTGATTGACTATGGCTTTTCAAATCACCCAGTATTGCTATCTGCAGCGTTAGTTCTAGGCCATTCCTCAACCTGTGACCAAAAACGAGCTACATATGGACAATATCAAAATAAATGATCTAATGACTCTGCCTCCTCACAGCAGAATCTGCAGAGCTGGGAAGATTGTATCCCCCATATATATAACATTCTATTGGTTGCAAGAATTTTGTATAGTAATTTAAATTGAAAGTTCGAAGTTTTGAACTCACAGGATTGTGAGTTTGCTCACAACATGGTCTTGTTGCGCAACCTCACAACAAAATGTTTTTGTGTGAAAAGTTTATTGAGTAAACTCATAATCCTATTGCAGCTGGTTGCATTACAATCAGGGACACAACTTCACTGGGGACGAGGGAGACATGTCCCCCACACATTCAGAAATTGCATTTCCCCCCCAGTTTTATCATTGGAATGTGATACAAAATGAGGCAATGGTGTGCTTTAAGACCATGCACATGCCTCCAAGCGGTCGGGTAGACAGTTTGGAGTGTTTATCCTACAAAAAAAGTTATAATAATTATGTCCCCCCACTTCTAAAACCAAAGTTGTCCCCCTGCTTACAATTGTACATTTTTTTTACACTATGGTATAGTGTACCCTAAGGCTTCAGTGGTAGAGGAAGAGAAAATAAAATACACACAGGTGTGTGAGATAGCCTCAAGCCACGTGGAGAAAAGTATACAGTGCCGTCAGAAAGTATTCCACACCCCTTGACTTTTTCAACATTTTGTTAAGTTATAAAGTCGGATTAAAATGGATTTGATTGTTATTTTTGGCAAACGATCTACACAAAATACTGACTGAAATTAAATATAAAACACTAATAGGCCTATATCTGGATTAACTAAGTATTCACCCCCCCGGGACAATACATGTTGGAAACACGTTTGGCAGCGATTACAGCTGTAAGTGTTTTTGGGTAAGCCTCTAAGTGCTTTGCACACCTGGATTGTACAATATTTGGACATTATTCTTAAAATAAATGTCAAGCTCTGTCAAGTTGGTTGTAGATCATTGATAGAAAGGCATTTTAAAGTCTTCCCATAGATTCTCAAGCCGATTTAAGTCAAAACTCTAACTAAGCCACTAAGGAACATTCAATGTTATCAACTCCAGTGTAGTTTGCCTTGTGTTTTAGGTTATTGTCCTGTTGAAAGGCGAATTCATCTCCCAGTGTCTGTTGGAAAGAAGACTGAACCAGTTTCTCCTCTAGGATTTTGCCTGTGGTTAGCTGTATTCCGTTTCTTTAGCTGTATTCGGTCCTTGCAGATGACAAGCATTCAAATAACATGATGCAGCCACCACCATGCTTGAAAATATGAAGAGTGGTACTCACTGATGTGTTGTGTTGGATTTGCCACAAACATAATGCTTTGTATTCAGGACAAAATGTTAATTTCTTTGTTGCAAACAGGATGCATGTTTTAGAATATTTTTTATTCTCTACAGGCTTCCATCTTTTCACTCTGTCAATTAGGTTAGTATTGTGGAGTAACTTCCATGTTGTTGATCCATCCTCTGTTTTCTCACATCACAACCATTAAACTTTTAAAATCACCATTGGCCTCATGGTGAAATTCCTGAGCAGTTTCCTTCCTCTCCGGCAACTGAGTTAGGAAGGACGCCTGTATCTTTATAGTGACTGTGTGTATTGATACACCATACAAAGCCTAATTAATAACTTCACCTGTAACGACTGTCCAAAGGAGTAGACCAAGGTGCAGCGTGGTAAGTGTTCATCTTGAATTTATTTTAAATCTGAACACTTAAACAAAATAATAAACAATGGAAAAACAACTGTCACGTCTTGCAGGCTTTACAAAGCAGTACAAAAATAAGATCCCACAACTCAAGGAGGGAAAAAGGGCTGCCTAAGTATGGTTCACAATCAGAGACAACGATAGGCAGCTGCCTCTGATTGGAAACCATACCTGGCCAAAACATAGAAATATAAACCATAGAATGCCCACCCCACACCCTGACCTAACAACAGAGAAATAAACTGTATTTCTCAGGTCAGGGCGTGACATCACCATGCTCAAAGGAATACTCATCATCTGCTTTTTTTATTTTTACATATCTACCAATCGGTGATCTTCTTTGCAAGGTATTGAAAAACCTCCCTGGTTGAATCTGTGCTTGAAATCTGTGCACTACTCGACTGAGGGACCTTACAGATAATTATATGTGTAGGGTACAGAGATGGGGTAATGTGTCCATTCAAACATTTTATACAAACATAATTCCATTTTGACATTATGGGGTATTGTGTGTAGATCAGTAACACAAAAATCTCAATTTAAAATCCATTTAAAATGCAGGCTGTAACAAAATGTGGAAAAAGTAAAGGGGTGTGAATACTTTCTGAAGGCACTGCACACACACACACACACACAGACACAGACACAGACACAGACACAGACACAGACACAGACAACATAAGATAAGATAACACACACTGCTCCATTATCTCACCCTGGCAGCTTTGGACAATGACGAGGAGAGAAATAAAGCTTATTTTCCATCTTTAAACCATGCATGCCTCTAGTACTCCCCTCTGACTGTGCCTGCCCTGGGGTGAACCAAGCCGCTCGTACAGAAGCAACACATCAATCTGGAGAGAGAACAGGGTCATATCCACAAAGCATCACAGTAGGAGTGCTGATCTAGGATCAGGTCCATGTAATCTTATAAAAATACTAAACTGATCCTAGCTCAGCACTCGTAGTCTGAAAGGCATTATGAATACAGGCCCAGATAAAAGTTTTAGGAAGTAACTCCCCTCGGTGTACTCTGAATATTTCATGACTGTAAGACCAAGAAAATGTATTCAAAATAGCTTCTGAAGCTAATTGTATGATTGTTAATGGCAAAATATGGCTGTTTTTTCAATTTCCTGAAAAGTGTCTGTTTTGGAGATGAGAGGTTTTCATCTGACAGCAATAGTATAATTGACAGGATAGTCTCGAATGGAGCTCATCCAGTTCATACTCCGGTGATTGCACATTTGCCAATAGAACGGAGGGTAGAGGCGATTTATTCACTCTCTGACGTATTCTCGTCAGGTATCCAACATGCCGGCCTCTATAGCTCCGGCTCCTCTTCTCTTCTTCGATTTTCAGGGATTTGGGCCTTGTCCAGGATAATCAATATGTCTTTTGCCTCCGACTCATTGAAGTAGAAGTCCTTGTCCAAATCGAGGTTCGTGATACCTGTTCTGATGTCCAAAAGCAATTTTCAGTCATACGAAATGATGGCTGAAGCATTATGTACCAAACAAATAAGTGCAGTCAAAAAAAGACACAAAATAGCACAATTGGTCAGGAGCCCATGAAACAGCCGCTATTCCCTCCAGCACAATTATATTTACTAAGAGAGTTTTCTACTACTTTGTAGCTTTCTATTTACCACCACAAACTGATGCTGGCACTAAGACCACACTCAACAAGCTGTATAGGGCCATAAGCAAACTAGAAAATGTGGTAGGGCTTGCAAACTATCACGGATTACAAAGGGAAACCCAGCCGCAGGCTGTCCAGTGGTGAGCTAAATACCTTCTATGCTCGCTTTGAGGCTAGCAACACTGAACCATGCATGAGAGCACCAGTTGTTCCGGACAACAGTGTGAGCACTCTATCCGCAGCCGATGTAAGTAAGACCTTTAAACAGGTTAACATTCACAAGGCCGCAGGGCCAGACGAATTACCAGGATGCATACTCAGAGCATGTGCTGACCAGCTGGCAAGTGTATTCACCAACATTTTTAACCTCTCCTGACCCAGTCTGTAATATCTACATGTTTCAAGCCGACCACCATAGTCCACATGCTCAAGAACGCCAAGATAACCTGTCTAAATGACTATCACATCGTAGTGCTCACATCTGTAGCCATGAAATGCTTTGAAAGGCTGATCATGACTCACATCAACAACATCATCCCAGACACCCTGGACCCACTCCAATTTGAATTTCGCCCCATCAGATCCACCGATGACGCAATCTCTATTGCACACTACACTGCCATTTCCAACCTGGACAAAAGGAACACCAACGTGAGAATGCCGTTCATTGAGTACAGCTCAGTATTCAACACCGTAGTGCCCTCCAATATCCTCACTAAGGACCCTATGATGCCCCAGGTGGTGAGGGTAGTCAACAACACATCAGTCAAGCTGACCCTCAACACAGGGGCCCCTCACGACTCCAACACCATCATTAAGTTTTGCAGACGACACAACGGTGGAAGGCCTGATCGCCGACAATGACACAGCCTACAGGGAGGAGGTCAGAGACCTGACAGTCTGGTGCCAGGACAACAACCTCTTCCTCCACGTCAGCAAGACAAAGGAGCTGATCGTAGACTACACCCCCATCCCCATCTACGGGACTGCAGTGGAGTAGATCAAGAGCTTCAAGTTCCTTGGTGTTCACATCACTAAAGAATTATCATGGTACACACACACCAACACAGTCATAAAGAGGGCACGACAACGCCTCTTCCCCTTCAGGAGGCTGAAAAGATTCAGTATGAGCCCTCCGATCCTCAAAAAGTTAACCAGCTGCACCACTGAGAGCATCTTGACTGGCTGCATCACTGCTTGGTATAGCAACTGCTTAGCATCTGATTGCAAGGCAGTACAGAGAGTAGTGCATACGGCCCAGTACATAACTAGGGCCAAGCTCCATGCCATCCAGGACCTCTATACCAGGTGGTGTCAGAGGAAGGCCCAAAAAATTGTCAAAGACTCCAGCTACTCATGTCATAGACTGTTATCTCTGCTACAGCATGGCAAGCAGTACCGATGCACCAAGTCTGGAACCAACAGGACCCTGAACAGCTTCTACCCCAAGCCATACGTCTGCTAAATAGTTAGTCCGGGTAGCTATTGGTTAACTATTTAACTATCTGCATTGACCCTTTTTGCACTAACTCTTTTGACTCATCACATACGTTTCTGTTACTATTTAGTATCTATCCTGTTGCCTAGTTACTTTATCCCTACCTGTATGTACATTTCTACCTCAATTACCTCGTACCCCTGCACATCAACTCAGTACTGGTACCCCATGTATATAGCCAAGTTAGAATTACTCATTGTGCCTTTATTCTTTATTTTTCTATTATTTCTCTTTTTTCTCTCTGCATTGTTGGGAAGGGCCCGTAAGTAAGCATTTCACTGTTAGTCTACACCTGTTGTTTACAAAGCACGTGACAAATAACTTTTGATTTGATTCAATGTTTTGATGTTTCATTGTATGTCGGAGAACCAGCCTTTGTATTACTGTGCCAGAGAAAAATCTGAGCTCCTCTTTGCTTCACTTCATTTGATGAATAGAGAAGACTCAGAGAGACCTAACTGTAAAAAAGTAAAGCTCCAAGTCCAGAGTACACTTTTTAAACAGAAATGTGTTCTTAGTTTTAAGACTTTGTCCATCTCTCTCCAGAGAGAGAACGAGACGTTCCTAAAGTGAGCAAAGTAGGCTTGGGCGGTATCCAGATTGTCATCCCTTCATACCAACCATGTGCCAAACTGGGATGTTTGTTAATACCGGCACTGAACACAAGGGGAGCTGTTTTCAAACCAAACTGATATTTTAATCTGAACGTTAGCAATGCTAACAAGTACATGTAAAGGCCCGTAGAGAATGCTAATTAAATGCTAACAAGCGCATTGCAAATATTTTTAACAGTTTCTGACCTAAAATATACAAGTATACAAATAATGAAAAAATGCTACACACAGTTTGTGGCACACACAAAACAAATATTAGCCAGCAAGGCTTTTGACCCAGGAGGGGATTCTCTGCTGTTACCAAGCAAATACTTGATTTTGGAAAAAGCTAACCACTTAGCTAGATCGCTAACTAACTACTAAATTAGCAAACCAAATGCACAACTGCAGAGCATTTAGTATATTTTAGACAACTAACTTAATAGTTATCATATATTTAGCTGGCAAACATTTAGTTGTGAATTCCATACTGTAATTAGATCACCTGGCGCATAATGCACAACAGTGAGTGACTCACAAGGCTCCGGTCTCTCATAGTTGTGTGCTTGTAAAAAACGTCATGTTACACGTGACTGGGGGCTACTGTAAGCTTCATGATAATGTGACAGGTGAAATGAAGAACGCATTGTTCTTTATCTCCTAACGTGTTGCACAAGTTGATCGCAAGTATTTACTTAAAAAGTTGCTACAAATATTCAAATATGTAAAAATAATTAAAATAAATTGTTTCAACGGTATTGACAGTTTTGAAAAAACATCCCGTGGCTTTTTCCAAATACCCTGGTATACGGTATATACGATAAACCGCCCAAGCCTAGAAAAAAGTAAACTTTCAAGAAGAAAGTAGCTTAGATGCCATGCGTGGGAGGTTGTTTTACTTATTTATTCACTGTTTATCCGGTGTTCAGAAATGTATTCTGAATACTCTCTCGCTCTCTCTCTTTAGGGCTCCCTTTATTTCTCTCTCTCTAGATGAGCGGGGTGCCTGCAATATGGCTGAACATTCCCCTCTAAGATTGTCTTAAAAATATCTAAACAAGGAAGTAAAAAGTGGAGGTGGTGTTCTTCTTTCACAACACCGGGTAAAGACTAAAACAAGTGCTGCTGTTGCTTCTTTTTGCCATGAAATCTCTCAGAGATCTGTCGGCTGCTTCTTGCACATAGGCTACATACACACATACACCACATCTCTCTCTACTTTCATATCAGGTTTAATTTTCCGAGATTAAAGTCTACTTGCCGCATTCCCCATCAAACACACACACACACACACACACACACTCTCTCTCTCTCTCTCTCCTGGGAGGTGAATACTGGGCTAAGCTCTTTGCTGTGTCCTAAAGCATATTGATTGGCTGCTGGCTTTGAATCACTCGAACAGTGACACATGACACAAAAGCTGATGGAACGGTGTGTGAGAGCTGGAGAAGACGACAGGTTTCACTAGCCTGTGACCATTCTGTCGCTCACAAACACACACACGCATCTACATACACATATACACACGCGCACACACACACACACACACACACACACACACACACACACACACACACACACACACACACACACACACACACACACACACACACACACACACACACACACACACACACACACCACACACACACACACACACACACACACACAGAAAACAGATGAAAATATCTGAAAGAAACCCATCCCAATCCCATTCATATTTAGATAGAGGAGACAGCCAGACATGGGATTACCTGTGCTGATTGCTGGGTGGAAACATGCAGGACGGAGAAGGGAATTGGATCTTGCTGTCTGACTGACTGTAGGTTACAGAGATCCTGTGGATCCATAGTCTCCGGCTCTCTGCCCTCTGTGTGTGTACTGTATAATTTTTAGCTGACATATTGGGCACGTCGTCTCTCTTGCAAAGGAGTGTGTGTGTGTGTACTGTACATGCATACAATGTTCATGAGTGTGTGTCTGTCTCTGTTGTGTGTGTGCCTATGCGTCAGAGTTTCTATTAGACGGTAATAACTGGCTTTTGCCCCTCCCCCCAAATAATAAGAAAAGCAGAAAAATAAAATTGCGCCGAACAATTGTAAATATATCTTTTTTTAAATGGATTGTTGCCTTATAATTGATTGAAATACTAGTCGATCAGTGGCGGTCAGAGGCGTTTAAGATGAGGGAGGACCATTTTCTTTTCATGAGCATGGCCTTATTTCTATTATAGCATATTGGATGACTGTCATTAATATTCCATTCACCCAGTTCATTGTAACAGTGATAGGTTTAGGTTACATGATACTCAAATTTTACCTATACCGATCACGAGGTTGCTACAACCTAGCATATGAATGAAAGTTTACAATGTAGGTGCACATAGTTCGAGAAACACATTTGAGGTGACAGATAGTGACACATGGACAGACAGTGACATTCAATACTGTCTTGCACATTTTTGCCTGCATCTAGTTAATATAGGGTGTAATCATTAGTCCAACAGATGACCAGGGAAAAAAACATTTTGAAACCAAACCTCTACACACAGCCTGCATCATTGTCACCATATTAGCTAAAGTAACGTCATAGTCAGCATAGCTAATAGAACTATCACGTTAGTAAAATCATGCAGTAACGTTACAGTGTACAGTCAACAAACTGGCAATAAATTAGTAAAACCAAAATCTTACCTTGACTTGGAAGAGTTCCAGTGTTGTGTTGGATAGTGATAGCCAGCTAGCTAACATAGCATCCCTCTGTTTGAGCAGGGTGTTTCAGTGGGCTAAACTTGTTAGCTACATTTGCTAGCTAAGTGAAACTGAAAGTGAAAAGAAATTACGAAATCTCTCTATTTCTCTCTGGCTTCTCCTTCATTTTTGAAGATATTAATTTGTTCAAAACGGTTGAACTGTTGTCTTTCTCCCTTTTTGAGTCAACTACTCACCACATTTTATGCACTGCAGTGCTAGCTAGCTGTAGCTTATGCTTTCAGTACTTGATTCATTTTCTGATCCTTTGATTGGGTGGACAACATGTCAGTTCATGCTGCAAGAGCTCTGATAGGTTGGAGGACGTCCTCCAGAAGTTGTCATAATTACTGTCTAAGTCTATGGAAGGGGTGAGAACCATGAGCCTCCTCGGATTTCTTTTGTAAGTCAATGTACCCAGAGGACGGAAGCTAGCTGTCCTCCGGCTAAACCATGGTGCTACTCTACAGAGTGCTGTTTATGCTACTGTATACCTTCTTTGCAAAATAGTGTGTTTTAACGACGTGATTATATTTAGTATACTGTAGTTTTATCTAAAAAGGATAACTTTTTAAATGTTTAAAAATATATATATTTTTATGAAATTCATGGAGGAGGATGAAGCATGCCCATCTGAGGAGCCTACACTGCAGTCGATGTAGCGAGAGCTGCTGCTTCAACTCATCTTACAGCTGTATGTTGCTGCTGGAGTGAAACATGCTTTTATAAACCCAATGCGCAACAATTCTAAATGCAATCGCGTGTTAAAAACAAGGGCCAGGATTAAAAACATCTACTATTTTATTTATTAGCTAGTAATTCAAGTGCGTTTCCCATTCACCATTTAATTGCATAGGCAACTAGGCAGGCTTCAGCGCATCACATACAACTTTGCAATGCTGGAGGCAGTATTCATTTTGAAAACATGTACATAATTGTTTTAAACCTGAACGTTTAACTACATTATGAGGCATGGCTTACCTTGCTTCAAAGTAGCCTAGCCAAAATCCAAAGACTTCCATATGCCATGGAAACCTAGCCTATTTTTCTCATGTTCAATTGTTTTTTAAATCAACTGTCTTTCATTGTCCAGTAGCCAAAGGCACAATCCTAATCATATTTGCAACCCATGGTAGTTGTTGCATCTTTACATCTCACCTCTTTCTACATTTCTATATGGATATTCTCATCTCTGTCTCATTAATTGATCTAATATTTTATTAACATTTTAAGCATGAGCAGGTGCGTAACTTTAGAAACAGGTCAATTTGACCCTCCCAATAATATACCATTTGAAATGATTTCCCCACTGTAGCTACAGGCTTTCTGTGATTCTACACTACACAGTACTACTCAATCCCTCATTATATGATTGGATCCTCCTGCCACCAAATATGCTTGGTTTGACCCAGTCCTCAGAGGCCATGGTTTGTGAAGGGAAAAAAGTTGCGTAAAGCTTGTAAGGAGAACGGATCAATAGCTCATCTTTCTCTCTCTCTCCTCCCTCTTCCTAACAAAACCTTTCATTTTGTGAGCTAACTTCTAACAAATAAAGAAGTCAAGTCACATTTAACATGGTCAATTTATAACCACGAATAAGAATTATATAGAAAATTATATTTTCAAATGGAGAAGGGATAGGTGCGAAAAACAAGTGATAATTGGTAATGGTTATATTGGGCTCGATTTTGTGAGTTCAAAGACTTTGGCAGTATTATAAACTTTGAAACAACTGGTTTGTAGTAGACTACATATTAAGAGAAGGACTGTTTCTCTGAACCTCAGGCAGTAGGCTCAAGCAAGCCTGTTTCTCTCCCCAGTCAGAGGCAGCCTGCCTGTCTCACAGACAACCTATCCAACCTATCCTCCCTATACATGTTCAAGCACCCTAATAATTACCCTAAGAATACTTCCAGAGCCACCTTTATATTTTATTTCAATTGAGAAAATCTACAAAAGAAATTAGCCCCACCTAATATTTATTGATACAGATGTGACATTGCACAGCAGTAAGCTGGTTTATTTCTCATGTATAATTTATTTATTAATGATTTCAATATGGAAGGGAAACCAGGTACTGGTGTTTGTATGTACTTTCTTGATGAGTTAAAGCTATTCTTATACCACATTTCTGTGTAACATAGCAGCAGTTAATTCAATTGGGGGAGGTAAAGGGGCATGGGGTGGGTGCATAGGATGAAAGGTGGTCAAGTTTCTTAGCACTGATCAAGCTGATGATTAGCACAAATACTGATGTGCATGCTTCAGCCTATATTATATTTATAGCCACTATGCTACATCAGTTGGGCTACGGGTGAAAGGCCTAATGCTTATTGCTAAATAACAAAACCAGCCTGATAACATGGACCAATATGTTGTTAGGCTCATTCTTGGAGGGGAAAATGTTATTTTAATGGTGTGTTCAAAATGCACCTCTGCCCTTCAAATATGTCACTCATTGCTTCAAGCTAGAGGTCTTCACGGGTCCAAAACGTTGGATGCATTCCAAAATTGTTCCGTGGCTTGCCCACCTTACCCGATATGCATACAATTTCAAAAACGGAGACCCGTTCCAAATGGTGCTGAGGACAGTCAGACCCGTTCCGAAAAGGAAGTCGAAAAACAGACCTGTGCCGGTTCGGATCCGAGAGACCCGTTCAGATCCAAGAGTAGAAAGAGAGGTATTACTGCACTGTCGGAGCTAGAAACATAAATATTTTGCTGCACCTGCGATTACATCTGCAAAATATGTGTACGCGACCAATAACATTTTATTTTATTTGGATTTGAGAGAGACAAGCAATATTCACCATATTATTCACAGCTAAAGTACATGTCCTTAAAAACTTAGATTTAAGAGCAAATGCATCAGGGCATTTTATGCATATAGGCCTATAAACATAGAGATATGCTGGCACCATGTTTCCAACACCGACATAAATGTCTTTATCCTTTTCAGACCGTCTACTACTGCTATACAGATATATGCGTACAGAAGGTTAATTCGTACATTTTCGATCCAAATATTTTTTCTTATAAAGATAAGCATTATATTGTGAGATTAACCTCTTGGGGCTAGGTGGGACGCTAGCGTGCCACCCGTGGTGCACTCCATCAACAGCAGGTGCATTTCAAGAGCGGCAAATTTGAATCCAAATAAATGTCAAAATTCAAATTTTTCAAAAATACAACTATGTTACACCATTTGAAAGATAAACATCTCCTTAATCTAACCACGTTTTACGATTTCAAAAAGGTTTTACGGCGAAAGCATAAATTTAGAGTATGTTAGGACAGTACATTTACAAGAGTTGTGTGTAATGTTTTGTCAAGTCAAAGACAGGGTCACCAAAACCATAAAACCAGCTAAAATGATACACTAACCTTTTACAATCTCCATCAGATGACACTCCTAGGACATTATGTTAGACAATGCATGCATTTTTAGTTCTATCAAGTTGATATTTATATCCAAAAACAGCGTTTTACTATGGCATTGATGTTGAGGAAATCGTTTCCCTCCAATAACCGGCAGTCAAGTCAGCGTCACAAATTAAATAATTAAAATTAGAAAACATTGGTAAAATATTATATTGTCATTTAAAGAATTATAGATTTACATCTTTTGAACGCAATCAACTTGCCAGATTTAAAAATAACCTTACTGGGAAATCACACTTTGCAATAATCTGAGCACTGCGCCCAGAAAAATACGCGTTGCGATACAGACTAGACGTCATGTTGGGGAGATCTAAAATCGAAAATACTATGTAAATAATCCATTACCTTTGATTCTCTTCATCAGATGTCACTTCCAGGTATCACAGGTCCATAACGAATGTAGTTTTGTTCAAAAAAGCTCATCATTTATGTCCAAAAATCTCCGTCTCGTTAGCACATGATGTAAGCCAGCCGGACTTCTCGTCATGAACGAGGGGAAAAAATATATTTCCGTTCGTTCAAACATGTCAAACGTTGTATAGCATAAATCATTAGGGCCTTTTTTAACCAGAACATGAATAATATTCAAGGTGGACGAATGCATACTCTTTTATAACGTATTGGAACGAGGGTACCCAACATCAACTCGCGCGCAAGGTGTCTAATGGGCCATCATCGTTCCATGGCTCTTGTTCGGTCAGATCTCCCTCCAGAAGACTCAAAACACTTTGTAAAGGCTGGTGACATCTAGTGGAAGCAATAGGAAGTGCCAAAATATTCCTAAACCCCTGTGTTTTTCAATGGGATAGGTTTAAAGTCAATACAACACATCAGGTATCCACTTCCTGTCAGAAAATGTCTCAGGGTTTTGCCTGCCAAATGAGTTCTGTTATACTCACAGACACCATTCAAACAGTTTTGGAAACTTTAGAGTGTTTTCTATCCATATATAATAAGTATATGCATATTGTAGTTACTGGGTAGGATTAGTAACCAGATTAAATCGGGTACATTTTTTTTATCCAGACGTGCAAATGCTGCCCCCTAGACCCAACAGGTTAAAGCAGTAAAGGCGTAAAACATTCTTCCTCACCTCAACTGTCGTTTGACTGTCGGAGTCAGTTGGAGCATCGATGCTCACTGTCTTCATAGGCCTGCAGTATCTAAGCCTAATAATAGCCATACCACACCAAGCCCTCACAAAGGTTTCTTAACTTTATTAGGGTAATATCAAAAATCAGTCAAGCCATTGTTTATAGGGAAAATACAAAAAGGTAATTATATTGTAGCATTAAATTACATTTTGCATCTCGCCCTTTGCTTTTTCCTTTTCATGGTTTAAGTGCAAGTAACCTATATAAACCGGTAATTATACTATATTGCGGCAAACACAACATTAAGTTGGAACATAATTTGTCCAAATTAAATGGCTCAACAGAATGAAACAAAACACTTGTTGCATATATTTTTTAAATCGTTTAAACCTTCACAGGAGTTTTGAACAGGCTTGGCCTATGTTGCAGTAATTAACAACAAGGCGAGTGTCTCCCGTATGCCTACCCAACATAATGCACATAGTATCCTAAAATGTGTGTAGGACTCTGTGTGAGTCACAGGAGGTTGGTGGCACCTTAATTGGGGAGGACGGGCGCATGGTAATAACTGGAGCGGAATCAGTGGAACGGTATCAAATACATCAAACACATCAAACACAACGCCGTTCCATTCGCTCCGGACATTTTTATGAGCCGTTCTCCCTCAGCGGTCTCCTGTGGTGTGAGTGTACTGTACTTACGATGTTCATGAGTGTGAGCAGGTACTTCTGGACGTTTTCCTTGCCGTGGAACTGCACCACAGAGTCATCCACCCCCAGTAGGACCTCAATGTTGTAGGCTCTTTCTGGACTCTGTCTCCTCTGTCTCTGGGCTCGGGTCTGGTTGATGCTCTGCTCCACACCACGATACAGGGACTCCAGGTCCATCATACTAGGCAGATCAGCACCTAGAGACAACACAAACACAGACAGGGTTAATATCTAAAACACACACACATACACGTGCACACGCGCACCAGCTTGATGCCTGAGACACAGGCAGAAAGCACAAATATGTAGGTATAACTGTTGGTAAATATGTAAATATATCTCTAACAGATTTGACTAATCAACCCAGTATTGTAATTCACATCGCAGATTGTGCGGTGGCTAAAAACTCAATAGACTTCAAATCAAATCAAGTCTTATTGGTCACATACACATATTCAGCAGATGTCATTGCAGGTGTATTGAAATGTGTTCCTAGCTCCAGCAGTGCAGTAGTATCTAACAGTTCACAACAATACACACTAATCTAAAAGTAAAAGAATGGAATTAAGAAATACATAAATATTAGATTGAGCAATGTCAGGGTGGCATTGACTAAAATACAGTAGAATAGAATACAGTATATACATATGAGATGAGTAAAGCAGAATGTAAACATTATTTAAACATTCATGTGACTAGTGTTCCATTATTAAAGTTGCCAGTGATTCCAAGTCTATGTACATAGAGCAGCAGCCTCTAAGGTGCAGGGTTACGTAATCGGGTGGAAGTCGGCTAGTGATGGCTATTTAACAGTCTGATGGCCTTGAGATAGAAGCTGTTTTTCAGTCTCTCGGCCCCAGCTTTGATGCACCTGTACTGATCTCTCCTTCTGGATGATAGCGGGGTGAACAGGCCGTGGCTCAGGTGATTGATGTCCTTGATGATCTTTTTGGCCTTCCTGTGACATCGGGAGCTGTAGGTGTCCTGGAGGGCAAGTAGTTTGCTCCCGATGATGCGTTGGGCAGACCGCACCACCCTCTGGAGAGCCCTGTGGTTGCGGGCGGTGCAGTTGCCATACCAGGCGGTAATACAGCCCGACAGGATGCTCTCAACTGTGCTTCTGTAAAAGTTTGTGAGGGTTTTAGGGGCCCGCCAAATTTCTTCAGTCTCCTGTGGTTGAAGAGGCAATGTTGAGCCTTCTTCACCACACTGGCCGTGTGAGCGGACCATTTCAAATCGTCAGTGATGTGTACGCCGAGGAACTTGAAGCTTAGAACTTCTTAGATACACACACACACATACACATGCAAGTAGCTCTTCACATTGGGTCTAAACACTCTTAGCACTCCTAGGTAAGTCTATGTGTAATTGAGGCCACAAACACACACACACACCACACACACACACACACACACACACACACACACACACACACACACACACACACACACACACACACACACACACACACACACACACACACACACACACACACACACACACAAGTAGCTGTGTGTATCGGGCTGAGATACTGTAGCTGGAGTGGTGTGTTGGGATTCAGGAGAGGATAAATGATGCTGTCTCCAAAGCCAAGGCTGGCTCTCCTCATCCCACCTCTTGGCACAAACAGAAACACTGTGGCCTCCATGGAACATTATCCGCTAGTTGGGAAGACAGGGAACACCACGGCAATCTGGAGCCACATGTCTCTCTATGGAATCTACAAGCCATGTCCTGTCAGGCTCTGCACGGGGCCACTCTTAGCTGAGGAGTGTGTGTGTTTGTGTGTGTGTGTGTTAGAGCGTGTATGTGCGTGGCCTTAGCCTGCAGTTGCCAGGCAGCGCAAACAGGCTGAGGGACGTGGTCTCACAGAGAGAGATGCTTCACTGTGGGGAGCAGTTGCGTGGTCACTGGTTTAGGCCAGTGTGGGAAACTCAAGTATAGTACACTACACTGCACATTTAACATGACAATACTTAGAGTACAGACGTATTCCTCAAGACACTCAATCACCGTTTATTTATTTAGCAGACCCAGAATGCTAGGCCAAATACAGTGAGACTTTAATCCCAATTTAGGTGGTGCTTAGTCCACTGGTGGTGCTTATTCAATGATATTGGTAGCATCTCAATTGGACAGGTATAACTAAGCTACACCAAAAGTATCTGGACAATTGCTCGTCAAACATCTCATTCCAAAATCACGGGCATCAATATACAGTTGGTCCCCCCCTTTGCTGCTATAACAACTCTTCTGGGAAGGCTTTCCACTGGATCTGGGAATTTGCTTCCATTCAGCCACAAGAGCATTAGTGAGGTCGGGCACTGATGTTGGGCGATTAGGCTTGGCTCGCAGTAGGTGTTCCAATTCATCCCAAAGGTGTTCAATGAGGTTTAGGTCAGGGTCCTATGCAGGCCAGTCAAGCTCTTCCACGCCAATCTCAACAAACCAACTATTGCCACAAAGTTCGAAGTACAGAATCGTCTAGAATGTCATTGTATGCTGTAGCGTTAAGATTTCCCTTCACTGGAACTAAGGGGCCTAGCCCGAACCATGAAAAACAGCCCCAGACCATTATTCCTCCTTCACCAAACTTTACAGTTGGCACTATGCATTGGGGCAGGTAGCATTCTCTTGGCCTCTACCAAACCCAGATTCATCTGGCGGACTGCCAGATGGTGAAGCACGATTCATCACTCCAGAAAACTTGTTTCCACTGCTCCAGAGTCCAATGGCGGAGAGCTTTACACCACTCCAGCTGACGCTTGACATTGCACTTGGTGATCTTAGGCTTGTACTCGGCCATGGTAACCCATCTCATGAAGCTCCCGACGAACAGCTCTTGTGCTGACATTGCTTTCAGAGGCAGTTTGGAACTCAGTAGTGAGTGTTACAACCAAGAACAAATGACTTTTACTCGCTACGCGCTTCAGCACTTGGTGGCCCTGTTCTATGAGCTTGTGTGGCCTACCACTCCGTTGTTGCTCTTAGACGTTACCAATTCTGTCAGGCTGTGGGTAACTGGTGCATGGAATCAGGCGCAGGAGAGCAGAGATGAGTGTACAAGGTCATTTATTCCACGAACAGCACCAGTATAAAACAAATACTAAAGGTGCGTGAAATTACCGGTCACTCGTAAATAACAGGCGTAATAACGAACCCGGCAAACAATACCAGCCAACAAGTAATGACCTGAACATTATAAACAAACACGCACACAAACATGGGGGAAACAGAGGGTTAAATAATGTACATGTAATTGGGGAATAGAAACCAGATGTGTAGAAAACAAAGACAAAACAAATGGAAAATGAAAAATGGATCGGCGATGTCTAGAAAGCCGGTGACATCGACCGCCGAACGCCGCCTGAACAAGGAGAGGGACCGACTTCGGCGGAAGTCGTGACAAATTCACAATAACATCACTTCAAGCTGACCGTGGCAGCTCTAGCAGGGCAGAAATTTGACGAACTGACTTGTTGGAAAGGTGGCATCCTATGACGGTGCCACGTTGAAAGTCACTGAGCTCTTCAGTAAGGCCATTCTACTGCCAATGTTTGTCTATGGAGATTACATGGGTGTGTGCTAAGTTTTATACACCTGTCAGCAACGGGTGTGGCTGAAATAGCGGAATCCACTAATTTTAATGGGTGTCCCCATTCTTTTGTATATACAGTGTATTTTTTTACTCATATAATTATAAGGAAAGAAAACTTGATACAAAGGACAGTGATATTAGGAAGAAGAGACACTAAGCTAACACATATGGAGAGATGCATTAGGGGCCATATTGTTTTTTTTTAACAAACACTATGTTGAACTGTTGGATCCACACTAGTTTAACACATATGATCAGTGTGTTGGCGTATAAAGTGTTGGTAAGAGAAACTACAGAGATGTGAGAGAGAGAGAGAGAGAGATAGGGGGCTGCTGGGTAGATCTGCCACCTAGTCTCCCGTCTCTCAATTAGCAAGGGGAAGTGATAGAGATAGAAAGAGAGAGAGAACGAGAGGAGAGAGAGAGAGAGAGAGAGAGAGAAAGAGAGAGAAAGAGAAAGCTTGAGAGAGAGAGAGAGATAGGGGAGAGATATATGGAGAGAGAGAGAGAGATGGAGGGAGAGAGAGAGAGCGCAAGAGAGCAAGGGGGCTGCTGGGTAGATCTGCCACCTAGTCTCCCGTCTGTCAATTAGCAAGGGGCATCCTTTCCTTCCCGCTCCTCTTATGCAATGTTACCTAGGCAACCGGCTCATGGGTAAAACAACGCGCCGCATGGCTAATATTGTCTGCGGAGTCTGAGGAATAGGATTCAGTAGCAGCTACACATGAGTGACAGAACATGGTGAAAATGTCAGCTTCCTATCTCTAACTAAAGTGGAAGTGTAGGGAAAAACTGCAGGGGAAAAAAATGATAATTAAATGTGATATTTTTTCTTAAACACCCATGGGTGTAAAATTATTTTTCCAGCAGGTGCCATTGTCTACGCTATCATGTGTCTGTGAGCACACGTGTTGACAATTTCTTACCATCGTTAATGGAATTAGCTCAAATTAAGGCCCCTGTCCTTTTTCTAAAATAACAGCAACAAAAAATTACGAGCATGATGTCATAACTACAGCATCTGCTTTTAAAGACAGGTTTAGTTCAGATATTTTTACTTCTGATTACGTAACACAATTGACGGAAAGCAGCTTTTGAACTCTTTCGTCTTTTTTACGAGGATGCCATTCCTTTGGAAAACATGTCCTAAGACTGCAAATTAGGGTGGGAATGACGTAGAGTTTCAATAAAGAAAAAATTGGGGTAAGGAAATAACACCGAAAATATCCCTTGTTAACTCTTGCCCTCTAATGTTGACTTCATTTTCTTCCCCGAAGCCCACAGGTCTATTACAAACAACTCCATCTGTCATTCCTGGGCCTTGAGTAAACTAAGCCTGCCTACTTCCTTAACTTGAATAGCTTTTGAGCAGGTGTCCTAAGAGAAAAAGAAAGAGAGAGAGAGAGAGAGAGAGAAAGATATGTGAAGTCATGATTTATCTCTATAAGACAGCGAGAGAGCGAGAGAGAGAGAGAGAAAGAGAAAGCGACGAGGAGAAACCAGAAAGACCTTGAGTGTCACAGTTCTGCTTCAGTCTTCTTCACTATATTTATAGCGAGTGTCACAGTCTTGTGGAGAGGCATCAGTGTCTCCCTCCAGAGACTGCCACCAGGTACACAGAAATAAACAACATCTACTCTTTTCACCTACAGTTCTGTAATCAGTCTATGTGTTTCACTGTGTCTGGCTCGTCTTGACAATGCTAATAAAATAATTCTGCTTATTTACCAACAGCACTTTCTCTGCATGACATAAAAGACTGATACAATGTCCATCTCGTCTTTCTCCTTTTCTTCCCTAATCCTGTTTTCCCTCTTCTCCTCCCTCTCCTCTCCATCTCTCCTAAATCAGATGCAGTGCAGTCAGAATATATTTAAATTCCATGGGTACAGTGACACAAGGCGGGCCATTTACATAAAAAAAAGTTGTCATTTAGCAAACACTCTTATCCAGAGCATCTTACTGTAGTGAGTGCATACATTTTTTTTTTTTCCTACTGGGCCCCCGTGGGATTTAAACCCGTGTGGTTACCAAATGAGCCACATGGGACCACAATAAAATAAATAAAATATTACCCTTTTTACCTACCCCCCTCTACCAAAACATCCCCCTCCCTTTTACCAGTGAGACGTAAACATATTATTTCACCCTCTCCCCCACTGCCTCCCTCCGGTCTCTCCCCTCTCCCTAGGACTTCTCATTCAGGTGGAGGAGAGCCGGCCCTTATTAGGAGACAAAGGTACTCTGTCTTTCAACCTTTGCAAATGTCAAGGATGTCTCAGTGCCTGGAGAAGGGAGAGAGAGGGAGAGGAGAGGGAGAGAGAGGGAGAGAGAGAGAGAGAGAGAGAGAGAGAGAGAGAGAGAGAGAGAGAGAGAGAGAGAGAGAGAGAGAGAGGAGAGAGAGAGGAGAGAGAGAGAGGTTATTTTGGCTGTCCCAATAGGAGAACCCTTTTTGGTTCCAAGTAGAACCCTTTCGGGATTCCATGTAGAACCCTGTCCAGAGGGTTCTACCTGGAACCATTATAGGTTATCCTATGGGGACGGCCAAAGAACCCTTTTGGAAACCTTTTTTCTAAGAGTGTATAGAGGAGGAGACTAATGGTGATTATTCAGGTCAAAGCAGTCCTAATATTGAGATGTCATTGCTAAAGCAGACTGTTTGACAGGACATAGTGTGGAAGGTTTCTTTGTACTCTGAAGAGCTGCTGAAAATGTTCAGGTGGCAATGACCTTAGACACATATTCTTTCCGTTGCTTCTCTCTTGCAAGTGTGTGTGTGCGTGTGTGCATGTGTGAGTTTGTGCTGGGGGGGTACAACTCAGGCCGATGTGTGTGTGTGCACATTGCTATGAGTTCGGGAAGTCCAGATGCCCCTGTGTGTGTGCATGCATTGCTGTGAGCATGTGTGTGTATGTGTGTGTGTGTGGGGGGGGGTGTATGTGTGTGTGTGTGTGTGTGTGTGTGTGTGTGTGTGTGTGTGTGTGTGTGTGTGTGTGTGTGTGTGTGTGTGTGTGTGTGTGTGTGTGTGTGTGTGTGTGTGTGTGTGTGTGTCTCTCTCTCTCTTAGTGTGTCTCCACTAGTGTGCATGTGTGCGTATGCGAACAGTAGAGACCTTGATGTCAGACATGTCGAGGTTATTCCAGTGCAAGGTCTCATACCTAGCCAAGTGACTCAAGATTCACTTCGAAATTAGACATCCATCCATGTCCCGAGGACATCGGGAGATGCCTTCAAAACCCACTACTAGGGGCAACGGTGAGCGCTATTACAAGTAGGCTTGGGCTTTGTTAGGGCGTTGTGGACTGAGATGGTGTTTTAACCCTATCTCAAACCTCTTAACTTAACCAGTCAGAATGAGAGACAGCAGCAGTGCAACCCGAGTTGCAGCTGCAGCAGGAGGAGCAACCCAAAACATGTTTAAAGTTGACGTTTGGAGCAACTTAGGCATTTAAGGTTTGGAGAAACATGGAAAAACGTCAGAATCTGAAGTCAAATTGGTTAAACCGTGAGATCTTGTTGCTCATACCTAGTGATTTATGTAATCCAGCTCACTGACTCAACAAACAACACACACACAGGCACACAGGTACACACACCTATCCTATCCCTCCCTCCCCCACTCACCCACACACACACACACACACGACTACTTTGCTTACAAATGCACACCTTGGCCACATAGCTCAAAGCATGGACACTTTGGCTCCTTGGCGACAGGTTTATGGGTCGTCAAGGTGATGAGTGGCGCGGATCGTTAAATCGGCCGCTAGCATCTGGACATGTAGCAACGCATTGTGAGGTCGCAAAAAATGTCAGTCGCACCTCCACCGAGCGAGCACTCATTAAAAGTAAAGACAAGGAACAGAACGCAGTATAAGACGAAGAGGCTCCGATGACACACATATTGAACTCTGATTCACCTTATTTTATAGGTTTCATTATTTAGTCAGTTAATCAGCAATCAAATTTTACAGATTGCAATTCCCAAAGCACGACCCGCAATGTAAATGACCAAAATACGTGAATTAAAACTTGCTTTAATCAATAACTGTTTTAAAAAAGTGTTTTCTTAATGATTAATTTCAATATTCCACCACTAATTTATTTGAATGGGTCCACGTGGTTAAACAGATCAGTAACTTCCAGGACTTGGCTGATATTGTTCATTAGATTGGGTGGATTTAGGGGACCAGTACATGATTTAGTGACTTTAGTCCATCACACCTGTTGCTGTAAAATACAACACAAACAATGTGTTCCATTAGTTTTGCGACACTGTGTGCACTGTGCATCATTAACATGTGTTCATCTGACCTTAGTGAGCTTTCTCTGAAGATGAGACAGGTACCAGTCAGATAGAGAGCAAGGAGACATAGAGGCCTGTACGGCCACATCATTATGTAACTGTCTGGATCTAGTTCAGGCCCTGTCTGTGTGATGGGGAGGATTCTGCAGCCAGGCCGCTTAAGATCCACTGCGAAATTCGACATCCGTCCATGTAAGCAGGATGTCGGGAGATTACTTCAAAACCGACAACTAGGGGCAACGGTGAGCGCTATTACCATCAAGTAGGATTGTGATTTTCTAGGGCGTTGTGCATGGGGATGGCGGATGGGCGTATGCCGCAAGCTCCAGCTCAGAGGCTCGGGTATTCAATCCCAGTACTCGGAACTAGTTTTGTATTTGTTTGTTTTAACCCTATCCCAAACCTTAACCCTTAACTTAACCATTCAGAATTAATGTCTAACCTTAACCTTGGAGTGGTTTTTGTTTTAACACTACCCCAAACCTTAACACTTAACTTAACCATTCGGAATGAATGCCTAAACTTAACCTTTGAAATGTTATGTTTATGGACAAATGTCGGATTCTGCAGAGAGACTGTGAGAGCTTGTTGCATCCTGTGCTATAGCTTTCTGCTTTCAGAGTCCTGCTACATTGCCATGTCACGCCTGTGTGTGTGTGTGTGTGTGTGTGTGTGTGTGTGTGTGTGTGTGTGTGTGTGTGTGTGTGTGTGTGTGTGTGTGTGTGTGTGTGTGTGTGTGTGTGTGTGTGTGTGTGTGTGTGTGTGTGTGTGTGTGTACTGTGCTAAGGCTGACGATAATATGATCCAATCACTGCAATTTAGCCTGATTTGTTTAGCTAACTCTCTCGACGGCAATTAAACTGAATATGAGTGTGTAATAGACAGACCTAGAGGATAAGTTGAAGAGATAGGACTACTCACACGCAGCACAATAATGCCACAATCTTCCCTGTTGAGCACTACATTAACCATCAAGACTATCATTGTCTATTATAAGGAGACACAATATACAGAGAAATCCAAGAGTTCTCCAACCACACTGCCTTAGCATCCTATAGAGTAAAGCCAGGGCTATTTAGTTCTACCAAGTTAATAACAAACATACGTACGTACGCACGCACGCACACACACACACACACACACACACACACACACACACACACACACACACACACACACACACACACACACACACACACACACACACACACACACACACACACACACACACACACACACACACACACACACACGTGCACACACAGGGTGGCAGGTAGCCTAGTGGTTAGAGCGTTGCCAGTAACTGAAAGGTTGCTGGTTCGAATACCTGAGCTGTAAAGGTGAAAAATCTGTCAATGTGTCCTTGAGCAAGGCACTTAACCCTAACTTGCTCTGGGGACATCTTGCTACAACGTGCACACACACACACGCCTTGCTGATATCAATCTTTTCTGACTCTCATCGAGCTTGATTTAGGGTTAGGTCTCCACGAAGGAAAGATTTCTAAAGGATTGTCTCTTTCTCCTGTGAAATAAAAGGCTGGAGAAACATTTCCTCCAGGCAGGGAGGGAGGGAAGGAAGGCAGTGAGGGAAGACACTACTTCCTGCTGCTCGCCCCCACACTAGAGATGGGAGAATGATCCCACCACTGTCCACAGCCAGACGGATCCATCTCTCACAGGTCACCATCAAATTCTTCGCCCACGGTTCCACCATGCGTGTGTATGTGTTCACGTCACTGAAAGGGGGCAGTACAGTTTCTGCTACACAGGCAGGTGAATAGGGAGGAGAGGTAAGTGTGAGTGTGTGCGTCTGTTTGTGTGTATTCATGTGTATTCATGTGTATACAGCATCTGGCACCTAGCCGCACCCCTCCTCACCCCTAGAGACACCTGCCCCCACCCTTTTTGACCTAAAGGTCACAAGTCGTCAGACACACATGCACACGCAAACAATAAAGCCCATTGAATTGAGAGAGAGAGAGAGAGAGAGAGAGAGAGAGAGAGAGAGAGAGAGAGAGAGAGAGAGGTTATTTTGGCTGTCCCAAAATAACGACCAGTCTTCCTTCTGCAAGGGCCATTACAGTTCAGAGCTATGGATTCTGCATGTCCTTCCATTTCACTGGCAACTGATCTAGTCACCTTCCACAGAAAGGCTCTTCCAGGCTCTACAGAAAGGCTCTTCACTTTATCTCTCCATAGCAGAGCTGTCTCCTTTGCTCTCCTGTCTATTGTTACTGTTTCAATTTAACTCAAGATTGCTGATACGGAGACACAATGAGAGGTCAGAGATGGTTGGGTGTTGATCAGTATGGTGTCATAACACACACACGCACGCTCCTCACGGATGCCCCAACGCAGGCACACACACAGACACAAACAGGCACGCACACACGCAGACACAAACACGCACACATGAATGCACAGGCTCACGCACTCGCGCACATGCACGCACACACACACACAGACAGTGAGAATCCTTGCATAATCAATCAACAAGTCTGAAATGTCCACGTTCAGCAACAACTGACGTTCACAACAATTCACAGCAAACACAAACATCAGATGGACACTCGTCAACAACACAACGCACACACGCATATACACACAGAGTGAGAATTGTTACTTAACCAATGAACAAGTCTGAAACCTACAAACTCGACGTACGGCCGGACCAGAAAAATGTCTCAACATCACAGAGAACTCTTCTCTCTTCTATTCTCTCCTCCTCTCCTCCTCTCTTCATTACGTGTTCCTTTAGAAGCTTCATGGGGGGAGAGATATGAAGAATGATAGAGAGCGACAGAGAGAGAGAGAGAGAGAGAGAGACAGACAGAGAGAGAGAGAGACAGAGAGACAGAGACAGAGAGAGAGAGAGAGAGAGAGAGAGAGAGACACAGAGAGAGAGACACAGAGAGAGAGACAGAGAGAGAGACACAGAGAGAGAGAGACAGAGACAGAGAGAGAGAGAGAGAGAGAGAGAGAGAGAGAGAGAGAGAGAGAGAGAGAGAGAGAGAGAGAAAGAAAGAGAGGATCCCATCCAGAGGTGTGATACAATATGTATGCAAATGGTCTCTCCTCTCTCTCCAGCCCTCCCATACAGAGAGAGACACACACACCATATTGCCATAGGGATGGAGAATAGGCTTTTCTACTTATGATTTATGAAAGCCCATAAGCCATGATACACTCATGATCTAGTCTAACCCAGCTACCCAACGGACACATTACAGTAGTTTAATGGAGATTGTATTTTAATCAAGATGAATGTTTGTTTTCCAAAACAATTATGATGAATCTGCTGAAGAATACTCATTAGAATTGGATTATAACAGTTGGAATAAAATA
Organism: Salmo salar; assembly: GCF_965601325.2. NCBI lineage: Eukaryota > Metazoa > Chordata > Actinopteri > Salmoniformes > Salmonidae > Salmo > Salmo salar. Next base: position 40,464,928 of record NC_138295.1, on the reverse strand, counting down.
AAAGTGTTTGGGCTTTTGTTATTGGCATTATTTCACCGCAAAGATAATTATCACTCCAAGTACAACAACCTTTTGTTTTAAACATCAAGTTTTAGAGGCAGCCAAAGCAGAATTAATCAAGTGCTATCTGTGTGGCCAATTGGCGGTGTTTCACAACTGAGTCCTTCATAGCAATTATCAATTAAAAACAATGAAATACAACATTCATCATTCTCAATCATACCGCCCTGAACAGGGAACAGTGCCAGAGTCAATCTAATAGATCTGTAATCAAAACCTATAATGAACCATCTCTCTTCTCCTCTCCGGTGTGTGTGTATATTCTTGTGTGTGTGTGTGTGTGTGTATATTCTTGTGTGTGTGTGTGTGTGTGTGTGTGTGTGTGTGTGTGTGTGTGTGTGTGTGTGTGTGTGTGTGTGTGTGTGTGTGTGTGTGTGTGTGTGTGTGTGTGTGTGTGTGTGTGTGTGTGTGTGTACTGTAAAAAAAAAACACCCGCAAATGTAGTTGTTTCAACTAATTATTATTAAGTAACTGGTTCCACAGCCTTTTTTTTGTTTACACAACTTTTCCCTCCAGGTGTTACCTGAACAAACAAAAAATGTTGGCCCAAACTTGAGAAAACGTTAGCAAAAATTCAGTCAATATAAAATTATGTGTTTTCTCAACTTGTCTCATATGTTCATTAAACTAGAAATGATTATTTAGGCATATTAACTAAAACATAATGTGCTTTTACCATAAAATGTTTTCAACTTACATATTTGACACATGTTTATTTATACGGTAAATATTATTGACCTGGGATTTTAACACACAACTTCCTGGTTCACGGCATTCTGATCTATTGTTCTATGCCACCAGGTCTGTGTCAATTATCATTTAATCTCACTATTTTCTCTCATCACTGATATGATTTTATTATTTAAAGTCATTTTAGTTTTTTCTGTATTGTTGTCTAATGTTGGTGGGCTATATTTTTATCTGTTTTAATGCTACTCAATCACTATGATAAATAAAATATTTTTTCTTGAGTGTACTTTTAACAGAGCTGAGATTTTTTTTAAAGTGCAAAGTGTAGCAACACAGGTGAAATCAGTTATTGATAGACATGGTGGAGTAGCAAAACGATTGGAATGCTGTGAACCAAGAGGTTGTGAATTGAAATCCCAGGTGAATCACATGTTGAATATGAATTACTGTATAAATGAACATGCACAACGTATATCAACGTCTGTCAAATATGTAAGTTGATAACATTGTACATTTAAAGCTCTGTTTCTGTGTAACTACGTTAAACCAAAATATAAACACATGTAAAATGTTGATCCCATGTTTCATGAGCTCAAATAAAAGATCCCAGGAATGTTAAATATGCACAAAAAGCTTATATTCCTCAAATGTTGTGCACAAATTTGTTTACATCCCTGTTAATGAGCATTTCTCCTTGCCAAGATAATCCATGCACTTGACAGGTGTTTCATATCAAGAAAAGCTGATTAAACAGCATGATCATTACACAGGTGCACCTTGTGCTGGGGACAATAAAAGGCCACTCTAAAATGTGCAGTTTTGTCCAACAACACAATGCCACAGATGTCTCAAGTTTTGAGGTAGCGTGCAACTGGCATGCTGACTGCAGGAATGTCCACCATAGCTGTTTGCCAGATAGTGAATGTTCATTTCTTTACCATAAGCCACCTCCAATGTTGTTTAGAGAATTTGGTAGTACGTCCAACTGGCCTCACAACCGCAGACCACGTGTATGGCGTCGTGTGGGTGAGCGGTTTCCTGATGTCAATGTTGTTAACAGAGTGCCCCATGGTGGCTGTGGGGTTATGGTTTGGGCAGGCATAAGCTACAGACAACAAACACAATTGTATTTTATCGATAGCAATTTGAATGCACACAAATTCCGTGAAGAGATCCTGAGGCTCGTTGTCGTTTCATTACTCCACCGCCATCACCTCATGTTTCAGCATGATAATGCACGGCCCCATGTCGAAAGAATCTGTACACAATTCCTAGAAGCTGAAACTGTCTCAGTTCTTTCATGGCCTGCATGCAGACCAGACATGTCGCCCATTGATCATGTTTGGGATGCTCTGGATCGACGTGTACGACAGCGTGTTCCAGTTCCCGCTAATATCCAGCAACTTCGCACAGCCATTGAAGAGGAGTGGGACATTCCACAGCCCACAATCCACAGCCTGATCAAATCTATGCGAAGGAGATGTGTCGTGCTACATGAAGCAAATGGTGGTACTTTTTTTGTTTTGTTGGGTATCTGTGACGAACAGATGCATACACTATATGATGCTTACTCTACATGATCTCATTCCAAAATCATGGGCATTAATATGGAGTTGGTCCCCCCTTTGCTGCTATAACAGCCTTCACTCTTCTGGAAAGGTTTTCCACTAGATGTTGGAACATTGCTGCGGGTACTTGCTTCCATTCCCCAACAAGAGGATTAGTGAGGTCGGGCACCGATGTTGGGCGATTAGACCTGGCTCGCAGTCAGCGTTCCAATTCATCCCAAAGGTGTTCGATCGGGTTGAGGTCAGGGCTCTGTGCAGGCCAGTCAAATTCTTCCACACTGATCTCGACAAACCATTTCTGTATGGACCTCGCTTTGTGCACGGGGGCATTGTCATGCTGGAACAGGAAAGGGCCTTCCTCAAACTGTTGCCACAAAGTTGGAAGCATAGATTCGTCTAGAATGGCATTTTATTTTGTAGCGTTAAGATCTCCCTTCACTGGAACTAAGGGGCCTAGCCCTGAACTATGACAAATAGCCCCAGACCATTATTCCTCCTCCACCAAACTTTACAGTTGGCACTATGCATTCCGGTACGTAACATTTTCCTGGCCTCCGCCAAACCCAGATTCATCTGGCGGACTGCCAGATGGTGAAGCACGAATCATCACTCCAGAAAACGCGTTTCCACTGCTCCAGAGTCCAATGGCGGTGAGCTTTACACCACTCCAGCCAACGCTTGGCCCTGCGCATGGTGAGCTTAGGCTTGTGTGCAGGTGCTTGGCCATGGAAACCCATTTCATGAAGCTCCCAACGAACAGTTCTTGTGCTGACGTTGCTTCCAGAGGCAGTTTTGGAACTCGTAGTGAGTGTTGCAACTGAGGACAGACAATTTGTACGTGCTACGCACTTCAGCACCCGGCGGTCCCATTCTGTGAGCTTGTGTGGCGTACCACTTTGCGGCTGAGGCGTTGTTGCTCCTAGACATTTCCACATTACAATAACAGCACTTACAATTGACCAGGGCAGCTCTAGCAGGGCAGACATTTGACGATTTTACTTGTTGGAAAGGTTGCATCCTATACATTTTAATTGACCATTTTTTTTTTATATGAACTGGAACTCAGTAAAATCATTGAAACTGTTGCATGTAGCATTTATATTTTGGTTCAGTACAGTTCCACAGCCTTTTTTTAGGCAAGATGCCCAAATAAAAAACATTTGTTGAATGAACATATGAGACAATTTAAGTTGACTGAATTTTTGCCTACTTTTTCTCAAGTTGGAGCTAAGTTTGGGACAACTAAAAATGTTCATTCAACCGAAAAACCAGTGACTTAATAATATTTAGTTAATGCAACTCAAGAAAAGAATGACAGTGTGTGCACGCCTGCTAACGTGCATGTGTGGCTGGTTGGTTTACAGCACATAGCTGCCTTTCTTCTCCCTTTTATGAGTTTATAACCTCTACTTCTGCCCCCAACCTATTCATTCCAAACCCCAACCCTCCCCTCCCCATCCACTGATACATCACACACTTTCCCTTCTTTGAGCTTCTCTCTTTCCTTCTCTTTATTCACGTTTTGTTTAGTCTGATGTTTTCTTTTGACTCCTGTTTTGTTGTTTTCCTTTTTCATTTCTATAATTGTAAAGTGACTTTGGGTCCTTGAAAAGTGATAGACTGCATAAGTCCCATGTATTATTATTATTATTATTCCTCCTATAATCTATTCCTGGCTCGCCTGACATTCTGACCCTCTTCCCTGAAAGAGAGAGAGCAGAGCTGGGGATTCCGTTGGGAACGCTGATGGTTCCAGGTTCCATTGGGGAGCAGCATGGTTAATCAATGAGCCGTCTTCCGTTCCAGGGTAATAGTATGTAACAGTATACTCCAGCAGGGAGCAGAGCACAGCTAATATCTCTTCCCCTGTCTCTCTGTCCTCATGAACCACACCACTGTAATATCATCAGCAGGCCAGATGTTCACAGAACACTAGAATACTCTACTGTAGAAGACAGCACCTGAAGGCTGGATTCACACAAAGCGATAAAGTTCATTCCAAAGCATCAAGCGGTTCACACTTTCTGGCAATGTTAACTCTAGAAATGTAATTATTCATACAACACGCAGAATAAAAACCACAGTAAACATACAAACTTAATAATTAACTGTATGTAAATTAAACAATCAACTCCTTAATGCCGTGAACTTAACACATATAAACAATTGGCAGTATCAGCAGCTGTTGGGGATGCATGGTAACTGTAGGCAAACTGTGTATTGGATTCAGAGGAGGAGAGAGCAGGGGAGGAGATGGAGGGGAAGAGAGGGGAGGAGAAGAGAGGATGAGAAAAAGAGGGACATTTCCTAGGCCAAATTCAATAAAATACTTATTAAAGGGAAATATTCCCCACCTTTTCCAATTTGGCTCTGACACTAAACACTGTTTCATTCTCCTTGGTCCACCGCACACCTAATACCCACTAATCCTCATTCACAGAATGAGGGAGGGAGAGAGAGAGAGAGAGGAGGAGGAGGAGGGGGAGAGGAAGAGAGGGAAGGAGGGAGAGAGGGAAGACAAGAGAGAGAGGGAGGGAGGTTGAAGGAGGGATGGAGGGAGAGAGGGAGACGGCAAGATAGAGAACTACATCAATCCCAAATGTGAGAAGTCAAAGGTCGGGTCAGACTATGATGCAGATTTTAATGAGAACATTGAGATTTACAGTAAATCATTATGAGCTTCCAGTTAGGAGGGGAGGGTCCTTAGTTCCTCCTCAACCTCCCACCCCACACACCCCATCCCGAATACGCACAGGAATGCACGCACACACGCATACACCACTGTGTGTGTAGTTAGTGTAGTTCAGCCACTGTGGAGGAGAATAGGCTGGGTTTCTGTACAGCACTTTGATATATCTTCTGATGTAAGAAGGGCTATATAAATCAATTTGATTTGATTTGACCAAGAGTTGGCAATCCCCTGCAGAGTTCATTAGAAAAGTTCACACAGTCAGTGTTAGTATGCTGTTAAAGCACACACACACACACACACACACACACACACACACACACACACACACACACACACACACACACACACACACACACACACACACACACACACCACACACACACACACACATCAACACACAAACACAACCGGAAGCTTCCATGCACATCCTGTCCACTGTGATGTAATGAGATATCTTTCCTGTTTCCTATTCCGATCTCTCCATCCTCCACAGAGCTGTAACGATAGAGCCAGGGAGGAGAGGAACTGTAAACAGAGAGGAGGGACTCTGCGTGTCTCTCTCTCTCTCTCTCTCTCTCTCTCTCTCTCTCTCTCTCTCTCTCTCTCTCTCTCTCCTCTCTCTCTCTCTCTCCTATTGTAATGGAGTAGGTCTCACTACACTGCCTGTGGAAATTGCCTCTCAGTCCCCCTGTCCCACTACTGTACACACACACACACACACACACACACACACACACACACACACACACACACACACACACACACACACACAAATAAAATCAACGTTTATTGGTCGCGTAAACAGTTCAGTAGATGTTATAAGAGTGGAGCGAAATGCTTGTGTTACTAGCTCCTAACAGTGCAGTAAATTGTCAAACAAGTACACAAACAATAAATAATCCAAAACTAGAAACAAGAAATCAAGAATGTCCGAACGAATCCAATTAACAACCCAAATGCAATCTATGTGTATATACACCAAAACATATTGTAACTGCTCCTACCGAAGGTGGCGCCCCCTCCTGCTCGGGTGGTGCTCGGCGGTCGTTGTCACCGGCCTACTAGCTGCCACTGATTCCTTTTTGTTTTCCCCCCTTTTCGTTATTAGGTGCACATGTTCTTAGTTGGGCTAATTAGCTGGCTTTATTAGCCAGCAGGCCCGCCTGCTCTGTGTGCGGGATTATTTTTCCATTGTATGCTGTGCGTGATTACACGCGGTTTGTTGCACATTTTTCAGTGGTGCTTATGTTTGCGCAAGCTGTGTTTTGTCCCGTGTGTTTGGGGCACTTTGCTTTGTAGTGCGCTCTGTGCGCCGTTTGGGTTGGCTGTCGTTTGGTTTGGAAGCCTATTAAAGCCAATACACCGAATCGCTGTTTTCCTGCCTTTGATTCCTCATCTACCAACACCCACGCCTTACACATATAGTAAGAATGATAATGTATGTAGACAAGTAGATGTATTACAGTGAGCTATGTCAAGAATCCAGTATATACATATGCAGTGTGTATAAACAGTGTATCAAAAATGCAATGCACAGTAGTAGGTATATTAGAATGAGCTATGTGGATAATACAGTATATGAATACATAGTGTGAAAAAAACTGTATAAAAGGAACTGGAAGTGTTTAATGTCTCTATATACATAGGACAGCAGCGATGGCTGTGTGTGTGCGTGTGTGTGTATGTGTGTGTGTTTGTGAGTATGGGCGTATGAGTGTGCGTGAGTGTACAGGATAGTACAGGAGTCTTCTTGTGTATGAGGTGTGTGTGTGTGTGTGTGTGTTTGTGTGTGTGTGTGTGTGTGTGTGTGTGTGTGTGTGTGTGTGTGTGTGTGTGTGTGTGTGTGTGTGTGTGTGTGTGTCTGAGCTTGTATGTGTGTTTTGCGTTAGTGAGTATATCTTTGTCTCATACTACAGGAGATGGCGTGATGGCTGTTCAACAGTCTGTTGGCCTGGAGATAGAAGCTCCTTGATGATCTTCTTTGCCTTCCTTTGACACTGAGTGTTGTAAATGTCCTGGAGGGCTGGCAGCGTGCCTCTGGTGATGCGTTGGACTGACCCCTCTGGAGAGCCATTCGGTTGAGGGCAGTGCAGTTGCTGTACCAGGCAGTGATGCAGCCCGACAGAATGCTCTCAATGGTGCATCTGAAAATCAGCTGAGGTTGTAAAGGTTTTATTGCTCCTTCTTCACCATTTGGGACCATTTCAGGTCCTCAGTGATGTGCATGCCAAGGAACTTAAAGCTTTTGACCATTTCCGCTGCGGCCCGTCGATGTGGATAGGGACGTGCTCCCTCTTCTATCTCCTGTAGTCCACGATCATCTCTTTCGTGTTGGTGAAATTTCATCAGATTTCCCTTATTAAAGTCCCCAGCTACAACAAATGCGGCCTCAGGATGTGCGGTTTCCAGTTTGCTCAATTTGCCATATCGTTCCTTGAGTGCCACCGTGGTGTCTGCTTGAGGGGGGGATATAAAAGGCCATGACAATAATCAATGTTAATTCTCTTTGGAGGTAATGGGGTTGGCATTTGATAGTGAGGTATTCCAGATCGGGAGAGCAAAAGGTCTTCAGTTTTTGTATGTTGCAACAATCACACCATGAGTTATCAATCATTAAAACATACCCCTCCACCTTCGCTTTTCCCTGAGAGTTTTTTTTTCTTCCTGTATGGACACACACACACACACACACACACACACACACACACACACACACACACACACACACACACACACACACAGAAAAAAAGAAGAAAAGGGGAGGTGAAGGAAAGGGAAGAAAATCTATGAAAACAAGACAGGGATGCAGATAAGAGTGTTATGTCACGAAAATAGGAGAGATGGAGAGATGTATAGAGAAAATGAAGAGGGAGGGAGGAAAGAAAAAGTCCAAATATAGAAAGAAATAAAACACAGACACGCACAAACAGAAACACTAGAGTTATCTCAGCGCTGGCTCTCATGTTGACGGCCCCACTGACACTCTCTTAAATATGAATGTCCTGAATCCACCTCATTAATATGAGCTGCACTGCTGATTGTACTGTTAATAGCAGAGTGAGTGAGTGTGCGTGCATGTGAAACGTGTGTACTAAGTGTCAGTTGGTTATGTAATATATATATATATATATTCCACAAATCATATTTCATCAAATTAGATACATTGCATTACAGAACTTACATTCAATAACTTAAATTGTTTCTCATTTTCTGTAATCGCTTAAACACAATGTGATCGTAGCCAGAGTGTGTCATATTATAATAATCCTCTGGTGCGAAAGAGAAAGAGGGAGGAAGAAAATACAGATGACGAGATCGAGAGAGAGGACAGAGGCAGAGTGATAGGGTGAGAGTGGACATCTGCACCAACACAGAATGAGATGCATAAGTAATCGACCACGAACACACGCACACGTGCACACACAAACAAACCCCCCCCCCCCCCCCCCCCCCCCCACTCACTCTGGCCAGGCGTGAAGTGTTTGGGCGACAGTGGAAAACCAAACTGTGGCCTATTTTAGCAAGCTGCCACGCCACTAGCCCAACACACAACACACTACTTACTCAGTGACACAGCCACAAGGGGCTGGATCTGCAATGGATGCACAATACAGCTTTGGTACGGTAGGACTTAGGACCTCTCTTTCTCTCTGTCTCCCCATTGTAATCGGATGAGTCTCCTTCTTAGAGGATAGAGATTGAGGGAAAGAGTAAGACTGAAATATGGAAATACAAATAGTAGAGAGAGAGTGAGAGGGCGGTGTTATCGGTCTCGTGTTAGTCTAGTCAAACTGAGAGTCTCGTTTCTTTTTCCTTCATAGTGTATTGTTGCAAGGTAAAATTATTAGTATATGGGCCACTCTCTTACTGTACTGATAGAGCTGATTTCTGAGAACTAATAATTATTCCCAACCCATTGATTCATCTACTTGTGTGTCTGCCAGATCTGCCCAATGCTTGTGGCACTGCATAACTGTTGATTGCTGTAAACCTGTGGTGTGTGTGTGTGTGTGTGTGTGTGTGTGTGTGTGTGTGTGTGTGTGTGTGTGTGTGTGTGTGTGTGTGTGTGTGTGTGTGTGTGTGTGTGTGTGTGTGTGTGTATAGCGTACTCACACTGCGCTGTACACACACACACACCTGGACTTCCCTGATGAATTACACTGAGCTATGTTCAGACAGGGAGAGAGAAAGAGAGAGAGTGGGAGAGAAAATGTATGTGCGTGTGCTTGTGCGTTTGTGTGTGTAAAACAAATTGGGGAACAACGCTGGCATTTTGTCACTCCCTAAGTGGGGTGCTCAGTGACCCTGAAACCGCATTACACTACACTGATTACCTCCTACACACCTCCCCCTCTCACCTCCTCTCACTCTCCCTTGTCCCTACCTCTCTCTCCTTTTTTCAAGCCCAGTATTACTTACATAGTCAGAGAAGTAAAGTAGAGCTCTTCTCTCAAGTCTCAGCATATACCTACTGTACCACTCAGGACCTCACTTGCCCACTGCTATCACCTGTACTGGCCTCTCTCCTATACTCTTGTAAAAAAAGGTTCTGGATATAACCAAAAGGGTTATAATGCCTGGTTCATATATGGAACCCCTAAAGGGTCTATATAGAACCCTCTTGTAGGGTTATTTGATCGGAACCCCAGGAGTTCTTCTTCACTGAACCAAAATTGGTTCCATATAGAACCCTTGGGTTCTATATAGGGTTCTACATGGAACCAATTTCGTTTCTATATAGAACCTTAAGGGGTGTAATATATGAAGCAAGCATAGAACCCTTTTCGGTTTTATCCAGAACCTTTTTTTCTAAGAGTGTAGGAGAGGGCCACTCTTGTTCCCCTGTCTACCCCTACCTGGCAGGAGCAACAGTCTCAGGTCCCCCCTCCTGCCCTCGCTTGCCCGTCTGTCCACTGTCTGCGTGTCTCAAATGGAAATCATTTTATTAGCACAGCTCTAATGTGTTCCCAAGATTCCGTCTGACACTTCCTGCTTGGATTTTAATTGGCTGACTCATAAATATTTAATTTATTTAAATACAGCGCATCACCTTTCGCTTTACGCATTCAAATGATCTCTCTCTCTCATACAGAGGGAGATAGTGTAGATGTGTCCTGTCCATTTGCGAGGGAACATCATGATGCTCTCTCACATACATGCACACGCACACACACGCACATGCGCACGCACGCACACACACACACACACACACACACACACACACACACACACACACACACACACACACACACACACACACACACACACACACACACACACACCACACACACACAAGCAAACATACACTTGGATGCTCTTGGGCTGCCTCCAGGACAGAGCAACTGAGGGATCTAGCGAGGGGGGAAGGGGAGGCGGGGCGAGAGGGGGAGGAACGGAGGTAGAAGGGAAGAGAGGGAAGAAGAGGAGAGAGGACTAAGGGAAGGCAGCGTGTTGTGTAAAATCTATCACCTCTCGAGTGTGATGCTAACAAAAACAGTATCTAACAATCAACAGTATATATTATGTCTAGGACCTAGATATATGTGTTGTTGATATGTGTAATCTATGTGTTAGATATTTGATAAACCTTTGTACCAAATTATTATGATCAACAGAGAAAATTTTATTGACACACGTCAGGCTGAAACGTGAGAGGAAATTTACAGTAATTCCCTTCTCACCTCTGACCTGAACCTAACACGCCCACACACATTCCAGACACACACATTCCAGACACACACACACACACACACACACACACACACACACACACACACACACACACACACACACACACACACACACACACACACACACGCACGCACGCACGCACATACTCGCGTACTCACACATACAAACACACACACAGATACACACACAGCACCTGTGAGCAATGCTAAAATCCGGTAAACCCAGTAGTAAACCCACTAGTCCGACATCTTTACTGTCCACCAGCTGGGGCACCTGGGTAATAGTAGGGTGTTGGCTTTTATAGTGTGAGTGTGTGAGTGTGTGTGTGTGCGTGTGCGTGGTTAACATCCGTAGATCTTGAGGTCTAACACCTGCGCTCAGGTAATAACACTGTCAGCACTGTAACAGGAATGTGAGGAAGTGGAGTGTCCACAGCTCAATACAACACACACAGACACACAAACACACACATGCACACACACGGAGTGGAATTGAGCACTGGAGATAAGAGTCATACTTATTGTAATAGCCCTATCATTATATCAACTAGTTCATTCTTCAACTGACAGCGGGCTCAAGTTGCAATTCTGCCGTATCTTTCTGCTCTATAATCATATATTGTAGATATCATGTATTCACATGAAATGAACCATAAAGGTGGAATGCTGTTTTGCATAATACTGTCTAGTAGTGCTGAGTGATAAATGAAATTTCAGTTATTTTTTGTTTTTTAAACAACTAATTCAACGACGTCGGTTCAATTATTTGAAATCCATGTTGAATGTTTTTTTCTGTGAGCTCGAAAATCTGTTTATGTAGAGATACATCAGATCAAGACCGAACTGTGCAATGTAGTAGGGAGTTGTAGTTTCCAACAGGCCAATATTCTACATAGCTTAGCGCAGAAAATTAGGTAATTAATGAACATAATCTATTGCGTGCCCGCTTACTTGTTCGGTCTCGGTCTGGTGGAGCAGACATGGAGACCTCATTGATGGATATGGAGAGAATAGAGAAGGCGCAAGAGGGATAGAAAGCAAATGCTTTCCGAGGTATCTCTACCTGAAAATAAATGATCTAAGTGATTGATAGTTGGTATTCAGCAGTCATAATTGTATGCCTTATTTACTTTGAAGAACTACTAAAATTGTGACTTTGTCAGACAGCAGCTCTATAAAGATGAGATGATGACTTGGAATTAAATGATAAAGTCATCAAAAATGTATACACACTACCGTTCAAAAGTTTGGGGTCACTTAGAAATGTCCTTCTTTTTGAAAGAAAAGCACATCTTGTCCATTAAAATAACATCAAATTGATCGGAAATACAGTGTAGACATTGTTAATGTTGTAAATGACTATTGTGTAACGCCCTGGCCATAGAGAGGGGTTTTTGTTCTTTATTTTGGTTAGGCCAGGGTGTTACATTGGGTGGGCGTTCTATGTTCCTTTTTCTATGTTTTTGTATTTCTTGGTTTTGGGCCGTGTGTGGCTCCCAATCAAGCACAGCTGAAGCTCGTTGTTGCTGATTGGGAGTCACACATAAGGACCATGTTTTTCCTTTGGGTTTTGTGGGTAATTGTTTCTGTTCAGTGTGTTTCCTGTCAGTACTGTTTGGCTGTCGGTTTTTCAGTTTTTTTTGTATAGTGTTCTCTTTGTTTGAATTAACCTCTTAGGGCTAGGGGGCAGTATTTACACCGCTGGATAAAAAACGTACCCGATTTAATCTGGTTACTACTCCTACCCAGTAACTAGAATATGCATATACTTATTAGATATGGATAGAAAACACCCTAAAGTTTCTAAAACTGTTTGAATGGTGTCTGTGAGTATAACAGAACTCATATGGCAGGCAAAAACCTGAGAGATTCCTTTACAGGAAGTGGCCTGTCTGACCATTTATTGGCTTTCTTTGACATCTCTTTCCAAAACAAAGGATCTCTGCGGTAACGTGACACTTCCCACGGCTCCCATAGGCTCTCAGAGCCCGGGAAAAAGCTGAATGTCGTCATTCCAGCCCCAGGCTGAAACACATTATCGCCTTTGTCAAGTGGCCGATCAGGGGACAGTGGGCTTAGGCGCGTGCACGCGTCGCCCCCGTCTTTCTTTTTTTTCCTCTATTTACCGAAACGCAGATTCCCGGTCGGAATATTATCGCTTTTTTACGAGATAAATTGCATAAAAATTGATTTTAAACAGCGGTTGACATGCTTCGAAGTACGGTAATGGAATATTTAGAATTTTTTTGTCATGAAATGCGCCATGCTCGTAACCCTGATTTACCATTTCGGATAGTGTCTAGAACGCACGAACAAAACACCTCTGTTTGGATATAACGATGGATTATTTGGTACCAAACCAACATTTGTTATTGAAGTAGAAGTCCTGGGAGTGCATTCTGACGAAGAACATCAAAGGTAATCAAACTTTTGTAATAGTAAATCTGACTTTGGTCAGGGTTAAACTTGGTGGGTGTCTAAATAGCTAGCCCGTGATGGCTGGGCTATGTACTTAGAATATTGCAAAATGTGCTTTCACCAAAAAGCTATTTTAAAATCGGACATATCGAGTGCATAGAGGAGTTCTGTATCTATAATTCTTAAAATAATTGTTATACTTTTTGTGAACGTTTATCGTGAGTAATTTAGTAAATTGTTAGTAAATTCCCCGGAAGTTTGTGAAAAGCTGTTTTTTGATATAAATATGAACTTGATTGAACAAAACATGCATATATTGTATAACATAATGTCCTAGGGTTGTCATCTGATGAAGATCATCAAAGGTTAGTGCTGCATTTAGCTGTGGTTTCGGTTTATGTGACATTATATGCTAGCTTGAAAAATGGGTGTCTGATTATTTCTGGCTGGGTACTCTGCTGACATAATCTAATGTTTTGCTTTCGTTGTAAAGCCTTTTTGAAATCGGACAGTGTGGTTAGATTAACGAGAGTCTTGTCTTTAAATAGCTGTAAAATAGTCATATGTTTGAGAAATTGAAGTAATAGCATTTCTAAGGTATTTGAAAATCGCGCCACAGGATTCAACTGGCTGTTACCTAGGTGGGACGATTTGGTGCCACCTAGCCCAGAGAGGTTAAATGTCAAGATGAACACTAACTCCGCTGCACCTTGGTCTTCTTCCGACGACAGCCCTTACAGAATTACCCACCAAAAACGGACCAAGCAGCGGAGGAAGGAGAGGCACCAGGAGAAGGACTCATGGACTTTGGAGAAAATGGAGAGGATCGTTCAGGATTCCTGGAGATGGGAGGAATTACTGGACGAAGGTGGACCATGGGCTCAAGCTGGGGATTATCGCCGCCCGCAGTGGGAGATCGAGGCGGCGAGAGCTGAGAGGCGCTGGTATGAGGAAAGGGAGCGCAGCAGACACGAGAGGCAGCCCCCCCAAAAAAATTGGGGGGGGGGGGGGCACACGGGGAGATTGGCGGAGTCAGGCGGTAGACCTGAGCCAACTCCCCCTGCTTACCGGAAGCAGTGAGGTACTGGTAAGACACCGTGTTATGCTGTGGAGCGCACGGTGTCCCCAGTGCGCGTTCAAAGCCCGGTCCGCTACATACCAGCCCCCCGCAAGTGCCATGCGAGTGCAGGCATCGAGCCAGGGCAGATGGTGCCAGCTCAGCGCGTCTGGTCTCCAGTGCGCCTCCTCGGTCCAGGTTATCCTGCGCCGGCGTTGCGCACTGTGTCTCCAGAGCGCTGGGAGGGTCCAGTTCGCCCAATGCCTGCTCTCCGCCCGTGCCGGGCCAAAGTGGGCATTCAGCCTGGAGTGTGGGTAAAGAGTGTCCGTACCAGAACTCCAGTGCTCCCCCACAGCCCGGTTTATCCTGTGCCTCCTCCTCGGACCAGGCCTCCAGTGGGTCTCCCCATCCTGGTCAGTCCTGTGCCTGCTCCACGGACCAGGTCTCCAGTGGGTCTCCCCATCCTGGTCCGTCCTGTGCCACCTCCCAGGACTAGGCCTCCAGTGCGTCTCCCCATCCTGGTCCGTCCTGTGCCACCTCCCAGGACTAGGCCTCCAGTGGGTCTCGCCAGTCCGGAGCCGCCAGAGCTGCCCGCCAGTCCAGAGCTGCCAGAGTTGCCCGCCAGTCCGGAGCCGCCAGAGCTGCAAGGCTGTAATTGCTGCAAATGGAGGATTCTTTGAGGATCAGGACCACACTTGCCCACTGCTATCATCCGTAAGGACACAATATTAATTTGAATTAAAAATCATTATTCATAACCTTGTCAACGTCTTGACTATATTTCCTGTTCATTTTGCAACTAATTTCATGTATGTTTTCATGGAAAACAAGGACATTTCTAAGTGACCCCAAACTTTTGAATGGTAGTGTATATCTTTTTTTATTATAGTAAAGTAATGGTTAATAAGTGATAAGCAGTAATGGGCAGTCACAACCATCATGGGACTTTTATTCATTGTTTAATTCTGTGTTGTTACAGCATCCAACCCACATAATGCATAGTGTATTTAATGTCTAAAAATATAATCTAAACCGAAAATAAAAAAACGTAATTTTGTTCTATAATCTAAACGAAACCGAGCAGAAAAAGCACAAATCGCTCAGCCCTACTGTCTAGTTGACAGTACATTCTAACCTATCATATTAACCTGAATTCTATTCTTTCATCTATAAGTAGCTTAATTGAGTTACACAATACATTTTTAGATACTTTAGGATGTTTTGGACATGAAGAGCGAAAATGCTAACATAGGTAATATTGACTTGCGTTGGTTTTGTGCACAAATGCTAAAATGTTAGCATTGGCCAGGTTAACAAAACCAAAGCATGGATTGC
Source organism: Salmo salar (assembly GCF_965601325.2). Classification (NCBI taxonomy): domain Eukaryota; kingdom Metazoa; phylum Chordata; class Actinopteri; order Salmoniformes; family Salmonidae; genus Salmo; species Salmo salar. The sequence goes on along the minus strand of NC_138295.1, from coordinate 40,449,418 downwards.
TGTCATACCTTGCCCATAGACTGCTTACCAGGTAAGGAAACCAACACGCAATTTTTTTATTTGGTTGAACTATCATTTGAATCATCAAACCCAGAAGCATCTTGCATAGAGTACCGGACAGAGGTGATATTGTGTGATCACGGCTGGCTCAGGTTTCCGGGCATTACCATGCAGTTAGACTCGGGCGCTGATAATGTTCCTTTTGATAACGGACACACTTCCTGAGATCCCACACACACACACACACACACACACACACACACACACACACACACACACACACACACACACACACACACACACATGCCTGGACGCTGGTCATTTGATTTGATGTGTGTGTGTGTGTGTGTTTGGGCGTTTTCTAACGGAAGCTGTGACCAGCGTCCAGGTATGTGTGTGCGTGCGTGTGTGTGTGTGTGTGCGTGCGTGTGTGTGTGTTTGTGTGATCTCAGGAAGTGTGTCCGTTATCAAAAGTAACGTTATCAGCACCTGTATCTCACTGCATGGTAATGCCCGGAAACCTGAGCCAGCCTTGATCACACAATATCACATCTCTGTCCGGTACTCTATGCAATCCTACACACACACCTTGTCACAAAGGAAGGTAGAACAATACACAAAGGAAAGGAAAAATCAAGCCCTGTTACTTGCTCTGTGAATGGAAGCGAGGGGGTACGAGAGAGAGAAGGATAGACAGAGAGAGCGCCAAAATCATGAGGGCCAACATCATGAGGGCTGTGTATTGTCAAGTCCCAGTAGAGTGCATTCCACTTTGCTATAGGAATCACAGATGGAACGATCAACCACAAAACTCCTAAAACCTCCTTTATCAGTAATAAAGAGTGTCCGGAGTAGGACTGCTGATCTAGGATCCATATAATCTCATTCATTATGATATAAAGGGGCAAAGCACTCCTTGAGACAATTCATGAATATGGGCCTAGATGTGATGTGGTTCTTCTAGGAGTATGTTGTATAAGTGTATTACAGTAACAGATAAAGTAGATCAGATGACAGCTGAGTGTGAGTTCTGGTACTGCTCTACAGAGGCCTGAGACTGTGTGTGTGAGTCATCTCTGCTGGCTGTTGCTGTGGCCTTTCCCATCCTCTCACCTGTCATCTGAGAGCTCCTCAACACTCACAGCTCTATCTACTGACATAACACACCACACACACACACACACTATCATGCTACACACACACACACACACACACACACACACACACACACACACACACACACACACACACACACACACACACACACACACACACACACGGTGTAGCCCTTCTGTCATCCCCCCGCGATGAGGAACAGGAGTGTTCCCTGATTAACGAGACAGTTTGTTCTCTTCCTCCTGGCTGGGCCAATCATATGACAGGACACAAATCTGTCCCCGTAGCGACACTCAAGGCCACTGGCCACTATTTATTGGCAATCTCAGCCCTAACCATGCAGACAGAGACTGGGACACGACACACACAGGGAGACTGGAGGGTGTGTGTGTGTGTATATGTGTGTGCGCGCGCCTGTCTGTGTCTGTGTACCCTCTCTCTCTCTCTCTCTCTCTCGTGTGTGTGTGTGTGTGTGTGTGTGTGTGTGTGTGTGGGTTTGTGTGTGTGTGTGTGTGCGTGTGTGTGTGTGTGCGTGGCTGCGTGCATGTTTGTGTGTGTGTGTGTGTATGTGTGTATCTTTGGATCTCCTCCACTAGAAGTATAATATAAAATAAGTATCATTATTGCTGGTGTTATGTTACAGACACAGATCAAAGCAGTGACTAGAGGATTACCGTCTCTATGACTAAATAATATTTCTCTCTCTCTCTCTCTCTCTCTCTCTCTCTCTCTCTCTCTCTCTCTCTCTTTATCGCTCTCTATCTCTCACTCTTTCTTTCTTCTAAGATTCTCTTCTGCTCTGGTCTTACTGGGCTTAATTAGATGTTTTTAAGCAGCGTGGTTATGGAGCTTTGCTAAACATCAGTAATTGCTGTGTTTATCTCCTTTAAGACTTGGCAAAGCCAGGGGAAGACAGTGCCAACCTGTCTTAACAGACACAACTTTCGTTTCCCACCAGTTTAAAACCAACTCCACAAAGTGACATTTTCTAAACACTAGCATGACATCGCAGGCGATAAAACATTCAGCATTTGTACCGGTTATTTTAAGATGACATTAATTGTTTGCTTTGGTTCTTTGTTCTTAACATCTTGTCATGACCAAACAACAGTAAATGTTGCATGGTGCTGTAATCAACATCTCCCTCTGTCTGTACAACTTAGAGGCCACCTTCCTCCATTTGAAAAACAACAAAACGCCAGCCCTGCAACTTAGTTTGCAATAAAGCTGAGTGAGAACAGGTTTGGAGAAGTTGGAGTTGAACTTGGCCCAGGATCCTGGTGAGTCACACCTTGGAATGGCCCAGAGCCAGACACCGTGGGTCATCACCCCACCCCAAAGTCATACGGCAGGGGTTAGAGAGTGGGACACACTGCCAGGCCTGGCTCCATAGAACAGGGGATGAGAGAGGGGAGAGGGAGAGAGAACAGGGAGAGCAGAGAGAGAAGACGAGAGGGAGAGAGATCCCATTTCTTCCTGAGATCAGGAAGAAATGGTGGGAGAGGGCAGAGGCGAAAGGAGACAAAGTGGGGGAGGATAAAGAGAGAAGGAAGGGAGAGGTAGAAGGGGGGCTTCAATAGCAGATCATCAACAACAACAACATCAGGTAGTCTGACAAGACAAGGACAGCCCCACCACACACATACACACACACACACAAACACACACACAGCAGATCGGACGGAGCCAGAGAAGTGAGATTCCCTAGGTTGATTGAATCCTCCCAGAAATCTCCCAGAGTTCCGAGCAATGGGAGGAAGTCAACAACAGGACGGATCACAGAGGGAGTCTGGGTAATGCCAAGGACGCAAATTAACTTTTTTTGCCGCTCAGCAAATACTGTATGGAAGCCGAGTTACTCTATCCATACTTCACAACACTACTGCATCTATCCATATGTTACATGTGTCTGTCTGTCTGTCCCTGCTGTCTGCCTATCTGTCCGTCCGTACGTCCGTCCGTACGTCCGTCCATTCATCCATCCATTTAATCCAATCTAACATATATTGCATATATAGCCCTGCCCTGTCAGTAGATTTGCAGCTCGGTCGTTCCACGAAAATAGTGCCTTTTGATATTTTAAGTAGAAATTGTGCACCAATATTGAATTTAATAGCCTGCTATATGAAATGAAGTGCCCTTTAATAGAGAGACCACATGGAGAATTCAATAAATTTGATTTTTTATATGAATACAGGCTTGCTAAAGTGACAAAATTCAGAATTTTGTGTCAATCCACTTAATCTAAAAATGGCTCCAAGTTTCACCATCATTGTTTATTATTTTGTTGCTTTGAAAAAGTTATTTTTGAAGATTATAATTTATTTGTGATTTATGTTTAGTGATTCATTTACATCTGTCCCTCATTTTAAGGTCAACACTGTTACGTGAACTGAACTCTCGTTTTAACATGGTGAAACAATTCCTTTCAAAATATTTCTTTCAAAAGAAACATTCAACATCTGATAATCATATCATAGTGTAAAAGCAGGTGAGCTGCTTCTGCACTTTTTGGACATTTTCTGGTGTTTTGTTGTGGAAAACTAAGTGGTTCGGGCATAACACGTCAACCCTGTAACCCATAGATATACAGGCTAGAAATGTTTTAACAATGCATGCAATTGCTTGTTTCACACAACAAGCTTCCATTCCCTACTGTCACGAGGGGATTTATGGCTGATTCAGTATGAATATTTCAACCCTGTTAAGCTCAACCCTGTTACTTTATATGACACTTAATAGGCACTTACTATAGTCATTTTTTATTGAACCTCTTGAGAACGGAAAACATGTTTTTTATGAAGTTGAACCTGTTCTCTTTATGACAGAATGTTTAAAATAGGTGAAGTCCAAAGTTTTTGTTTTTCTATAGATTGCGTGCTGTTCTGTGTAAAGACAGACTGTAGTGTGCAGCTGTGAAGATTACACTCCACTCACTCTACTCTGTAATTATCTCAGCAAGACTGCCAGCAGACGTGCAACCAATACAACTATTAATACTGAACCAGCTATTACTGAATCAACCCATACAAATAGAGCTATTACTGAATCAACCCATACAAATAGAGCTATTACTGAATCAACCCATACAAATAGAGCTATTACTGAATCATCCCATACAAATAGAGCTATTACTGAATCATCCCATACAAATAGTGCTATTACTGAATCAACCCATACAAATAGTGCTATTACTGAATCAACCCATACAAATAGAGCTATTACTGAATCATCCCATACAAATAGAGCTATTACTGAATCATCCCATACAAATAGAGCTATTACTGAATCATCCCATACAAATAGAGCTATTACTGAATCATCCCATACAAATAGAGCTATTACTGAATCAATCCATACAAATAGAGCTATTACTAAATCAACCCATACAAATAGAGCTATTACTGAATCAACCCATACAAATAGAGCTATTACTGAATCAACCCATACAAATAGAGCTATTACTGAATCAACCCATACTGTAAGGACTGACACTGGAGTAGAGAAGCAGGTGAGGAACAGACATGGAACAGGACAGGAACAGCGTCTGAACCGGGTAATACACAGACGTAAGACAATTAACGCAGCAGCGGGGAACAGAGCTGGGGAACTGACAAATATAGGGGAGGTAATAAACAGGTGATTGAGTCCAGGTGAGTCCAATAAATCGCTGATGCGCGTGACGAGGGAAGGCAGATGTGCGTAATGACGGTGGCAGGAGTGCGTAATGTAGAGCAGCCTGGCACCCTCAAGCTCCACGGGGGAAGAGTGGGAGCAGGCGTGACAGTATTCCCCCCTCTAGGGGCGCCATCCGGCATCCCACCTGGGCGAGTCTGGCAAGCCGGTTGAGGCACGGGCGCTGGACAAGCCGGCTGGGCGTAAAATCCAGACGAACCCGGCTGAGGCGTGAAAGCCTGTCGATCCCGCTGAGGCGTGGGAGCCCGATGATCCAGCTGAGGCGTAGCAGCATTTCTAAGTGTCTCTTCCCCTTATTTGTTTATTTTTTCTCTCTCAACGGCTATGCAGCGAGGGATAAAACATCTGGGTGATGATAGAGAATTACTTCACTAGGGTATAAACCCTGCATGGAGATAACTGTCAGGACTGGTCATAAGCAGTCACTGGCCATTGAGGGGCTTGAAGATTAGGGAAAAAACCCTATTCCCATACTCCATGTAGACGGAAGAGGGAAGGGTAGGCAACGTAGGAGGGAAAACATATGGCTTCAGACCAATGTTTCCTGGGTGTATAAGCTCTTCCACCCCAAACGGCATGGTCACCATCTTTTGGGATGGGGTCTCCCAGAGCTCTCATAGGGACGTTGCTTCTAACAAGCTGCAACAAGTCAGTCTGAAAAGATGCAGGAAGCGGGCTCTCTCTTAGGACAGAGCAGGCAGTGCAGAACAACTGCAGCGCAGTATTCCTAATCCTGGTCAGTAGGACAGCTACGTAACTGGTATGTCATGGGCCTGCTCCATGGATAAGGGCTGTCAAGAGTGAAGATATCGCCTCAGCCGCTTGCTCCTGTAAGACGATGACCCCCCATCTGTCATATCCTCACATGGTCTCTCCTATCATTGCTATGAGGATGACACTTTTTTCCTTCCCCCCTTCTGACACCCAGGTGGCTACACGCATCTCTGCTTGACTGGCAGACATCTCTCCTTGGATGTCGGCCCACTAGCTCAAGCTCAACCTCGACAAGACAAAGCTACTATTCCTCCCAGGGAAGGCCCACCCGCTCCAAGACCTCTCCATCATGGTTGACAACTCTACAGTGTCTCCTTCGACATATGGCAAAAAAAAGAGGTCACATTGAAAGCTCTGACTACTTGGCCTGAGGCCTTGTATGTCTTCTTAAAAACAGAGGCTGTATGAGACGGGAGGATATCCGTGAGACTAATCCCATCGTCATCCCCTAACTATCAGACAGGGAAGGGAGGGAGTCGAGGCTATCCATGGCCTCGCCCCAACTGGGCTCTTTGCGGGGAGCTGAACCTCAGCTGTCGCTGTTGGCTCAGAGGGGCTGCCGAGACAGAAGCACGTTTAAGCCTCCTCTTTAGACCCATATAGAGGCTGAGAATCTTTCTTCGCAATCATAGAACCGCAAGCACAAGAATGTGGGAGTTTGACTGCTAGGCTATCCATTTCGGAGCAACCATTGGGCTAGCAGTGGCCATTGTGAAGAACAAGGATTGCTAGGGGGACAGAGTAACACCTGTTGTAAGACAACAACAACAACATGTAGAGGGCATAGACTAGCTACTTAGAAGCCTTGCGGCTTGTGGCTAGCAAATAGTACCTTCTGCAAACAGTGTAACAAGCTAGCTAGTTAGAAGCATTACGACTAACAGCTAGCAATAATCAGCACAGTAGAATGCTATAGCCGCTAGTGGGGCATTAGGTAACTAGCAGCTACCTCGTGGTGAAGGTGTGCCGTGGCTAGCTCAGTGATAGCTGAAGGAAACCACATGGGGACAGAGTTAGCCTTCAGATAGTGTTCTCCCATGACTGAAGAAGCCCTGAGGCTGAGACGGTCGGTCTAGTTATCCCAACGGGTGAACATAGGTTAAACCAGAAGAGAGTAGGGAGCTAGCAGTGCTACCGTGTTGCAGGTAGGTTATGCTAGTGAGGGTAGCTTGCCTCTTAGCGATCTACCCAAGTTAGCCTTGCAACATGGGCTAACCGAGTCTCAATAGATACTGTAGCTGTGAAGCTAGCTACCACCAGTCACTAAAAAGTAGAAAAGGAACTCCTACACGAAACGAAAACATTACGGTCAGTACTGAACTTCTCTACAGGGTCTGAAGACCTACGCTCGGCAGCGATATCCTTCACTGTTCACATGTGAGCAGTTACGCAGGAAACAGGGATCCAGTAGATCTGAGGAGAGCAAGAGACTAATGTTCTTCATGAGGAAGAGAAGCGAGAATAACCAGAGGCCGGAGAGTGGTTCCTTTTAAGGAAGGTGAGGGCTCACCTCATTCGCCTCTCTATCTGTCTCACACTCCAAAACTCTCAACTATACTAGCATGCATTCTGATCTCTGAGACCCTGAATCGGAGTCACAATGTCTGCGGATCAGCTAGCTAGGCCATCGTGTGTGTTCAGCGAGCCGGGCTATTGTGTGTGTTTGTGTGTGTTTGTGTGTGTGTGTGTGCATGTTTAACTATACTTGTGGGGACCAACTGTAACGCTCTGGCCATAGAGAGGGTTTTTTGTTCTCTATTTTTGGTTAGGCCAGGGTGTGACATGGGTGGGCGTTCTAGGTTTCTTTTTCTATGTTGGTGGTTTTCTTTGTTTCGGCCGTGTATGGCTCTCAATCAGGAACAGGTGTAGATCATTGTTGCTGATTGAGAGTCATAAATAGGCAGCCTGTTTTTCCTTTGGGGTTTGTGGGTGAATGTTTTCTGTTTAGTTTGTTCCTGACAGAACTGTTGCTGGTCGTTTTTTGGTTATTTTTGTATAGTGTTCATTCGGTTATTAAAATCTTGTAAGATGAACACATCCTCCGCTGCACCTTGGTCTCATTCTGACAACGGCCGTTACACCAACTGGGATAATTTTTGTTAGTCCCCACAAGATCAAATGCTATTTCTAGGGGGTGTAGGGTTAAGATTAGAATTAGTGTTAGGGTTAGAATTAGGAGCTAGGGTTAGTTTTAGGGTTAGGAGTTAAGGTTGAGGTTAGTTTTTCGGGTAAAGCTTAGGGTTAGGTATAGGTTTTTGAATGGGACTGAATAATGTGTATCTTGAAGGTTAGATATACAAGACTGTGTGCACACACGCACACACACCTGTGTTGGTGTGTGTTCACCTAGCTAGGCCATTGTGTGTGTGTGTGTGTGTTCGCTAAGAACTGTCAGTACATCACGCATCCTGACACAAAGACATAAAGATGTCGCTGGAGAGGCTGTCGAAGGCTGTCCTTGCGTCCTCCTGCATGTGTCCCTGAGGGGGCCTGTACAATGCCAGGCTGGGAGAGAGAGAAACAAACACATACACACACTGAGCCATCAGCAGCCAATCGTGGCTTAGCTAACAACAACAACAACAACAACAACAATAACCATCCCCATCCCTCACAGATCTCATTCTGCTGATTTGCATAGCTGTACGAAGAGTTCTAACGTGTCTCTTGACACAGACTTAGTCCCATACAAACAATGCTAGACAAATAAACACACAGACACAAACACAGACACACATATATAAGCACATACATCGGTGCACAAACACTGTGCATAAGTTACACAAATACAAATACAAATACATACGGTCCACGGTTACACAAGCAGTTGAACTGAATCTGATTGGTAACTGGGGATCGAGAACAACAGGCAAGAATTACCCAACACTTTCACCTCCCAATATGACTTTCTAAGCCAGAGCAGACCCTGTTCATTTCTCCCGCTCTCCCTCTCCCCCTCTCTCCATCCCTCCATCCTTTTCTATTCCAGCTAAATCCTTATGGATCAGCCTAATGCTACATATCAGCCATCCCACAGGAATTAACACCCAGCTGAAGACACTGGGAGATGGGGATGATTGCAGTGTGTGTGGGTGCGTGCGTGTGTGTGTGTGTGTGTGTGTGTTTGGGAATGTGCGTGTGCACGTGCACGTGCGTGCATGCTTGTGTATAAGTTAACACAGTACATTTCGGAGCAACCACTTCACATGGTCAATGATCTAGGTGGACACACTTTAAACAAAATTACAACCATTACACAAATTGAGGAAGATCATATCAAATTGCAGTTGAATGGAGAGAAGTAGAAAAAAAACTCGCCGTCTCTGATTCTCCATGCAGAAAGGCCAGAGACTACAGTCTACACACATCCATTCATCCTTCATCTATTAAATGTCTCCCTCATTTGAAGAAACACCATTCCTCTCAAGTGATTGGCTCCTCCTCCAATGGCTCCTCTGCCCTGAAGTCTCCTGCTAAGCGTAATGAGCTCCAATATTCTGGTGTCATGGCTGAATATAGAAGCACACACCGTGGCTTATTCAATTAGCTCTCCCTAGGGGAGGCAAGACCAAATGAACTACAGCCCAACACACTCACATGGCTACAGATCATCATATTAATCAAGCAGCCATGTTTGCTGTTCATAAGAGCCCCGTTTAGTACCACGGCATGCACACACACAAACACGCACACACTGCTGTAATGTCGTGCGATGTAATGTTACACTCTCTTTAGACAGACATTACGACATTACACGATCCAGTCGTTGGCTCAACGTTCGTACAGGGAATACTACAGCTCTGTTAAACACGAGGAAAAGCGTGTCAAATCT